>NC_135339.1:87491839-88178089 GCF_023851605.1 Tamandua tetradactyla | reverse complement strand
GCAATAAGATGTCTTACATGACTCAGTGTTGTTATGAGACATAATTGGCGACTTGCATGAAATAGATCTCCACGGAACACAAGGATATCTCTTTTATAGTTTTTAAATTCGGATGCTTAACTATCTAATAAAAATAGTTACTTTAGTTATATTTAGTTATATTGACATTATTAAAGTGCTTTCCTGGTCTTTATGCAAATCACCTTTTTTTAAACAAACATCAGTTTATCTCTGAGAGCACAAAGTGAAATAAGAACCAAAAAACTATATTTCAAGAAGATTTCTGATTCTAGATGGAAGTAAATTCCTGAGGCTTCTCTGTTGACTGTCTGAATGAACACCTGGTAGATTTGTGCTTATTCGTGTATGTCACTGAGTCACTCTAAATTTTTAAGCAGCTCATCAAATAAAGATCACTCAAACAGTAAACTCCAGAGCATGTGGCCACCAATTCAAATCTGTAAGCGTGGGCATAGCTGGATAGGAGAGCCAAAAGTGAAGTTACTTATGCGCGTTTGAAAGACTTGGCCACACCCAGGCTCAAGAGACTGGCAAGTTGATTTCTCTCTACAGGGATGCGCCCAGCGTGGACTGGCATCCACCACCCCTTCCCGGGCCTTCGCTGTCTCATGGGGGAAATGGTACAAAACTCGCATAGCTGAGATGGCGTTAATTGATGGGGTGGAAGCGCTTTGTAGCTGGACATCGCCGTGAGGAAAGCTGTCCTCTTTCTTTCGGACATGGAACACTTTCTACGGATGATGGAACACTTGGGATGCAGTCCCCGGACAGTGCCACTCCACTGTGGACTGGAACAGGCTCGAGGGGCTTCCTGACTGTTAGCTTGTCATCTGAGGGCCTGCAGACTCCTCCCCTCCCGTTGGCTGCCCCAACTGGAGTGCTCTGGGTGGCGTTTCACTCCGCCCCCAAGTCCAAGGTTTTGGTCTTGTCTGGTGCTCTGGCAAGGACTCGGCCTCCTGCCCGCGCTGCTGGCGCTGTGACTAGGGCCTCCACTCCACTGGCTGCAGCCTCCACCGGCCACTTCCCTCAAAGCCCGGGGATCTGCAGTGACTCACCCCCCTGCTCTGTTTCAGGATTCTTTTCTGAGAATGACAGAGTCCAATTCAATCATAGGTGTGGAGGCAAAAAGGGAATTTCCGGGCTTGGGCCACCAAATTCCCAGAAGGGCACAGGGGAAACCCTAAAAGGATGACGGCAACCACGCCATTTCTGGGGAGTTCGGGTGCCCCGAAAGCCAGGCCTGAGACAAGGACTTGGGTGCAGGGAGTTTACGTAGATGGCCCAAGAAGCCCAGGACAGGACGTGGGGCCAGTGGGGCCGGCAGCCAGAATGCCCGCGAGGATGTGCATGGCGAGCTACTTCCCTACACAGGCAAGGGGAGGGGGTGCTGGGGGCCCTTCCAGCAACTCCCTCTCCTAGTGGTGAGGTCTGCTCTGGGCAGCAGGCTTCCCTGCACTCTGGGTCGGAGCCTGGTTGCCCCTGGACAAGCCCCCGCGCTGGAGAAAACCCTGGAACCACAGGACAGATGCAGAGGCTGGGGGGTGGGGCAGGCGCGGGCTCGGGATGCCGGCTGACCCGGGGACAGGGAAACGGAGTGGACACCCATTGTGGGATTAAACGCCCTCCGGACTCTCTCGCGGCGCCCCATCTGTCCATCTCTGCTGCTTGTAGGACCTTCCCGATTGAGAACGTAATCCGCTAAAACCAGACCCCCTGGAGCAGGAAGTCCCAGCCAAGGGCTCTGATTGGCCAGGCCGAAGCATGTGACCAGCCCGGGTCAATCACTGTGGGCAGGATGGTGGAGCATTGTGATTGGCCAGGACGGACTGTTTGCCCACCCCTGAGGCCAAGCGGGTGGAGCTGGGAGAAGCCGGGGACTCCCGGCCCACCTGATGGGGGGCTTGGGTGCTCCAACCCCTCCCACTCGGAAGGCTTCTGGGCTCTAAATTTAGAATCTTTTCTCTCTCCCGGATAATCTCTAAATTCTATATTGCCATGATTTCTCCCGCCCCCTTTTTAGTTCCAACCCACCAGCTCTGCTACATTCAGGGAGACGCTTAAATTTATAAAGTCCATTTAGCCGAGCGTCTCGTGGTATTCTGAAAACACTTTTCTTCCACCTATGAGGTGTGAATATGATTTGGAGAAACGGTTCAGACAAAGAATACTACCACAAAAGAGCAAATAGGGGATTTTAAAATATTTTTCACACCTTAGGGCAATTGACATTTTACTAAATTCATGGTTTTCCTTTTTCCTTGCTACAAATAAGACTTTCATTTAACTGACCTTAATGAATTTTGAGGGAATCTTTTCATAACTCAGAGATGAATCCAATTTGCAGGAAGCTAGTGGTAAAAACCAAGGAGAAGTTGATTGGTGTGAAACTGATGCCCCCAAGTATAATTCTCCAGGTCTTTTCCTTCTTATTTCATTCAATTGATAACCATTAAGTACCAGCTGGTCCTTACACAGGGTTGATGGAGCTCAATAACACCCCTGCTTACGAGGAGCTTGCATTCGGGTTGGGGAGACAGAAAATAAGCACCTAAATGAATGAATCAAGATGCCTTCTGAGAGTGAGTGTGCTAGAAAAGAAATAAGGCAGGGGCACGCTCAGGAAAGTCCCAGCGAGGAAGTCCCTTGGAGCCGAGAACGGCGTGATCAGGAATCCTCTGTGGAGTGAGTTGGGAAAAAGCGGGAGCACGTGCCAGGGCCCTGCGGCAGGAACCAAGGTGAGGTGTACAGGAGCTGGGAAGGGGTTGTAAGCCGCTTGGGCTCGGAGTGTGGGAGCGACAGGTTGGAGGCAGGACAGGGGTGGGGGGCGCAAGTGCCAGGTGAGGCATTTGGGATCTGAGTGCGACGGGAGGCGGGCAGGGCAATGAGCAGGGGACCGGCAGGTATGGTTTACGTGTTCTCTCCCTGGGTGTGGACAGGAGAGCTGCAGTGGTCCAGGTGAGAGATGGGGAGAGTCTGTGCGGGTGGCCGGGGGGGACAGAGACACTGGCCATCCCAGCTGATGCGTGGGGTGCACAAAATGAAAGGGGTGAGTCCCAAGACGAGGATGGGGGATGGGGTGTCGTCTTCCCCTTGGCTCTGTTCTTCAAGGCAAGCAGAGGTGCTGGAGACCCAGTGAGCCCAGGTTTGCAAAATGCCTTTCCTGAGTCACTGAGAATACCTGGGTCCTGTCCATGTTATCTTGGGGGTGGGAGAAGAAAGTCCAAGTCAAAGAATAACAGAAAATTTCGTTCTGTTAACTGAAGACAATTTAATTCCAGTCAAAATGTCATTTCTGTGCCAGCAAACCAGATTTATTCAATCATGCTACTTCTGTGACCTGGGATTTAGTTTCAGCGTCCATAGTCCTCAGGTTGAGCTACCCCAGAGTTCTGTTTTGATATGAATTTCAATTAAGCACCTTCAAAGCCTGTGAGTTTGGATCCGTTTGTTATCAGGAGCTCTCAGAATAGCATCCTCTCCTCGCCCGAAACTGTAAGCACTTTTGGAAATCCCTGTTGCCGTCAACACAAAACAAATCACTGATTTCTCTGGAACAATTGCTGCTTTGCCTGCAGCACAAGCTGTGGCAGGATACTAGCCTCAGCTGGCAAGTGAACTTTATTTTAAAAGTTAGAGAAATGCATTCAGTTATTAATGGCGAAAATTCGAATAAATATAGCCATTTGCAAGGCACCCTTACAGATAGAGTGCCATTTGCTCATCTCGGCAGCCTGGTGAGGGTCACAGAGCCTGGCTCTTTTTTTTTTTTTTTTGTATTTTCCTGTGCATTTTTTTAATTTTATTTTTTTAAATACCAAGAAAGCACCAAACAAATGCAAACATTCCTATTTTGATCATTCTGTTCTACATATATAATTAGTAATTCACAATATCATCACATAGTTGCATATTTATCATCAAGATCATTTCTTGGAACATTTGCACCTATTCAGAAAAAGAAATAAAACAAAAACAGAAAAAGAATTTATACATACCATACCCCTTACCCCTCCCTTTCACTGATCACTAGCATTTCAAACTAAATTAATTTTAACATTTGTTCCCCCTATTATTTATTTTTATTCCATATGTTCTACTCGTCTGTTGACAAGGTAGATAAAAGGAGCATCAGACACAAGGTTTTCACAATCACACAGTCACATTGTGAAAGCTCTATCGTTATACAATCATCTTCGAGAAGCATGAGCCTGGCTCTTTTAATCCCTCTTCCTCCTCTCTTTGCTCAAATTGAAAACAGCCTGCATGCCTTCCAGCTGCTGGTGTATTCTACGCATTTTTCTGCCAAAGGGTTGAACGGGAAAGGAAGTAGATGGCGCAGGGAACAGAGTCAAAGGAAATACTGAGAGAAAATTCTTCTGTTATAATTTCAAGTAAAAAGAGCGGGATGCACAATTGTCTACACAACATGGCAGGACTATAGTAAACATGTACATGTGCCTAGAGGAAGAGACGTGAAGGAAATATTCCAGTGTTAACTGCATTTGTTTTGTGCCACAGGATTATTTGTGATATTTTTACTCTGTATTTTTAAATATTTTTCCACATTAAAAAAATATTTTTATTGAGAAATCTTCACACACACACATTCCATACATGGTGTACAATCAGTGGCTCACAGTATCATCACATAGTTGTGTATGCATCAGGATAATTTTTTTCGAACATTTGCGCCATTCCAGAAAAAGAAATAAAAAGAGAAAAGAAAATACTCATATGTATCATACCCCTTATCCCTCCCTCTCATTGACCACTAGTATTTCCATCTACCCAATTTATTTTACCCTTTATCCCCATTATTTATTTATTTATTTATTTTTATCCATATTTTTTACTCATCTGTCCATACCCTGGATAAAAGAAGCATCAGACACAAGGTTTTCACAACTACATAGTCATATTGTGAAAGTTATATCTTTATGCAATCGTCTTCAAGAATCAAGGCTACTGGAACATAGCCTAACAGTTTCAGGTACTTCCCTCTAGCCACTCCAATACTAAAAAGGGATGTCTATATAATGTATAAGAATAACCTCCAGGATAACCTCTCGATTCTGTTTGAAATCTCTCAACCACTGATACTTTATTTTGTCTCATTTCTCTCTCCTCCCTTTCGGTCAAGAAGACTTTCTCATTTCTATGATGCCAGGTCCCGGTTCATCCCAAGAGTTCTTTCCCACATTGCCAGGGAGATTTATATCCCTGGGAATTATATCACATGAAGCGGGGAGGACAGTGAGTTCACCTGCTGAGTTGGCTTGAGAGAGAGAGGCCACATCTGAGCAACAAAAGAGGTTCTGTGGGGGTGACTCTTAGGCCTAATTTTAAGTAGGCTTAGCCTGTCCTCTGCCAGAGTGAGTTTCATATAGGTGAACCCCAAGATCGAGGGCTCGGCCTATTGATTTGCTTGTTCCTCCTGCTTATGAGAATATCAGAACTTCTCCAAATGAGAAAGTTGAATATTTCTTCCTTTCTCCTCATACCCCCAAGGGGACTTTGCAAATAATTCTTTATTCACTGCCCAAATTACTCTGAAATTTATTGGGGCCTCACACTAACCTAAACAAACCAACAAAGTCTCCTACCCTGATCAAGATTTTATGCACTTATGATGTTGAACTAAACTGACCATACAAGTTAAATTAGCTACCCAAAATATAAATTTTGCACCCAAGAAATATCCCTCCCTTTGGTCTCATACAGAAGTTTGAAGTTTTAAAATATGGATGATATTATCCTTTTCCCTGTGTTCTGATATACCTTAGTCCTATCCAGATCAGCTTCCTTCATGTCTCTACTAGAAGTCTGATCACTTTTTCAACTTTTTAAATACAACTTTTTTTGTATTGGATACTGCTGACTTCCATAGCCTCAGAGCTCTAACTCTTTGAGTCTCAGGTGTCACATAAATACCCAAAGTTTCTGGGAACAACCATAATGTATACAAACAGCTCCATTTCTCAGAATTTAGAATTAATAGTTACACCTCCTGAATATATGTGACTTCCATAAGAGCTTACAATCTAGGACCCTTTACAATAGGGCCCAACCTGATGACCCATGTTCTCGACTTTAGTTCACCGAATTCTCATATTATAGTTAGTCCATATGATTGAGGCATGATAATATTTGTCTTCTTGTTCCTGACAGTTCTTTCAACATACAGTCCGTAAGGTTCATTCATGTAGTTGCATGCCTCACAACTTCATTCCTCCTTGGCCGCTCAGTAGTCCATTGCATGTATACACCATAGTTCCCCCTTCCATTCTTCAGTCATTGTACCCTTAGGCCACCTCCATTCATTGTGGATTGGGGACACTGCCGCCATAAACACTAGTGTGTAAATGTCCATTTTTTTTTAACTTTTTTTATTAATTAAAAAAATTAACAAACATTTAGAAATCATTCCATTCTACATATATAATCAGTAATTCTTAATATCATCAAATAGTTGCATATTCATCATTTCTTAGTACATTTGCATCGATTTAGAAAAAGAAATAAAAAGACAACTGTTCTAGTTTGCTAGCTGCCAGAATGCAACCCACCAGAGATGGATTGGCTTTTAATAAAAGGGGATTTATTTTGTTGGTTCTTCAGAGGAAAGGCAGCTAACTTTCCACTGAGGTTCTTTCTTATGTGGAAGGCACAAGCTGGTCTCTACTGGTCTTCTCTCCAGGCCCCTGGGTTCCAACAACTTTCCCTGGGGTGACTTCTTTCTCCATCTCCAAAGGCCTGGGCTGAGCTGCTAGTGCTGAGACGAGGAATGCTGAGCTGCTTACGCTGTGCTACCTTGCGTTCTCTCATTTAAGCACCAGCCAATTAAGTCAAACCAGTCACTCATTGCAGCAGACACGCCTCCTAGCCGACTGCAGATGTAAATCAACAACAGATGAGGTTCACGTACCATTGGCTCATGTCCGTAGCAACAAGACTAGGTATGCTCACCTGGCCAAGTTGACAACTGGATCTAACTAATACAACAACAGAAAAAGAAATAAAATGATAATAGAGAAAAAAAAACTATACATACCATACCCCTTACCCCTCGCTTTCATTTACCACTATTTCAAACTGAATTTATTTTAACATTTGTTCCCCCTATTATTTATTTTTATTCCATATGTTCTACTTTTCTGTTGATATAGTAGCTAAAAGGAGCATCAGACATAAGGTTTTCACATTCACAGAGTCTCATTGTGAAAGCTATATCATTGTTCAATCATCATCAAGAAACATGGCTACTGGAACACAGCACTACATTTTCAGGCAATTCCCTCCAGCCTTTCCACTACATCTTGAACAACAAGGTGATATCTACTTAATGCATAAGATTAACCTCCAGGATAACCTCTCGACTCTGTTTGGAATCTCTCAGCCATTGATACTTTGTCTCATTTTACTCTTCCCCCTTTTGGTCCAGAAGGTTCTCTCAATCCCTTGATGTTAATTCTCAGCTCATTCTAGGGTTTTTCTCAGTCCTTTGATGCTGAGTCTCAGCTCATTCCAGGATCTTTGTCCCACGTTTCCAGGAAGGTTCACACCCCTGGGAGTCATGTCCCACGCAGAGAGGGGGAGGGTGGTGAGACTGCTCATCATATTGGCTGGAGAGAGAGGCCACATCTGAGCAACAAAAGAGGCTCTCTTGGGGGTGACTCTTAGGCCTAGATTTTAAGTAGACTTGACCTATCCTTTGTGGGGTTAAGTTTCATGTGAACAAACCCCAATACTGGGGGATCAGCCTATAGCTTTGGTTGTCCACACTGCTTGTGAGACTATCAAGAATTCAACTTGGGGAAGTTGAATTTCTCCCCACTCACACCATTCCCCAAAGAGGGCTTGCAAATACTTTTCCAGTCACTGATCAAATCATTCTGGGATTCATCGGGGGATCACTCTGGACAAACCAACAAAATCTCATGTGCTACCTGAGATTCCAAGTACTTATGACATTCAATCAAACTATCTACATGAGTTATATTAGGAAATGCTCTAGTCAAAATCTAAATTTTGTATCAAATAAACATTTTTTGCTTTAGTCTCACACATAAGTTGACATTTTATAATATTAATTATCATCTATTTCAGCACCCTGCAGTAATGACATTCCTTTGTTCTTCCTCATGCCAAAACATCTTTAAAATTTGTACATTGTACATTTCACTACTATTATACACTCTAGGCATTCCTATATTATATCATCTTGATCTTTACCATCTGTCTTTCTTTCTGATTTTATTTATGTCCCCGTCCCTCCTTCCTCTATCATTCTCACATGCAGCTTCATTCAGTGTTTTAACATAATTACATTAAAGTTAGGTAGTATTGTGCTGTCCATTTCTGAGTTTTTGTATCCAGTCCTATTGCACAGTCTGTATCCCTTCAGCTCCAATTACCCACTATCTTACCCTATTTCTATCTCCTGATGGCCGCTGTTACCAACTACATATTCCAAGTTTATTCACTAATGTCGGTTCATATCAGTGAGACCATACAGTGTTTGTCCTTTAGTTTTTGGCTAGTCTCACTCAGCATAATGTTCTCTAGGTCCATCCATGTTGTTACATACTTCATAAGTTTATTCTGTCTTATGGCTGTATAATATTCCATCATATGTATATACCACAGTTTGTTTAGCCACTCATCTGTTGATGGACATTTTGGCTGTTTCCATCTCCTTGCAATTGTAAATAATGCTGCTATAAACATTGGTGTGCAAATGTCCGTTTGTGTCTTAGCCCTTAAGTCCTCTGAGTAGATACCTAGCAATGGTATTACTGGGTCATATGCCAGTACCATGCTGTTTTGACCACTGTGGCTTTATAATATGCCTTAAAGTCAGGCAGCGTGAGACCTCCAGCTTCATTTATTTTCCTCAAGATACTTTCAGCAATTCGGGGCACCCTGCCCTTCCAGATAAATTTGCTTATTGGTTTTTCTATTCTGAAAAGTAAATTGAATCTGTAAATCAATTTAGGTAGAGATGACATCTTAACTATATTTAGTCTTCCAATCCATGAACATGGTATGCCCTTCCATCTATTTAGGTCTTCTGTGATTTCTTTTAACAGTTTCTTGTAGTTTTCTTTGTATAGGTTTTTTGTCTCTTTAGTTAAATTTATTCCTAGGTATTTTATTCTTTTAGTTGCAATTGTAAATGGAATTCGTTTCTTGATTCTCCCCTCAGCTTGTTCATTGCTAGTGTATAGAAACACTACCGATTTTTGAATGTTGATCTTGTAACCTACTACTTTGCTGTACTCATTTATTAGCTCTAGTAGTTTTGCTGTGGATTTTTCAGGGTTTTCGATGTATACTATCATATCGTCTGCAAACAGTGATAGTTTTACTTCTTCCTTTTCAATTTTGATGCCTTGTATTTCTTTTTCTTGCCTAATTGCTCTGGCTAGAATTTCCAACACGATGTTGAATAACAGTGGTGATAGTGGACATCCTTGTCTTGTTCCTGATCTTAGGGGGAAAGCTTTCAATTTTTCCCCATTGAGGATGATATTAGCTGTGGGTTTTTCATATATTCCCTTTATCATTTTAAGGAAGTTCCCTTGTATTCCTATCTTTTGAAGTGTTTTCAGCAGGAAAGGATGTTGAATCTTGTCAAATGCCTTCTCTGCATCAATTGAGATGATCATGTGATTTTTCTGCTTTGATTTCTTCATATGGTGTATTGCATTAATTGATTTTCTTATGTTGAACCATCCTTGCATACCTGGGATGAATCCTACTTGGTCATGATGTATAATTCTTTTAATGTGTTGCTGGATTCGATTTGCTAGAATTTTGTTGAGGATTTTTGCATCTATATTCATTAGAGAGATTGGTCTGTAGTTTTCTTTTTTTGTAATATCTTTGCCTGGTTTTGGTATGAGGGTGATGTTGGCTTCATAGAATGAATTAGGTAGCTTTCCCTCCACTTCAATTTTTTTGAAGAGTTTGAGCAGGGTTGGTACTAATTCTTTCTGGAATGTTTGGTAGAATTCACATGTGAAGCCATCTGGTCCTGGATTTTTCTTTTTGGGAAGCTTTTGAATGACTGATTCAATTTCTTTACTTGTGATTGGTTTGTTGAGGTCATCTATTTCTTCTTGAGTCAAAGTTGGTTGTTCATGCCTTTCTAGGAACTTGTCCATTTCATCTACATTGTTGTATTTATTACCATAAAGTTGTTCATAGTATCCTGTTATTACCTCCTTATTTCTGTGAGGTCAGTGATTATGTCTCCTCTTCCATTTCTGATCTTATTTATTTGCGTCCTCTCTTTTCTTCTTTTTGTCAATCTTGCTAAGGTCCCATCAATCTAATGATTTTCTCATAGAACCAACTTCTGGTCTTATTGATTTTCTCTATTGTTTTCATGTTCTCAATTTCATTTATTTCAGCTCTAATCTTTGTTATTTCTTTCCTTTTGCTTGCTTTGGGGTTAGTTTGGTGTTCTTTCTCCAGTTCTTCCAAGTGGAAAGTTAATTCCCGAATTTTTGCCCTTTCTTCTTTTTTGATATAGGCATTTAGGGCAATAATTTTCCCTCTTAGCATTGCCTTTGCTGCGTCCCATAAGTTTTCATATGTTGTGTTTTCATTTTCATTCCCCTTGAGATATTTACTAATTTCTCTTGCAATTTCTTCTTTGACCCACTCGTTGTTTAAGAGTGTGTTGTTGAGCCTCCATGTATTTGTGAATTTTCTGGTGCTCTGACTATTATTGATTTCCAACTTCATTCCTTTATGATCTGAGAAAGTGTTGTGTATTATTTCAATCTTTTTAAATTTGTTGAGACTTGCTTTGGACCCAGCATATGGTCTATCTTTGAGAGTGATCCATGAGCACTTGAGAAAAAGGTGTATCCTGCTGTTGTGGGGTGTAATGTCCTATAAATGTCTGTTAAGTCTAGCTCATTTATTGTAATATTCAAATTCTCTGTTTCTTTATTGATCCTCTGTCTATATGTTCTGTCCATTGATGAGAGAGGGGAATTGAAGTCTCCAACCATTATGGTAGATGTGTCTATTTCCCTTTTCAGTATTTGCAGTGTATGCCTCACGTTTTTTGGGGCATTTTGGTTCGGTGCATAAATATTTATGATTGTTATGTCTTCTTGTTTAATTGTTCCTTTTATTAGTAGATAGTATCCTTCTTTGTCACTTTTAACTGTCTTACATTTGAAGTCTAATTTGTTGGATATTAGTATAGTTACTCCTGCTCTTTTCTGGTTGTTTTTTGCATGAAATATCTTTTCCCAACCTTTCACTTTCAACCTATGTTTATCTTTGGGTCTAAGATGTGTTTCCTGTAGACAGCATATAGAAGGATCCTGTTTTTTAATCCATTCTGCCAGTCTATGTCTTTTGATTGGGGAGTCCAGTCCATTAACATTTAGTGTTATTACTGTTTGGGTAGTACTTTCCTCTACCATTTTGCCTTTTGTATTTTATATATCATATCTAATTTTCCTTCTTTCTACACTCTTCTCCACACCTCTCTCATCTGTCTTTTCGTATCTGTCTCTAGTGCTCCCTTTAGTATTTCCTGCAGAGCTGGTCTCTTGGTCACAAATTCTCTCAGTGACTTTTTGTCTGAAAATGTTTTAATTTCTCCCTCATTTTTGAAGGACAATTTTGCTGGATATAGAATTCTTGGTTGGCAGTTTTTCTCTTTTAGTAATTTAAACATATCATCCCACTGTCTTCTTGCCTCCATGGTTTCTGCTGAGAAATCTACACATAGTCTTATTGGGTTTCCCTTGTATGTGATGGATTGCTTTTCTCTTACTGCTTTCAAAATCCTCTCTTTCTCTTTGACCTCTGACGTTCTGACTAGTAAGTGTCTTGGAGAACGTCTATTTGGATCTATTCTCTTTGGGATGCGTTGCACTTCTTGGATCTGTACTTTTAGGCCTTTCATAAGAGTTGGGAAATTTTCAGTGATAATTTCTTCCATTAGTTTTTCTCCTCCTTTTCCCTTCTCTTCTCCTTCCGGGACACCCACAACACGTATATTTGTGCGCTTCATATTATCATTCAATTCCCTGAGACCCTGCTCATATTTTTCCATTCTTTTCTCTATAGTTTATGTTTCTTTTTGGATTTCAGATGTTCCATCCTCCAGTTCACTGATTCTAAACCTCTGTCTCTTGAAATCTATCATTGTAGGTTTCCATTGTTTTTTTTATTATTTATTTAAAAAAAATTAACTAACACAACATTTAGAAATCATTCCATTCTACATATGCAATCAGTAATTCTTAATATCATCACATAGATGTGTGATCATCATTTCTTAGTACATTTGCATCGATTTAGGAAAAGAACTAGCAAAATAACAGAAAAAGATATAGAATGATAATATAGAGAAAAAAGTAAAAATAATAATAAAAATAAAAAATATATATATAAAAAAGGAAAAACAAATAACACAAACAAACAAAAAAAACTATAGCTCAGATGCAGCTTCATTCAGTGTTTTAACATAATTACATTACAATTAGATAGTATTGTGCTGTACATTTTTGAGTTTTTGTATCTAGTTCTGTTGCACAGCCTGTAACCCTTCAGCTCCAATTACCATTGTCTTACCCTGTTTCTAACTCCTGATGGTCTCTGTTACCAATGACATATTCCAAGTTTATTCTCGAATGTCAGTTCACATCAGTGGGACCATACAGTATTTGTCCTTTAGTTTTTGGCTAGACTCACTCAGCATAATGTTCTCTAGGTCCATCCATGTTATTACATGCTTCATAAGTTTATTCTGTCTTAAAGCTGCATAATATTCCATAGTATGTATATACCACAGTTTGTTTAGCCACTCGTCTGTTGATGGACATTTTGGCTGGTTCCATCTCTTTGCAGTTGTAAATAATGTTGCTATAAACATTGGTGTGCAAATGTCCGTTTGTGTCTTTGCCCTTAAGTCCTTTGAGTAGATACCTAGCAATGGTATTGCTGGGTCGTATGGCAATTCTATATTCAGTTTTTTGAGGAACCACCAAACTGCCTTCCACAGTGGCTGCACCATTTGACATTCCCACCAACAGTGCATAAGTGTGCCTCTTTCTCCGCATCCTCTCCAGCACTTGTCATTTTCTGTTTTGTTGATAATGGCCATTCTGGTGGGTGTGAGATGATATCTCATTGTGGTTTTGATTTGCATTTCTCTAATGGCCAGGGACATTGAGCATCTCTTCATGTGCCTTTTGGCCATTTGTATTTCCTCTTCTGAGAGGTGTCTGTTCAAGTCTTTTTCCCATTTTGTAATTGGGTTGGCTGTCTTTTTTTTTTTTTAATTAATTAATGGAAAAAAAGAAATTAACCCAACATTTAGAAATCATACCATTCTACATATGCAATCAGTAATTCTTAACATCATCACATAGATGCATGATCATCATTTCTTAGTACATTTGCATCAATTTAGAAGAACTAGCAACACAACAGAAAAAGATATAGAATGTTAATATAGAGAAAAAAAATAAAAGTAGTAATAATAGTAAAAAAAAAACCTATAGCTCAGATGCAGCTTCATTCAGTGTTTTAACATGATTACTTTACAATTAGGTATTATTGTGCTGTCCATTTTTGAGTTTTTGTATCTAGTCCTGTTACACAGTCTGTATCCCTTCCGCTCCAATTACCCATTATCTTACCCTGTTTCTAACTCCTGCTGGTCTCTGCTACCAATGACATATTCCAAGTTTATTCTCGAATGTCGGTTCACATCATTGGGACCATACAGTATTTGTCTTTAGTTTTTGGCTAGACTCACTCAGCATAATGTTCTCTAGGTCCATCCATGTTATTACATGCTTCATAAGTTTATCCTGTCTTAAAGCTGCATAATATTCCATAGTATGTATATACCACAGTTTGTTTAGCCATTCTTCTGTTGATGGACATTTTGGCTGTTTCCATCTCTTTGCAATTGTAAATAACGCTGTTATAAACATTGGTGTGCAAATGTCCGTTTGTGTCTTTGCCCTTAAGTCCTTTGAGTAGATACCTAGCAATGGTATTGCTGGGTCGTATGGCAATTCTATATTCAGCTTTTTGAGGAACCGCCAAACTGTCTTCCACAGTGGTTGCACCGTTTGACATTCCCACCAACAGTGAATAAGTGTGCCTCTTTCTCTGCATCCTCTCCAGCACTTGTCATTTTCTGTTTTGTTGATAATGGCCATTCTGGTGGGTGTGAGATGATATCTCATTGTGGTTTTGATTTGCATTTCTCTAATGGCCAGGGACATTGAGCATCTCTTCATGTGCCTTTTGGTCATTTGTATTTCCTCTTCTGAGAAGTGTCTGTTCAAGTCTTTTTCCCATTTTTTAATTGGGTTGGCTGTCTTTTTGTTGTTGAGTTGAACAATCTCTTTATCAATTCTGGATGCTAGACCTTTATCTGATATGTCATTTCCAAATATTATCTCCCATTGTGTAGGCTGTCTTTCTACTTTCTTGATGAAGTTCTCTGATGCACAAAAGTGTTTAATTTTGAGGAGCTCCCATTTATTTATTTCCTTCTTCAGTGCTCTTGCTTTAGGTTTAAGGTCCATAAAACTGCCTCCAATTGTAAGTTTCATAAGATATCTCCCTACATTTTCCTCTAACTGTTTTATGGTCTTAGACCTAATGTTTAGATCTTTGATCGATTTTGAGTTAACTTTTGTATAGGGTGTGAGATATGGGTCTTCTTTCATTCTTTTGCATATGGATATCCAGTTCTCTAGGCACCATTTATTGAAGAGACTGTTCTGTCCCAGGTGAGTTGGCTTGACTGCCTTATCAAAGATCAAATGTCCGTAGATGAGAGGGTCTATATCTGAGCACTCTATTTGATTCCATTGGTCGATATATCTATCTTTATGCCAATACCATGCTGTTTTGACCACTGTGGCTTCATAATATGCCTTAAAATCAGGCATCGCGAGACCTCCAGCTTCGTTTTTTTTCCTCAAGATGTTTTTAGCAATTTGGGGCACCCTGCCCTTCCAGATAAATTTGCTTATTGGTTTTTCTATTTCTGAAAAATAAGTTGTTGGAATTTTGATTGGTATTGCATTGAATCTGTAGATCAATTTAGGTAGGATTGACATCTTAACTATATTTAGTCTTCCAATCCATGAACACGGTATGCCCTTCCATCTATTTAGGTCTTCTGTGATTTCTTTTAATAGTTTCTTGTAGTTTTCTTTATATAGTTTTTTTGTCTCTTTAGTTAAATTTATTCCTAGGTATTTTATTCTTTTAGTTGCAATTGTAAATAGGATTCATTTCTTGATTTCCCCCTCAGCTTGTTCATTACTAGTGTATAGAAATGCTACAGATTTTTGAATGTTGATCTTGTAACCTGCTACTTTGCTGTACTCATTTATCAGCTCTAGTAGTTTTGTTGTGGATTTTTCCGGGTTTTCGACGTATAGTATCATATCATCTGCAAACAGTGATAGTTTTACTTCTTCCTTTCCAATTTTGATGCCTTTTATTTGTTTTTCTTGTCTAATTGCTCTGGCTAGAACCTCCAACACGATGTTGAATAATAGTGGTGATAATGGACATCCTTGTCTTGTTCCTGATCTTAGGGGGAAAGTTTTCACTTTTTCCCCATTGAGGATGAGATTAGCTGTGGGTTTTTCATATATTCCCTCTATCATTTTAAGGAAGTTCCCTTGTATTCCTATCTTTTGAAGTGTTTTCAGCAGGAAAGGATGTTGAATCTTGTCAAATGCCTTCTCTGCATCAATTGAGATGATCATGTGATTTTTCTGCTTTGATTTGTTGATATGGTGTATTACATTAATTCCATTGTTTTCTTTCATCTCTTCTACTGTATCTTTCATTCCCATAAGTTCTGTGATTTGTTTTTTCAGACTCTCCATTTCTTCTTTTTGTTCATTCCTTGCCTTCTTCATGTCCTCCCTCAATTCATTGATTTGGTTTTTGATGAGGTTTTCCATTTCTGTTCGTATAGTCAGAATTAGTTGTTTCAGCTCCTGTATCTCATTTGAACTATTGGTTTGTTCCTTTGTCTGGGCCATATCTTCAATTTTTCCGGTGTGATTTATTATTTTTTGCTGGCGTCTGGACATTTAATTACCTTAATTAGTTTATTCTGGAGATTGCCTTCACTTATCTTACCTAGGGTTTTCTTGCTAGATGAGTTTGTTGTCTATCTGTTCTTTGACCTTCAGTTCAGCTTTTTCTGGGCCTCTGGCTTAAGTTTTGTTTAACAGAGGGTAATTTTTCAGTTCTTGTTTTCTTGTTTCTTGTCCTGCTTGTAAGGTGCCTTTTCCCTCCCCACCCTTAAGAGGGTCTACATAGGCATTACAGACTCCAGCCAGGTTTTCCCGGACTAAACTGGCCTCCTTTCGGGGGGAAGGAATCACCTGCATCAGTTTTCCCTGAGTGTGAGACCCAGCAGGTTGAAAGACTTTCCTGTGAAGTCTCTGGGCTCTGTTTTTCTTATCCTGCCCAGTATGTGGTGCTTGTCTGTCTGTGGGTCCCACCAGCAAAAGATGTTGTGGCTCCTTTAACTTTGGAAGGCTCTCCCTGCTGGGGGGTGGTGGAGACAGAGGAAAGGTTGTAGGCTGGTTTTAATGGCTTCAAATTGTGAAGTCCTGGGGTCTGAATTCCTTGAGAGAGGGATTCCACCTGAGTTGCGTTTCACCCCTCCCCTGGGAAAGGCTTAGATGGGAGACAGCCCTGAAAGCAGCCTGTTTCTGCGTAGGCTTGGGGCAGTTGCAGCCTGTGTACTCCCACCGCTGAATCCAGAGGCAGCCAAGCCTCCGTAGAAACAGCCACAAAAGCCTGTTTCATCCCCTTTCCTCTTTTTCAGTTAGCCCAATAAGCGACCTCCGCCTTGACCAGTTTCACCTGAGCTGGGGGCCTATTTTTAGTAGTCAGAATTTGTTTATTAATGCCACAATTGCTGTTTGGTTGGACTCAGTCTCTGCTGAGTCTCTGTTAGAGTTTCTTTCCTTTCCCTCCAGGAAGCTGCCTGTGGGGGAGGGGCGCTGGTTGCTGCGGCTGGGGGAACTGCTCGTGGCTTGGGGAACTCACAGTTCCAGAGACTCGCAGCCGGCCCAGCTGGTCCAGACTGAGGTACGCTGTGTGTGTGGTCACTGTCGTGGCTCCGGGAGCTGTTCTGTACTGTTTCTGGTTATTTAGTAGTTGTCCTGGAGGACGAACTAAAACGTGCACATTACTATGCCACCATCTTGGCCCCTCCTCCCAAATGTCCATTCTTGTCCCCACACTCAGTTCCTCAAGTATATATTGGGCAACGGGGTTTCAGGATCACATGGCAACCCCATTCCTAGCCTTCTGTGGAACCACCACACTGCCCTCCAAGGGGCTGCATCTCTCATTTTCCCTACTGATAGTAGGGACATCTCTTTCTCTGCATTTTCTCTAGCACTTGTTTCTCTCTGTTCATTTTTAAACAATTTTATTCACATATCATACAATCAAACCTAAATGTTTAGACATGCCTTTGCCACCATACTCTATCTGAAGGCATTTCCTTTTCTTGCACAAAGTATCCATACCCTTTTCCAATTCCCCCAACCTACTGACATTTAGTTTTTGCATAATGTCTTTGTTACATTCAATGGAAGCGTCTTACAATGTTACTGTTGACTATAGGCCCTAGCTTGCATTGATTGTACTTTTTCCCATATACCATATATTTTCAACACCCTGCAATACTCACATTCATTTGTTCTCCCTCATGCAAAAAAGTTTTTTAATTTGTACATTTAATCACCATCATTGTCTACTCTAGGCATACCTAAATTATACTGCTTTTTATCCTCTCTCTTTCCTTCAGGTTTTCTACGTGCCCCAGCCCTTCTCCCTCTATCATTCTCACATTCAGCTTCATTCAATATATTTATATTATTGTGCTACAATCAGGTAGTATTGTGCTATCCATTTCTGAATTTTTGCAATTAGTTCTGTTGCAGAATCTGTACTCCTTCAGCACCAATTGTTCAATCTTTACCCTATTTCTATGCCCTGATAACCTGTGTTCTTAACTTTAATTCTCCAAGTTCACTTATTAATGTTAGTTCATATTAGGGAGACTATACAATATTTGTACATTTGTTTCTGGCTAATTTCACTCAGCATAATGTCCTCAAGGTTCGTCTACATTGTTACATGCTTCATGACTTCATTTCACTCACAGCTGTGTAATATTCCATCATATGAATATTCCACAGCTTTTTTAGCCACTAATCTCTTAATGGACATTTGGGCTGTTTACATCTCTTGGGAAACATAAATAATGCTGCTATAAACATTGGTGTACAAATGTCTGTTTGTGTCCTTCCCCTCATGACCTCTGAATATATACCTAGCAATGGGATTGCTATATCATATGGCAATTCCATATTTAACTTCATGAGGAACTGCCAAACTGCCTTACAAAGTGGTTGTACTATTTTATATTCCCACCAGCAGGGGCTAAGTTTGCCTCTTTCTCCACATCCTCTCCAGTACTTGTTGTTTCCTGCTTTTTTTTTTAATAATGGCCATTCTAGTGGGTGTCAGATGATATCTCATTGTGGTTTTGATTTGCATTTCCCTAATAGCCAGTGAAGTTGAGCATTTTTTGTGCACCTTCTAGACATTTGTATTTCCTCTTCTGAGACATGCCCATTTTTAAATTGGGCTGTTTGACTTTTTGTTGTTGAGCTGAAGAACATTTTATATATTCTGGATACTAAACCCTTCTCTGATATTTGGTTTCCAAATATTGTTTCCCATTGTGTTGGCTGCCTTTTTACTTTCTCGGCAGAGTTCTTTGATGCACAAAAATGTTTAATTTAGAGGAGTTCCCATTTCTCTATTTCTTTCTTGAATGCTTGTGCTTTTGGTCTGAAGTCTAGGAAACTGCCTCTTATTGCAAGTTTTATAAGATATTTCCCTACAGCTTGTTCTAAAAGTTTTATGGTCTTAGCTCTAATGTTTAGGTGTTTGATCCATTTTGAGTTAATTTTTGTATAGGGTGTGAGATACGGATCCTCTTTCATTCTTATACGGATCCTCTTTCATTCTTTTGCATATGGATAACCTGTTTTCTAAGCACTATTTATTGAAGAGGCTGCTCTGCCCCAGGTGGATTGGCTTGACCACCTTGTCAAAGATCAATTGTCCATAGGTGAAAGGGTCTATATCTGAACACTCTATTCAATTCCACTGGTCAGTTTATCTATCTTTATACCAGTACTATGCTGTTTTGACCACTGTAGTTTCATAATATGCTTTAAAGTCAGGTAGTATGAGACCTCCTACTTCATTTCTCTTTCTAAGATATTTTTAGCTATTCAGGGCACCCTTCCCTTCCAAATAAATTTGGTTATCGACTTTTCTATTTCTGCAAAGTAGGTTTTTGGGATTTTAATTGGTATTGCATTGAATCTAAAAGTCAATTTGGGTAGAATCAACATCTTAACTACATTTAGTCTTCTAATCCATGAACATGGTATGCTCTTCAATTTATTTAGGTTTTCCATGATTTCTTTAGCAATTTCTTGTAGTTTTCTGTGTTTAGGTCTTTTGTATCCATAAATTTATTCCTAAATGTTTGATTCTTTTGGTTGCTATTGTAAATGGAATTTTTTTTCTTGATTTCCTCCTCAGATTGCTCATCACTAGTGTATAGAAACACTACTGATTTTGGGGTGTTGATCTTGTACCCTGCCACTATGTTGTACTCATTTATTTGATCTAGTAGCTTTGCTGTAGATTTTTCAGGATTTTCAACATATCCTATCATATCATCTGCAAACAATGAGAGTTTTACTTTTTCCTTTCCAGTCTGGATGTCTTTTATTTCTTTTTCTTGTCTAATTGCTCTGGCTAGAACTTCCAGCACAATATTGAGTAGCAGTGGTGTCAGTGAACATCCTTGTTTTTCCCTGTTCTTAGGGGGAAAGCTTTCAGTCCTTCCCCGTGAGGATGATGTTAGCTGTGGGTTCCTCATATATTCCCTTTATCATGTTGGGGAAGGATTCCTATCCTTTGAAGTATTTTTCATCAAGTAAGGATGTTGAATTTTTGTCAAATGTCTTTTCTGCATCAATTGAGATAATTACGTGGTTTTTCTGCTTTGATTTGTTGATATGGTGTATTACATTAATTGATTTTCTTATGTTGACCTATCCTTGCATAACTGGAATGAATCCCACTTGGTCATGGTGTGTAATTCTTTTAATGTGCTGCTGGATTTGATTTGCAAGTATTTTGTTGAGGATTTTTGCATCTCTATTTATTAGAGAAATTGGTCTGTATTTTCTTTTCTTGTAGTATCTTTGTCTGACTTTGGTATGAGCGTGATGTTGGCTTCATAGAATGAGTTAGGTAGCTTCCTCTCCTCTTCAATTTTTTTTGAAGAGTTTGAGCAGGATTGGTACTAATTCTTTTTTTGAATGCTTGGTAGAACCATTCAAGATGTGAAGCCATCTGGTCCTGGACTTTTCCTTTTTGGAAGCTTCTTGATGATTGATTCAAGCTCTTACTGTGATTGGTTTGTTAAGGTCATCTCTTTCTTCTCAAGTCAATGTTGGTTGTTCATGCCTTTCTAGGAAGTTGTCCATTTCATCTATGTTGTCTAGTTTATTAGCATATAGTTGCTCATAGTATCCTCTCATTACCTCCTTTATTTCTGAGGGGCCAGTGGTTATGTTTTATCTTCCATTTCTGATTTTATTCATTTGCATCCCCCCTCTCTTTTTTTTTTTTTGTCAACCTAGCTAAGGGTCCATCGACTTTATTGATTTTTTCAAAGAACCAACCATTGGTTTTGTTGATTTTCTTGATTGTTTTCATTTTCTCCGTTTCATTTATGTCTGCTGTAATCTTCATTATTTATTTCCTTTTGTTTGCTTTGGAGTTAGTTTACTGTTCTTTCTCTAGCTCTTCCAAGTAAACAGTTAATTCCTCAATTTTTGCTCTTTCTTCTTTGTTAATATAGGCATTTAAGCAATAAATTTCCCTCTTAGCACTGCCTTTGCTGTGTACTGTGTACTTTGCTATATACTTTGATATAGCATCAGGGGATTACCAGATGGTAAAGTTTAATAAATTTTAGTATGTTGTGTTTTCATTTTCATTTGCCTCGAGATATTTACTGATTTCTCTTGTAATTTTTTCCTTGGCCCACTGGTTGTTTAAGAGCATGTTTAGCTTCCATATATTTGTGAATTTTCTGTCCCTCTGCCTGTTATTGATTTTCAACTTCATTCCATTATGATCTGATAGAGTGTTTTGTATGATTTCAATCTTTTAAAATTTACTAAGACTTGCTTTATGATACAGTATATGGTCCATCCTTGTGAATAATCCATGAGCACTTGAGAAGAATGTGTATCCTCCTTTTGTGGACTGTAATATTCTGTAAATGTCTGCTAAGTCTAGTTCATTTTTTGTATTGTCCAAATTCTCTATTTCTTTATAGATCCTCTGTCTAGATGTTCTACCCATTGATGTGAGCGGTGAATTGGATTCTCCAACTATTATGGTAGAGGTGTCTATTTTTCCCTTCATTGTTATCAACGTTTGCCTCATGTACTTTGGAGCATTCTGACTTGATGCATAAATATTTATGATTGTTACATCTTCTTGTTGAATAGTTCCTTTTATTAATACATAGTGTCCTTCTTTGTCTCTTTTAATTGTCTTACATTTGAAGTCTAATTTGTCAGATATTAGTATAGCTACTCCTGCTCTTTTCTTATTGTTGTTTCATGAAGTATCTTTTCCCAACCTTTCACTTTCAACTCACTTTTTCATTGGGCCTAAAGTGAATCTCCTGTAGATAGTATACAGATGGGTGCTGTTTTTAAATCCATTCTGCTAGTCTATGTCTTTTGATTGTGGAGTTTAATCTATTAACATTTAATGTTATTACTGTAAAGGCAGTATACTTTCTTCTACCATTTTGACTTTTGGATTTTATATGTAATATCTAATAATTTTTTTCTCTTTTTACCTTTACTTTCTATACTGTTCTTCCTTTCTACACTGTTTTCCAGACCTCTCCTGCTTTTTCTTATCTTCCTGTAGCACTTCCTTTAGTATTTTTTGTAGAGGCAGTGTCTTAGTCACAAATTCTTTCAGTGATTGTCTGAAAATATTTTAATCATCTCTCCCTCATTTTTTAAAACTTTTTTTATTGTATGATATAACATGTATACAAAGCAAAGAAAGAAAAAAGCAACAATTTTAAAAGCACTCTTCAATGAGTAGTTACAGGACAGGTTTTGTCATGGGCTACTTTACCATCCACTCAGATTTTTCCTTCTAACTGCTCCAGAATATAGGTGGCTAGAAGGAATAAATGTTTTTTTTTATCACCACAATCAACTTTTCTTCTTTCTTGTGAAAAATAACATACATACAAAAAAGCAATAGATTTCAAAGCACAGCACCACAATTAGCTTTAGAACATATTTCAGAATTTGGCATGGGTTACAATTCCACAATTTTAGGTTTTAATTTTAGCCGCTCTAAGATACTAGAGATTAAAAGAGATCAATTTAATGATTCAGCAATTATATTCATTTGCTAAACCCTATCTTCCCTGTATAACTCCACCATCACCATTGATCTTTATATCCTTCTCTTTAGGGGTGTTTGGGCTATGGCCATTCTAACTTCTTCATGTTGGAAGAGTCTATCAGTAATATGGGATAGGGAGATGAAACTATCTGGTGTTCTGGAGAGGCTGGGTCCTCTAGGTTTCAGGACTTACCTGGTCCAGGGACCCATCTGGAGGTTTTAGGATTCTGGAAAGTTACTCTAGTGCATGGAACCCTTGTGGAATCTTGTATATTGTCCTAGGTGTTCTTTAGGATTGGCTGGAATGGTCCTGGTTGGGGGTTGGCAGGTTATGATAGGTAGCAAGGTCTAACTGAAGCTTGTGTAAACACAACATCCAGAGTAGCCTCTCAACTCTATTTGAACTCTCTGCCACTGATATTGTATTAGTTACACTTGTTTTCCCCCTTTTGATCAGGATGAAATTATTGATCCCACAATGCCAGGGCTGAACTCATCCCTGGGAGTCCTTTCCTATGCTGCGAGGCAGACTTTCACCCTTGATGTCATGTCCCACATATGGGGGAGGGCAATGATTTTACTTGCAGGGTTTGGCTTACAGAGAGTGAGGCTCATCTGGGCAATGAAAGAGGTCTTTCAGAAGTCACTCAGCATACCTATAGGTAGACTAAACTTCTCTGCTACCTACATAAGCTTCACAAGAGTAAGCCTCAAGATCAAGGGCATGGCCTATTGATTTGGGTGTCCCTAAAGTTTGGCACAGTATCAGAAGATTCCCAGATGGTAAACTTTAATAGTTCCATATATATTTTTCCCATTCCTCAAGGGGCTTGCCAATAATTTTTGATTATCTGCTTAATATTCTCTAGGATGTTTCCAGGCATTACAATAATCTATACAGGATTAAAGGACCTCTTTTTTAGTCTGTGCTTCCTGTGTTTCAGTTGTTCAAATGAGCTATACAGATAGGTTGAGTTAAATTATGTGCTACAGAAAATTTCCATTGTAGATCAAATAAACTTTTCTTCCATTGGTCTCAGAGTATGTGTGGTTCTAAAATATAGACACTTCTTCCTTACCCCTATATTCTGAATTACTTTATCCCCAATCTGTTCGGCTTTGTTCTTGCCTCTAAGTATCAGATTGTATATATAAAACAGCTCCTCAAAATCCAGAAATAATAATCACCACTCTAGACTAATGTGTCTGCTCTAAATGCTTACAATCTAGGCCCCTGTTTTCATATAAGCATTTTCTAAAGGTGACCATACCATTGTTGTTGTTGTTTTTGTTTCTGGTTTATTTTGTCTCACCAAGTATCCCAAATGTCCATTCACATTGTTGCATGCCTCACATCTCTGTTCCTTTTTGTAGCAGCACAAACTTTGTTCATAAGCATGCACCATCATTTGCCAATCTATTTGTTCATCAGTGCATCCTTCAGCCACTTGCATTCATAGGGCATCATGTAGAGGACCCAAAGTCCACAGTCCACCAACATTCTCAATTTTAGATAATTTTATTGTTCCTAAGAGAAAGAAAACCAATAAACACACCCTCACTAAATAGGAAATCTAAACCTCCTCTTAACTCCTGTCCCGCACTCCATTATTTACCTCTGCTGTTGCTGTGATAGTGCTGATGGTTTCCTTTTGAACATAGCTCATAGCATGCAATAGCAGTTTACCCCTGGTACCCTGGACTTAAACACTCTTTATATAAGAATCATATCTTCGAAGTAATTCTTATGAGAACTCATTCATATTCTATTGTGAGTCTGTAGGACACATAGGTCTATACAACCCCTTTCAATCTTGTTCATCTTCAATATGGTAATGTTACTTCTAGACCCACTAGAGAATCACCTTCACACCTATCTATTCCCTTACATTGGAGTTCAACCTCATTAGCTAACGGTTCACCCATCTCTAGCTTCTATTTATCTCTTAGTCCCCTATATTCTGTATTATAAGCCTCTGATTATACTTTTGTGCTGGTCATAAAAGTGGACTCACACAGTATCTTTCCTTTTGTGTCTGGCTAATTTTGCTCAGCATTATGTCTTCAAGGCTCATCTATTTTGTCATGTGCTTCAGGACATCGTTTTGTCTTACTGCTGCATAATATTCCAATATTTTATGAATGTTAGAAGTAGATTGCTGGAATTTTGATTGGTACTGTGTTGAATCTGTAGATCAATTTGGGGAGAATTGATATCTTAACTATATTTAGCCTTCCTATTCATGAGCAGGGAATGTCTTTCCGCCTATTTAGATCTCCTTTGATTTCTTTAGCATTGTTTTGTAGTTTTCTGTGTACAAGTCCTTTACATCCCTAGTTAAGTTTATTCCCAAGTATTTGGTTCTTTTAGTTGCTATTTTGAATGAAATTTTTTCCTTAACTGACTCCTCAGTGAGGTCATTGCTTGTGTATAGAAATGTTACTGATTTTTGCACATTAATTTTATATCCTGCCACCTTGCTGAATTTGTTTATTAGCTCAAATAACTTTGCTGCAGATTTCTCAGGATTTTCCAAGTGTAGTATCATGTCATCTGCAAATAATGAGAGTTTTACTTCTTCCTTTCCAATTTGGATGCCTTTTATTTCTTTGTCCTGCCTGATTGCTCTAGTTAGAACTTCTAGCACAATGTTGAATAATAGTGGTGACTATGGGCATCTTTGTCTTGTACCTAACCTTAGGGCTTTCAGTCTCTCTCCATTGAGTATAATGCTGGCTATCGGTTTTTCATATATCACTTTATCATATTGAGGTAGTTACTTTTGATTCATATCTTTTGAATCAAAGATTTTCTGATAAAATCTTTTTTTGTCAGAAAAGGATGATGAATTTTGCCAAATGTTTTTTTCAGCGTCAATCGAGATGATCATGTGATTTTTTTCCCTTTTGATTAACTGATTTTCTTGTGTTGAACCATCCTTGCATTACTGGTACAAACCCCACTTTGTCATGGTGTATAATTCTTTTTATGTGCTGTTGGATTCGATTGGCTAATATTTTATTGAGAATTTTTGCATCTATGTTCATTAAGGGGATTGGCCTGTAGTTTTCCTTTCTTATAGCATCTTTATCCAGATTTGTTATTAAAATGATATTAACTTCATAAAATGAGTTAGGTAGAGTTCCATTTTCCTCAATTTTTTGAAAAAGTTTGAGAGGATTGGTGTTAGTTCTCTCTGGAATGTTTGATAAAATTCCCCCGTGAAGCCATCTGGCCCTGGGCTTTTCTTTGTAGGAAGATTTTTGATGACTGACTGAATCTCTCTACTTGTCATTGGTTTGCTAAGACCTTCTATTTCTTCCTGAGTCAGTGTAGCTTGTTTGTGTGTTTCTGGGAATTTGTCCATTTCATCTAGGTTGTCAAGTTTGTTGGCATATAGTTGTTCATAGTATCCACTTATGAATTCTTTTATTTCTTCAGGGTCTGTGGTTATGCGACCCTTTTCATTTCTGATTTTGTTGATTTGCATCCTCTCTCTTTTGTTCTTTGTTAGTCTTGCTAAAATCAATCAATTTTATTGATTTTCTCAAAGAACCAACTTTCGGTTCTATTGATTCTTTCTATTGTTCTTTTGTTCTCCCATTCATTTATCACTGCTTTAATCTTTGTTATTTCTCTTCTATTTGCTTTGGGGTTAGTTTGCTGTTCCTTCTCAAGTTTCTTCGGGTTTGCTGTTAAGCCCTCAATTTTTGCTCTTTTTTTTTAATATAAGCGTTTAAGGCAATAAATTTCCCTCTCAGCATAGCCTTTACTGCAACCCATAGCTCTGATAAATTTTATTCTCATTTTCATTCATCTCCAGATAGCTACTGATTTCTCTAGCAATTTCTTCTTTGACCCACTGGTTGTTTTAAGAGTGTGTTATTTAATCTCCATATATTTGTGAATGTTCTTGTTCTTTGGTCATTATTGAGATACAGCTTCATTCCATTGTGATCAGAGAAAGTGCTTTGAATAATTTCAATATTTTTAAATATATAAAGACCTGTTTTATGCCCTGGCAAATGATCTATCCTGGAGAATGTATAACCTTGTGCTTTGGTGTGCAATGACCCACATATATGTCTGCTAAGTGTAATTCATTTATCAAGTTTTTAACTTCTCTATTTCCTTGTTTATCTTCTGTCTGGTTGTTCTATCTATAGAGGGGAGTGGTGTATTGAAGTCTCCTACTATTATTGTTAAAACATCAATCACTCCCTTCAGTTCTGCCAATGTCTGTCTAATGTACTTTGGAGCTCCTTGATTGTGAGCATAAACATTCATGATTGTTACATCTTCTTGGTGAATTGACCCTTTAATTAGTATATAGTATCCTTCTTTGTCTCTTTTGATGTCTTTACATTTAAAGTCAATTTTATCCGATATTAGTATAGCTACTACTGCTTTCTTGTGGTTACAACTTGCATGGAAAATCTTTTTCCATCCTTTCACTTTCAATCTATTTGTATTCTTGTGTCTAAGATGAGTCTCTTGTAAGCAGCATATAGCTGGATTGTGTTTCTTAATCCATTCTACCAATCTGTATCTTTTAATTGGTACGTTTAGTTTGTCACCATTCAAAGTTATTACTGAAAAGGCATTTCTTGAATTCACCATCTTATCCTTTGGATTTTATTTGTCAGATTGATATATTCTTTTCCCTCTTTCTCTTTTTATCCTTTAAGTTACCCTTACTGGTACTCTTCAATTCTGTGGCCTCCTACAGATATCCCTCTCCTGTCTTTTTTTTTCAACTGGCAGAACTCCCTTTAGTATTTCTTATAGGACTGGTCTCTTGTTGACAAATTTTAATCTCTCCCTCAGTTTTGAAGGACAATTTGGTTGGGTATAGAATTCTTGGCTGGAAGTCTTTCTCTTTCAGGATCTTAAGTCTATCATGCCACTGCCTTCTTACCTCCATGGTGTCAGGTGAGTAGTCTGAACTCAGTCTTATGTGGTTTTCCTTGTACATAGAGATTGTTTTTCTCTTGCTGCTTTCAGAATTTTCTGCTTCTCTTCAACATTTGACAGACTGATTAGTATGTATCTTTAGGAAGATCTATTTGGATTTATTCTATTTGGAGTTTGTTGAGCTTCTTTGACTTGTACATTTATGTCCTTTATAAGGTTTGGGAAGTTTCCCCCATAATATCCTCTACTACTCTTCCTAGCTCTTTACTCCTCTCTCCTGGGACACCAGTGATTCTTTTATTTGCATGTTGTGTTTTGTCCATCATTTCCCTGAAATCCAATTCAAATTTTTCCATCTTATTTATTTATTTATTTTTTTTTTGCCATTTGCTGCTTTGAGTATTTGAAAATAGTTATCCTGTCCTCTAGTTCACTTATTCTTTCTTCTGCCTCTTCAAGTCTGCTGTTGTGTGTCTCTAGTATGTTATTTGTTTGGTCTGCTGAATCTTTAATCTCTGTGATATTTATTTTTCTATTTATTCTTTCAAATTCCTCTTTATCCTCTTCTAGTGTCTTCTTGATCTCCTTTATATCATTAGGCATCCCACTTATTTTATTTAGTAGAGTTATATGAATGTCTTTGATTATTTGTTCCAACGTCTGTGTCTCCTCTGGAGCTTTAATCTGGTTGTTAAGCTGGGCTATATCTGTCTACATTGTGCTATGCTTAGTGATCTTCTGTTGTTTTCACTGCATGTAAATATCTTGATTGATTTACTTTGGGAGTTGATTTTCTTCAGTAGTCTAAAGCCTTGTGTTTGCAGAATGGATGTGTAGCACAATGCAGGGCACGAGGTGGGGCACAATAGTGCAGTGATGCAGTGCAGCACAGGAATAGGCACAGGCTGGGGATGCTAAGCTGATGCCTGTGAATGTGGGTGCCCAGCAGCTGGGTAGGATGTAGCTGTGCAGGTGCACTGGTCTGTGGGTCATGGCCCTGGTGTGTGTTGGTCTAGGGCATGGGGCCCTTTGTGTGCATGTGCAGAGCTATGGCAGTGGATCAGCATTATGCCTGCAAGGGCTGAGGCAGATGTGACCTGGCTACACAGGTCATCACTTTCCCAGAGCTGGGGGCGGATGACTGCAGGCCATGCACATGTGCGGGTCTAGGAGTGCCATAAACTGCTGTACCTGTGTGGAAACTCAGGGGTGGGGGAAGGCTCTGTGACTGTATGGGCTGGGGGTGTAGCCTTGAAATGGAGGAAAGTGCCCACAGCCTTTATGTGTTGGCAACAGCCTGCAGGGAGCATGTGGGGGAGGTGGTACTTGGGAGGAGTGCAGGAGAGGTGAGTTGGGCTGCCCTTATGGTGGGTATATGGGGCAGGTACACACATGAGGGGTTGGTGGGGTGGGAGTGCTTGAAGCATTGGGAGGGTGGGCAGTTGAAGAGGTTCAGGTGTGGGGTAAGTTGTGGGTCACAGGGCTGCACTGGTGTGGATAGTGTGTTCAAGGAATGTTGTTTGGTTTACCTCTTAGTCCCTGTCTCCCCATCTGTGTACTCCTGAATGCTCCTGGCTTCTGCATTAAGCTGTTTGCTCCAGCTAAACATCTCTGGTTCTCTGCTTCTCAGTTCAGCTTTTGCAACCAGGGCTACCCTATGTGGTGCAGAAGACTCTCGCCTGTCAGTTACACCGTGGAATAGCCATCTCAGTTGCCCTCCCATCCCTTCTCTAACTTTTCCTTGGAGCAGGGCTGAACTCGATCTATCCTATTCTGCCATCTTCCCAGAACTTCACCCTTATTTTTGAAGGACAATTTTGCTAGAAATAGAATTTTTGGTTGGCAGTTTTTGTCTTTCAGAGTCTTAAATATATCATACCACTGCCTTCTTGCCTCCATGGTTTCTGATGAGAAATCCACACATAGTCTTATTGGGCTTCCTTGGTATGTGATGGATTGCTTTTCTCTTGACGTTTTCAAAAGTTATTCTTTCTCTTCGATATATGACAATCTGATTAGTAAGTGTCCTGGAGTATGTCTCTTTGGATCTATTCTGTTTGGAGTATGCTGTACTTCTTGGATCTGTAATTTTATGTCTTTCATAAGAGATGGGAAATTTTCAGTGATTATTTCCTCTCTTGGTCTTTCTCCTCCTTTTCCATTCTCTTCTCCTTCTGGGACACCCACCACACTTACATTCATGCATTTCATGTTGTCATTAAATTCCCTGAGACCATGCTCATATTTTTACAGTCTTTTCCCTACATTTTCTTTTGTGTGCCAGATTTCAGATGTCCAGTCCTCTAGTTCACTAATCCTTTCTTCTGCCTCTTTAAATCCATTGTTGTAAGTTTCTATTGTTTTTCATCTCTAGCGTGCCTTTCATTCCCATAAGTTTTGTGATTTGTTTTTTCAAACTTTTGACATCTTTTTCTTCTCCCACTAATCTTCTTTATATTCTCCCTCAATTTATTGATTTGATTTTTGATGAGATTTTCCATGTCAGTTCAAACATCCTGAATTGGTTGTTTCAACTTCTATATCTCATTTGAATTGTTTGTTTGTTTGTTCCTTTGACTGCCCCAGGCAAGGGCAGAATTAAGTGCCATATCTTCGATTTTCCTAGTATGACTCATTATTTTTTGCTGGCATCCAGGTATTTGATTTCCTTACTTATTCTGAAGATTGTTTTCACTATTTTACCTAAGATTGTCTTGCTGGATGGCTTTGTTTTCTATTTGTTCATTGACATTCAGTTCAATTTATTTTAGGCTGCCAGCATAGGTTCTGTTTAAAGGATCAGAATTTTTTGGTTCTTGTTTTTCTGTTTCTTGCCCTGGCCATAAGGAGCCTTTTTTTTTTTTTTTTTTTTTTTCTCGATATGGGTCTCCTCTTATATTACAGACCCCAGTCAGATTTTCCCAGACCAGACAGGCCCATGTCTCAGGAGGAAAGATTCACCAGCATCAGTTTTCCCTGAAGGTGGCACCCAGCAGTTGTCAGACTTTCCTAGAAACCTCTAGACTCTGTGATTTTTCTATCCTGATCAGCATGTGGCACTTGTCTGCCCATAGCTTCCCACCAGCTTAAAGTGATGTGCCTTTAATTTCAGCAGACTCTCCCTGGTGGGGCATGGTTGGAACAGAGGTGAGGTTCTGGGTTGGTATTAATTGCTTCAGTGTTCCAGTCCATTGGGCTTGAATTCCTTGAAGAAGAGATTCCACCTGATCTAGGACCCACCTTCCTCTTGGGGATGATACATCCTCTAGGGAATTAATTCCCAGGAATTAATTCTGCCCTTGCCTGGGGAAGTGCTAGAGCCTGAGAGGACTTCCAGTTCTAGCTAATGAGCTACTAGGGAGTAGAAAAAAAGAAAAATAAAAACAGCCTTTTCAGGGTCAGACCCATTCTCAGAGTTTGTCAATCATGAGCTTAAGTTGGTACGTGGCTCTATGTATCTCCAGGCTCTATGTGTCCCCTTTTCCAGTATTTTGTGGTGCCCAACTCAAAAGGCCTCTAGTTTATTTTTTTTTTTTCTGTCAGCCCTGCCCCCCTCTCTGCCAAGGCAAAAACTCCTAGTACCTTTATTGCTATTTAAAGTTTATCTGTTTTGGGGGCTTATTTTCAATAGTCAAAATTTGTTAATTAATTCCATAATTGGAGCTTGGTTAAGCTAAGCCCTTGTTGCTAGTAAAGTCTGTTTCTTTTCCTGTTGGGGAAGCAGCCTGCCGTGCCTGTGGGAGAGGGGCACCAGCCTCCGTGGCTTTGGGGGCTTACAGCTCTGGGTGGGGTTTCACCCAGTCCACCTGGCCCAGACTGGTGTGTGCTGTGTGTCTGGTCACTGATGTAGCCCCAGCACTCATTCTGTACTGTTCTTGGCTATTTACTGGCTGCTCTGGAGGATGAGCTAAATTCCAAACCTCACTAAGCCACCATATTGCCCCTATTTTTCCACATTTGAAGTACATTTGTAGTAGAAATTTACTGTGGTGTGGGCTGTGCAGCATTGTGCCTCTCTTATAGGAGGGAAGGATGTGAGGGAAGGATACATATATTGGCCCAATATGACTGTTCATGGATGGACATAGGACTCAAGCCAGCTCACACGAAATACTCTTCTTAGATTTTTCTTTTCTTCACTTACATGGGGGAGAATAGGGCCCCTCTCTTACTGCTCAGATAGAAAGGTTTGAGTCTGAAACCCCCTCTTCCTTCCACCACCCACCTGTTTGGAACAGGAAAGAATGAAGTCAGTACATCCACAGGGAGACTCAAATGAGAGATGTGGGTCCTATGAGCCTTTGAGTACCTGGTTGATAGTTCTTCTAGGCCCAGTTATTAAAAATCCCTCTTCTTACAACTTAAGCTCTTTGGGGGGCAAGTTTCTGTCACTTGCCACCAAAGAGTTCTAAGTAAAACAATATGTATTCATTGAAAAAAAAAAAGACGTTTTAGTCTTGGTCTGATAAGTATCATCAGTAGTTACCCATCGTCTCCTTTAGAAAGTAAATTTACAGCTATTTGGAGAAGTCATCTCTTCCACTTGTCCTTTGCAGTGGCAAGTGGTCTCTCAGACAGGAAGGATGATCTGTTGCTTTTTGTTTGTTTTCTTAAGCCAGTGGGTGATGTTTGTCCTGTTGTTTCCCTCTCAGAGTCAATAGATAAATTGTAAAAGTCAGATGGGACCACTTCTTCCCCGGCTAAGCATCTTCTGGAGATGCTTGAGAGTATCTAAAAGGATGCACTTTGTTCAGAATTCCCAAAGGGTAAATACATTTGGTACACCTGAAGTTTACTCAATGTAATAAAATACAAAAACACCATGGATCTTCTACAGAATAAAAAAGATCCTATTAAATGTGCAATGCCCATTCCATGCAATTAGGGCATTTCTTAATTTTGCCTTGTCCTAACTCTCACTCAGGCAAGACCATCCAGGAGTTGGGGAGGCAGGAAGGTCTCTGGGATGGAGACAATAGCCTGGCATGATGGCTGGCCTGAGGAGGGGGTGGGACAGGCCCAGGTGCAGTGAAAGACGAGTGTACTGTGTGGATGGGGTGGGGGGCACTGCTGTGGTCATCCAGCACTCAGCACACTGTCTCTTGGCATCACAGCTCTGAGAGATTGGTCCAAATTGGGGCTTCAGAGAGCAGGGCCTGCCCATGTGGAAGGTTAAGGCATGAGTTAAGACAGGAAAATGGAGGCACTGATCTGTCCCTCCATCTATCCATCTGTCCTCCCATCTGTCCATCCACAAATTTATCCTTAATGTCAGTGTTGGGCCATGTACCATGTCAGAAACTGACAATACAGCAGTGAACAAGACAGACGAGGCCCCTGTCCCCAGGGAACTTAGAGTGGAGTCAGGGAGAAAGACAAGGAAAGGGAGCTCAGGGCAGGGCTTAGCCTCCATTTGAGGGACTTAGGTGGAGATGGTTTCTGACCCAAATCCTAAAGGAGGAATAGGAGAGGAGAGGGAGAGGGCAGTGATGAGTGGAGAAGGAAAGAAAACTATTTCCCACTGAGGGAACAGCACGCTCAAAGGAGTGAAGGCAAGGCATGGGGAAAGGAGTTTGGGGCCGGCCAAGGGAAGGATGTGAAAGGAAGAGTTAGAGAATCTGGTTTGAGTGTGGACAGGGCCTTAAAAAGGCCTTGTAAGCTGGGTTGCAAAGTGTGAACTCTCACTTGAGCAATGGAGCAAAGTGTCATGGTTGAGTCTGAGTCTAAGACCCATCCTTTTGGCTGCTGTGTACAAAATGCAAAGGAGAAGGTGCAGCTAAGGGCAGGGGTGGTTGGGGTGCTCACACTGTTGCCCACTCTTCCCTTCCTGCCCGCCACTGCTCTTGCCCTCAACCAATTCTGTGGCTGTGTTCTCCACATAGGGAAATACTCCCTGCCAAGAATACAGGGGCCATGTCAGGATTCCCCACTCTGTCCCCAACTCCTAATGCATGCCTGGCGCATGGTAGGTGGGCAGTAAATACCTATTCAAATGAATGAACTTATGAATACATCAATGGACCTTATTTTGGTTTAAGTCCCAGCACAGTGTATTCCTGTCTGTGTGATCTTTGTGAAGTTACCATCTGCTCCTGTGCCTTCCTGTCCTCACCTGCAAAACGGTGATAATTATTTTGCTTACCTAGAGGGCTGTTGGGAGGATTACAATTCCTGTGTCATTGAACTTTCCCTCTAGGCGACTGGAAGCAGAAGCCAGGCCCCTCAGTTATGACCAGCACAGCTGGGATCGAGGGATGGCAGGTGTGGTAGGTGGAATAACAGCTCCCCCAAAGTTGTCCACATCCTAATCCCTGGAACTTGGTAGGCTACTTGGTAAGGGGGCATTCAAGTGCATTAATTGAAGTCATTTATCAGTTGACCTTGAGATGGGAGGTTGTCCTGAATTGTCCCAGTATAATCACAGGATCCTTCTAAGTGGAAAAGGGAAGCAGGAGAGGGTCAAAGTGATCTGAGAAAGACTTGGCCAGTCCTTGCTGGCTTCGCAGATGGAAGGGGGCTGTGAACCAAGTAATGTGGATGGCCTCTTGGAGTTGGAAAAGCAAGGAAACATATTGTCGCTTAGAGCCTCCAGAAGGAACGTGCCCTGTAGATACCTTGATTTTAGTCTGTCGAAACCATCTTGACTTCAGGCTTACAGAACCATGAGATAATAAATCTGTGTTGTTTTATGCCACTAAGTTTGCAATAATTTGCCATGGCAGCCATAGCAAGCTAATACAGAAGGCAAGGTCCCAACCCTGTAGACATGGGGAGCCTGGGCTTGATCTAACCCCACCCTGGGGAAATTCAGGGGAGCCACAGTGTCCCCATTCCAGTCCTGCTTTTCAGTGGGCCATTGGTCATGGACTTCAGGCACATAGTTGCCATTCTGGAGGACATGCTTTTTATGCTGAAAAAGCTGGGAAATGAGATTCAATCCTTCCTGGGTGGCACACATGGGCAATGTAGGGCTTATGCAACCATATCCCACACCATGTCCTGCAGTGGCAGGGCACCTGGGCACCAGGGGGCCCGCAGTGCTGGGATCTGTCAGCAGGTGGAAGTCACCTGCTGGGTTCAGGGCAGGTGCTGAGCGGTCAGTCAGCAGCGTGAGCTAGCAGGGGTTTGTAGGAAGGGCCCGTGCTGGATACCCACCTCCCTGCAGCCCCACTCCCACCTGATAGGCAGCTGAGTTCAAACCATTCGAAAATGAGGAGAAGAAAAGTGTTGTTGGAATTCCAGGAGAGACACTGGATGAGCCTGGGATTAAATGTCCCTGTAATTGGGTTCATTAGAAAGGTTCATTCCTAATATTTGCAGGACCTGGACAAGAGAGAGTTGCAGACCCTCAGACCATATGAATAAATATTTACATACCATCAAGCCAAGCTGCTAGTAAATAAACTATCTTTAATCATCCTAACTAGAGAGCTATACCCTTATAAGAACAGAATTTAAAAATATGTGGAAGCCATAGTTTTTACATGTTGGAAACTGGCAAAATACCAAAGAGGACCACATTTAATTGTTAGCGTGTATGTCTATGCGTTCTATGGAAGGGTCAGTGATGGATGGATAAGGACATAAACTGAAGATATGCATAATTCATAAGTAATGCATTTATTCCATAAAATTTATTTCTCTTGTTTATCTTTCAGCAAAATCACTAATTATATTGCTGTAATAAAGATTGTCATATAATTTATATACTAGAGGGAGTAATAGAAAATTAGACATTTCTTGAGTTAGCCTAGTTCTTAGTTTTTCATTAATTTCAAATCAGAGAAAATCTGCTCTACTGAGGCAGCAGCTACTGGAATTGTCAATAAAATTATTAAAGTAATACTTAGACTTCAAAACCAACTATGGCTTTTACATATCATATTCATATATTGTAATGGAATTATGTATGCTAAATTCTTACTAAAATATTATAATTTAACCATACAAATCACTGACACTTCTTTAGGACTTTAGCCATCTCTAAAGCAATATCTAGATTCATTTAATATTTCTTAATTTCTCATTTCAAGTTTTTCAGTGCCAGAATCTTATAAAGAAAACTGAAAACAACAGTAAGCTGCTCGACTTTTTTATGTCTCCATTCATGTCTAAAGGAATGATTATTCCTTCATTCGTAATGTTCAGAATTAACTTAGGAATTGTTTTTCTATACATCTTCTGCTTCATAGTTATGCAATTGTTTTTGGCTCCATGTTCTAATTTCTTTATTTCATTGAAATGCCCGTATTTTATAACATTTTCTTTTAATTAAGAAAATTCATTTTCTTTATGCTTTAGGAAAATACTTTTTAATAATTTAAAAATGCTTCTGCTAATATTATTAAGGGCAAGCAACCATATATAGAAAATAATTGTGGTTGGCGCAAATTCAAAATTAATTTCATTTCCCACCAATTCACTCTTTCTTGTGCATCTTCTGTCGTTTTGCTTAAGTCTTCTTGTATCTTGTACAAACTAAAATATAATTGCTTGAACAGCACTTTGTTGGCTTTTCCACTACATGTCTGAAAGAGGGTGAGGGTGAAAGGTCACATGTGATGGTGTTTCATCAAGAAGTTTCCTCTGGGGAAGATTCAGAAAACGCAATTTATACTTGCTTAATTGTTCTAAAAGATGCATCACTATGGGCCAAGAAGATCGTGTCTCCTGGTAGTAAATTTAAAACACGCACCGTACATGGGATGCTTCTGGATTTCTGGCCAAAGTTTTGCCCTGCATATCCTTTTTCCGTTGCCACAGATTTACCCTCGGTCATCTTTCAAATCACTGCTTATGATTGAAAGTTGTTTTTCTAGTTCTTCATTTCAATCAACAACTGTATTTCTAGGAGTGAAAACAATGAAATGTGCTCTTGTTTTCTTCTTCAACATTACATATAATAAATGTTCGTCACTTCTGTCCCTGCTACCATCTAGTTGAGTTGAATGAAGTTTACTGCTGTTTTTATGTTATATATGATTTATTCTCTCACTTTATTGCCTACTAAATTAATGTTAAATAAATTATTAAATATATTATTAAATATAATTGTGTATTATATAAATTATTCACCCTAGATAGTGACTGTTTGTTTTATTCTTGTATCCATCTTACATTTTTAGCCATTCTAGCATAAAAACTGGAATTACTGCTATTAAGCCTAGAAAATTTTTATTGCTTTCTGTAAATTTTGTACTGTTATTACCGTGAAAAGCATCAACACACTTGCTAAATATTAGACACAGACTATATATTTTTGAAAAACGTCCCAACAGTGTTCTAAACTGGTATTAATTTGTCATTGTTGGATACTACTGGGTGGCTTGCTGTTTATTCAGTCTGTTTTCAGATTTCTAGTTCTTGTTTGTATCCTGTTTTACATGTGTTACTGTGACGTTTTGTGACATTAAAATAATATTAAAAAACCCAAATGTTTTTGGTTGCAAATATCTTTTGGGGACAAAGTTGATCTTGAAAATTTGTTGCAAAGCATGTAAGATGTGTAACAAAGTGCTTCGTCTTTTGTCTTGGAATATGAAAATCTGCTCCTAGAGGGTTCTTTCTCCATTTGAAAGAATGCTGGTATAAAATGAAATACGAAGTTCTCTGCCATGTTCATCCAATGAAAATCTGTATTTGCCAATTTGAATTGGATTGTGCTTTGCTAGAAGCATTCTCATGCTACCAGGGGGATGCAACACCATTTTTAGTATCATCCTCCTTAAGCTTCTGAGGTTTCATGTTTCTCATGCAATTTGCTGACTTCATGAATGGAATTGTCTTCGTCTTCTAATGGACAGGCCAGAATTGCCCTTGTGGCGTCTGAATTGTGCAGGTGTTATGAACAATTCTCTCTTCCATTCTTATTGACTGATCAGTAATTGTATTTTCATATAGTGAAGAATATAAAGTTCCTGGGATTTCATCTGACCTACTGAAGTTGTGAATTTGATGAGAATAATTTTCTTGCTCATTTTCATTGTTTTGATCGTTAATTAAATCTTTCTCAAATATAGGATTTTTATTGTCTTACAAATTTTATGTGGATATGTCTGAGATAGGACTTCTCATTTTCATTATTTTCTAAATATAAAATTTGGGGCAGGCCATTTATTTAAAGGCATTATTTTTCTTATTTCTTTTCATTTTTTTCTCTGTTGATTTCCACTTTCTATTTTTTATTTCATCATGATGTAGTCTTATCTCTGTTTCCAGTGATTTGAAGATTTAAAGTAGACTGTGATTGGGTGGGCAATGGTGGCTCAGTGGCAGAACTCTTGCTTGCCATGCTGGAGACTTGGATTCAATTCCCAGTGCCTACCCATGCAAAAGAAAAAAAAAGTAGACTGTAATTGTATAAGTGAATAAAGTTTGAGTATATACTTACATAAGCAAATCGAAGCAAATGTTGCAAATAAAAAAAATTCACATTATTTTTTCATATAGGATATTGTTTTAGTTTGCTAAAGCTGTCAGACTGCAACACACCAGAGATGTATTGGCTTTTGATAAGGGAATTTATTTAGTTAAATATTTATAGTTCTTCAGGGGAAAGGCAGCTAGCTTTCATGTGAGTTTCTCTGTCACATGGGAAAGCACATAGTGACAGTCTGCTGGCCTTTTCTCCTGGTGTCTGGGTTCTAACGGCTTTTCCTGGAGTGAATCCTTTCATCTCCACTCATCCGGGACTGAGCTGCAAGTGCTGAGATGAGGTATGCTGCGCTCTCTTCTGACCTCTCTCTTTTACGCCCCACTCTTGGAGGAAGGCACTCCCCTTAGCTGACCACAAATGCAATCAGCCATAGATGAATTTCACATGCTGATGATTTAAGTCCACAGCCTTTGGGCTACAAATTGCAATATGAAGAGACACAAGAAAATGGACTCTTAGCACCACAGAGAAAGAAAACTTCACTACGCACAAATCTATTGTTTTCTTCCTATCTGGGAGGACGGATTTAACAAGTTAGTCTTTTATCGTAATTAGTCTTTTATTTTATAGGTTCTTCTGCTGTTCAAATCCTCCCCTATTTGAAGCAGTGTCTGTTTCTGGCATCTGCAGAGGTACAACCCACAAACCTTGGTATTTGGGGTCAGTTGCTTTTGTTTTGAGATCCAAGGGCAAGAAATGTGGAGACCTATTTCCCTGGGGCCAGGGCTGTGACATTCGCCTGAGCAGATGTTGAGGGTTGCAGGTGGAGTTCTGCCAGCAGCTAGTGTCAGGTCCCAGTGACAGAAGCACCGAAGTGCTCTTTAATCGGTTCATTGTGTGTGTTTGTGATATACGGGGCTCTTGGAATTTCAGGACCCTGGACAGACACCCTTACCTGGAACTAAGGTTGCTACTGGCCTGTAAATAGTTTTATGGATGAAGAGATTTGGGAAACATGGTTTAATGGTTTGCTAAAGCTGCCAGAATGCAATATACCAGAAATGAGTTACCTTTACAGTGGAAATTTATTAGCTTACAAATTTGTAGTTCTAAGGCCATGAAAATGTCCAAATTAAGGCACCAAGAGGAAGATACCCTCTCTGAAGAAAGGCTGCTGGCATCCAGGGTTCCTCTGACAGATAGTAAGGCACATGGCTGGTGTTTGCTGGTCCTTCACTCCTGGATTCCATTGCTTTCAGCGTCTGGTTCTAGTGGCCTTCTCTCTGAGCTTCTGTAGGTCCTCTGTTAGCATCTCCACGGCTTTTCTCTCTGAGCTCTCTCCAAACTTCTCTGGGTGTTTCTCTCTGAGCAATCTGGGCTTTTTCTGTCCTTTATTCTCTCATAAAGGACTCCAGTAAAAGGATTAAGACCCACCTTGAATGGGCTGGGTCACATCTCAATTGAAATAACCTAACTAAAAGGTCCCACCCACAATAAGTCTGTACCCACAGGAATGGATAAAAAAAAAAACATGGCCTTTTCTGGGGTACATAACACCTTCAAGCCAGCACACAAGGTTTTTAGTGCATCCATCCATTTCTTCAAACACCAAATATTTTTTGAGGACTGCCCATGTGCTTGGCTCTGTATAGATGCTGGGGTCGCAGAGCGGGGCACCAAGAACTACTCTCTGGAAGAAAACAAGGAAGGCTGTACTGGATGGACAACATCAGAGCTGGTCTTGAAAAGTGAGAGATCACTGGGGGAGATGAGGAAGAAAGACTGTTTAGAGGAGAAGGAAGAGTCTGGAAATGTACAGATTCATGGAAGGGCTTTTCTCAGGCTTGAGCATGGCCAGGTGGCAGGGCTCCAGGGGACCAGGGGCACGCAGTAAGTCCCGAGAGGCGGGCTGGAGCCTAGTTTGAGTGGCCTTTAGGGAGTTTGTATTTTATCCTATGGGCATCAGTGTGACATGGTGCACAGTGTGGAGATTGTCTTGATACAGAGAAAATAGAGACAAAAAGGCCCATCAGGAGATCATGGAAGAGTCTGGGTGAGAGGCCTAGAGCAGTGCTTCTTAAACATTCACGTGCCCAGGTTACCTGAGAATCCTGTTAAAATGTTGATTGTGAGTCTGAAGACCTGGATGGTGCCTGGGAGTGTGCATTTCTATCAAGCTCCCATTTCTATGGAACCTGCTGGTCCATGGCCCACATTTTAAATAGGAGGGCTTTGCCCACAGCAGGGGGTGGTGGGAGGAGATGACTGAGGGGTCCTGACTTCAGCTGCACAATAGACTCACCTGGCCCGCATCCAGACCATCCCATCAAAATCTCTGGGGGTTGGCCCGACATCAGTGCTTTGTAAAGCTCCCCGGGTGAATAAGCATCAGGCAAGACTGAAAGAAAGTGTCTTCCATCCAGTATCAGCTGGAGGTGCTCATCTGTAAGCCGTGCTGCTCCCACCCCCGTGCAGTGTAAGTTCTCCGGCTCTTAGTGCCAGCTGATTCCTGTACACGGTATGGCTTTGGAGAGCTGTAAGACAAACTGAAGGCAGAGATCTAGCAGAATAGAAATAATGAACATTTTCATCTCTATTTTCTTTGTTCTTTTTTAAAATTTTGCTGTCTTATTTGGAAACAGTTGTCATACATCTCATCCCTTACAGATTCAGGCAGCGCAAGCACAAATCTGTTGTTGTTTACTACAATTGGATAAATGTTCTTGAACCCTGAATTGCTCCTATCCCCACAGAAGTCCAAACTAGACAGAAAGCAAGAATGAAAGAAGAAATTGCTTCCAAGAACGCCCATTGCTTTTTCTAATTACAAAAATAATATAGGCTTATTGTAAAACTTCCAAGCGTGATAGGCAACCTAGAAAGGAACAGTTCCCCAGCATCAAATTTTATTTTTAAATTGTCATTGAAAACAAAACAAACTCTTCACCCAAAGAGCAAGGCACTGATGCTCAAACACAATTGGAATTGAAAACTACATTCTTGTCAAGCTCTGACTGTATCAGCCCATTAGCATTTCGACTTCCAAACTTTCGCAAATGTGAAGCTGTTCTCATCTTCTCACCTGGAACGATCACTAGTTAATGGTAGTGATTAACTCTCCAGCTCAGAAGGCAACTGGTTATTAAATAACACCCCCCTGCCATGTTATCGTTCTCCAAAACAATGTGCTCACAAACCCCAGTGCTCTCCTCGCTCAAGCCGCGTCTTGGCTTGAGGTCAGGTGGCACAAATGAGCTCATCTCCAGGCACCCTCCGAGCTTCTCAGCCAGCCCCACTCAGTCAAGGCTAAGGGAAAATGTTGCCACGGGCAGCTTGCAATGATTACACTTGCTCTCTCTGGTTAAAATCCCACACATACATCGATGAAATGTAAAGCAAAATTTGTTAATAGAATGAAAGAAGTAAAATATAGGTTATCTTTAAAACATTGAATTGGCACAGTCGTAGGACTTCTGGGGAAGGTATTAAAATTCTGTGAGTCCCTGAACATGCCAAGGGAAGGGTGACAGAGAAGGCTGCAGGACTGAAGAAGGCAGCAAGCTCTGTTCATCAGAGATGGAAACAGACATTTGGGAGTGAAGTCCATGCTGGCTGAGACACACACACCCAATGACGCCATCTATTTCAAAAGAATTGAGGGCCAAGTGGCAATGAATGCTATAAATGTCCGAGAAGGAGGTTTGGCTGGCAGCAGCCAGAGACCTGGTTCAGGTAATAATTTTACAAGGAGAGGATTCAGAGTAATGATGGAGGCCATTGCAGAGGCCTAGAGATGGCATATTTTAGCCAAAATGGACTGTTCCCATTTTTTCACTTTATTTTCCCTTGTAAGGTCAAGAGGGATGTTTGGCAGTGAAGATCTATTAAGTCTAGTGCCACTCCCACCTTGTTTTTTGTATGCCGTATGGTAGGGGTTACAGTTCATTCTTTTTGCATGTGACTATCTGGTTATTGCAGCACTATTTGTTGAAATTATTTTTGGGGGAAGGGGAGCACACAGGCTGGGAATCGAACCTAGGTCTCCTGCATGGCAGCCAAGAATTCTATCACTGAACTACCCTTGCACCCCCTAAATTTAGTCCCTTTGAATACTCAACAATCCATTTCTGCCCCCCACCCCCGTTGTTTCCTTTGGTGCAATTAGCACTCTCCACCTTCACAGTGTGTCCTGGATGCCGTCTGCTAGGGGGTAGACCAGCTGTGGTGACCAGTTTCCCACAATATATATTGACCACTTTGGATTAGTGGTGCCCTTTTGCTTGGAGGAGGTGATCTACTGATCATTCCAGTGAATGGTTTCTCACATCTCAGGTGCTTTTTATTTACTCTTCAGAGTGTTCTACTGGTGTTCAAGAATACAGAAAGGCTCCCATCTGGGCGTCTGTCATCTTTCAGAGCCGTTGCCTTACATTTGAAACGACCGACAACTCAATTCAAGCCACACCCCAGCTATGCCATTTTTAAAACTTAAGTTGGGAGCAAAACACGAAGGAATATGTCCCTGATGGGAAACAGGAGGTCATGTAATTTTCGATCCAATCTAATCAGCCACACTTCCCTGGTTAATTCAGGTAAAAATGGGGTATCTTTCCACCTAAATAATGATCCAGATGATTTAGGCAGTGAACTTTGGTGCTCTCTGGTAGACACTGATTGTAAACGACTGATACAGTAGTCATCACGTGGTAACTAAATACTTTACAGAAATTATTCCCATCAGGAGTCTTGATTTCTTAGAGTTTGAAAGCTCTCCAATATCTTGTTAAATGCAAAAGGCACGATGCAGAACAATGTCTATACATTATCATGTACCATGTACATTTGTACTGGGTTGTATATACTCTAAAATATCTGGAGGGGAAAATAATCAAAAGCCAAAGACAAATCAGTAACTATGGTCCCCTGTTGGGTGGACTGGCACATGGGTAGACGGACAAGTGGGATGGGCAGAGAGTTTCCACTGGGTGCCTTTTGTGATTTTTCAACATTCAAGCCATGTGAAATGCTAATCTATGGGAAAATAGCCAACCTAAATAATTATTTAATATAAAAACCTTCATGCCAGGTGGCTTAGTTTGCCAGAGTAGGTTAAACAACAGAAATGATATTGTCTCACAGTTCTGGAGGCTAGAAGTCTGAAATCGGGGTGCTGGTGGGTATGTGAGCCCACTTAAAGGGGAGAATCCATTCCAGGCCTCTCCCTGGACTTCTGGTGGGTGCTGGCAATCCTGACATTCTTTGGCTGCTGGTAGCATAACTTGGTCTCTTTCTCTGACATATGGCCATTTCTCTCTCCTCTGTCTGTCTCCAGATCTGTGTCGAAATTCCACCCCCTTATAAGGACATCGGTTGTATTAGATTAAGGGCCCAACCTAATCCAATTTGGCCTCATCTTAACTAATAGCAAATTCAAAGATCCTCTTTCCAAACAGGGTCACAGTCATGGGACCGGAGGTTAATACTTGAACATGTTTCTTTGGGTGATACAATTTGATCTGTAACACCAAGTAATTGGTGATTAGTGACTCAACAAAGGAGGGGCATGTTCGGAGACTCTGCTGGCTTCTCTTTAGTATTTTTCCTTTAAGTGAAGAGAATGATTGAGGGAGAAATAAGGGCTAATGCATTTGCCTTCTCTCACAAACAACTCAAGAGGAGAACTTGACCGTCCAGCCTAGAGTGGCAGGAGGAAGCCTCCTAACGGCTAAAGTCACTGACCAGCCCATTGAATGCCTGCCTAAAGATCCCGTGCCCTCTGCTGGTCCAGCGAGCAGTGGCCAGGGATGGTGTGCATGTGTGCTTGGCCGAGTGTGAGCAGACAAAGTGAGGCTTGAGTCAAGGGGTCCAGAACACGGCCATCTGGCTCAGAGGGGGCAGTGGGAGGCTTCCTATAGATGACTCTGTGGCTTCAGCAGGCAGGCAGGTACCCCAACTACCCCACCAATCATTTGATTAAAACACCAGACCAAAGGCCTACCCTTCCTCTGAATGGTTGTGAGTGCCTTAAAGGCAGAGGTCGTGCCTTTTCTGCGCCATCTCCCAGTGTCCTTAGAACGGCTGGCACAGTGGGAAGTCAGCGAGTGTCTGTTGTGATGCGCAATGATTCACAATAATCATATGGCCATTTCAGATTCGCCTAGTAACGCTATCTGGTTTCTATTGGAAACCAGAATAGTTTCTGCATAATTAACTGGATTTCCATTTTGGTTATCTAATTATCTTCTTTAATTTTTGTGTTTGAAAACCAAATAAGAGCCAAACAAAAAACTTGGTCTCCACGTAAGAGGAAATCAGCTCTAAGACCAACAAAATGCTGCTGATTTGTTAAAACTGGAGTTCATTGTCCTCTTCTTTCCATATTAACAAATGTCTGGGCAATTTCTATGATAAAAAGTGACCAAGAAGAGAACACAGCTCTTTTTGGCAAAAGCCACATCGAGAAAGACCCATTGAGGATCTGGAGTTCTGAAACATCCAAAGGGATGTACGAGTTTGGACCGAAACGCAAGCTTGCCCGCAGATCACTTCTGGCATTGCAGCAAGAGTGGGAAGGCTTGGTACTGCCCTCAGGCTGGACCGCATCTGCTCAGAAGAACTAGCGACAGCAGGCGGCCGAGGGGGACCTCTCAGCTCCCCTAACACTCTGCCGTAATCTCAGCATCACCCTAACTGTGCTGGGAGATACAAATATTGGCTGAAGTCATGTATTTCTGAGCAATTTTATTTACATTCTCTATGTCACTGATACCTGATTAAATTTCTCTGTCTTCCTTCCTGGAACCAGCAATATCAACAATCTTAATATTTTATTAAGCTTTTCAAACAGATCCCCCAGCCAGAATACATTGCTTTGTTACCATGGCTTGTTCCCAACATGCCTTACCAGGGAGATTTGCCAAAACATCCTTGGATTCATTCATAATCCATTTACAAACTTACATTTGAAGGGAAATTGTTTGTGTACAATAGCAATATTATTGGGCCTGTCTACGGCAACCTAGCTGAGTTGGCAAATCACACAAAATAACCAACAAGATAAATGACTGTTTACTAACAATCATAAAATGGTAACCAAAGGTGGAGAATCAAAAGATGAGATTTGATTTCATCCAAGATATTGCTGCATTAGGCTAAAGTTCCAGATAAAACAGAAACAGTCACACATCTGGATTCCATGTCCCTGATGCCAAGTGTCGACATGTTTGGGCAGATCAGAGAGATGGAAATTGTTCCGTGTTGTGTACACAGATGTAGCCATAGGCGATTCAAACAACACCAGATGTAGATAGAAGACAGTAGAGATGATGCTGAAGAGGTCGGATGGAGAAAAGTCCAGGGGAGAAGGATATGTTATCCAGACATCACTTATATACATGCCAGAAATAATAACGATGGGTCATTTGACATGCACACACACATAATATCACACATAGATAAAAAGAGTGTGGCCTTGGAAGTGACAATGGTTTAAATGAGATACCACACAACTTACACTGGCCTTCTATCACTTTCCTTACTAAGAAGGAGGGGGAGCACAAGACAATATGAAAAGAATTTCTAAATGCAGCTTTCCTTGCCCTTCAGCAGGCTAACTGACCGCCCTTGACTCTGGCTCACAAATTTCCAACCCTTGAGTCATTGGTCTGAAATACAAATTGCTCCCCACCCCAATAATAATAAAAACAAGAGTGCACCATTTTTTGCAGCATTTTGCTTCAGAAACTAGCCTTTGATCTCTGCAATCTCACAGGTCAGTCTGCAGGCATGTTGAGAAGCCAACTTACTGGGTGCTTTGTCCCTACTTCAACCATTTGCCAGCACATGCCATAAAAACCTGAATTGTCCCTCTTGATCTTTATCAGAGATTGCATTTGTGTGACATTTGTACATTTGTACAAATTTCCTCCTCTTTGTGCGACATTTGTACATTTGTACATGGCCATTTAATTGTCTGACTTTGGGTTGGTGTTTTACTTTAAAAGTTAACAGTAGTTTTGTTCGTTTGCTTTTTAATGCCTAATATACTCGAGCCAGTCCTCTAGGCAAAGGATTCAATTTCGCTTTGACACCCTGTTAGGTCAGTGGCAGCTTTAGTGCAGTCCTGCACATCCATTAACTTTCTGATAGTACCAGGAGGAACACAGCATCGAAAAATTCATAAAGATGTCATGTGTCCTCGTTTGCCGGTGTCTGGGTGGAAAATATCAGGGCTGGTTTACCAAGTACAAACCCCAGTTTCCTACCTGCAGCCCAGGCTGTCCTGTTCACACCAGCTTCCTTGGCTCACCGCACATACCTCCTTCCTCGGGGTCAACGGGTTGAGAAGTGGTAGATGACAAAGAGGAAAAAGGAAACAACGTGCTCACTTGCTCTCCCTGCCATCTCTCTGTCCTATTCAAAGTGCTGAGGCCATCTGAAGATTTGCCTGCTGTTGGCGCTGCCAGGGCCCAGCCCCGTGGACACTGAGGCTTTCGTAGCCCCCCAACCCCGCTATAGCCAGATTCTCAACGGGGACATTTAAACTGCATATGTCAGGCCTTGATTGATGTTTATTGGGGCAAACGACTTGTGCAATGCTTTAGTAATATTATTTGCACTCTTTTATTCCCATTTTACACAGGAGAGGCTGAAGAGGTTAATAAATGCTGATTTTCTTCCCTCTCCCCACTGTTTTTGTGCTTCTAAGAATCTCACTTTTGCCCTTGTTCTGTTGTGGTAGAGCCAACTTTGGGCTCTCACAGTTTAGCCAAGTCCTTGTGCTTTACAATTTATGTTTAAGGTTCCCCCAGCCAAGGGCAGATGAGCAAGGCTCAGGGGCCACAGGCGTCCAGGGAGAAGGAAAGGTGGGGAAAAGGAGCTCTTGCTTCATTTAAGAACAAAGCACATGAGAACACACTTGAGGAGTGGCAGGTGAACAGCCCTGGGCACTGTCCCCAAGGAGAGGACACAGGAAGGACACATGGGCACGGCTGGTCTCTGATCCCAGGTCCTGGCAGCCCAGCCAGGGAGAGCAGAGGGCCTCGTCCACCCCGGCAAGGTGGACCCCTCCTCAGGGGAGAGAGGTTCTTAAAACCAGAAAGGTGTTTTCAGAGAGCAGCTTTCGTGCCCCTGGTGCCTGAGGGCCACAAGGGCAACAGACACACAGGACATGCGTGGGTTGATAACAGACTCTTCCTGTGGCGGGCATCGTTTGTCCTTAAATACCTACTGGCATGCTGCTAATGTCTTTTTTCTACTAGTGTCCAAGATTCTTGTGAGAAGATGCATGCCCTCTCATCAGCCACGGAGTCCCCTTATGCCCCTGCAGAGCCTGACCCAGAGAAGAGTCACCAAAAGCTTGTTGAGTGAATGGACAATGCGGTTGTCAGGGTGAGCCAAGAAAGGTCCTTAGGGATGGAGAGGAGGCGAAGGCACCATGTACACAATGTGAGGGGAGGGGCAAAGCAGGAGGGCAGAAGGAAGGGAGGGAGAGAGGAAGGAAGGAATGAAGAGAAAGAGGGAAGGAGGAATGGAAAGAAGGAAGAAGAGAGGGAAGGAAGAAGGTAGAGAGGGAGGGAGAGGCAGAAGGAAGGAGGGAAAGAAAGAAGGGAGAAAGGAAGGGAAGAAGGGAAGAAACAATGGAAGGAAGGATGGAGGGAGGGAGGGAAGAAAAGGAAAGGACACTTTCCTAGTCTCCTGTTGGTGGGCAAAAGCACTAAGACCAGGAAGACATTATTATCTTATAAGACAGCGCAGAAGGTAAGGGCAGACAAACAGTAGAGAAAGCAGAGCAGCTAATCTGTGATCTAGCCTGGGGAGGAGAGGTGCTCTGTATCCATAATGAAAGAGTGGGGTTGACAGGACGAAGACGGGCTGGGCGGGAGTGTATAAATAGGAGCTCTGGCTTATTTGTAACTTTCACTTTTAGGTAAGGATGATTGGCACCTGGATGACTTGGATGAAGGGAGCCCCCTGATCTTTAACTTGCAGGTCACATGGAGAAAACTTTGAAGAGATGCTCCGACATGGAGATGTCAACTTGAGTGACAGCCGCGTGTGAGGTGCCTGCACTGGCTGCCTCCTTTACATGCATCGCTTCACAGAAATGATGACTGCCATTTGAACAAAACGACATCCCTCCTGACCAGGGTCAGCAAACTGACAGGGCCCACTCATTAATAGAAATAACTGTCATTGAAAATAAAGTGCTCAGTGGAAAACTTCAGAAACCTATTAGATGACATGGGGCTTGTGGTCACCGGTGCTCATGAATTACCATTCGGATGCTGGCACTCCAACAGGGCGCTGCAAACGGGAGACAGTTACACCCAAGGAGCGTATGCCATGGCTGCACAGCTTCTCCATGCTGACCAAGCCAGGTCCTTCTCCTAATTGACTGCCCACCTCTATCCTAGTGAGACCTTTCCTGTGGGAAAAGGCAGGATGGGATCTGAATGAAGTGATGAATGACAACTTAATTTCTGATTTGACAAATGCTTATGTCTTTAACTCTTTTGATGGTCAGAGTTCTTTGGAGAAGTTTCCTTCTTGATAAAATAATGACGCCATCATCATGCTCACTGCTGGGAGAAGTGGAAAGGCTGGGATCTAATTCCAAGCTCTCATGGTGCCTTATCAAGATACTTGACGACTCAAAAAGCTAATATGGCATTTAGGCCATTTTTCCTGAACTTTCAATAAATTTCTTACTTAGAAGGTCCTAAACACAAAAGCGACAATGTGAGACTATATGTTTGAAAGAAACGGCCCTTCAGAACCTGTTCTTAGAAGGAGAGAGAGAAGGAAGGAGGGAAGGGAGGAACAGAAAAGATGTCTGTGGTTTGTGCTCAGGCTGGAAGCTAAATAACTAACACTGGTGTTGTGCCTACATACATTGTGTCATTTTATGATGTTCGGAAAACTGTAAAGTGACCCATGTTGTACAGAGGCGATGACTGAGTTGCAGAATGGACAGCAACCTGGTGTGACTGGAGTCCTTCCACCCCAGTCCTCAGACTCTAGTAATTGGCACAACTTCTAGATATCAACGGAAATTGGGATATCCATCCATCACTTTATCTACCAGGAAATAGAGGTTCTGAGACTGCAGCACTGATAAGAGACATAAGAATTCAATCTGGGTCTATCCTGCTCCAAAAACCACTGCGAAGAGCACCCAGAGAAGATGTATCAGTCTTCTATTGCCACGTAACAAATGACCACAAATGTAGTGACTTCAATGACACCTCTGTAGGGTCAGAAGTCTGGGTGGGCTTGACTGAGTTCTTTGCTTAGAGTCTCACAAGGTCAAAATTAAGGCATTGGCTGGACTGGGCTCCCATCTGGAGGCATTGGGGATGAATTCACTTCCAAGCACATTCAGGCTGTTGACAGAATTCATTTCCTTGTGGTTGCAGGACTGAGGGACCCAAATTCTTGCTACCTGTTGGCCAGGGGTCAGTCTCACCAGTCCTTGTGTGTGGCCCCCTTCATCTTTAAAGTCGGCGATGGCACGTTGAAGCCTCCTTGTCTTTTGATATGCCTGAATTCTTCTGCTACCAGCTGGAGAAAACTCTCTGCTTTTAAAGGACTCATATATGTTGGCAGCCCACTCCCCAGGGAATTTCCCTGTCTTAAGGCCAACTGACCAGTCATCTTAATTACATCTGCAAAGTTCTTTTTCCCACATGCATTAGTTTCCTAAGGCTATGATACAAACTACCGTAACTGGGTGGCTTCAAACAATAGAAATTTATTCTCACAGCTTTGGAGACAAGAAGTCAGAAGCCAAGGTGTCCACAGAGCCAGGCTTCCTCTGAAGGTCTAGGAGAGAATTCTTCTCTGCCTTTTCCAGCCTTTGCAGTTTGTTGGCAATCCTTCGTATTTCTGGCTTGTAGATGCATCACTCCAATCTCTGTCTGTGTCACCACATGTACTTCTCCCTGTGTCTCTCTCAGACTGTGTTCAAATTTCTCTCCTCCTATAGGGATGCCAGTCATGGGATTTAGGGACTACCTCCATCCAGTGTGACCTCATCTTAACTGGAGTACATCTGCAAAGTTCCTATTTCCAAGTAAGGTGGCATCATAGGGGCCAGGTGTGAGGATCTGAGTGCATTGCACCTGTATAATGTCATCAGCATACACAGGGGAGGAACTTACACAAGAGTGAGGATCATCTTGGAATTTTGCCCACACAGAGGCCAGGGCTGGAAGTTGCTGGGACTCGAGTCCCAGCAGGAAAACCTTGGTTTGAGAGAATTCACTAAGTCTTCCTTCCAGGGAATTGGAGCCAACTCTGAGGGCCCTGGTGGTTCTTGAGCAGTAAACAGGGTCAAAAGGAAAGGACACTGGCCTAGGTGTCTGCCATGGCCTCACCTGGGGATGTTGGGCCGGTCGCTTTCCCTCTGAGGCTCACTGCACGCTGTGAAAGGGTGAGTGGTTTAGGGTTCAAAAAGAGTGCAAGACACTGTCCGAGGCCCCGCTGGCGCTGGAGGACTGGCAGGATTTGGAGGAGAGACCCACCCCCTCAAACGGTGTGCAAGCTCCATGCTCGCTGGTGGGCCCCTGCGATGGTGAAGGCTAGGTGCAATTGCTCAATCTCTGGACAGCAGGAGGCCTGGGTGTCAGGATTGCCGGGCCGCATGCAGCTGTAACAGGCTCAGACCCATGATGTTCCCTCTGCTGGCAAAACGCACAGGGAAATAAAAATAACGGAGACTTGAGAAGAGGTTTTCCCTAGATGTGCAGAAGCATGGCCAGTAGCAACAACCCCAAATGCATCTTTCTGCCCTCTCCACCTAGAAACTTGATTTTGCCCTTTTTCAAATAGATGATACAAAATGGGTGAATGTGTTTGAACATCTGTACATAGTGAAAGTGTTAAGTAAGTTCAAGTATTAAGGTGTGGCAGCCTCAGCGATTCCCTGGTTCTTCTTTGGAAACCAAGTCCAGCCACAAGCTGAAATGCTGATGCACTACCATGGGGCTGGGGACCAAGACTTAGTGAAACCCCCGACTGCAGTTTGTAAAATGCTTTCTGAGAATTAATCTAGAATCACAGAGCCTGGATTTCATTTTCTGGAAGTAAATTTTGCAGGTGTCCACATCATTTTTCCCCAAAGCTTATATAAACACATTCAGTTCTTAATTCTTATTTAAATCCTGGTATCTGTACAGCTAGTGAATCCAATGCAGAACAGGCAATGCACATGGCTTTGTGAGAAGTGATGTATGTCTGGAACGTAGAAGACTTGGAGCCATGCTCACCACCCACCTGTCAGCTCAGAGTACCAGCAAAGGAAGTCTGTCGTGCATGCATTGTATGGCCTTAAGCACGTTACTGTGGTAGACTGCAAACAGGGTCGTGATTTATTTGACTTTCTTATCTATGCCTGTGCCTGTTTGAGAATATTATGTATCCCAGAAAAGCCACGCTTTAATCCTGATTCAATCTTCCAGAGGCAGCTGTTTCTTCTAATCCTGATTCAAATTGCAGGGTGGAAACTGTTGATTAGATGATCTCTACAGGAAATATGGTACGTCCAATTGTGGGTGTAGTCTTTTAATTAGATGGAGATGTAGCCCCACCCATTCTAAGTAGGTCTTGATTAGATTACTAAAGTCTTTAAAAGGGGAAACATTTTGGAGAAATGACAGAAGCCTCAGAGCCGATAGATCCTGGAGCTGACACAGATGCCAACACTTGGAGAAGAGAGACACAGACATTTGAAGATGCTTGGAGCCCAGCAGATTTTGCCATGAGATGATAAGCAAGCTAGAACTTGGAGAGACCCAAGGGAAGCCAAGAGATGAAAGCCAGCCCTGGAGAAGCAAAGTGAGGAACCCCTACATGAACAGAGGCTGAAAGCAACAGAGCCCAGGAGCAAGGGACCAGCAGATACTAGCCATGTGCCTTCCCAGCTGACAGAGTTGATCCTGGCGCATGGGCCCTTCTTGAGTGAAGGTAACCTCTTATTGGTGCTTTAATTTGAACCGTTCACTTCATTAGAATTGTAAACTTGTAACTTATTATATTCCCCTTTTTAAAACTCATTCCAGTTTTGGACATCACATTCTAGCAACTTGCAAACTAACACAATACACTTGGGTGGCCCTCTCCCATGCTTCCTCTGGGTTGCCCTTGCATCTTGCTTTCACTACTGGGATGTTAGCCCACCTTGGGGTTGGCTCTCCAGCTGTTCTTGGAACCTGGTCATCTGCGTATCAACAGTCCTGGGTTAGCATGCTGGGGGATAAGAGGCCCGTGGGCCATCTGGGGGCCAGCCACCCTCTGGGGAGGTGGGCGAGGCCTTTGATACCAGCTCGTCTCCAGCTGCCAGGCCACAGTGGTCTCAGGCAAGATCAGCAGACCAGTCCACCTATGCTCTTCCCAGCTGCTGGCCTGCAACACTGCGAGCTAAGTGATGCTTTTAAGACACAAAGTGTGGGGTGTTTTGTTATGTTGCAAAACTGAGAAGACACTCACCCTCAGTTTCTTTGTCTATAAAATGGAGAGAAATTACCTATTTCAGAGGGTTTCTTGATGCATCACTATGTCCTTGCCCACAGTAGATGCTCAGAATTTGTTCCCTCTTTTTCCTATAAAAGATGAGGTAGAGCTCAGTGGTTGACTGAGTCACTGGTCTGAGTCTTTCATCTCTCTCTGCCACCCATCCCTGCTGTGGCCTTTGTGGGGAGCATCCCTTCCCTCTGACTTGGGCACAGCTATGTGACTGCTCTGGCTGGTGATGTATAGACAGAAGCCGCGGTGACTGATTCTGCTTCTCAGCCTCCAGGAATCTAGAAGGCTTCTACTTACCTTTTTGTGCACCTGCCATTGTCAGGAGGAAAACATACACCAAATAGGCCACTGGTTGTAGGATAGGATGAGAGGCAGGTCAGCTGTCCACCCAGACCCACAAATCAACGCAGCTCGAAGTAGCACTCAGCCAAGATTAGTCAACACCAGCCAACCCATACACGGCAGAAAAAACATTGTTGTTTGAAGCCACTGATTTGTGGAGCGGTTTGTTACATGGCATTATTGTGGCCAACTGATACGTTTAAAAGTCTTTGGTCTGGAAAAGAAAGAAGTCTTTGGTCTGGACATTTCCCACTAGTATTTGGAAACTGGGAGCTCTGCCACTGCTCTCATGGGAGCAGCAGATTTGAAAATGATAAGCCTTTCTAGAACCTACAGTCTGCTGGGCTCCAGGTGCTGGGTTCAACACCCAACACACATCGGTCCTCCTAACCCTCAAAACAACACCACGAGGGGGGTATTACAGTCATACTCCCTCTCAGGTCGGGAAGCTGAACCTGGGCCAGGCTGAGAAACAGAGCCAAGGGCGCGAGACATGAAATCTAAGTGCAACCTGACATCAGGGTTTCCCACGCCATCACTCTTTGGAATCCAGCTCCTGGGTTCCCAGCTCTCGCCAGTCCCAGGCAGTGTTCGTGCTTCTTGCAGAGGCCAGCAGCTCTGTTGCCTCAAAATATAATGTTTTAGTTTATGAACTGAAGAATGCCTTTGTGCCCGGGGACATTTCTTTATGCACAGATCTGGCTCTTATGGGGAGGGTGGGAGCACTACACACTTTTTTTTTTTTTAAAGAAATCTCTGCGCAAATGTGCAGTGAGTACTCATTTTGGTGAACATGTTTCATTTTCACACCTGAGTTGGCTGCAACTTCAGAGACAGCAAGACTGTTAGGCAGGGAGAAAAACTTCCTCAAACAACTAGCAAGATATGGAAAGTTCCTGCAATGCAAAAGTGAAGTGGGATTTCTTGTCTTCCTCTCCCTCTTTTCTCTTATCACACGGGTGACCCTATCAGGAAGGGATCAGAAAACTTATTGGCCTAACTGGGACACCTGTGAGAGGGAAACAAGGCTGGAAAACAGGTGTAGCCTGTAACCTGCACTCATTCTGGGCAGATGCATGGTATATTCTCCCCATCTTGTTAGGGGTTTTTACTAATAGTAAACACTATTACTAATTAGCAACACAATTACTAATAGTGGCCACCACCTCTGGGAGGCACGTTAGCGTTTACAGAATCCTTTCTTTGACTCATTATCAGAGTATCATTTTACAGATGAGGAAACTGAGGCAGAGGGAATCTCATGCAGCATGTTAAAAACTATGCAGCCAGAGGGGTGCAAGCATGCTGCAGTGGTAGAATTCTCGTGTGCCATGTGGGAGACCCAGGTTCGATTCCCACCCATACATTTCCCCCAAAACCAAACAAATTAAGCAACAAGCACAAACAAAAAATTCAACAAATGGTTCTGCGATAATGGGATATCTACATGGAAAAAGAATGAAAAGTGGCCCCCACCATACAGCATACAAAAAAAAAATATATATATGCAGTGAAGGGTGGCAAAGCAGGGACTTTTTTTTAGCTCCAAATCTTGTGTTCTTTCTTCAAAAGGATTTTATTGTGTCCTTAAAATAATTTTCCATGACCTGCACATACAGGTCACTTGGTAAATATTTGCGGAACCAATGAAAGTAGACAATGGAAAAAAAAATAACAAGTAGCACAATAGTGTTATATCTTATGATTTCATAAAGGGCTCAGAGGTATTTTGTAATGTAAGAAAAAGGCTCTGTCCCTGTTGGAATGTCTCTGAAATCTCCTAATAACTTAATTGCTTCTTAATTTGAAGAGGTTCTGCCAATATCCCCTTGTCCTGTTCTTGGGTTGCTGGAAATGAGTACTTTATTCTTTCCGGCGTGGGAGGGTTTGGTTGAGCTCTGTAGCCAGCCACAGCGGGAATAATATCTTTTTATGTATTCTCTGCTTCCCCTCACCCCTTCCAGCCATCATTTCCTCCTTTAGAGTATGAGATGCTCTTTTATTTCTGGTTCCCCTCCACCCGGTGTCAGAGGGGTGCTGCTACCTTTTATAAAGGCTTTGAAAGGCTCCCTCCTTCCCTTCAAAGTTTGCAGTAAACTCGTAGGAAATTAGTTAAGTCAAAAATTTCCCACGCCTTTCTTTCCAACATTAGGCTTCCTTTTCCTGGAGCAAAACGCTTTCCTTCCTAAGAACCGGGGGCAGCAGTGAGTGATGTGATAGCAGCATGTCCAACTAAAATATCGTGGCCACAGTGCCCATGGATATAGCTGTTGAGGATTTAAAGAAAAGTAATTCCTCCAAGAAATAACCGCACGGCCCAGGAGAGAAGCCTGCTCTGATCTCCTTGAGCTCACCCCTTGAGGTTTCAGTGGTTTCCTTCTTACTCATGACCTGCACTAAGTTACAGAGCCCGAGAGACGAGCTTTGATCTTCAGGAAATCTTCCCTGGCCTCTTGCAAACCTATGTGCAAGGATTGCCAAGTCCCCCTCATCCACTCACAGCTTAAGAAAGTTCCTTCAGGTGGACGTGAAGGTGCGAGTAGAGTCCCTCCCGGAACAGGACAGGGGTGGGGGTGGGGGTCCCGTGTTTGGGTGTCAGACATGCCCACGGCAGCAACTTCACTGTCCAAGTGGGGGGATGGGGTGGTCAGTTGGTTAAAAACATAGACCCTAACATTCCCGCCCCCACCCCCCGCACCACCACCCCTCCCCATCTTCGACGTTCTTGTCCCCACAGGTGTAGCGGTCCTTGGGTTCCGCCTAGACCCCTGGCCTCTGGGGGCTTTGTCTCCCAGCCCCACCTGCACCTGCACCTGGGACGCCTTCACTTCCTTCAGGTGCCTGGGAGGCTGTCTTCCCCTGGGGCCCAGAGGTGCAGGAGCGGGGCACACACTGGGGTGTAATCCAAGCCCCAGGACTTCCAGCAGGAAGAGGCAGAGGCTGCTCACGCTACTCATGGTCCAGGATGACACCCCAGAGAGGGGCCAGTTGGGGCCAGCCGGGGCTGGGCCAGAAGCAGGAAGGGGCGTGTGGCTGGCTGGGCACAGCCCGTGGTCACTAAGAAGGAGGGAAAGCCACTACAAGCCCCTGTGCTGGGGCTGGGTGCAGAGTATCACCCTCAGCCGAGAGCAGAGGTGACAAATGTGGGTATCCTTCAGTCGGGGCTCAGCAAATGAATTTATCACCTCCAGCCTCAAAGCGCTGGTCTCGTTGCCAGGGAATAGCATTTATTTCAATTTGATGGATGAGACCTAAATCAACTTCAACACCCACCTTTCTCTGCATTTGCAGGATACACTGTATTGTTTCTTTTATAAAAAAAAAGTTTGAAAGGTAATTCTTCCCAGAGCTGGATTAATGATTGCACGTCTCTTATTACCCTGGGCTTGTAAGAGCAGGATTGACAGCTGTTTCAGCAGTCCCCGGCTGGGAACGGTTTGTTTAACAAACACAGCAGGACACATACATGATCCCCTGGCTGACTCGCTCATTCCCGTCTTGTAGGATGGCCCCGTGCCCGCCCACCAGCCGTCAGCTCCCTGTCCTTGGGCAGAGGTGCCAGGGAATTGTGGCTTTCAATCGGCATCGAGTGGCATAGAGAAGATGCTTGGCTGTCTCCATCCTCTGACGTCCCTGCCACCCCCAGCATCCCGGGGGCTCTGCAGCCTCTTGATAAGCACACCCCCGATCTGGAATCCCAGCATTATGACAAGACTTGAACAAATACCCTTAACAATAGTCGCTATTGTGTGTTGAGTGTTGACTATTGGTCAGGAGCTGTGCTAAACAAACACTTTCATTCTTTTTCTCATTTATGCTTCCCAGCAACTCTTGCAGATTGGCAGAGAGACGCTATTATTCTTTCTTGAGGAAGTGGAGGTTCAAGTTTCTATAGCTGCCCAGCATCTTGCAGTTATCAGTGGCAGAGCTGGGAGAGTGCCACATGAAGGCCAGACAGCCCACGGGTGGGCATGTTCAGATGGCTAAGAATTGTGCGCAAAAGGCAAAGACTGGAATCAATCAATTCACACGAAAGCAGCACTGAGTTACCATACACACCCGCTAGTGATAATACTCAAGGTTGCGTGCTGGATTAGATTTGGCTCCCCTCCAATGGAGAAGTAGGGTTTAGGTCCCCTCCCTTGAATTGGGGGGCAGAGGAGGCTGGTGCTTTGTAGCTGCTTTGGCCCCCAGAATATAGTTCTATTTCCTCTCGCTGGGAGCCCTGGCTGTCCCTGAGGAGTCCGGCCCACCTTGGGAGAAGCCTTGTAGACAAGGGCAGGGAGCTGGTGGGGCGTCTGGCAGGGCCCCTGGGGCTGGGAGCCTGGGAAGGCATCTTGGGCCTTCCAGATCCACTGCTGCTTAGCACACCCAGCAACCCCGTCAAGGCCACACCTGGGGAAGGCTCGGCCAGCTCGGTCCTGCCTGGTTTCCTGACCCACGAAACATGAGGGGTAATAAAATGTTGTTACTTGAAGTCACTCAGAGTACCTTGAGTTTTAGGTAGTGTGTTCTGCTGCGATGCTGGCGAGTTGGAGCGTCGCCAGTGCTCTCAAAGCCGGTGGGGCCAGGCTTTCTAGAAAGCAACTTGGTAATATGTATCCAAGTTCCGAAAACGTTCATTTCCATTGATTCCATCATTCCCTCTTGAGAAATCTATTCCAAACAAATAACCCAAAACCGGACAGTACTTTTCAGGTACAGTTTTATTTTTGACAACATAAAACTAGAACAACCCAAAAGTCAAACACAATGGAAATTGAAGTTAGAGTGCAAATAATACCATATCCTGTATCTGGAAATGTTGGTTAAGGAGTTTTTAGTGACAGGGGAAGGACTCTAAATAGAATGTGTAATATACACTTATCTATGCGAAAAAAAAAATGCATGTACAAATGCTGTAAGGAAATGGGATGAATAATCAAGGTTACCTCTAGGTAATGGTATTACAGGTGATTTTTCTCCTAATTCTTTACACATTGTTCTACTATCCAGATTATTTATAATGAGACTGTGTTACTTTTTTATACACAGGAAATAAATGAAGCAATAGAACAAATTAAAACCTCAAGAAGGAGAAAACCCTTTACAAGTAAGTGAGAAAATGCTGAACGAAAGGGGAGCCTTGGTGTGCAGAAATCCAAAACACACACAGGCTGACATTCTATAGAGAAACTGTGGAGCCAAGGACATAAGGGTTCACATGTAATCTGTACACATTTGACAAAGAGATCACACGAAGTTCTGCAGCTTTGTGAGAGCGGCTTGGTTCAGATGCCCTGCCTTCAAAAAGTCCCTGGTCCGCTCTCCCCTAATCCAGACCCAACTCTGAATTTCCAAAGCTCTTGGTCCTCTGCCTTCATTTTGCCCTGTTCAGTGAGCGTGCACTTGTGCCATCCCGTGTTCAGTGAGTGTGCACTCGCGCCATCCCCGTCAAGTGAGTGTGCACTCGTGCCATCCCCTGTCCAGCGAGCGTGCACTCGCGCCATCCCCTGTCCAGTGAGCATGCACTTGCGCCATCCCTATCCAGTGAGTGTGCACTCGCGCCATCCCCTGTCCAGCGAGCGTGCACTCGCGCCATCCCCTGTCCAGTGAGCATGCACTTGCGCCATCCCTATCCAGTGAGTGTGCACTCGCGCCATCCCCTGTCCAGTGAGCGTGCACTCACGCCATCCCCTCTCCAGTGAGCGTGCACTCATGCCACCCCCTGTGTGCACTCATGCCATCCCTTGTTCAGTGAGCGTGCACTCACGCCATCCCGTGTTCAGTGAGCATGCTCTCATGCCAGGAGGGTCCCAGGGGTGGTCCCGGCCCGTGCTCTCAGGGAGTTGACAATCTAGTCTCAAGGTCCTGTCCTGTCTGTGTGGTTCTAGAGCTGCCTGTTGGGGGCTTAGCTCCTCCCGCAGCCTGGGGACCCCTGTGTCAGATCTCTCAGGCACTCTCAGTGCGCCCAGCTTGGACAGCACAAGGGGAAGGTGTGCAAGGAAGGATGCAAGGAGGTGGAAATACAAGGAAGGATGCTTGGAAGTCCCTCCCCCTACCCCCAGCACCTTGTGAGATCAAGGACAGGAAGCATTGTGCAAATCACAAACTGGACATATCAGCAGAAAGTATTTGTCATTAGTTTAAGGAATGAAAAACACCAAGCATTTTCACATAAGGGGAGAAGCATTCTCCCCTCCTCACTTGTAAGTGAGACACGAGGCTGCCTGCTAAATAAGAAGTTCCAGTTCCCCAAAGTGGGAGCAGAGAAACCAGAGCATCTGTCTCCCAGGTGTCAGGTCCCAGGTGGGAGCCGACCGGCGCGCGGGACCCTGACTGTCCTGTCTCTTCCCCCGTCAGTCACAGCCGCGACAAAAAGAGTAAGTGCCACAAGCAAACGGCAAGAGCTGGTGATTCCACAGCGCGACTGCATGCCAAAGGCAGCACCTTTCCTTTCCTTTGTATCTGTGAATATTTTCAAAAGTTTAATCTTAACTCATAGTCAGTTTTAAATAAAAGCGTTTGTAAGGAGGCTCTGAATCAGGAAAATGAACAGAGGGGTGGATATGGGGTGGGGGCGCTCCGACTGTAATGTGCTAAATGTGTCTCAAGTATCTGTTCACAAGGCAGGAACCAGACCCCACCTCAGAGTAAAAAATGATTAGTGGGGCTGGGTGGGGTGGGGCTGGGGCACGACATTCCATGTGGGTGGGCCCAAACACTGTGGTCTTAGGGCACTGGCGACTGAATCATAACACCCCGTCCCCCCCCCAAAAAAAGGAATGTTCAAGTCCCAACCCCTGGTCCCACGGGTGAGAGCCCAGCTGTGAATAGGACCGTGAAGGTGTTATTTGTTAAGCTGTGCCCAAGCGGAATGAGGCTGGGTTTTCACCCGCTAGGGCTAAAGTGCTTAGAAGCAAAGGAATTTGTGTGGAAAGAGACACCACCCAGAGCAGCCAGAAGCTGCAAGTCAGCAGAAGATGGAAGAAAAGTAGAAAACATTGCCATGTTAACAGGAAAGTCAAGAACCAAGGATCACCAGCAGCCAGCCCCAGAATTTCACAGTCGGGGGCAAAAAGCATCACCTTGCTGACGCCTTGATTTTGGATTTCTAGACTCAAAACTGTGAGCAATGTATTCCCAGTATTCAAGCCAACCCATTACACGGTATTTGTTTTAGCAGACAGGAAACTAAAATACGGGGTGTACTGATTTGGGGGATCTCTACAGGTAAGCTGGTGAAAGGGATGGGGAACAGAGTGGTGGGGTTTAAGCTGAAGTTTCTTGTAAGACTATGCATCTGTTTATTTATTTATCCACTTACTCATTTATGTTTAACAGGCATTTATTTAAAGCCAACTACATGCCAAGGTAAAGACTGAAATTGCCCCGGCTACGTCTCGGCAACCCGGGTGCTTTTCTGCAGGGTGCCAGGAGCAGAAGCCAGATTGCTGTGGGTTGAGGAGCGGGTGAGAGGTAAGGAAACCGAGCTGTGAGCCCTGCTGAGTTGTACGCAGCTCGGTTACCAAGGGGAGGGGAGAGAGAGAAAGAGTTTCAAGCAGAAGAGGGAGCTGGGGATTTTTTAAAGATGGGTGGGGGCCTGGGGTGCGGTGATCTGCTGATGGGGTCAGTGGGAAATTCAGTGTGGCTGGTAGAGGATAGAAGGTACCCTCGGGGTGAGTCCCTAGAAGGCTCGGAAGCAACCAGAGCCGGGAGAGGGGCTGGGCTGAGGTATAGAGCAAATCTGCGTTTGAATATGGGAGTTAAACAGTGGCTGCCTCCTGGGTCCGCCATGCACTGCCTGTGCCTCAGTTTCTTCATCTGTGAAGTGGGGATCATATTAGCACCTCTCTCCTAGTTTTCTAGGGCTGTTATAACAAAGTACCACTGACTGGGTGGCTTCAAACTACAGGAATTTATTCTCCCACAATTTTGGAGGCCAAAAGTGTGGAATCAGGTGGCGGCAGGGGTGGTGCCCTCTGAGGTGCCGAGGGAGCGTGACCCCCATCCCAGCTCCCGGGGGTGGTTGGCTGTCCTTAGCGGTCCTTGGCGTGTAGCTACAGCATGACTCGCATCCCTGCCTCTGTCCTCTCATCGCCTTCTCTCTTGTCCCTTCTGTGCCTCTGCATGCAATGTCCTCTCCTTTCACTTAGAAGGACATTAGTCACTGGACTTACCAATCCAGTATGACCTCATCTTAACTAATTACATCTGCAACGGCCCTGTTCCAAGTAAGGAATACTACAACTACCTGGGATTAGGACTGGAACAGAGCTTTTCCTTTTTCTTTTTTTTTTTATTGTGGTGACATACATACAACACAGCCTTTCCCCATCTTAACCACTTTCCAGTATTCAGGGTAGAGGGACTGACCACGCCATCATCAGCAACCGTTACCCAAATTTTTCCATCACCCCAAAGAGAAACCCTGAGCCTGTTAAGCAATAACCCCCCATATCCCCTGCTCCCTGATAACCTGTAATCTGATCACGCCTTTTTGGGGGACACAAGTCAACAAATACACTACCCTTAGGGTTATATGGGCATCGTGTTAAGTGACATAATGCAGCACTCTGCCATGAGTGCCATCTAAGGGTGACCTGTGGTTGGTGATATTAAAGCTGGGGAAACTGAAGCGAGGAAGGGGGCAGGCTCAGGCTGGTTTGTAGAGTTGGTCACCATTGTACCTGGGAAGAAGGGCCATCCACTGAGGGGGAGGGGGGGCTGCTGTGGAAAAGAGGGGTAGAGATTTGAGAGGGGAGACAAGATTTCAAGTGGCCTTCACAGGAAGCTGTAGAAGCAAGTCCCCCAAGGAGAATGGGGCATGGGGGGCATTTCTGCGGCCCTGTGGGGGCTAGTGCCACCCGCCCAGGGCCCCGCGCTGCCCACTGTGCTGGAGGGTGCATTGCCAGGGGCAGCCACAGACAGACACGGCAATGAGGAGACTTCAGATGATGGTGAGGTGTGGCTAAAATGATGGTGCATCAAGTGTGCACCGAGCAGGGAGGAAACGGAAGACAAGGAGGGGGCACTGAGGGTGTTGTGGGCTAAAACCTCAAGAAGGGCAAGGAGTGGGCAGAGTGGATGGAGCCCAATGGGGAGCTGGCTGGGAGCTCGTGGATTGCGCAGCAAGCACTTGCAGGAAGCGCCAGGGTGGGTAAGCCTGGAGGAGGAGGGATTGCCATCAGCATGGGGGTGTGAGATGCCGTGATGCCAGGTCCTCGTGAGCCGTGACCGAGCCCCGAGGTGCCCACGGGAGAGGCTGGCTGGAAGGAGGTACGGGAGGATGGCATTGGAGGATGGGTGTCAGGAAAGCAGGAGGAGACAGGAGGCTCTTCCCTGTGAGATTTAGAGTCACGGTGGGGGGTGGGGGGTGGGGGGGTGGGGGGGTGGGGGGGGAGTCGGGTGGACTGGGAAAAGGACATCAAAGCATCCATGCAGGGGGGAGGGTGTCAAGAGGTGAGTGATGGCAGCCTGGCTTGGGTGGGGAAGGTGGCAGTGCCAAACATGGAAAAAGATGTTTGCAGGCAGGAGGAGCAGCCGAGCCGCAGCTGCCGAGGCCTACCCGCTGGCTCCTTGTCCTGCCCCGGGGACCCACAGCTGCACAGACAGAAGCCAGGGCCTGCTTTCCCTGCCTGAGCTTTCTCAGCTCTACCAGCACTTTGCCCTCCTGCCCGGAAGTGCCAGCACCCCAGGGGCTGGTCTCAACCAAGGCAGGATGGAAGGCAGGTTATGTACTCCGTTTTCCTGGCGGGACAACCCAGAGACATGTCCTGCACGGCTCCTTGGCGGCCTCCACTCCGCAATGCATCTTTTGTGGGTTTTTCTATCTTCCTTCTATTTCCCTTCCTTATGTGTGCTTCCTGGGGTGTCCCCAATCACTAGTCCCTGGCTCAAGCTCTGATTTGGAGGCAACCCAAACTGAGAAGTAGTGCGGGGAGCAAAGGGGGCAGAAGTGTCCTGTCCTTACCTGCGATGGAATGAGCAGCCCAGCCTAGAGAGAGGCAAGAAGAGGAGAGAGTGAGCCAGGAAAGGCTGAGGATAACGGAGTCTGATCAGCCTGGAAAAGAGGGAGCTAGACACACCAGAGGAGAGGGCAATCATCTGGCCAAGAAAAGCAGAGGTGTGGGATGTGGCAGGACAGTCAGGCTCCCTGGATTTCAGTGACCAAAGTACTCCAGGGCTCGCTCCCAGTGATTCTAGAACAAGGGTTCACAAATCATGGCCCACTGCCTGTTTTGTTCTGTTTTGTTTTTTAATATTTTTATTGACAAATCTTCACACACATACAGTCCATATATGGTGTACAATCAACGGCTTACAATATCATCACATAGTTGTGCATTCATCACCACCATCATTGTTAGAGCATTTGAATCACTCCAGAAGAAAAAACAAAAAGAAAAAAGAAAAAATTGATACATCCTGTACCCTTTACTCCTCCCTCTCATTGACCAGTAGTGTTTCCATCTACCCAATTTATTTTACCCTTAACCTCCTGTCATGGTCAGGTTCATGTGTCAACTTGGCCAAGTGGTGGTACCTGTCTGTCTGGCTGGACAAATGCTGGCCTGTCAGTTGCCTTCGGCCAGCAAGCCTCTCCAGTGGAGTTCGTCCAGACCCTCCATCGGAATCATCGGATTTTGGACTCTGCATTCCCACGGTTACATGAGACACTTTTATAAATTTTATATTTGAGTGTTTCCTGTTGATTGTGTTTCTCTAGAGAACCCTAACTAATACAACTTGGCACCAGGAGTGGTTCTTAAGAAACAGAATCTTAAAAATGGGTTTTTATGAATGGTTTTCTACTCTAACTGGACTCAAAGGCACTAAGAACTCTGACTCCCATAATCAGAATGACACTCCCAATCCATGGAGTGAGTTGGCAAAAGAGATAGTCAAAATATCACCATTTGATTCTCCTAATGCTTCACTTGTACAAAGCCAGGCTCTAGGGGTTAATGTTTTTGACACCTTGATGGAGTTTTGTGGAAACAAGAGGTATAGAGATGTTGGCTGGTTGTTGTTAGATACACTGGATATATTAAGTTGTGAAAGGGATGGGCTTAAGGCTTCAAACGAGAAGCTTAAGCGCCGTCTGACAGATAGAGAAGTTTCTATGAGCGTCCTGAAGGAAAATCTTATTTCCTGTAGCTGTAGACTTGAGATCTCTGAAAATCAGACTCAGAATCTTATTGTTAGAGTAGCAACTTTACAACGTAAACTGAAATCTCAATCTTGCATGGTGTCTGCCATTAAAGTGAGGGCATTGATTGGAAAGGAGTGGGACCCTGAAAAATGAGATGGTGACAAATGGATTGATAATGATGTCGGGGGTGAGGTTGAAACCCTAGGTCATGCATAACCCTAGGTTATCTCTAGATAACTCTGCAATAGTCTGCCCTGAGGACATAGCTGCCCCACCTCCAGCCTGCCTTGAGGAGTTGACCACCCAACCTCCTCCTGAAAGGATAAACCCTAGAGTGATTAATTCTATTTCACCAGATGAAACTGCAAATGAATGCCCTGAAGCAAATGGCTTGGAAGAAATTTCTAATTCTTTTCATGACCCACCCCCACCACCCCTCATTTCTTCCAGACCTATAACTAGACTAGAGTCCCAACAGGTGAGGTGCAAAGTATCACACCTGAGGAGGTACATTATATTCCAAAAGAACTGTGTGAGTTTTCCAATTTATATAGACAGAAATCAGGGGAATATGTGTGGCAATGGATTTTAAGGGTGTGGGATAATGGTGGGAGGAATATAAGGCTGGATCGGGCTGAATTTATTGATATGGGCCCACTAAGCAGAGATTCTGCATTCAATGTTATGGCTTGAGGGGTTAGAAAAGGTATTAACAATTTGTTTGGATGGTTAGTTGAAACATGGATCAAAAGGTGGCCGACATTACCTGAGGATGAAATGCAAAAACTGCCCTGGTATTTTGTAGATGAGGGGATCCAGAGGCTTAGAGAGATTGGAATATTAGAGTGGATTTATCATGCAAAGTCTGCTCTTACACCCCAAGAATGTCTGGAGTATGCACCTTTTACCAGAACAGTGAGAAATAAATTTGTGAGACTAGCACCATCATCCCTGAAGAGCTCTGTGGTTGCATTTCTCTGTAGGTCAGATATTACTGTAGGAACTGCTGTCACTGAGCTGGAATCCTTAAACACAATGGGGATGACAGGATCCCGAGTTGGCAGAAGCCAGGTGGCAGCACTTAATCACCAAAGACAGGGTAGATGCGGCTATTAAATAGACAGCAAACTCAAAGCAGGAGTCAAAATTATATGACTTGCAGAGATTTATGGCGTTAGCTAGTAAATCATGGGGTACCTAGAAATACAATAGAAGGGCAGACTACTAAATTCTTGTTTGAGCTGTATAAACAAGAGTTCTAGGTCAAGTGAACAGAAGTCTAACCTGAATTACAAAAATACAGAGTCATGGCCCCTTAATCAATTTCCAGACTTGAGACAGTTTACAGACCCAGAGCCCCTTGAATGAAGGGGAGGCCAGGCCCCTTTGGGGGAGAACCCTGTTACACTGCCACAAATTTATACTGTTAACCTTCCTCTAAGTCTTCCCCAAGGAGATCGACAGCCTTTTACGAGGGTTACTGTGCACTGGGGAAAAGGAAATGATCAGATATTTTGGGGATTATAGATACTGGTTCAGAAGTGACATTAATTCCAGGGGGCCCAAAATGTCACTCTGGTCCACCAGTCAGAGTGGGGGCTTATGGAGGCCAGGTGATCAATGGAGTTTTAGCTAGGTCTGTCTCACAGTGGGTCCAGTGGGCCCCCGGACCCATTCTGTAGTTATTTCCCCAGTTCCAGAATGTATAATTGGAGTAGACATACTGAGCAACTGACAGAATCCCCACATTGGCTCTCTAACTCATGCAGTGAAGGCTATTATGGTGGGAAAGGCCAAGTGGAAGCCACTAGAACTGCCTCTACCTAGCAAAGTAGTAAATTAGAAGCAATACAGGATTCCTGGAGGGATTGCAGAGATTACTGCCACTCTTAAGGACTTGAAGGATGCAGGGGTGATGATTCCCAACACATCCCTATTCAACTCTCCTATTTGGCCTGTGCAGAAAACAGATGGTCTTGGAGAATGACAATGGATTATCATAAGCTCAACCAGGTGGTAGCTCCAATTGCAGTTGCTGTTCCAGATGTGGTATCATTGCTTGAGCAAATCAGTACATCCCCTGGTACCTGATATGCAGCTATTGATCTGACAAATGCTCTTTTCTCAATAGCTGTTAGTAAGGACCACCAGAAACAGTTTGCTTTCAGCTGGCAAGGTCAGCAATATACTTTCACTGTCCTACCTCAGGGGTATATCAACTCTCCAGCCTTATGTCATAATCTTGTCCCCAGGGACCTTGATCATTTCTGCCTCCCACGAGACCTCACACTGGTCCATTATATTGATGATATCATGTTGATTGGACCTAGTGAGCAAGACGTAGCAACTATTCTAGACTTGTAAGGCATTTGTGTGTCAGAGGATAGGAGATAAATCCAACAAAAATACAGGGGCCTTCCACCTCAGTGAAATTTCTAGGTGTCCAGTGGTGTGGGGCATGTCAAGATATCCCTTCTAAGGTGAAGGATAAGTTGCTGCATCTGGTCCCTCCTATGACCAAAAAAGAGGTATAACACCTAGTTAGTCTCTTTGGATTTTGGCGACAACATATTCCTCATTTGGGTGTGCTACTCCAGCCCATTTATTGAGTGACCAGAAAAGCTGCTAATTTTGAGTGGGGGCCTGAACAAGAGGAGGCTATGCGACAGGTCCAGGCTGCTGTACAAGCTGCTTTGCCACTTGGGCCATATGATCCAGCAGATCCAATGGTGCTGGAAGTGTCAGTGGCAAATCGAGATGCTGTCTGGAGCCTTTGGCAGGTTCGTATAGGAGAATCACAATGTAGACCCTTGGGATTTTGGAGCAAAGCCTTACCATCTGCTGCAGATAACTACTCTCCTTTTGAGAAACAACTTTTGGCCTGCTACTGAGCCTTAGTAGAGACTGAACGTTTAACCATGGGCCACCAAGTTACCATAAGACCTGAATTGCCTATCATGAGTTGGGTGTTGTCTGACCCACCAAGCCATAAAGTTGGGAGTGCGCAGCAACACTCTGTGGTAAAATGGAAATGGTATGTATGAGATAGGGACAGAGCAGTTCCTGAAGTCACAATTAAGTTACATGAAGAAGTGGCCCAAATGCCCCCAGTCTCTGCTCCTGCCACATTACCTTCTCTTTCCCAGACCAGAGCTATGGCCTCTTGGGGAGTTCCTTACAGTGAATTGACTGAGGAAGAGAAAACTCAGGCCTGGTTACAGATGGTTCAGCACGATATGCAGGTACCACCCAAAAGTGGACAGTTACAGCACTACAACCCTTTTCTGGGGTGTCCTTGAAGGACAATGTGAGGGGAAGTCCTCCCAATGAGCAGAACTTCGAGCAGTGCACCTGGTTGTTCATTTTGCTTGGAAGGAGAACTGGCCAGAGGTGCATTTGCATACTGACTCATGGGCTGTTGCTAATGGTTTGGCTGGATGGTCAGGGACCTGGAAAGACCATAATTGGAAAATTGGTGACAAAGAGGTCTGGAGAAGAAGTATGTGGATAGAGCTTTCTGAGTGGGCTAAAAACATGAAGATATTTGTGTCCCATGTGAATGCACACCAGAGGGTGACTTCAGCAGAAGGAAGATTTTAATAATCAAGTGGATAAGATGACCCGTTCTATGGATACCAGTCAGCCTCTTTCCCCAGCAATTCCTGTCATTGCCCAATGGGCTCATGAACAAAGTGGTCATTGTGGTAGGGATGGAGGCTATGCATGGGCTCAGCAACATGGACTTCCACTCACTAAGGCTGACTTGGCTACAGTGCCCAAAGTGCCAGCCACAGAGACCCACACTCAGCCCCAATATGGTACCATTACCCAAGGTGACCAGCCAGCTACACAGTGGCAGGTTGATTACATTGGACCACTCCCTTCATGGAAGGGGCAGTGATTTGTTCTAACTGGAATAGACACATACTCTGGATATGGGTTTCTCTCCGTGCATGCAATGCTTCTGCCAAAACTACCATCTGTGGGCTTACAGAACACTTTATCCATAGCCATGGTATTCCACACAGCATTGCTTCTGATCAAGGAACATACTTCACAGCAAATGAAATGTGTGAATGGGCACATGCTCATGGAATTCTCTGGTCTTACCATGTTCCCCATCATCCAAAAGCAGCTGGATTGATAGAACGGTGGAATGGCCTTTTGAAAATGCAATTATGGTGCCAACTAGGTGGCAACACCTTGAAGGGCTGGGGTAATGTTCTCCAGGAAGCTGTGTATGCTCTGAATCAGTGTCCGCTGTATGGTGCTGTTTCTCCCATAGCCAGGATCCATGGAACCAGGAACCATGGTCCAGGAACTAAGGGGTGGAAATGGGAGTGGTATCACTCATGATTACCCCTAGTGATCCACTAGGAAAATTTTTGCTTCCTGTCCCTGTGACCCTGAGCTCTTCTGGTCTACAGGTTTTAGTTCCAAAAGGGGGAATACTTCCACCAGGAAAAACAATAATTCCATTGAACTGGAATCTAAGACTGCCTCCTGGTTACTTTGGGCTATTCATGCTCCTGGATCAACAAACCAAGAAAGGGATTACATTATTGGCTGGGGTGATTGACCCTGACTATCAGGGGAAAATAGGGCTGCAACTACACAATGGAGGTAAAGAAGAGTTATCTTGGAATATAGGAGAGCCAAGATATAGGAATATAGGGTGTCTTTTAGTACCACCCTTCCCTGTGATTAAAATCAATGGAAAACTGCAACAACCCAATCCAGGCAGGACAACCAATGGCTCTGAAATTTCAGGAATGAAGGTTTGGGTCACCCCACCAGGCAAAGAACCACAGCCAGCTGAAGTACTTGCTGAGGGTAAAGGGAACATGGAATGGGTAGTGGAAGAAGGTAGTGATAAGTATGAACTTTGACCATGTGATCAGTTACGGAAATGAGGACTGTAATGCTGTTTTGTTCATCTTATACTATTTAAATTGTAAGATACCAAGTTTAAGAATGAATATTACCCAAGGACTTGCACCCTATTCTGGAGATATTTAATGTGTTTCCAGTTATATATAGGACAGTTGAGTATTAAGTGAAAGAAAAAAATGTGTGTTTTATTGTTTTTTATTTAGAAATTAGGTATAGTTTAAGGTGATATGTATAGCTGCCAAGTTGACAAGGGGTGGACTGTCATGGTCAGCTTCATGTGTCAACTTGGCCAAGTGGTGGTACCTGTTTGTCTGGTTGGGCAAGTGCTGGCCTGTCTGTTGCCTTCAGCTGGTAAGCCTCTCCTGTGCAGTTCATCCAGACCCTTCATTGGAATTGTCAGCTTCACAGCCTGCCCTGCGGATTTTGGACTCTGTATTTCCATGGTTACATGAGACACTTTTATAAATTTTATATTTGTGAGTGTTTCCTGTTGATTCAGTTTCTCTAGAGAACCCTAACTAACACATCTCCCTACAATTTATTTATTTTTTATCCATATTTTTTTTTACTTATCTGTCCATTTCCTGGATAAAAGGAGCATCAGACACAAGGTTTCCACAATCACCTGGTCACATTGTATAAGTTATGCCATTAAACAAAAATCAAGGATACTGGAACACAGCTCAGGTACTTCCCCTCCAGCTACTCCAAAATACCATAGGCTGAAAACAGATATCTAAGTAATGCGTAAGAATAACCTCCAGGATAACCTCTCAACTCTGAAATCTTTCAGCCACTGAAACTTTATTTGGTCTCATTTCTCTCTTCTCCCTTTTGGCCAAGAAGATTTTCTCAATCCCATGATGCCAGGTCCTGGCTCATCTTGAGAGCTCTGTCCCATGTTGCCAGGGAGATTTGTACCCCTGGGAGTCATGTCCCACTTTCAGAGAGGGCAGTGAGTTCACCTATTGAGTTGGCTTAGAGAGCGAACCACTGCCTGTTTTTGTAAATAAAGTTTTATTGGCACACAGCTACCTCCATATATTCCCATATTGTTTGCTGCTGCTTTCTTATTACAAGGGCATTGTTGAGTAGTTGCCACAGAGACTGTATGATCCAAAAATCCTAAAATATGTATTACAGGAGGAGTTTGCCAGCCTCTGGATTAGAATCTTTAAAAACTTGGGGCAACCTGATTCCTGTCCTGTCTCTATCACTGATGGGTGGTGAGATTTGGGGTGAATTCTTTCCCTTGCTGGGTCCTCATCTGGAAAATAAAGGAGAGTGACTTATGACACAGTGTTTCTAGCATGATCCATCCTCAGCCAGGCCTTCTGTAGTTATCTCATGTCATACGGGTGCCTGAGGATGGAGATCCCTCATTATTGTGGTTGAGAACTTGGAGCCACGTGCCCTGTACCTATGGGAGGCGCTGAGTTTCAAGGAGAGTGGGCACAGCCAGATGGCCCTGCAGCTGCCCAAGGCCAGAAAGGAGGAAGCTGGCTGGGCAAGACTCAAGCACCCCATCTCAGCCTCCACTAGGGGAGCCCCACTTTGAGCTGTTCATATCCTACCTGGCTTTCTGCATTAATGTCCTATGAATGAAGTCTGTGGCCAGTGGGTGTCTCATGTAAATTCCAGGAAGACGAGTCTATGTACCTCCAGGCCCGCCCACCCCCACCCCAGTTGGATTCCTTTGAGCCACATGTGCCTCCCTCTCCCTCATGCCCACACCTAGTTGCCCACCCACTGTTGAGTCTATGTCCTTAAATATGTCTTCATTTAGGCTCCTGGACCATGTCAGAAGCCCTTCAGCAAACACACTGATCCCAGGGGTACCCTGCCTGGAAGCCGTGACTCCCTATGTCTCAGTTCTCTTTTTTTTGCTTTGCTCTACTCTGCAGCTACGGGTGCTCTTGTCCACCTCAGGGAGCAAACCCCCACCTTGGCCACTTGGGACAAAGTGTGCAGATGGCTCAGGCTAAATTAGCTCCTGCTGGGCAAACAATTCATGTCCTGACACCACGTGGGCATGGGAGGCTGTTTTAAGTCAAATTATGCAAGGGCTTGCAAAAACGTCCACTAAGTGAGTCAACAACTACTTGGAAATATCAAAAAGCAGCTCACATTCCCATCACATGGCAAGCCAAACAGCAATATGGCTTCTTTAAATTAAATATTTTTATTTAGCTTCACTTTATACCAAAACTTTTATTTTCTGCTCCTGCTGGATGCTCCTATGTCAATAATATCCCAAGAAATGCCTCACATAATGCTGGTTCTCAGACTCCTGTCTTCGGTTTACAGCACAGGACAGTGGTGCTGAGTGATCTGACACAGACAGACAGCTACACAGCCGCGTAACAAGCATCACCTTGTGCACACAACTTCTTCTGCACAAGGGATGAAAAATGTGTCTCTTTGAACATCTAAATTGAAATATATGCTTGACAAAACATCCAATTGGATGATTCTTATGGAATAAAATCTAGTATATCAAACACACGTTGTTTCACTTTGCTAAAGGTGCTGAAATGCTATACCAGAAATGGGTTGACTTTTACAATGGGGATTTACTAGCTTACAAATTTACAGTTCTAAAACTGTGAAGATATCTAATTTAAGGCATCAACAAGATGATACCTTCTCTGAAGGAAGGCTTCTGGCATTTGGAACACCTCTGTCACATGGGAAGGCACATGGCTGACGTCCGCTGCTCCTTCTCTTCCAGGTTTTGTTGCTTTCAGTTTCTGGCTTCAGTGGCTTTCTCTCTGAGCTTCTGTGTGTCCTCTCTTAGCTTCTCTCTAAATGCTGGGCTTTTCTTGCTTTTTATCTACTCATAAAGGACTCCTGTAAAAGGGTTAAGACCCACATGGGATGGCTTGGGTCACATCTCAATTGAACTAATCTAAACGAAAGTTCCTACCCAAAACAGGTCTGCATTCACTGGAATGGATTAAAGGAACATAGCCTTTTCTGGGATAAATAACAGCTTCAAACTATACACACACCAAATCCATTCTCCCCTCAGGTCATTTCAAAAGACTGTTTCTGCTGCTAACACTTAACATTATAGCAATAGCATTTGGTGTTTGGGTGGTTCACCTATGTTTTCACAATACATCATAATGTTTAATTAAACAGTAAATATTTTTTCTTTCAAAAAAGAGCTTAAAATAAGATCTATCTAAACATGATGCTAATTTGATCACCTGCCTTTCAAAGTCAAATCTCTAAACTCAAGCGAAATGTAGGGTTGAGGCAATTATCTGAATCATTCAGGAAGCAGAATTTTGGCCTAAATCATCACATTCCTAGAGAACAAAGACTATCTGTCAGTTCAGCCAAAAAGCAGAAAAATTGAACACTTTGCTCTTTTTCTACATGAAATAGCATAGATGCTTCCTTATTTTCCCTGAGCTAATTAACTAGTGAATTTTGTTTGACCCTGTACAAAGATGGAGAAAAATCTTAAGAAGATGAAGCCAGAAAATTAGATTCCTTCTCTTTACAAAAGTCCAAGAGATCTATATTTACCACAGATTCTTCTGCTTTCAGTTTCTAATGCCAAACTTGAACTTTCTAAAGAAGGCATTAAGTCGTTTCTTAGTTCCCAGAAATAGTTCAGTTTAGTCAGGTCTGTCCTTCATTCTTACCTTTTTACTTGAGAACTATTCTATAAAAATACAGTAAACTGTGGAGAATTTTTAATTTTACATTCAAGTTTTCTATTCTTTCCGAGTGATGTGAAGTCTGAGAAGTGACTTATGGGAGCAAACACCAAAGTTTATAAATTATGCTGTTTCATTTGTGACAGCACAATTTAGATGAAAGCCAGCTTTGTGTAAAAAACCTTTGACCTTAGAAATGGTGAGTTTAGCCAGAAGCAATGGATATGCTCCTCTGTTAATTAAAACAAAAAGTTTCTTCCTGAGGCAAGTTTGACTTCGAATAAAATCAAACACGCCAGGTTGCAGGAAGGGGGTGGGGTGTGGGGGCGAGATGTGGGGGAGGATCGCGTTTTGTTTATTTCTTTTAAAATGAAACAACAGATCACCAGCTAATTAGGATCTGAAAGAACAGAAGTCCTCGGTGTTTCTAATTTTGAAGTACTCTAAAAGCATAAGTCCTTTTAAACTCAGAAAGTTTATATGGCAACACAATATGTTCAGAATAAAGTCTGGCTGGAGTGTGGGTCTCTGATCTCGATTTAGTTGGAGGAAAGAAAAAGGGGGTGCCGCTCAGCCCTTCTGCAGCCACCCGGGCTGGGTCAGTGCCTCCCCCCAGACGAGGAGACATCAGCTGATTTCATTTCGAGTTTGATGCTGCTGACACCTGCTCTGAGTGTCCTGTCCTGTTTCCATGGCAACCAAGGAAAGCATCTTTGTCCACATACTTCTGGAACCTTATTAAATCAGGCAGCAAGACAGCAGCTGTGTCCTCCACACATTACTCTGTCAGCCATGGGCTAATTTTATGATGCTCAGGTGATTTTGGGCTCTTCCTAGGCCAGACTGTTGAGAATGTGTAGATAGAGGGACAGATGGCAGAATAAATAAATATTGCCAAAGTGTTTAATGCACACAAATTCCCCAAAAGGTGCGAACCAACAATGGTAGTTTTATTGACTGAGGTAATTTAAAGCCAAATAATAAATGTGAAAGCTCTTGGAAAGCATTAACTTCAGGCACTCTTCTGATGATAAAAACTTCTTGGGAAAATAGCATGTCACAAGAAGTCACGAATGTGGCTCTAAAGCAGCTGCTGGCCTCAAATGTGAAGATATTGAAATACAGGATGTTTTAATAGGTAAGCTTCAAAAAAAAGTGCTCTGTGCTCAAATTAGTTTGGGAAAGACTGAACAAGACTGGGTTAAATAAATAGATTTTTCTCTTCAGGACTTTTCAGAGCCTTTGCACATGCTGTCAACAGAGGGATAACATTCCCCAGACCTGAGGGAACATGAAATCCTTTCTTTTCAAGGAGAATGTATTAGCATGACTGGTACTTTTCAATACAATTAAGATGTATTTCATATTTGTCTGCAAAACACATTTTGAGTGTTTTTCAGATGGTTTCCTTCAGATACAGCTCCCATGTTTAAAAATATTAAAACATTTAAAAGGATTGACTTATACTATAAAATTGCTTTCCAGAAAGGTTGAGCAAATTTACATTTCCACCAGCAATATGTAATCTTCTCTTGAAATCTGTAGTGGAAATTAGTAACAACATAGAATTTAGAACCTTATAATTTCTCTTGACAACTAAATATGAAGGAATTTATTCTAAATAGCAGCATGCTCATATACCTTATGCTAGCATTTCCAAAAGATATCCTATAAAACATGACAATCAAGGGCAAGTTAATAGATTGGCTTTATATTTTCAAAAAAGAAGTCTCATGGTCAGATACTTCGGGAAGTCATTTAACAGATTCCTCACTGAAGTATTTTTAGAACCATTGACTACCCAAAATCCACTGATACACCAAGGGAGGCTAGCATACAATGTTTCTCACCTTACAGACCATTTAGAATCGCTGAACAAATATGAAGAGTGACACTATTATGTACAAGGTGCTGTGCTGACATTTTAAAATCTTCTTTATTAATTTTACAAATAATTCATGGAACTAATATTTTATACAATCAACTTTTGACAAGTTGGGAAATGCCATCACAGTCTGGTACTTTAAGAAGGTACACAGAAGGGAATGTACCCATAGTCAAAGAATATATCTTACTTGCAAATGTATCTGTGGAATTATTTCAAAATCGATTATATCCTAGGCCATAAGGAAAATGGAATAAATTCTTTTAAGAAACCCAGAATCTCACATTTCATATTTTTGTTAAGACAGTGCAAGAAAACTAAAAATTAATAATGAAAACATAGCCCTTCCCCAAATCTAACCACTTGGAAATTTAAAGAGTCATGGTTTCATCTTTTATTGCTAGACGTGGCCTTTTCCTCTTTCAGCCCCTCTCTGCAAGCAAAATCACTGCCCTCCCTGACATGACACCCACAGGTTAAAGTCTCCCTGGCGATGTAGGATTTAATCCCAGGGATGAGCCTGTGACCCTGGCAACGTGGGATCAGAAATACCTGCCTGACCAAATAGGGGAACAGAAATATAACAAAATAAGGTATCAGTGGTTGAGGGAGTTCAAATCAAGTCAAGAGGCTTCTCTGAAGGCTACTCTTACCCAAGCTTCAGCTAGATACTGCTATTGATCATGGTTTGCCAAACCCAACCAAAACCATTCCTCCCAACCTGAAAGAACACCTAGGGCTCTATCTGAGACTCTACAAAAGTTCCATATACTATGATTACTTTCAGAAACCTACAACCTCCAGATGGGTTCCTAGGTCAGAGTCCTGAAACCCAGAGGGTCCAGCCTCTCCAGAACATCAACTAGTTCCATCCCCCTATCCCATATTATCTACAGCCCTTTCCAACATGAAAAAGTTAGAATGGGCATAACCCAAGCACCCCTAAAGATTGGGGGGAAAATCAAAGTAGAAGAAGTTATAACAGAGAAGATAGGATTTAACAAATGTATGACTGCTAAATAATTACACTGCTATTTCTTTAAGTCTCTAGTTTCTTGGGCCAACTAGAAGGAAAAAGCTAAAATGGTGGAACTGTAACCAATACCCAACTCTAAAATCTGTTCTATAACTACTTGTTACAATGTACTTTGAAATTTATCACGTGTTTGTATATCTGTTAAATTTCACAATAAAAAATGTTTTAAAAAGAGAGGTATAGGGAGATTATGTAGAGGAAAAATTATTATCATTAGGTAAACCTTTTGGTTAAAGTATAACATTCATACATAAAACTATACATATCAAAATTTACACTGATGAATTTCCACAAACTGAACATCATCATATCAAGAAATACAACATTACATTACTAGCACCCCAGAAGCCCTTCTTGCATTCCCTTACAGAAAACATTCTGACGTCAAACATCATAGTTTAGTGTTGCCAGTTTTTTAACTTTGTGTAAATGACCAGCTTCTTTCTCTCCAGGTTATACTTATAAGTTTCATGTTGTTGTGTATACTTGTAGTTCATTTATTTTCATTGCTGTATAGCATTCTATTCATGATTAAACCACAATTCATTCTTCCATTGTAAAAAAAAAATCATGGTTTCAAATCACCTCTAAGAGGAACTTAAATTTATTTAGGCTGAATTATAACCTATTTAGAAACCATTGAAAATGAGAATACTACATTTTAAACACTTGCAATATGCTGAATCCATTCTGAATAACCACTCTGCTCACTCACCTCCCAACCTTTATTACTTTAACAGTATTTTGATGCTGTTCTTATTTAACTCCACAAAATAGGCATTAGAATTATTATTTTTCAGTGTTTGTATTTGCATACATGTTTACTATGTTATTTGCTCATTATTCCTTCTTGCAGGTTAGATTGTTAGTCTGAGATCACCTTGTGTTTTTGTTGTTGTTATTATTAATCCACAAATATTTTATTCCCAAAGTATAGTTGTCTCAGTTTGCCTTGGCTGCTATGACTAATGCCAAGCAGTAGATTGGATTAAACAAGAATTTCTTGGCTTACAGTTTTAGAGTCCAGAAGTCCCAAATCAGGGTGGTGGCATGGCCTACTTTCTCCCAGACTCAAGAGTGTGCTGGTGACAGCAGCCCTGTGTCACCTGGCAATCTGCTTAATGCTCTCCTCCTACCACTTCCTCTGACTTCTGACTTCTCCACCTTCTGGCTTCTGGTTTCTATTGACCTCAGCTTCTTTCTGTAGCTTTCTCTATGTAAGCAATGCAGATGAAGCCACCCAGATTTTGTTTGACCACACCTAAATAAGATCTTAGAAGACCCTGCACAAATGAATTCACTCTTTTCCTGGTAAGGTATTGTGGTAGTTAGGTTCAGGTGTCAACTTGGCCAGGTGAAGGTGACTCATTCTCTTGCTGTGGATATGAGTCAATGGTACATGAACCTCACCTGTTGCTCATTACATCTGCAGTCAGCTAGGAGGCATGCCTGCTGCAATGAAAGATGTTTGATTTAATTGGCTGGTACTTAAATGAGAAAGCTCAACATAGCACAGCCCAAGCAGCTCAGCATACCTCATCTCAGCACTCACAGCTCAGCCTAGGCCTTTGGAGATGCAGAAAGGAATCACCCCAGGGAAAGTTGATGGAACCCAGAGGCCTGGTGAGAAGGCCAGCAGAGATCACCCTGTGCCTTCCCACATAAGAAAGAACCTCAGTTGAAAGTTAGCTGCCTTTCCTTTGAAGAACTATACGTTAACTAAATAAGTCCCCTTTTACTGAAAGTCACTCCATCTCTGGTGTGTTGCGTTCCAGCAGCTAGTAAACTAGAACAGACATCTTCAAAGAGTCCCTACAGTGTAGCAATTAAATATCTAAATCTGAAAGTGTCAGAAATGCAAAAGGTTCATTCCCCCAGGAACACTGATTAAAATGAAAAAGTCATCCTTTGTTGGAGGAAAATAACTTAATTCAACCTACCACATAATTTTTCTTTCTTTTTTTTTTTTACGTGGGCAGGCACCGGGAATCGAACCCGGGTCCTCGGGCATGGCAGGCAAGCACTCTTACCTGCTGAGCCACCGTGGCCCACCCTACCACATAATTTTGATAGATATATAGTTTCAGTTTGTCAGAGGTTTTCTATTACTTTGAAGATTTTACATGGTCTTATGAATTCCATTGTTGCTGTTGAGAAATCTGCTGTCTACTTTTTTCTTTTTGGTTGCTTTTACAATCCCTTTTTCAGTCAGTTCAACACAATGAGATGTACATTCAACTTAATAGATATATATTAGATTTTCTCTTTCTATTCTGCATACCTCTTAACTTGTCTTTCCTATTTTCCATATCTTTTTCTCTTTTTGCTGCATTTTGAGTAGTTTCTTTAGCTATATCTTCCATGTCATGAATTCTCTCTTCATTTGTGTCCAAACTTATGTGCACCCTGTCTAGTGAGGGTTTTAAATTATATCATTCATTTCCAAAAGCTCCATTTCTTTATAGCGATAATCAGCTAGAGATCTCAGTCACAACGACAATATAAAGTACAAAATTTGAGGAATAAATTTAATAAATGCATACCTTTGGTATGAAAAAATTGACAGAACTTTACAGAAGACTATTATATCATACCTGAATAAATTGAGACAAGTCAAGTTTCCAGATAAGGAAAGTCAATAATGTAAAAATGCCACTGCTCCTCAAAATCTACTCAATGTAGTTTCCATCCCAATCTCAAATTTGTTTTTAGTTTTGTGTTTGCTTATTTTTTAACTTAATAAACAAACTATAAAATTTAACATTAAAGAAGTTCAAGAATTTCTTTGAAATGGCCTGACCTCACTGTGACAGAACAGAAGAAGAGGGGAAATAATGCATTCTGATGAGGGAAATTTGAGTCTTAGTATCTCAATTTCAAATAATAGTTTAGAAGTATGTTTCTGATTAAGAGTTCTGGGAAAAGGCTGATAACCACTAATTGAATAGTAATGTTCTGTTGACATTCCACACTAACTGGAAAAAATTGAAATAGTAACTTGACAACAATGAAAATAAGAAAGAGGAAAAAGAAGATGTAATAATAAGAAATGGAAAATCAGCATGGAGATGAAATGATCAAAGTCAAGGATATCAGTTAGTATACTAAATATGAATGTGCTGAATTATCACATTTAAAAACATAGAATCAGAGCAGGCTATGGTGGTTCAACAGGCAGAGTTCTTGCCTGCCATGCCAGAGACCCAGGTTCGTTTCCTGGTGCCTGCCCATGTGAAAAAAACAAAACTAACTAAAAAACATAGAATCAGACTGGATTAAAAATTAAAACCCAACCATATACTATTTACAAGAAACACAGTCAAATTTGGAGGAAAAGTTGAAAATACAGGAGTAGCAAGGAGCTAACATGCAAATGCAAAGAGAAATGCACAGTATTAATATTGTAAAACAGAATTTAAGGTTAACAGTACTAAATAGACTGAGATAATTATAAAGGCACAATTTATGAAGAAGATAAAATAGTCATCAGTATTGCCCCTACAGTGTAGTAATTAAATATCTAAACCTGAAAGTGTGAGAAATGCAAGGAAAACTTAAATTTAAAATCACCATCATGTGCCTGCTCCTCAATATTTACCCAAATCAGTTGAAATTTGTGTCAACTCATGTTGACACAAAACCTGCATACAAATGTTTCTAGCAGCTTTATTCATAATTGCCAAAATTTGGAAGCAACCAAGATGTCTTTCAATAGGTGAATGGATAAACAAACTGAGGTGTACATCTATGCATTGGGATATTATTCTGTGATTTAAAGAGATGAGCTCTCAAACCATGGAAAGACATGGGGGATCTTAAATACATATTGCTGAGTGAAAGAGGCCATATGAAAAGATTGCATTCTGTATGATTCTGGAAAAGGCAGAACTGTAACGACAGTAAAGCAATCAGTGGTTTCCAGGGATTCAGGGAGAAAGGGGAAGGGATGAATAGGTGGCACACAGGGCATTTTCAGGGCAGCAAAGCAATTCTGTATGATACTTAATAGTGGATACGTGGCATCACGTATTTGTCAAAACCAGCAGAACAGTACAATGTAAAGAGTAAACCCTAATGTAAATATGGACTTCAATTAATAACAATATCCATATGGTTCATCAGTTATAGCAAATGTACCACATTAATGCAAGATGTTAACAATAGGGGAAATTGGGGTGGAATGGGAAGTGGTTATATGGAAATTATCTGTACTTCCTGAGAAAATTTTCTATACATTTAAAACTTTTCAAAAAATAAAATCTCCTTTTTAAAAAGTCATTATGAAACATCAAAAATACCATTATGCGTATTGAGCAGATAATTAAAAAGTATTGGCAAAGTCCCTTGAGAGACAGGAGAAAAGATATGGAACCATTAAACTTTACCACTTGGGAAACCTCTGCTACTGTATCAAATCTTAGGGACTTCCAAGTCAATAAGCCAAGCCCTTGATCTTTTTTTTTATGTTTATGGTTTTTGTTTTTTTTTAATATTTTTATTGACAAAACAAAACAACATACAAACATGAACATTCTTAACATGAGAACATTCCATACTTGGTTTACAATCAATGGCTCACAATATCATCATATAGCTGTATGTTCATCACCATGATAATTTCTTAGAACATTTAAAGTCCTTGATCTTGAGGCTTGCTCTTATGAAGCTCATTTATGTAAGGGAAAAGCTTAAACTACATATGGTTATGCCTAAGAGTTATTCCCAGAGGCTCTCTTTTGTTCCTCAGATATCACCTTTCTCCCTGCAAGCCCAACTCTACAAATGAAATCATTGCCCTCCCCCCGACATGGGATATGTCTCCCAGGGATGATCCTGGCCCTAGCAGGGTAGGATCAACAATACCTTCCTGACCAAAAGGGGGGAAAGAATTGTAACAATTAAGATAACATGGCTGAAAGAGTTCAATAGAGTTGAGAGGCTACTCTTACTCAAGCTTCAGTTAGACATTGCTATTTATCATAGTTTGCCCAGGCCCAATCAAAACCATACCTGCCAATTCTAAAGAACACTTAGCGCTTAACTGAGATTCTACAAAGGTTCCAAATGCTTTTATTATTTTCCAGAAACCTACAATCTCCCCATAGGTTCTGAGGCCAGATAAGTCCTGAGATGCAGAGGGGCCAGCCTCTCCAGAATATCGAGTTCCATCCCCTTACCCCATATTATCAACAGCCCTTTCCAACATGAAAAAGTTCTCCCTAAGGTTGGGAGAAAGATCAAAGGAGAAGGTAGAGTTATGACAAAAAAGATAGGATTTTAAAAATGAGTGTGACTTCTGACTCATTATATTGACTTTAGTCTCCAGTGTCTTGGAGCAGTTAAGAAGGAAAAACCTAGAACTGTGGAATTGTAACCCATACCAAACTCTAAAATCTGTTTTGTGACTAGTTGTTGTGATGTACTTTGAAATTTATTCCTTTTTTGGTATATATGTTATCTTTCACTATAAAAAAAAATACCATTATGACAGATATAGATCTAGGAGTTAAAAAGTGAGTGAGGATGTAAAGGTTATTATCTATAAACTTGATTCCATAGGCATGAATTGAAACATATCTCTCAAAGAACATGTATTTTTCATATACATATGTAATATTTACAAAAATCATTCATGTCCCACTTGGTCACTTAGGAAATTTTAACAAAATCAAAAAGTAATTTTTTTTTTTTTTGGCATGGGCAGGCTCTGGGAATCAAACTTGTGTCTCCAGCATGGCAGATGACAATTCTGCCACTGAGCCACCATTGCACTGCCCCAAAAAGCAGATTTTTAAATGCCATTTTTTATCATAATAAAATATTATAATTAAACACTGACCAAAAATGTTTTAAATTCAGAAACAAAATTCTAACAAATTATTATTGTTCAAATAGAAATTCAAAAGGGAGATAGCTAACAATTTAGGAAATAATAAAGAGATAAACACTTTATTGAAAAATGTATGCACACACTGAAAGCTTGTGAAAATCTATAAATTTAAGTGCCTTCAGTCTTTTTTCTTTTTTAAAAATATTTTTATTGATAAATCTTATTATATAAACATACAAACATTCTTAACATGCAAACGTTCCATACATGGTGTACAATCAATAACTCACAATATCATCACATAGTTGTGTATTCATCAACATGATAATTTTGAGAATATTTGCGTTCACATGCTGAATTGGCTTAGAGAGAGAGGCCACATCTGAGCAACAAAAGAGGTTCTCCGTGGGTGACTTTTAGGCATATTTTAAATAGGCTTAGCCTATCCTTTGCAGGAATAAGTTCCATAGGAGTGAACCCCAAGATTGAGGGCTCAGCCTATTAATTTAGTTGTCCCCACTGCTTGCAAGAGTATCAGAAATTCTCCAAATGGAGAGGTTGAACATTTCCTCCTTTCTTCCCAGTGCCCCAAGGGAGCCTTGCAAATACTTCTTTATTCACTGCCTAAATTACTCTGGGACAAATCAGGTCATCATGCTAACCTGGACAAACCAACAAAGTCTCATGCCCTATTCAAGATTCCACGTACTTATGGTGTTCGACTAAACTGACTATATAAGTGAAATTAGGAAATACACTACCAAAAATTTTGGTCTTACACAGAAGTTGAAGTTTTAAAATATGGATGATAACATCTTTACCCTGCATTCTGATTTACCTTAATCCTATTCAGTTCAGCTTCATTCATATCTCTAGTCAAAGTCAGATCCCTTTTTCAGTGTTTTAAACAGTTCTTGTATGGGGTACTGCTGACTTTCATAGCTTCAGAGCTCTAACTCTGAGTGCCAGGTGTCATAAATAACCAAAAATTCTAGGAATGACCAGGTTATAAACAAATATCTCAGTATCTCAGAATTTAGAAATAATAGCTACAGTTCGTGAATATGTGAGACTGCTGTAAGAGCTTACAATCTAGGACCCTTTACAATAATTGCCTTCAATCTTGAAGAAGAAAGACAAAATAATAAAAAAACTAAATATTATAAAAGCAGCTACAATATAAATGAAATAGCCTAGAAAGAGGGAATTTATCAAATTAAAGGATTAAACTAGTGAAATAGAAAGCCACCACAACAAAAACCGTAGAATAAATTAATCCAAAAGCTATTTTTTTGAAAACAATGCTAAGATAGGTAAATTTGTTCAAGCTTGATTGAGAAAAGCAAGAGAGAGAGCAAAAATTTATGGGATTAAATATAAGAAAAGGGATAGGAATACAGAAAAATAGAGCTCAGAAAAAAATATGATGGACTACTACATGAAACACTATGGCAAAAACTTTGCAAATATAAAGGACAAAAACATGTTAGCTATAAAAATTTCCTAAATTGATCCAATAAAAGTAGAGAATGTGTTGCTTGTTTGCCTGTTTGCTTGGGAAGTGCATGGGCCGGGAATCAAGCCTGGGTCTCCCACATGGCAGGTGAGAATTCTATCACTGAACTACCCACGCACCCCCTAAAAAGTAGAAAATTTGAATCAACAATTACCAAAAAAGAGACTCTAAAGCTGTTTAAAGATATGTCATTCAGAAATTAGGACAACTCAAGTTGAGAATTATCTAACTTTTAAACCACAGATAACTCTGATATATGGAATCTATCTAGGCTAGAGATGTAAAAGGAAATCTTCCCAATTAAATTTATGGAGATTACATAAATTTTAATGTCAAAACCTGCTAAAGACTTTCCAAAAGAAAGCTATAGGCAAATTTAAGTTATGAAAATCAATGGAAAAATTCTAAAGAAAATATTAGCTAATAGAATCCATAAATGTATCAAAAGAATAATTTATTTTGACCAAAAAGTGTTTTTTTATGAGAAGGCAAATTAAATTCAACAACTGTAAAACTGTCAACATAATCCACTACACCAATAAATTAAAGGAGTAAACTCATTTGATCAAGTCAATAGTCACTGGAAAGGGTGGGTCACAGTGGCTCAGAAGGCAAGAATGCTTGCCTGCCATGCCAGAGGACCCGGGTTCGATTCCTACCCATGTAAAAAAACAAAAATTTTTTAAAAATTAAAAAAAAAAATAGTCGCTGGAAAGACACATGACATAATGTAGTGGAGATTAAATTCCTAATGAAAATTTTAAGTGAAATGGAAATAAGAGGAAATACTAATTTGTATTATCCACTAAATTGTTCAATAAAAACTATTTATCCAAAATCAACAGCAGCCCTATAAAAGCAGACTTAAAAATCATTTCAATTACATTAGAAATTAGACAATAACTTTCTGCCACTGCTATTTTTATTAAGCATTGTCTTGAAACTTAAGAAAAAGTATTAACACAGGAAAATGAAATAATTGATATAAACATTGGAAAAGAAGATAAATAATTACCTGTTTTAACAATGATACAATTATACCCAGAAAACCCAATAGTTCAGATTTTTAAAAAATTGCTAAAATTAATAAAAGAATATGTAAAGTGACCTAATACAAGAAGAAGATACAAAATTCAATAGCTTTCTTTTATCCTAGGATTGCGCATTGTGCTGGATATTTTCCATTTGCCCTTTTTAATCCACCTGCTCTGTTGAGTTGCATGGACTCCCTTAACCTCGGTTTCTGTTGGATTCAGCCAAAGAGAGGCACTGGTAAGAGAGTGGAGGGCAGGAAGAGGGTGAGCTGGGGACATTTATTTCTGACTTCCTTTAAGCTGCACTGTGGATTGGCAATGGCTGACTTCCTTTGCCAAAAGCTACACTACTCTCCAGTGCTCCTCTTCAATAGCTACAGCCTCCAGCTACAGCTTTTGCTCCAGGTTCTGGAAACTGCTCCCTTACAACCCTTTCTGCCCTGCTCTGGCTAACCCCGGGGTGCTTTTCTGCTCCTTCCTGATTTCCCTTGTTCCCACTCTCATCTTTAGATATCCTTTCTTTTCACGCTCTTCTCAGCCACCCAGTTGTGTGTACCATGTGTTTCCTGTCAGAACATTGACAAATGCACCTAGAAATAGAAATTAGAAAATATATTTCATTTACAATGATATCAAAAACCACACGCTCTTATAAATAGCATTTAATTTTTAAAAAGTGCAATACCTAAATGAAGAAAACCATTGAATCTTATTAAAAGATATAAAACAGGATCTGAACAAATATTACACTTGAACTGGAAGACTCAATACCATAAAATGTCAATTTTCCCAAATTGATTCGCAAAAGTAGCCTAATTCTAATTAAAATTTCAATGAGTTCCATCTTAAAGCTTAGATGGAAGGATAAGTGCCCCCAGAACAGCTAAGACAGCTATGCAAAAGAGCAGTAGGGAGACCTGCCCAACAAAATAACAGACCATATATAAATCCCTACAATAAAATAACTGTGGCATCAGCTAGAAATATGTAGATCTGTGTAACAGGCCAGAGAATCTAAAAATAGATTCCAGAAAATACAAATATACTATATAGGACAAAGATTAATTTCAGTAGGGAAAAAGTAGATTATTTAATCAATAGTGTCAGCACAATGGTTGCCTGAAAGAAAGTATAAGTGGATTCTTATCTTGTATTGCATTTAAAACTGTAATCTAGATGGACGAAAAACTAAAATAAAAAAAACTAATAATAATAAAATGCTAAAATTGTCAAGGAAATCTAAGGATGTGCACATACCATCTAATGACTGAGAAAGTCTTCCTAACCATAACTGGAAACCTAGAAGTTATAAATTAGAGGGGCGAAGGGAGACATATGTGACTAGATACAGTTTAAAAATGTTTAGAAGAGAAATTGGGCTATGTACAAAGTCAATAGACAAATGGACAAATGGTAATTTTGGAAAAATCATTTGTAATGCAGAAAATATATAGGGCTACATGCCAGTTATCAATGTGCTGTCTTTTGGTCCAGATCCATCCTTCATCACCCGGCTTGTGATGCTGGAACATTTGTCTCTAGACAGCTGGCACCATGTTAAATTTTATCAATAGGGGCCCTGGAGGGACCCCGGCGCAGAAAGAGGTTTTCTTCCTTTTTCCAATGTGCATTTCTCAACGGGTTCCTGCAGTGCCTGGGGGCCTACAAAGTGCAGGACCTCTGGAGGTGCCCCAGTGAGGTTCAGTGGTGCTGCCTGTGCAAGGGGCTTTCCGACAATTCTGTGATGCAACCTTTCTCAGGAGTGGCTTCTCCAGAAAGCAGCCTCCCCACACGTTCCACCAGCACAGCACCTCCCATGGATGGGTTCCCAGCAAATCCCCCCGGCTCAGCATCTCAGCAGACTTTGACACCATCCCATGGGTATGGCTGCCTCTCCCCAGTCGGTCTGGATCACAGCCCTTGGTGGGGTGGGAGGACAACTTTTCCGCTCTTCCAGATTTGCTCCTTCCTTGAGCGTTCTGCCTCAGTCCTAGTGGTGGCCCATTCAAAGTGGAGTTGCTCACTGAAATCCTTTAAGAGGGATCCATTTGGAAAAAAGCTTTAAAGCCAACAGAGCTCACACAGGCAGAGACCTTTGGAGATGCAGAAGAAAAATGTCCCTGGGGAAGGCTTATGAAATGAGGAGAGAAAGCTAGCAGATGTCACCATGTACCTTCCCAGCTGACAGAGAAACCCTGAACTTCATCAGCCCTCTCTTTGGAGTTAAGGTATCTTTTTCTGGATGCCTTGGTTTGGACATTTCTATGGCTTTAGAACTGTAAACTTGCAACTTGATAAATTTCCTTTTCTAAAAGCCATTCTGTTTCTGGTATATTGCATTCTGGAAGCTTAACGAACTAAAGCCACAGATAATATCAATAAAAGACAAAGAACTCTTACAAGCTGCACTGGAACCCCTCCACCTTTCCCCACCTACCCTGGACTCCAGAAAGTTGACCTTCCCAGGCTGCATCAGTGACCTCTCTAAGCTCTAGGGTCCAATTGGTTTGGCCAGTGGGGCTCACTAATCGAAGAAAGAGAAGTGAGTGAGGTTGGGTTTACTCCCCTTCCTTCTCTCCTGCAGGGTCACCACAGGCTGACGCCATCCCTTGACCAAAGGTCATGCTCTGGTCTGTGGCCCCCTCCACATGGCATCTCTGTCTCAGGTTTCCATAACCTCTTCCTTTCTTCACCTCCTTGAGCCCAGAAGTGGCAACGGTATCCCCCATACTAGCCATGGGAGTACTTTGCTATCATTTGTAGTTTCCTTATAACTTGCCCATCCTTTTTAATAGTCTGTTTCTTAACTTCCCCTCAAATTACCCATTTCAAGAGCACCTCCTATTTGCTGTTGAGTCCTACATGGATACAGTAACAATAAAAGACAAAAAAAAATGAGCACAAAAATGAGAAAGCTAAAAGAATGGGCCCAATCCCCAGAATAAATTTTGAATTTGAATAAATTCAAAATAAATAAAATTTGGCACATCCACATATGGAATATTATGCAGCACTTTTAAATGCATTAAAGTTATATTAGTGGTCTCGGAAAGATTTCCATGAGGTATTATTGAGTTAGAAAAGCAAGATGAAGAAATATCTGTATAATAACAATGTCTGTATTACAAATTGGAATGGCCAAGAAACATATGAAACAATATTGAAGTTCACCAGTAGTCAGAGAAGTGTAAATAAAAGTAATAACAAATCTCTTCGTCAGAGTAGAAACCAAAATCCTTCCTAGCCTATAAAACACCTGTACAGTCTGGATCTCCTGGCATCCTCTTCAGCTCTCCTACCTTGACCCACACCACTTCCTCCCAGCCTCTTCCACTCCTCCTTGCTGTTCCACCAACACATCATGCGTGTGCTGACTGTCCTCTCTGCCTGCTCTGTGCCCTGATTCCACACTTCCTTCACGACTCTGCTGAAATGTCACCTCTGGCAGTTCTTTCCTGAGCATCTCATCTTGAATCGCCTGCCCACTCTACCACCTCGGAGCATCCCTGTCCTTCGCATCCCTCCTGACATGCTATAGATTTATGTGTGCATTGTCTGTCCCTCCCCACTAGAATGTAAGCTCCACGAGCTGAACGAGGTGGCTTGCTCTGTTCAGGGCTCTATCCCCAGTGCCAGTGGTACAAGAAATGCAGTAGGTGTTCAATAAATGTTTGTTAAGTGAGTGAATGGCTTTACCACCAACAGTCTGAAAGAGATCAGGGATGAGGGTAAAAGGATATGCATGCATTGTAAATTGTTACAGTTTTCTTTAGATGCTGTCTGTAAATATCTACCAAAATTAAGAACACATAGAGTCATCATCCACTCCTAGGAATCTAATGCACAGAAATAAAAGGAGAAGGACCAAGATGAAGATTTATCTGTATAATATGATCCTATGTATGTTTATGTATAAAATTAATAAGGTGAAATTACTATTTACAAAATGATTTAGTTTTCCATCAACACAAAATGAGTACATGCAATATACTGAGACTTGATGCACATATACAAAAAAAGAAAAGAAGCTGTGCCACTTAAAAAGACGTTATTTCATTGATGAGTCTTATGACACCACCATCCTACTTTTGTATAGAGGAACAGAATAATTATACAGCAGTATATAAGTGTTGTAAAATGCCAAGGGGAGGGGCTTCCATGAGGAGATAAGCTGTAAGGTGAATTTAAGAGAAATGATGGTGAATGGCAGACAGAGTTGCTGGCCTAGGAGGATTTTATTTACTGGGAGTACCAGGCTCAAAGGCTCATGCACATAAATTCCATGAACCAGGAGAATTTATACTGGAAGTGCTGTAAATCAAGATATTATGTCCATTCATAATGGTGTCACAAAATAATTTGCATCATTAGGATATCATTTTTTCCAAAAAAAATCATGTTAATGCATCTACTGAAAAACTGCTTTCAGTATAATACGATGCATTCATTTTGGTATAATCACTAGCTTGAAAACTTCTACAAGCAGCCATTACTGGTAAACAGAGAAAATATGAGATTAGCAAAACACAAAACGAAAAAACAGAGTATCTGTTTATAGTAATGAGAACAGAAATTAATTGTTTGGACAGTCAATATTCTTAATGCTTCCAAACTCTGTCTTCTCACTGATGTGTGTACTTGAGAATGCCATGTTGTGTAAATCCTGACCGCGGCTCCCTATGACCAATTTCATCATGACTCAAGAACCACTGGCGAAGTTGTTTTAGCTTCCTAGGCTGCTGAAAGCAATATTCCATAAAATGGTTTGGTTTGAACAAATGGGGGCATGCATTCACTTAAGGCTAGAGTCTGGGAAATTGTCCAAATCAAGGCATCATCAAGGTAATGCTTTCTTTTCGGAGACCGGCGATCCTTGGATCCTCTGCCACATGGCAAGGCACCCTGCAACCTCTGCTGGTCTCTCCCTCCTCCTGTGGGTTTCATTGATTTCAGCTTCTTGCTTCCATGGCTTTGTTTTCTCTCTGTATTCATCCCGCTTATAAAGGACTCCGGGGAGAGGATTAAGACCTGTCCTGAATGAGGTGGTCCACACTTCATCTGAGGCAGCCTCATCAAAAGATCTTACTTTACAATAAGTCCACACCCACAGGAATGGATTAACTTTAAGAACATGCTTTTCTGGGGTACATACAGCTTCAAGCCACCCAGAAGTGGTGTTAAAAAAGAACAAAACTCAAAGTTACAGAAATATTGCAAATACGATACAAAGAACTCTTCACCCGCACCATTTCAGAGGAAGTTGCCACAGATATCTTAGTGGGTACCGTGCATTCTTACAACAAGGATGTTCTCCTGCATAAATACAATTCAGCCATGAAATTAACATTGATATACTGCTACTATCTAATCCTAAAATTGCATTCAAGTTTTTCCAATTGTCCTAACAATGTCCTTTATAACAAAAGGACCCTTTGGCATCACGTGTGCATTTTACTTGTCATTTCTCTCTAATTTCTCCAGTGTTTCCTTGATGTCATAAACTTGATACTTTAAAGATGACATACCATTTTATTTTGTGGGATGTTTCTCTGTTTGGGTTCATCTGGTATTTCCTCACCTTACATTTAGGATATTTATCTTTAGTGGAACACCACGTAAGTGATGCTGTGTTTTTCTCCATTCTAGCAGGAGACACAATTGCACTATGTCCCATGACCACTGAGGCTCACTTTGACCATTGATTAAAGTGGTCTCTGCCAGGCTTCTCCACATAGAATTTCTTTTCTTTTTGTGCTTAATAAGTACTTGGCAGGGGAATACTTTAAATCTATATAATAAGATCCTTTTCCTCATCATACTTTCAATGTATTTGTTCATTTATTTATATCAGTATGGACTCATGGTTTCTTATTCTATTCAGCATAATCCATTACTGTCACTATTTATTTGGATCCTCCAATTGTACCAGAGTTGGCCAATGACAGTCCCTTCAACCTGGCTTCTGTGTCCCTTTGGCATGTCCCCAATATTCTTTAAAATTTTTCTTACTTTCTGGCTGACACAAAATGATATTCTAGACTCATTTTATTAATTCTCTGTGCCAGCCCTGGAATCAGCCATTTCTCCAAGGAACCCTGGTTCCTTTTAGCAAAGGACAGTATTTAGAAACCAGTATCTGGGTGCCAGGTGTTCAATGCTTTAAGTGTCCTTGTTTCTAGGTCCTTTTGATGGACAGAACTAGGGAATATGTGTGTACACACATTACATCAATATCTCTCTTTCTCTCTCTCTCTCTATCTATATTGAAAACACTAATGCTGCCAATTTTAACCCAATCCCACAGGATTTCATTCAGTTTTCTTCTTTTCCATAACTGCAGTTTTCTTCTCTGACAATGAGAACCCTGGCTCCAATTATCCTCAACATATTTATTTACTTAATCAGACTGCCACATCAATGCCCTCCTCACTCCACAGCTCCCCTTAGGACCCCCTTTCTTTCTCTACTCCAGCACCCGGCACTGGGCAGTTGCCCTAACCCCAGTGTGGATGCCCTCCCCACCCAAGCCAGGCCAGACTCCTGGGCTGGGCCAGTGCAGCTGCCATCCACCTGCTTCACCCTCTGCACGGATGCCTGCCTTGCTCACCCACCCCACCACCAACTGGCCTTCGCACGGAATTTTTATCACCTTCTCTACCAATCCATACTGCCCTAGTGAGATATTTTAACTTAAGTGGACTTTCTGAAGCCTGCGTAGATCAGAAAGGGGCTGCTGATAGAGCTTCCTGTGCTGGCCTGAACGAGGCATCAGCTCCCCTGCTCCACCTGGTGTCCTCAATGAAGCTGCCACTGCATGACAAAGATGACGTAAAGGTGGGATGCCAGCTGCTCACCATGCCCTGTGAAGCCTGGAATGAGGACTGCTGTGACAAGAAGGCTCTGCTGCCTTCACTCTCGAGGGCAAAGGCTGCCTTTCTCTGGCCCACCTTTTCTTAACTTCAGCTAAAAACAGAAATTCCAGGTCATAGCTGCCGCATGTGGCATGACATGGATTGGAGGTCTCGGCTCACGTTCACCTCCCTCTGGGTTGGACCCTGCTGCCATCTTACTGTGCTCCATTTAAAAACCAGGGAGCATAGCAAGCAACCCCTACTGTGGCAGAGTCCTCTCAACTCCACACCTAATATTTTAGATATGACCAAAGATACCATTCCCTTTTGCCTTTAAATGTCTGAAGGTGAAACAGAGAGAACTTAACATATCAACGAGGGTAATTATGAGATAATCTCCGAATTGCTAAATCATTCCATTAAAATTGGAAATTGTTAAAAGCAGAGTCTGTGCTCATAAACATTTAATATTTTATAGTCATTTTAATTTTATGCCTGTAATAAAGATGATTTAACTGTATCGTCTTATATTTGAAAGGTTTGGAAATGTTTGTGCTCGGGCTCTTGTATTTTTGGCACTATGACACTTATTCAGAAGGATGTCATTTCTCACTTGTCTTTTTTCTTACATTTTCACAATAATGATGTGGTTAGGAAGAAAACACCTCATACACTAGGAACTTAAATAACTGTGAAAACATTCCAGTCACAGGTTTGGATTTGTTCAGATGAAACCTGAGGTGTAAGTTTGTCCCAGCGTTTGCAGAGCTCTATTTCTCAGAAATCATCTTTTATTTTGATAGCAGTCATATAAGCGTCATCTCCAGAGGCTTCAGAGGCAAAACACTAGCCCACCTGCTCTGTCAGGAATCTGTGGCTCCTCTAAGGTGGGCCCCAGAGAATGTCTCATCATGCACAGATATTAAAGGGTGTTCTTTACTTTGTTCTAAATATTTTTAAGACCTTTAGGTTTATATTGCTTAAGCTGCTTTATTTCTGTCAACTATTTTTTTGTTTTAACCTGGACGCTGTGCGTTGGGGAAGCAAGTGCCTGGAGCGCAGCTACCAGTTTTAGCTGAGCCATTTTCCAGCTTCTCCAGGAGCAGAACTGACAAGAGAAGATGGAGAGGAAATGCTTCCTCCATGTCGCCTTTCCTCAACTCACAGCAGAAGGTCCGTTCCAGCCCCCACCCCGGTTTCTGCCGATCTCAACTCCAGAAGCTGGTGCAGCCCTACTCGCTCTCAAACTCCTTCGTGATGCCATCCTCTGGTCACCACAGCTGGAAGCAGCCCTTCCCTCCTTTGAAGAACCACTGCCCTTCCTACACCTTTCTGCAGACACTCACTACTTGAGACAAAACACGGTGGTTTCTCCTGCCCATGTGTTCCATGTTCTGAGTTCTCTGGGTGGCTCCATGTTCTTTGAAGGCAGATACTGAATTGAATGCAACTCTGAACCCCCACCGTGCCTCAGTAGCACATACACAGTTATTGATGAACGAATGAAAGGGGAGAATCAAATGGAATGAGAGTGCACCAGAGAATAAGCCTATGCACCGTGTAGTTATGGCAGAGGCTGCTGCTATGTATCCTTGGGAGAGAGGCCGAGGATAATGCCTAGCACAGCAGGGGTGAATGTGAATGGGCCGCTAGGATTTCCCCATGGCCTTCGCTTACATACACTCAGGCTCTTCTCTTCAAATCTCCATAGCCTGGAGGCAACTATGAAGAATTAGAAAAGTATTCTCTGCTAGGAACAGCCCAGGAGCAGGGATGTGAAACCCAACTCTTTAAGGAGAAAAAAAAAGTTTGTTTATTCAAGACAGAAACAGATGAGAATTCAGTATAACGGTGACGGAGCTGAGCCTGTCCCCCGATCTATGGATGATCCAAGACAGATCTTCCAGGCCCACCTCGACAGTGGCAGACTGGGCTGCACAGCCTCAGTAGCACACGTGCCCCACCAGTCACCCCATTGGCGACGCTGTGCCCACTGTCCCCAGGCCCGCGCTGCCCCGGAATGACCCACTGCCCTCCTGGGGCGCCGCACAATCGCCGGAGAGCTTCTCTGGCCTCCGGCTGCGCTTCATGCAGTCCAGCTTTGGAAGCACTCCAGCGTCTCTCCTCCCTGCTTCCAAAAAAACTGGGCTGCGAGGGCAAATTGGGACCAGAAAAGTTTTTTTGGAACTTCTTTTGGCACCAAGCCCAAAGCGCCATTAAAGCTAAAAGCCATGTGATTTTTCTGCTGGGCAAAGGACACAGAGAAGGTCTGGTTCTACTTAGGAAATAAGATTTCTGCTTTTGTGGGAATTTCGTGGTAGAAGCAACCCACTTTGTGTTTTTAGTTTAAAAAACTATTTCCTCTGCTCTGCGAGGTGAATAAATAATTGTGCTCCATCTTAGCGGAAATAGTCATTTTGTTCACCTAAGAAAGCCTCTGGCAACTTGAAAACAACAGGCAGTGCAGGCTCCGTGCCGGGTATTAGTAAGTACTAACTTTTCAAGTTTGTATCTTTAAAGAAAGTTAAAGAATAAAGACATCTGGTAAAGGTCAAATTCATGTTCTTGTTTAAGGACTGTGTTCATTTGACATTTCAGTTGAGGAAAGACAGTTTCTCTGCTACTCAGAGAGGAAGTAAAGATTGTCTAATGGCAGATGTAGTCACTGCATTAAACAAAGGCTCTGATATTAATTTCCTCTCTGTTCTAAATCACTGGTGCGGAGGGGACGGCTTGGTCTGCCAGATGAAGAAAGACGAACACTAAAGGAAAAGAAAACATTTTCCCATCCACGAGAAGAAAGCACAAATATCATTTTAAGTGAAACACTTTTTGACAGATATCTTTTAGCTTTACAGTACATACACGTACACACACACACAGAGAAAATGGCTTTTGGAGGGAAAAGGAGACAATGTATTGGCAGAACATACTACAGATCTCAAATTCCGTGCTGACTCATGAGGAGTAAAATGCTAGACAAAGACACTGATGTGTTTCAGAGCAGATTTACTTAGCTGGTATCATACAAAGAAGGTCAGAGCCATCGGACAACTTTGCAAAAATTCAAAAAAGGCTTGACTTGCTTTCTGCATCTCCTTCTCCAACCATAATCCCCGGTGGAGAGTCATTGAGGGGTCCCGGGGCCTGGCTGTTATGCTAGCTTGGCCCAGACATGTCTGCTGGACCTGGAGGGGTCAGTCCCAAAGTCCCAACCTCTCACGGCCACCACCCCACCAGCCCATGGCCACAGATGCCCTGTGAGTCCTGCTAGTAAACAAGCTTCCTGCAAATTTAATTTGTCCTCCTGTTACAGAGGATGCTTAGCTCTGGCTGCAAAGCTCACTGCCTCTGCAGAACGGTTTAGGCCAGAGAGGAAATGGGCCTAGAGTTTCCGGCTCACAGCTCTGTCTGTGGACAACTCGGGCTCCCACCCCCTTGCCCTCATTCTGGCCACAGATGGCTTGGGCAGGTGCAAGTCTATTGAAGAAAAATCATCTGCCCACCCTCCCTCTTCTCCATAGGATTCTGCCATCTGAGGTATTTTGCAAGTTACAGGGCTCTTATTGTGAAATCTTTACTATCCATTTGTCGTAAATGACCACCTTTCCAGGTCGCTGGGAACTTTTTTTTTTACATAAGGCTGCTGATGCATGCTTTGTAAACAACAATATCTAGAGATAATTGATTGAAAAACAAATTTATGAAGAAAATAAAGTAGGAAATTATTATTGCAAAAGTGATGCCTTTGAATATAATTTTCAAAAATTCAGTTTATGACAAGTTCTTAGGTGTATAAACCGTGCACATACTCTTGACATGTATATAAGGGAGAGCTTTTTTCCTTCCTGAAGAAGAGGAAATAGGCCGAGGAGCAGTCCAGGAGAGGGTCTTGAACTGAGTAGAGGTGGGAGATGGACTGTGCTTTTGGAGGGAATGAGATTTTTTTTTTTAGGAGAGAAGAGGGATAGTGAATAAAAATATCTTGCATTGGCTAAAGGGAAAGGAGAATCAACTGTTTTTGAGAGGGTCCCCTGTGCTGGTTGTCACTATGGGAAATCTCTCCCATCACATGTGTACCTGCACTGCGGTGCCATCCCAAAAGGAAAGTGAACACTTTTCTTGATGACTCGTAATGTTTTATATTATTAGGATTTCTGAGAGGTACACTGTTCTAATTTGCTAGCTGCTGGAATGCAATATACCAGAAACAGAATGGTTTTTAAAAAAGAGGAATTTAATCAGATGCTAGTTAACAGTTTCAAGGCTGAGAAAATGTCCCAATTAAAACAAGTCTATAGAAATGTCCAATCAAAGGCATCTGGAGAAAGATACTTTGGTTCAAGAAGGCCAGCGACATTCAATGTTTCTCTCTCAGCTGGAAGGGCACATGGCGAACATGGCGGCGTCTGCTGGCTTTCTCGTGGCTCTACCAAAAGGGGTCTCTCTCCAAAATGTTTCCTCTTTTTTTTTTTTAATCTAAATTGTTGTATTTATTAGCATAAAGTTGTTCATAGTATCCTGTTATTACCTCCCTTATTTCTGTGAGGTCAGTAGTTATGTCTCCTCTTCCATTTCTGATCTTATTTATTTGCATCCTCTCTCTTCTTCTTTTTGTCAATCTTGCTAAGGGCCCATCAATCTTATTGATTTTCTCATAGAACCAACTTCTGGTCTTATTGATTTTCTCTATTGTTTTCATGTTTTCAATTTCATTTATTTCTGCTCTAATCTTTGTTATTTCTTTCCTTTTGTTTGCTTTGGGGTTCGTTTGCTGTTCTTTCTCCAGTTCTTCCAAGTGGACAGTTAATTCCTGAATTTTTGCCTTTTCTTCTTTTCTGATATAGGCATTTAGGGCAATAAATTTCCCTCTTAGCACTGCCTTTGCTGCATCCCATAGGTTTTGATATGTTGTGTTTTCATTTTCATTCGCCTCGAGATATTTACTAATTTCTCTTGCAATTTCTTCTTTGACCCACTCGTTGTTTAAGAGTGTGTTGTTGAGCCTCCACATATTTGTGAATTTTCTGGCACTCCGCCTATTATTGATTTCCAACTTCATTCCTTTATGATCTGAGAAAGCGTTGTGTATGATTTCAATCTTTTTAAATTTGTTAAGACTTGCTTTGTGACCCAGCATATGGTCTATCTTTGAGAATGATCCATGAGCACTTGAAAAAAAGGTGTATCCTGCTGTTGTGGGATGTAATGTCCTATAAATGTCTGTTAAGTCTAGCTCATTTATAGTAATATTCAGATTCTCTATTTCTTTATTGATCCTCTGTCTAGATGTTCTGTCCATTGATGAGAGTGGTGAATTGAAGTCTCCAACTATTATGGTATATGTGTCTATTTCCCTTTTCAGTGTTTGCAGTGTATTCCTCACATATTTTGGGGCATTCTGGTTCGGTGCGTAAATATTTATGATTGTTATGTCTTCTTGTTTAATTGTTCCTTTTATTAGTAGATAGTGTCCTTCTTTGTCTCTTTTAACTGTTTTACATTTGAAGTCTAATTTGTTGGATATTAGTATAGCTACTCCTGCTCTTTTCTGGTTGTTATTTGCATGAAATATCTTTTCCCAACCTTTCACTTTCAACCCTTGTTTATCTTTGGGTCTAAGATGTGCTTCCTGTAGACAGCATATAGAAGGATCCTGTTTTTTTAATCCATTCTGCCAATCTATATCTTTTGATTGGGGAATTCAGTCCATTGACATTTAGTGTTATTACTGTTTGGAGAATATTTTCCTCTACCATTTTGCCTTTTATATTATATATATCATATCTGATTTTCCTTCTTTCTACACTCTTCTCCATACCTCTCTCTTCTGTCTTTTCATATCTGACTCTAGTGCTCCCTTTAGTATTTCTTGCAGAGCTGGTCTCTTGGTCACAAATTCTCTCAGTGACTTTTTGTCTGAAAATGTTTTAATTTCTCCTTCATTTTTGAAGGACAGTTTTGCTGGATATAGAAGTCTTGGTTGGCAGTTTTTCTCTTTTAGTAATTTAAATATATCATTCCACTGTCTTCTAGCTTCCATGGTTTCTGCTGAGAAATCTACACATAGTCTTATTGGGTTTCCCTTGTATGTGATGGATTGTTTTTCTCTTGCTGCTTTCAAGATCCTCTCTTTCTCTTTGACCTCTGACATTCTAACTAGTAAGTGTCTTGGAGAACGCCTATTTGGGTCTATTCTCTTTGGGGTGCGCTGCACTTCTTGGATCTGTACTTTTAGGTCTTTCATAAGAGTTGGGAAATTTTCAGTGATAATTTCTTCCATTAGTTTTTCTCCTCCTTTTCCCTTCTCTTCTCCTTCTGGGACACCCACAACACGTATATTTGTGCGCTTCATATTGTCATTCAGTTCCCTGATCCCCTGCTCATATTTTTCCATTCTTTTCCCTATAGTTTCTGTTTCTTTTTGGAATTCAGATGTTCCATCCTCCAATTCACTAATTCTAGCTTCTGTCTCTTTAAATCTACCATTGTAGGTATCCATTGTTTTTTCCAGCTTTTCTACTTTGTCCTTCACTCCCATAAGTTCTGTGATTTGTTTTTTCAGATTTTCTATTTCTTCTTTTTGTTCAGCCCATGTCTTCTTCATGTCCTCCCTCAATTTATTGATTTGGTTTTTGAAGAGGTTTTCCATTTCTGTTCATATATTCAGCATTAGTTGTCTCAACTCCTGTATCTCATTTGAACTATTGGTTTGTTCCTTTGACTGGGCCATATCTTCAATTTTCCGAGCGTGATCCGTTATCTTCTGCTGGCGTCTGGGCATTCAATCAGATTTCCCTGGGTGTGGGACCCAGCAGGTTGAAAGATTTTTCTGTGAAATCTCTGGGCTCTGTATTTCTTATCCTGCCCGGTAGGTGGTGCTCGTGGCGCTCATCTGTCTGCGGGTCCCACCAGTAAAAGATGCTGTGGCTCCTTTAACTTTGGAAAATTCTCGCTGTAGGGGAGGGTCGCCAGCCGAAGCGGCTTGGGGGAGCACCTGTCCAAATTTCCCAGCCGGCCCAGGGCGCCAAGCGTGGCGGGGGGGGCGCCGGTCACCGCGGCTTGGGGGAGCGCCTGTCCACCATTCCCAGCCGGACCGGGAAGCCACGTGTTTGGAAGGGACCCCGGTTGCCGGTCTCCGCGGCTTGGGGAATCTCCGATCCAATTCTCCCAGCTGGTCCAGGGGGCCATGCGTGGGTGGGGGGGGCGCCAGCTGCCGCGGCTTGAGGGGATCACCTGTCCAATTCTCCCAGCCGGCCCGGGAAGGAGGGAGGGAGGGACTCCGGCCGCCTGCCGCCCCGGCCTGGGGAAGCTCGCACCCCTCGGTGATCTCACCGCAGCAGGTTCTCCCAGCCAGTCAGCTGTTCCAGAATGGGGTACGCTGTCTTCTTGGTCTCTGTCGTGGCTCCGGGAGCTGTTCTGTACTGTTTCTACTTCCCTAGTAGCTGTTCTGGAGGAGGAACTAAGACCCGCGCGTCTTACTAAGCAACCATCTTCTCTGGAAGTCTGTTTCCTCTTTTAAAGGATTCCAACAAGCAACTCCACCTTCAGTGGGTGGAGACACACCTCCATGGAAATCATCTAATCAAATTTACCACCCACAATTGGGTGGGTCACATCTTCATGGCAACAATCAAAATGTTCCCACCCAGTAATATTGAATGAGCATCAAAGGGCATGGCTTTTCCGGGGTCCACCACAGATTCAGACCAGCACATACATCTTTTGGTGAACTCCAAATATCATTTCCTATCAATCCCCTGGAACCATTGATTCAAATGTATCAACAAAAACTATTCAACATGATCCACAAAGACTTACTTTTATCAATGAACAGGACCAATCTCAATGGCTTTCTTTATCTTCCTTTATTTTCTTCACTTAACACACATTTATTGAGCATGGAATACGGGTTAGGCACTATGGTGGGCACTGGAGATTTAACAATGAGCAAAACTGACCCATTTCTGTGCCTGTGGATACTACTTATCTAAAGATAAGTAAACAGGCAATGAAAATGTCAAGATAGGCAAGTTACCCTTAAAAGAGCATCAAACCCAGTCCTGGGGGTCAGGGGAGACTTCCAGGCAGAAGGAACATCTTGGTTGAGACCCAAAGGATGAGTTGGATTTAAGCAAGCAAGTAGGGGTTGGAACAGGGGAAGAAGTTCAGTTGGAGGGAAAACAGCGTGTGCAAAAGTTCATGGATGAGAGAGAGCACTGAACATTTAGGGATAGGGAAGTATGTAGGGATAATTGTAACAAAGAATCCAAAAGGATGGAGGGAAGCAAGGTAAAGATGATAAATATTTTCAAATATCTGAAAGACAGTGGAAGATTAAGCTTATTCTACATAGCTCACTACCTCCAGGGGAGAGAAGCAGAATCAAAGGATGGAAATTCCAGTGAAAAGGGCATTGACTAAAAAATAAATTATAACAATGTTTTTCACTTATTTAAACATTATAATATGCCAGAGACTGTATTAAGGATTTTATATCTATTATCTCATTGGGTCCTTAAAATAACCCTAGGAGGTAAATTTATTAATAAGAAAATAGACACAAAGAAGTTAAACTAACTAGCTCAAAGTCAAACAGATAGCTTAGGGCAGAGCTGGGATTCCAAAGCCCCACAATTTCAAAGTTGGTCCTCTTAGCACCACCCTTGGACTGTTTACTTGTGAGTTGTCAAAGAACAAACGTGTGTGTCTAGAATTTTCCCACCATGGAAGGTATTGAACCACTTGGCTGGGATCCTAGAGAAATCAACCCTTAAGGAGAGCCATGTGATCTTCTGAGAGTCTTCCCGTTGTGAGATTCAGAGACTCAGTGACATGTCAGCACTTCAATACGGAAAATAATCCCCAAAGAAGACTGCCCTTTGCGTTTTGGGCAGCTCTATTGTCATGTGCATAAATGGGCAACAAGCAGATGTGCCCTCTGGTATACCCTTAAAGGAGACATTATTGTTTTCCACCATTGCAAGAAAGTGTGCTGTGTTGAGCATCAAAATTGAGGCATACTGAAATAGACCAAATTAGGGCAACTCAACCCTCAAACAAAGACCTGCATCTTTCACAAACATCTGCTTTAGCTAATGCTGGCCCTGGGCAGCATTAAATTATGTACTCAGCTCTTAAACTATCACAGATTCATGCTTCAGGAACATAACCATGAGAAAATATTGTACCCCTAGCAGAAACAAAGCAGGTCTTCTCATTTGGCATTAAAAATTTTTGGTACATTCTTGTAACAATTCTTCACTTTCTTTCAAAATTAAAGGGCACTGTGAAAGAACAAATAAATTAGAATGCTAGGGAATTTTAAAAATTGATTTATTGCAAAAAAGAATTTAAAAATTGACTTTTCTTGCTCACAATTCAGTGAAGGGGATCCAAACAAATAGCAATAAGTTATACACAGAATTAGGAACTGTTAGAGAGGCCTAAGAAAACAATTCCAACCTATTTCCTAAAATGTGAGAACTGCCTTTTATTTATGATGAAATATTCCTCCAAGTGCTCAAGCATAATCTTCTTGATATGTGGGTTAGTTTGTCTGGCTCCCATCCCTGTCTCCCCATTCTTTTACCGCATAAACAGTCAGACTATCATAGTCTGAGGACTTGACATGCAAATTTGTAAAAGATGGAGACATGCAGGAGAGGGGGTCTCCCTTTACTCATCAACCCTGACATACACCTCAGTATCCATTGCCCTTTATTTCCCCCCAAGCATCACTTCAGTTTTTCAGGAAGAAGATACAAGGGGAAAATTAGGCAAAATTGGAGGGGAAAACATGTAGATCATTGCCCAGAAATAAGCAAACCCTCCCAAAGTATGGAGATGGAATTAAAGCCATTAGAAGAAGGAGGAGGAAGAGGAAGGGAAAAAGAAGAAGGAGAAGAAGAAAAAGAGGAGGAAGACAAAGGAGAAAAAGAAGGAGTAGGGAAAAGAGGAAGAGGAGGGGGAGGAGAAGGAGGCAGGCAATGCAATTTCATCCTTTGGGGCTTTGCTTTTCCCTGTTAACAGCTTAGAGCCTTGGTTTCCAATGGGCAGGGGCAGAGTTCCCACCTGTCAATCCCAGAGCCTCACGGTGCCTGGCGTATGGTTTGCTGTTTGCCAGACATTTCCCTGAACATGTCTATAGACTCCTTTTCCAAGAGCTTGCACCTCCCTTTTCTGATCTGTCCCTCCCAACAAAAACATGAAGTCCACAGAGCTTTTATTGTCAACTCTCTGCAGAGGAGTAAACTGAGAACCCAAAACTGGTTCATGGGTGACAAATCACAATCCTAGACCTTCAGAGTTCTAGTCCAAGGGCCTTTCCATGGTACCACATGCCTCTCCCCTTCCTTCTTCCATTTTAAACAGAAGGCTGCAGAGGATGAGCTTGCATCCTAACAACAAACAAAAAGTTAGATGGATTAAGTACATATTTAGAAAGCCATAGAAGGAGACCCGTTCGTTCTCTCGTGAAAGAAGACGAGATTATACCCTGCATCTTTATTTCACACTGATGGCAAAGACAGGAAGCAGATGGATCTTTGATAGCAAGAAGCCATGTGAGTTCACAGCCATAGACTGTCCTTATCCCCGGCTTATCCTAATTCTTTGCCTGGGTCTCATTCTTTGCCTTGTCTGAAAGCCAAGACAAGGCTTGGCTTTCAGCTAGGACTGGGCCCTCACTTGGTGGACTTCCTCTAGGAAACCAACAAGAGCAGGCAGCCTTTTGTGTTCCAGAGGCACCCCACCCAGCCTCTTACAAAGCCTGCCTGAAGTCATCTCCTTTTGTCTTCTGGAAAGACCTCAGCCCTGAAGTGCTCCCAAGAACTGAGTCCCTCTCCTCAGAGCCTGGAAACAATTGGAGAGCCTTTTGGGACCAGAGAAGTAATTTACATTGTTCCTCTTTGTGCTCCCATCTCCAGGCTAAAGCCCGCAGCTGTGGTTCTGTGGGGCTGAGACTCAACTGAAGGGAGACCATTCATGTGGTCTCGAGGCTCTGGAGACAGGCAGGCATAAATGGACCGCAGGCCTAGCAGGGGATCTGGGCTCCATGAGCTGACGCACCAGCCAAGAGGCCTATTTGGAAGCAGCAACTCATGGTGCTCCAGAGCCAACCAGGAAGAACACAGGATCCTTTGCCTAGCCAACCCAGTGGACTGCACTAAGCCCAGCAAGAGGAAGACAAGGGAAGGCAGAAAGAGGAGCCAACCGGGCAGAAAGAGGAGCTCAGGACAGCATGGCCCAGGAGGGTTCTGAGCCTTTATCTCAGGAAAACTGAAATCAAGATGCTAAAGGGGATGCTATCTGATCCCTAGAATACTGAAGGGTTGTGGGGAGGGGATGTTGGCCATTGGCACTTTACTGGTTTGATGCTCTGGACAGTTCAGTAAAGTGAGAGAAGAGAGAGGAGGGACTGGATGTGCTTTTATATGAGTCTATGTCAATAGGGTCTGTGAACCCCGCCTGAGAAGTAAACTTTTTAAAAAAATCAATTTCAAATTTACTTGCCTGCGTTGGACCCCAAATCAAAATACAGTGTCCTAAATTTTTAAAATTTAGTTCCTTGTCAAAATCACATTTTGTACACCTTTGTGAAATTCTACGCAAGATCTTGTGATCATGGAATTATTGTAAATCTAAAAAGATTTAAACGATAAGTTGATAGAAACATTGTTGCCTAACAACGTACAATTAAAAAAAAAATCTTAAAATAGTGATTCCCACTTGAAAATAGTTACAGGGATTTATCTTGGGCTTAAGAGATTCTTCTTTTCACCACTGGGCTTTGTTAGCATGTGGCTGCGACAGGAAGCGCGTCCCTTGAACGGGTTAAGAGAATATCAACATCGGCAATAAACTAAACAAAGGAATAAACAAAGGAAGCTGGCGACTCAATTAAATTTCAGAAAAATAAGTGTTATTACTTGCAAAACAGCAAGATGTTGCATGTCAAAAAATTGGATCTGAAAGGTTTGGGTGCTTCCACGGAAGATTGCCTGTGTAGAAATGTGATCTCTAAGGTGTAGGGTGATAGAGCTCACCTTAATAAAGTATAATGCGCTCCCAGCTTCCTTTTAGCTGGGAAATTATTTTCCATGATGATTGTTTGTGACTAAAATACACTTATATTGTGCAATATCATTATCAGAGCCATCGTCCTCTGTGTCCAGGCATCCGAATTACACCCACAATGTGCCTTTAGGCATATTACATACAATTAGGAAATCTTCTTTAGTAGCTCATTTTTTCCCCAAATATGTAATTTTGGCTGAATGATATTAAAGGGATTAAAAAAAAAGATATTGCATTAGCTGAAATTATTACTATTTTAATTTGCCTGCAAAGCCTTTATTTCAAGTATCGTTTCTTATAACTTGTAACTCAGTGGGTAACATAATCCTGATAGAATTTTAGCTACTTGATAGCCTGAGACATTTTGGGGGAATCATTCCCAACAGAAAATCTGTTTAATGAGCATTTCTGTTGTTAACTGTGAACAGCTATTTTCCACACACTAAAAGTACATGACTAAACCAGAGACTTATGCCACCTTTTTAAATGTAACACCTGCTGTTCTGTTCCTCTCTCCACCCCACCTCCACAGCCCCAACACCCCCCCACCCCACCCCCTAACAATCATCTTTGAGGAACACCTAGCGAATTTGTAGTATTGATGGACTACAGGGGAAAAAAAAATAACAAAAAGGAAGAGCTGAGCCAGCTTCCTGAAATAGCAAATTTTAAGATGAATTTCTGGAACAGCCACCTTGAGGTTCAATACAATAGAACTTTCTCTTATAATTTTCATCCAGCCAAGCCTTTGCCAAGAGGGTATTATTTATTGGAGAAAGTGACATCGCTGGGAATGCAGAAAGCAAATCACTGATAGCAATGGAAATATCTTGCCACTCGCAATTTTTTTCTCTTTAACTAAAACATGGTGGAGAACTGGACCGTGGCGTTCTGAGAAATGCTAACTGTTCATCCCAACTCCTACGTACAGGGTCTTCTGGTCGAGGAGCCACCTTGTGTTTCTCGCCTCTGCTCCAAACACAACGATAGAGTATAGTCAGTATTCTGTAGCTACTTTACAAATTAAATATGCTATAAATTTATTAATATGGCTGTGCTCAAAAGTAAGCAATACACCCTTTTGGACCAAAACCAGAACAGAAGCCAGGGGTCTGTAACTGAGAAGTTGGAAGCCAGGGGTCTGTAACCGAGAAGTTAGGATTTAAGGACTGATAATGATTACTGAATTATTATATAGATACTCCTTTTTGCTTTCTGGTATACTGGAGTAGACAGAGAGAAATACCTGAAACTTTGAATTGTAATCCAACTGCCTCAATCTCTGACAATGATTGTATAGTCCTTATCTTCTTTCCCCTGTGATGATAAAAATCTTGCGACTGACCTTCACTTATACCCATTTACCCAGCTTTTTGACTTTAGAATCTTGTAATCACTAAAGACGGCCCTTAATGTGTATTAATGAAGGGTCTTGGGTGAGCCCAGAACTAACCCACCCCAAGTCCAAAGTTATCTTGATAACTGAGACTGGATCTAAGCAAAATGGGCCTGATATAAAGTAGCTTAGACTTTAACCTACAAGCCACCTATTCCTCATTATCGCATTAGAGATGACGCCCAGCCTAATATTAAGGCCGCCATTTTCTTACATACATTCTGTGACTAAGCCTGGAATCAGTCTGCACGTGCTCAATAATTAGATTACCTAATAATTAGAGCTAATTACAACATCTGGGGCCATTCTGCTTCTTAGGCTACAACTTTCAGAATTACTGCCGTTTGGGGAGACAGATTTTGAGGCCAATAGGCCATCTGATCTCCGGCTTCATACCTAGCAATAAACTTTTTTCTCTCTTTGAAACCGTGGTATCTCAGGAATTGGTCATTTAAGAGCAACAGGCAAAAGAATCCACCTCCTTTGTCCTGTAACATGTCTGCAGGACCATAGCACTGATGCAGTCAGGGGATGAGGTTCTGGCTCCTCAGAATGACCTGGACAGGAGCTGTCTACGCGTAGCTGGGGAACAGAGGTGACATTGCACATATAACCGAGGGCTGGGTCAGGCTTTCTAACCTGTGAGAGGAGCAGAAATAACTCAAATTACTGCTATCTGGCTGTGGTAGTGATGGAAGGAAGCAGAGAGAGCAGAACTGGCATCACTTGGGCCAAGCTGCCCTGGCTCTGGGGCAGCCCCAGTGCTGCTAAAGGATGCTGATCCACCAGGTAGAGACCTGAGGTCCCACGGAGCTAGAAGAAATGACCACAAGCAGTGTATGGAAAGTATATATAGAGGGAACATACACAACTCAAGATGCGCCAAAAGCTAACATGAGAAAAATCAACACTCGGAAAGTCAGGCAACAATCTCAGAGATCAGGTGTTCTGGTTTTCAGCTGCTGCTGGAGAAAATCGCCACAAGCTCAGTGGCTTAAAATAACATGGACATTAAATATCTGACAGTTGTGTACTTCGTCAGGCTGAAATGGGTCTCACTGGGCTGGAATCCAAATGTTGGCAATGATGCATTCCTTTCTGGAGGCTCCGGGGGAAAAGCCATTTCCTTGCTTTTCCAGCGCCTGGAGGCCACCCGTATTCCTTGGCTCCTGACCCTCTATTTCTGCAAAGCCACTGACAGTGGGCGAGTTCACCTTGCTCCCATCCCTCTGCCCTCCTCCTTGCCTACTTCTTCTCATGTAAGGACCTTGTGATCACAGCGGGTCCTTTGTAATGATTCAGGACCATCTTCCTCATTTGAGGTCAGCTGGTTAACAACCTTAATTATATCTGCTGCCTTAATCCTCCTTTGCTGCGTTACATAACATGCTCACAGGTTCTAGGGATTGGAATATAGACATGGGGGGTGGGGGGAACGGAGATGCTTATTATTCTGCCTAGCACATAAGGAGATTTTCTCCTGAAAAAGTGGGAACAATAGAACAATCTCAAAATGACTTTAAGATACGTGTGTAAGAGCCTCAAAAAGATTAAAGAAAGAATAAAGCCAATTAAAAAAAAAGCTACAAGGCATTTCATGCATAGCTAACCAATAACAGAAAATTAGACTATAAGGTATTGGGGTAGATTTGGTAGATTGATTAGCTTAACTCTGCTCAAGTCTCCTCCTAGTGTGCTTTCCTGGACTGAAAAGACAAGCAAACTTAAAAAAAAAAAGAACAAACAGAACAAAACTACCTTTCCCAGGCTCCCTTGCGGGTAAGGAATGTGGTGTTATTGAGGTATGGCTGAGCACACACCTGCCCACACGATCTGACTTTTGGAACTGAATTAAGTGGCAGGAGAGGCAGTAATGTAGGAGACCTCCCTTTTCTTGTGGATTTAGGAGGCGCACCTGGAAGCCCGTGGTTCTGGCTGCAATTTCTTATCTTCAAATTGCAGCCTTGGTGGCAACTTCCTGGAGCCAAGCTGCAGCCATGCCTCATGATCCCAGGAAAGCAGCCAAAATCAGAGATCTGGACTGCTCACCGAAACCCGGCTGTGCGGGAGCGGCCCCGGGAATCTCTCCCGGGGGCCAGGCGAGACCCTGCGCTTCCAGGCCTTCCAATCAACGTTTCAGTTCCCAACTCCTGGAATAAAATCCTTTTCTGCTTAAAAGAGTGAAAATGGCTCCTATTATTTACACCAGAACCCTGACCGATATATGTGCAACATATATTTCCCAAAGTTGGGAGCAGAATGCTGATCCTGTGCTGTCGCCACAGGATGCAGTGGTACCACGATGTCTTTCTCCTCTGCTGGGAAGGGCACAGACACCTGTTGAGTGGCAGCCACCCAGACCTCACTTTCCTCCACCTCTCTCGCTGGGGAAGTCACAAACACACACTGAGCGGTCATCTCCTGGCCTTTCACTAGCCCCACCTCCTCCTCTACCGGGTCACAACGCTTCGGTCTCTTTCTCTTGTACAACCTGAGGAAGGTATTAAGTCTACTGAAAAGGTCTGGCCAGACTTTAAACCCAAGAACCAGAGAACAGGCAGCCCCAGGTGCTTATCTGAATAGGAATTCTCCGTGTTAGGGTCCCCTCCCCACAAGGTGGAAGCAAACCACACCCAGACAGTTTACAGGGGTCTCTCTTCTCCAGCACGAAGTAGAGTATGTGGAGCTGCCATCTACTGACACTGACCTACAAGAAGTTTCGGGTCTGGAAGACCAGCCTCGATGGAACTTCTTCCCCTGTCCTTTTGAGTTCTTTGTGCTGTGTAAGTAACCAAGAGAGCATTTTCCCTTTCTGCTCTCTTTACATTGTGCAAGTAATAAGGAGAGCATTTGCTAAAAGTCTCTTTTGTGCTCTGAGCCTGTGTTCCCATGACACGCTCCTCAGCTCTGTCATTGTAAATTAGCTATTATGCACAGGTAAATAAGTGGTGCATTAATTAAACTTTAATTTAAATGATAAATGAGTGACTTTACAAAGTTAAAAGTTAATCACTGGACAGTTAGAAGGTGACAAAATGATTTTCGAGGGAGCACCAGAATTTCATTTTTCACTGTAATTAAACAAGTATCTTGGAATTGGTAAAACTGAAAATGTTCCTTGGGTAATAGATAAGGGTCACAATAGCATTTGGTTAATGGTATGGCCAAAGTATTTCTTTCCAATTCTTTGATGGCATGTGTCAGCAAAAAGGAAACTGTCTCCTTGGTGATCCTTTTATTCCAAATGAGAAATTCTAAAGGGAGGCACATGGGACTTAGGTTCATCTGGCGTTCTGTCATCACAGAGCTCCATGGTCATTCGAGCAGGGCTTAGGCGGCTGAGTCACTTTTTGTCTCTGTGGATTACCTACTGCTGTCACAGGAAGGGCCACCCTCGCAGCAATGCTTTAAGAGGATGGGCAGAGCCAGGGGAGAATCCAGAGCAGAAGTCTTTTTTTTTCCCCCATCTTGCTATTTAGAAAAAATAATAATAGCTCCTTTGATTTGCTGAGTAGAATCAAAATAGCAATTACTCATCTATCATTATTATAACTTCTCTTCCTAGAGCCAAAGAAAATTTTAAATTTCAAAGTTTGGGTTTACTCTTATAGTTTTTTTACATGCTATATGGGATCATACTGTATTCTTTATATATTTTTTTCTTCCTTTTCAGATCAAGACTTGAACCCCTCCAGAGAAGGGTTCAATAATAATAGGTTCCTGTTCATTTTTCTGCCTAGCACTCTTTTCCCAGGATCATTATTGCATGCTGTTTGTTTTCTTTAAAAATCGTCATCAAAAAAGAACAACTGAATGTTGCCACAGAGGACGGTGAGTCAATGACAGCAATATTAGAAGCAAAAACAAATAGATAAATAAATAAGTAGAAAAAGGTGAAGCGAGAGCATCAATCATTGCCTAATGGAAAGGTGACTTCCCGTGTTACAAGCAGGGAGCTCAGCTGTCGGTCTCCGCCTTTAGTGAAGATACAGTGTCATCATCCCTGGACGGTAGGTGATGGCATATACCTGTGGTCCCCAGGACGCCTTCCCTCGGCTCCTTCTATCACCCCTTAAATTGTGGGAAAATGGGTTTCCCACCTCATCCCCACTGAGTATTTTGCAATCTAAAATGCATTCTATAGCTCCAACTTGGTTTAGTAATCCTAGGACAGAAATAGGCAGAAATCTAATGAAGAAGTTATTGCTGAATCGGGGATCGGTAGGTAAGAAAAGAACAAGTATGTGTAAGCATAAAAAAAATTCAAAATATAGCCAAGCACTTAATTGACCAACTGTTTACTACTTCTACACTTGAATCTTCTTGGCTACTTGCGCAGTATTGTTATAGCAAAGTAAATCATTTGACATGACTAGATTTTAGGAAAAAGATGTGAGAGTCATTCAGGCAAAAAATCAGTTTGAAATGGATGAAATTTTCCATCTGAGTGGCTTCTACCAGGAAAGAATGTTTCTAGGAGTGCAGTATTTTTTTTAATCTTGTTTTAAAATAAATAATGTATAAATCACTCAGTTGTAAAGGCACTTTGATTTTATGTCTTTTAGTTTTGAGATTTTGGAATCGCTTTGTACAGTTCCAAGTAAAAGCTCTTAGATGAAACACTCGCATGGTGAAAACCACTGTCGCAAATGTGCAAGTACAACTATAAATTTATACAACACTCAAGCTGTTTGTAGTTTGCAAAATTTGCTAATAAAATACAGATACGGTGTCCATTTAATACTCTCTAGCACCAGCACTGCGTGCATATCCTGGGTACAGGCAAAAGATGGAAAATTCCAAGCATGGAGAATCTTTTGTAGTTGCAACAGTTTAATATCTTAATGAGAATTATGATAAGTAGAAAATCTTAGCTTTACATTATATGTGAAGTATGTGCACGTGTGTGCAGCAGCCTGCCCAGGCAAACACAGCTTTCGTAGTCAATAGCATTCAATGTGGAACATTTTTTGTGCTAATAATATAAAATGGAACTTAAACTGCTGCATATTAATCAAATTCATTTAAGTACATTCATTAATTTGTGTGTGAAACAGCTAAATTGGGAATGAGGAGTTTGCTGATTTTGCACAAAATACATATATTAATGAATGCTAAAACTTCAACATGAGTAACAGCTTTACAAATATTTTCATAAAGCAAAATTCTAAGGGGTAATACTGAATAATTGTTTTTGTTTTAATATTTCTACTTTCATTTCATTTTGTGTGATTTGTTTTTAAGTGGAAAAAATAAATATGGAAGAAGAAGACAATGAAGAAATAAAGGGTAAGCCCAAAAGATTGTAAAGAAACAAAAAAAGAATATGAAATCAGCCAATACTAATGTAATATTCAATTTCCTGTCTTTCGTTCAAATCACTTAATTTAAAAATACATTCAGGGCACCTTAGACTTGTTCATATACCTATGTACAAAGAAATATGAAATTAAAACTAAATTAGAAAAGAGCCTTTCACTTCCTGTATGAGACTGGAGGTAAGGTCATTGGAGTGTGTACGTGCATACTTGCATTTCTAAAACTAATGAGAAACTTTCACATTTCCTCAGAAGTCAGGGGGCTCTAAGTCATGTGTTATCAGTTAATGGTAGGCGCACGGGGGGTGGGGTTCAGTGGTAGAACCCCTGCCTGCCACGTGGAAGACCCGGGTTCAATTCCCTGCCCATGCACTCAAAAAAAAAAAAAAATCAACAAACAGAACCGTGATAATGCGATATTACAGTGGACAAAGAATGAAATGGGACCCCCACTGCACATGACACACACACACACACACACACACACACACACACACAAAGAGGTGCATGGGTGACTCAACGGTAGGATGCTCGCCTGCCATGTAGGAGATCTGGGTTCATTCCCTGGGCACATCCTCCTCCCAAGCTCCAAAAAGCAAACAAACAATTAATTACTACCTTAATAACATTTTAATTTTTACCCTGCGTGATAATTACTCTGAAGGCAAGACTCAACCTCCTCTCAGATTCCTCTAGGGCACTTAGCATAGTGCCTGGCATGGAGTATGTACTCCAATATTTAATTTAAAGTAACGATTGTAATAGCAAAATATGGCAAGAGTTATAAGAAGAGTGGAAATACAATACCTAGAGGGTCAGAAGGGTCACGGGAGGGAAACAGAAGGAGAACTTCGAGTCAGAGGCTGCGTGCTGAACTGCAGGTTCTTGGGGACAGTTTTCCCCTCCCATCCTGCCTCCAGTTCTGTGCTCTCCCACATGCCCAGTGCAGGGCATTCTGGGTGAAGAAAGAATAAAATAGAGGTGGAGGGGGAGTTTTGTAGGTCGTGTTGGGTAAACAAAAATAGATGGGTTAGAACCTTGTGTCCCAAGACACCAAGTATGTTTCATAGAACCTGAGTCTTGGGCAATGCTAGGATGGGGAAGCAGTCTATCGCAAAACAGGTTTGAGAACTTGAGAAAGACCCATGTTCTCCCTTCCTATCGGAGAGTCATAACATGCCTCAGCTTATTGAGGCCGTCTAATTTCATTCAACCCAGTGTTTCCTAAATATATTTGACCAGGGGGACTTTTGCTTACTTGCCATTGCCTGACACCCTCAGATCTGGTGTCTCCTGAACATGCTTTGAAATATATTGAGTTAGAGCATGAGCTAGAGATGAAAAGGCTGGAGAGAGAGGTTAGGGCTATCTAGAGTGAGAAGATGCTTGGAGAATCTAAGGAATCTATAATGACTTAGGTTTTTATTTTAAGTGAAGTCATAGAAGATTTTGATCATTAGCATTGGATGACCAAAATTCCAAATTAATATGGCAGTGCTGAGTGTGTGTGGGGAGAGTGGGGGCAGAATGAGAGGCTGGAGGCAAGGTATTTTAAGAATACCTTAGCAATATTCTTAGGAATATCCTTAGAAAGCTCCTGCAGTCATCCACACACTTGGTGATATGGAATGGATAGAAAAGGGGAGATAGGAGAGGCACATGGGAAGTCACAGTTTACAGGATTTGGAAACAAATACAACCTTGAGAATAAATTAGAGGGAAAAAGCAAAGTGGTTTGCAAGGCTCAGTGATCAAAAGGATTATAGTAAAATTATTAAATTTTGTCCCATATATATTTTGTTTTCTTATTAATTAGGAGGTATCTGCCAATTTTGTAACTGTGTATACTCAGTATAATGCCTGTACATCAGCATTTCCCAAACCGTGTTCCCCAAAACTCTAGTATCCTGTGCGATATGAAGAGGTGGGGAAGATAAGCTTCTTTATTTAATGACATTAAATGCTCTGGTTCTCTTCTCCTTGGAGCTTTACACTGTCTATTAGCATATCAAGAGCTCTGAGAAGTCTCTCCTGAGGGCACCTAAATACCTTTTACAAACCTGGTACTAGCCAGAATGACGTGAAACACAAAACCAATTTACTAGCAGTTCATGGAACACTGCTACTGCTGCACATTTACAATTCCTCTGCTGAAAATCCTTTTGCACTCTGTTGGACACAGGGATGATAAAACTTATCTAAAGGAAATCTAAAGGGGCCCATTGGCCCATACCTTTGCCTTCAAGAATAAACTTCAATTGTTTTGGATATATGAGGACTTTTTCTGTATTTAATGAACTTCCTCAGCTTCAGTTACCACCCCATTCTAGTTTTCCACCTTCATTGCCAGAACATTCTCTTGCGTAGCTGGCGTAGATGCCTTGTCCTATCCTTTAATAGCCTGAGACTAGATGACTCTATAATCTTTCATCATTATGCATTTTTGTCCTCAAAATGGTTCAGTTGAAACCTTAGCTTTCTCTTTCCCAGACTCCTAACTGTCCCCCTATATTTCATATCGAAGATCTTATGTTGTGGCTCCTTCTTATTCCACTCCTGGATCCTTCTGGAAGGGAAGGAATGAAGAAATGAGAAAACTCATCCAGTGAACATCGGACTGGTACTGACTATATTTACCACACTCAACATTAAGTGCTGCCTGCTGACTGGTGGGGAGTTGATGATTCTGGTTGCTCCCTGAATTCCAGTCCTATTTAGCACTTCCCGTTTTAACACCAGGCAGTTTATTTTTCTTTCTTAATTTCCCTTTTTGCATTGATCTCTGTTCTAGTTTGCTAGCTGCCGGAATGCAATATACCAGGAAGGGAATGGCCTTTTTAAAGGGGAGTTTAATAGGTTGCTGGTTTACAGTTCTAAGGCTGAGAAAATGTCCCAATTAAAGCAAGTCTATAGAAATGTCCAATCTAAGGCATCCATCCAGAGAAAGATACCTTGGTTCAAGAAGGCTGATGAAGTTCAGGGTTTCTCTCTCAGCTGGAGGCACATGGCGAACACAGTGTCATCTGTTAGCTTTCTCTCCTGGCTTCCGGTTTCATGAAGCTCCCCGCGAGGTATTTTCCTGCTTCATCTCCAAAGGTCGCTGGCTGGTGGACTCTGCTTCTCAGTGCTGCAGCATTCTCTGCTATCGCGGAATCTCTTATTCTCCCAAATGCTTCCTCTTTTATAGGACTCCAGTAAACCAATCAAGACCCACCCAAATGGGTGGAGACATGTCGTCACCTAATCCAGTTTAACAACCACTCTTGACTAAATCACATCATTCAGGGAGATGATTTAATCACAGATTCAAACATACAGTACTGAATAGGGATTATTCTATTTTTTATGAAATGGGATTTTGATTAAAACATGGATTTTCTAGGGGGCATATTTCCTTTCAAATCAGGGCAGTCTCTAATTGGGTCTGTTTTCCCACCGAGGTAACTTTTGATTCTAATATTATGTTCTAATATTTTTTCTTGCTTCTACCTCTTTATATATACAATGGCTCTCAACTAGGATATTGACATGTAATTTTTTCCACCAATAATGGAGTTTTTGGAATATGTGAACTATTCATAAAATAAATAGATTCAGACATAATATCATCCTCACACTCTGGATGCTAAGTATGGTATACGGGGCCAGGGATCCAGCTGGCCAGCCAGAGATCACACACTTCTTGTGAGTGATATGGGAAAGCCACAGGGAGGCAACTTCTGTGGCTGTTGTCCATCCTATTTGCCAAGTTTAGAAGCACTTGTATCTCACAAAAACTCTATCTCATCTTATTGGGATTGTCTGGTAGCCCTCTGGGCATATTTACTGCTTCACAGATGGTATGGAGTAATGGGGAAAACGCTGGAATCAGGTTTGGGTTCAAGTTTTAGTTGTACCTACTCAATAGTTGTGCGTCTGCAGGAAAATTAATTGATCCCTAGTCCTCGCTGTCTATAAGGTGAATGGACCTTAAATAACACCGCGAGGATGAAACAATATATCTGAAACCCCGTACAAACAGAGGGTATTATATATGGCAATAATTTCCAAACTGTATTCCTAGGAATTCTAGAAGGTCCAGGAAAGGGTTTGAGGGCCACTGAGAACAAACCTAGAAGGCTGCCTTTAGACCCTCCACCTCCATCCCTTGCCCCCACAGACATTTCGGAGCACTTAGGTCTATTATATGAATTGGACTTCTAAGGAAGAATTTTTTTCATTGACAATTTAAAAAGGTAAGGAGGATGGTATGAAAATTACTGATACAAATGATCAAATCAAGTAATTACTATCATTATAAAATGGCCATTTCACATTTGTGCAAGTAATATACATATAATGTTCAGATTTGTACATATAAGATTCATATACCCTCTGGACCTGATGTGCAATGCACAAATACTAAAAGCGTATACATCCTTTTGGTGTTCACAACATTACCATGAAAACCTATGTTTTGACTCTCAAAAGGGTGGTGGTTTGTTTTTTTTGTTTTTCAGAAATAAACGTATCCAGTGACGCTGTTCGTTAAATTGCATGGTATGAAATGGTATTGTACACGACACATGTACATGACCAACACAACCAGACATTAAGCTACACAACATGAGTTCTCTTAATTATTAGCTGTCATATTGAGATTAAATTGGGCATTAAATTAAGTTTAAAGAGAGATTAAATTGTGACATGAGGTGCAGTAAAGACACAATAGGCACTGAAAATAAAAGGCAATTATTCAGAATAAAATCACAGTATTAAGGGTCTGAATACTTGCCTGCTTTCAAATTTAAATTTAAGTTTATTTGGGTCTAAAAATAGAGATGAAAAAGTGAATCTCATTATCTTTGTCCCCAGATTTTGGAAATCTTGAGACCATAGTCTATCCCCTGTGCTTGGACTTTTATGCATGTTTAACTCAGCCACCAGGAAGTTTCCATCAGTCTAGACCATACTGGATGCTTTCCTGTGATTATTTTCACTGCCAAAGTTCCTTCCTCATAAATAATAAACAAGCAAACAGGCAAACAGCTTCTCCAGAGCAGAGTAATCTTTAGGACTGCATCTAGACCTTTTTTTAAAAAAAAAATTACCTTATACTTTTCCCTTCTGACATTTATATGTCACCCACCAGCCAAATATATTTTGTCAAGTTTTAATTTCTGAATTTTGTATTAGGAAAGTAAGTCAGCAGAGTAGTCTTTCTTTACTGAACGATGGAGTTTACCCTGGAAATTCCAATATGATGCCCCCTGTTTGGGTTCCCTTCCTCTGTCTGAAGATCAACACTTTTAAGGAATATAGTGTTAAGAACATGATGTACACAAACCTCAAATAACATTGTCAGACAAGGTATTTTAAAGCCTTAGCCCATGAGGTAGGCTTTTGGGGGCAAGGGATTATGGAGTTCCCCTTGTGAATTTTGTTTTCATCAGAAATGCCTTCTTCTAAAAAATATAAAGCAAAATGTAAAGAAACGGGCTTTACTCAACATGTATAAATGATGCATAATATTTTCTTTCAGAAACGGAACAATAAATTCACCACTTTACATGCTAGAAATATTGTGATAAACGTGTTACTTTAATACTTCCAAGATGAAATTCTATTTCCATGATGGAAGTGGCATATTTTTACTGGAAACCTTTCCTCATTTTATGCCATTCGGGGACATAGTTCTACTCCATGTTTTGTATTTCGGTCGGGCATCGATTTGAAACTTTATTAGCAGAACATGGCCTAAGCCCTCAGTCTGAGTCCCAGGGCTATAAAGAAATCGCCCGAATCATAAAAGGAGACTCTGCAAACAATGACACCTGCAGGATGGCAGCACAGGCATCAACTGCAGTGGCTGCAGATCAAATAGCTGGAAACCTGCATGCAATGGCCTCTTGATAATGACACTGGGGTGTCATACTAGCCTTCTGGTATCAGAAACCAAGCAATGGTGGCCAGGCAGTGGCCACTGCATGATGGCATCTGGGCAATGGTGGCCAGGCAATGACAGCTGGATAGTGGTGCCAAGGCAATGGTGGCCAGCAAGTGGCTACTGGTAATGGCAGCTGGACAATGGTGGCCAGGTAATGGTGGCTGGGCAGTGGCTGCTGGTAATGGCAGCTGGTCAATGGTGGTCAGGCAATGGTGGCTGGGCAGTGGCTGCTGGTAATGGCAGCTGGGCAATGGTGGCCAGGCAAAGACAGCTGGGCAGTGGTGGCCAGGCAATAGTGGCTGAGCCATGGCTGCTGGTAATGGCAGCCAGGCAATGGCATGGCAGGCACGGCAGGCAATGGTGGCCACACAGTGACTGCCAGGTAATGGCAGCTGGGCAATGGCAGTCAGGCAATGGTGGCTGGGCAGTGACTGCTAGGTCGTGGCAGCTGAGTAATGACAGCCAGACAATGGTTGCTGGGCAATGGCATCTGGCAATTACCAAATGGTCTAGGTCCCATCCCAGATTAGTGACAAGATGGCTACTTGGACTTTACTTACTCATTGGGTCCATTCTTGGTGAGTGCCCACCATGTATGAAGCCCCTTGCTAAACACATTGACATACTTGATCCATGGAGGAAGCATGCTAATTTCTAGGCAGCTTCTACCACCATTTGCCTTACTACCTTGCCAAATGTAGCTTCATCCTGAATTTATCATCATTCCTTGGGTCAACTTGTAATAGAGAAATAAGGATTTAAGGGATGATTTTGATTACTGAATCATTAGATAGGTATTCATTTTTGCTTTCTGGTATATGGGAGTAGACAGAGGGAAATACCTGAAATCTCTTAACTGTAACCTAGCTGCCTTTTTATCTCTGATAATGATTGTACAACCCTTATCTTCTGCCCCTGTGATTGTAAAAACTTTGTGTCTAACCTTCATTTGTATCCAGCTATCCAGTTTTTCAACTTTAAAGTCTTGTAATCACTAAAAACAGTCCTTAATGTTTATCAGTGAAGGGTCTTGGGTAAGCCCAGAGCTGACCTATCCCAAGTTCTGCGGTGTTTTGATGGCCAAGACTGGACCTAGCCAGGGTGGGCTGGCCTGATATGCACGGGAGATTGAATTTTGACCTGCAAGTCATCTATACCTTATTATAATACTCCACCATTTTCTTACATGTGACTAAGCATGTAATCAATCTGCACATGCTCAATAATTAGATCACCTCTAATTATATCATCTGGGACCACTCTGACCATTATCCTAAACCTTGCCCATCTTTTTCTCTAATAAAACTATCAGAATTACTGCAGTTTAGGGAGACAGATTTTGGGCCGCTAGGCCATCTGCTCTCCTACTAAGCACCTAGTAATAAACTCTTTCTCTCTTTGAAAGCCCAGTGTCTCAGGAATTGGGTCTTGAGCACAGCAGGCAAAAGAATCTCAGCCTTTTTTCAGTAACAATCTAAACTGAAATTAAAACTAAATTTTGCAAGCTCCTTTATTTTTCATCACAGCCCAATTCTTTCTAGACTTGTTAGCAAATTTTAAAGTCTGTAAGCATATGTTACCCAGATAACCTTTCTATAGACTTTATTTGACTCAGTAAACTCAAATGCCAAATGAGAAAATAAAACTATGGAAGAGATTGTGCCACAGTTTCTTTCATGAATTTTCTCTCTACTAGCCATTTTTTATTTTTATTTTTTATTTTTATTTTATTATTTTATTTTTATTTTATTTTTATTATTTTATTAAACAAAACAAAAACAAACAAACTAACTAACAAAAAACGGAGCCTTTATCTGTTATCTTTATCTCTCTTTCGGAGAGGTAAACATTTAAAATTTAGAAACGGTGGCCCGTTAAAATAATTGCCAAAGCTCAGCAGGGAGGAATGGGTGAAACAGAAACAATAACCTGCATATTTAATCTGTTTTCCCACCCAGTGCCTTCTTTTCCCCTCTTGGTATCTATCAGAATTAACATATACCAACTGCAGATTAAAGCTTTATTTTCTAAATCAGAAAAGACAAAACTTTTAGAGAAACCACAAATGCTGTGCCTTTTAAAAGCATAGATAACTAGATTATAATCAGGGGTAATACTCCTTTGAGCAAAAATCTTCCAGTTTTATTCTTGTCACTCCCTGGGGAGCAATTGCAATTTGGGGTGCACTGCACTCTCTGGCCTCCTTTGATCCCTTTATTCAGAGCTCCTGTTTACTGTATTAAAACAATTCACCCAATTCATTGGCCAGTCTTTGTTCATCAAATCAGATTTTTTGTACGTTTGTTTTTGTCAAGTACCCAGGGGTGAACTTTGCCTTGTTTTTCAGCCTTCTGACAAAGATCACATTTTACCTTTTTTGTCCTTTGAAAGAGTTGTGCTAAAGAGATTACCAAGATTAAGGGGAGTATGCATTTATTTTTCCCCTCTCCCATCCCTCCTTGCAAATGCAGAGTCGAGTTTCCCTCGCTGTTTTTCTTGTTCCAGAAAAAGCAAAGATTATCTCTTTGGAGATGCTTGGAGAAGTTAGACATTCCATTTTATAATGATGGGGTCAAGATGTTTGGATTTGTGACAATCCCTGTAGGTCCTGTTCTGATTCTCTCTGGAATGGGGAAAATGTCCTTTTCTTTCTTCCTTGCTGTGCTGTTATTTGTCAGTTGGCTGAAGCTAGAAGGTGGTGCTATTTAGCATGTAAATAAACTAACACTTTTTCCAGTAAATAGCTCTGTCTAGCATTATATGCCAGAACTCTCCTCCACACAATGATGAATTCAATTCCTGTTTTATGCTTTCCTTTCCTGTCCTTTCTCAGTGGGGAAAGGTGATCACACTGTAATTATATAAGTCTTTTCTACTGTATTTTTTTCCGATTGTGCCTCTAATTTTTCTAGTCTCCTAGAAGATAGCATTTCCTATTGCTAAGATCAAATTCCTAAGGCAGTCTTTCTGAATTAATATATTTCCTATAGTCCAGTGTTTTATAGATGATGTAAATGAAGGATGTGGCTTGCAGATCTATTTAAAGAGACGTGCTTATACTTCACTGTTCTGGCCAGATGAGTGGGCACATGCTTTTGCATTTTTATTTGAACCCCACTGAAGTTGGTCATTATATTTGAATGCCACAGCACGTCTATACCATTATTTAAAGGATCTTGTGCATTCATCCAGATAATGATTGGCATTGGCTGTAACTGGATGCAATGTTACACTATTTTAATTCTTTCTCAGGCAATGTTATCTTTGATCACTTCCTATTCACTGGGAAAAAAACCCACACAATTGCAATCCCACATTATGTTTCAACGATGATGCCAAGTACTCCCTGGAATATAGCTATTCAAGACACTTTTTCCACCCTCAGGCTGCTCATTAAAGGGATGGCAGTTTTAACTTGAATGAATAAGGTAGAGAGCAAATTCAACTCTTCTTTCAAAGAGACTCTGTGGTTTAAAAAAAAAAGTGTTTTCTCTTGCCTATTTCTTTGTTTAATTGGAAACGGTGGACACCCCTATGCAACTACGGCCATGACTCAGTATGCAAAGGATTTCCTTGCCACATTTTCCTTTTCTGTGATCCTAGTGTATGTTTTATCAAAGAATTCCAGAGAAAGTTCTGTATCTTCCCTCAAAGACAAAGAACAAAGCACAAACACACACAACATTGAATATCCACAGTACGTCTATATCGCCATCTCCTCTATGGGTAGGATGACTCCCATATTCTTTGGCTTTTCCGCCCCTCTCCTTACCAAAGATTGATTTAGCATATTCTTTTAACTCAGGGCCATTTGCGGCAGCTCCAAAACCTCATTGAAAAGCTTAGCTAGAAAGAGCCAAGTAGGAAAGAATGGCAGGGACCAGTGTTTAGGAAACGCCGCCTTCTTTTCAAAATCTGGTAGCCTAAAACCCAGCCAAACTTGACTTGGTTCCCAAATTTAAAAGGCATACATTTATTTTTAAATAAATTAAAAGGAGTCTAAAAATTTCTATTTATCTCCTAGTGAGCCATCACCAAATGGCTACACCCAAACAGAGTATAGAAGGAATTGGAGATTTTAAGCCAAGTTGCGTGCGACTCAGTCTACATCAGAGTTATCCAGCGATCAGGGAGCTAAGAGGAACAAGCTTAGCTTCCTTTGGATCACACTAGCTCTATGAGAAAATTTTCCTTAACCCCCAGCGACAGGCCAGTTCCTGAGCAGTGGCTTAGTCCTAATAAGGACTGGAGCAGTCAGCTGAGAAACAGGGCTCTGTGGATATCAGGATGAATATTCAAACACCGATAGTAGAAGGGCTAACAGCATCCAAGCCAAATCCTCCCTCTCATCAGAGCTCATTTAGTACCTGTTTTGTAAACCACAGTGTACAGGCATCCAGGAGGGTAGTAAACAAATATATGATCCAATCTATACTGTCATCGGGCTTTCGAAATAGTTGGAGACATGCACCTAACTTTTTTGAAATGATGAGAGGAAAAAATAACAAAGTTAAAACTAAATGCTAAAGTGCCACACTAACGCAAAGTGTTCGCAATACGGAAAACCGGGTGTGTGGACACGAGCTGGAGGGGAACTCGGTGCTTTCTGCGTGAATTTTCTGTCAACGTACAACTTCTCGAGTTAAAAGAAAGTTTTAAGAAACCAAATGCTAACTTGTGCTCAGTTGGCATGTAACATACTTATACTAAAAATAAATAAATAAATAAAAATTATTCATTGTTTAGTTGAAACTCAAACTGAACTGGGCATCCTGTGTTTTATCTGGCAGTCCTACCGCTGTGTGTGTCTTCAAGAGCTGAGCCTTGTGGTCCCAGGACTGCCTCCTGCATGCTCCAGCTCACATGTGCATACTGTCTTACTGTTCATAGTGTTCCCGTACGTTTTTTAAGTTAATCCTCACCGCCCAGTTTTCACATGAGGCACAAAGAGGTCATCCGATTTCCCAGGCAACCATCGCGGGCATGCCCAACCCGCCCTTCCCAGCCCCAAGCCCAGCTCGTGCTTTGCGCTGGCGCTCACGTCCCGGCTTTGTTCGCTGCGCACAGCTTCAGTTAGGTCAGGTTCTCTGCCAAGTTTCCGACTGCAGCGGCCACTTCCTGTCCACCGCTATGGAGTCACCTCCCTTCTTCATCCCTGGCTAATGCCACCATCAGCCTGCTCGGGAGGTGAAGCACTAGGGTTACAGTTTGGGGGGCGGGGCGGGTTGTGATGGTTTTCCCAGGGCTTTTCTCCAAATCACAGGTTCGAACGTTCTTTGTGAATGAACTAGCACTCTGGCTGAACATTTGTCTTGCTTATGACACTGAACGCGTTCAGGAGGATTATCAATCAAGTCCCTGGCCTTCGTTTTGCTCTAGAAATTTTCATTGTGCTACTAATGCGGAATATGGAAGTGAGAAAACGTTAACAATGAATTTTCATTGTTTTCTCCTTGAGTGTATAATGCACCCTGCAGAAATATTCAAACTATAATGTAAGAAATAGAATAGGTACAGATCTCCCATTTCTCAGAAATCATTCTTCTCACAGATTAGTATTTTTCCAACATCCTTTCCTATGCCTATACAAATATACATATTTAGTTATTTTACTGAATTGTGATTTTTTTTGTTATGCAACTCTTTTTCACTTAAATATGCATCTTGGGGCCACAGTGGCTCAGCAGACAGAGTTATCACCTGCCTGCCATGCCAGAGACCCAGGTTTGTTTCCTGGTGCCTGCCCATGAGGAAAAAAAAAATTAAAAAAATTAAAATATATATATATATATATTTATGTACACGCACACACACATTGGACACTTCCATTTCAGTACACATGGGTTTACCTTATTCTTTTTGATAGTGGCAGAAAATTGCATTATATTGATACATTTCAATTTTTTTTAATCAATACCCTATTAGTTATTTTAATAGTGTTCCTATGAGAGTTCTCCCAGATTTTTCTTATTACCAAAAATGGTACAATTTTTGTGAGTGTTTCTAAGGAATGAGTGCCCAAATAAAAAAATACGCACATTTTAAATGTTAAGAAAATTGCTAGATGACATTCCATGGATATTTGACTTATTCTTTGGGAATTTTTACTCATTCTTACTTTTAACAAGGGATATTAATTTTTATCCTATATGTGTGAGAAACATCTTCTCCAGCTTATCATTTACTCTTGACTTTGTTTATGGTATTCTTTATTGTTCATTATGTCTTCATTGTGAAAGTATTTAATTTTTATGGAAACTAATTGTCCAGCTTTTGTGTGATTTCTAATTTCATACTTAAGAAGTCCTTTCCCTTGCCAAGATTATATAAGTCCCTCATGTCTTCTTCAGTACTTTCATGGTTTTAGATTTTTACATTTAAATCTTTGACGCATCTACAATCTATTTCAGTGTGAACAGAGGGACAGAGATTCAACTTGGTGTTTTCCAAATGGCTAGGCTTCTGACTCATCTGTCAATTCCTCGTTGATTTGAAATGTCACCTTTACCCATATATTAAATTTCTACATAAACTTGAGTCTATTTCTGGACACTATATTCTGATCTATTGACATTTCTATCTATTCTGAGTTAGGATGACACATTTTTAAATGCTGAGATTTCTATTATATTCTTCTATCTGTTAGAACAAGTCTTGAACTTCCAAACCTCTTCATTTTCCATTTGCACATGTTCATTTTCACGTTGAGTTTTAGACTCACTTAATCATATTTCCCCAAATCTTTTCATTGAAATTTTTATTGGATCATATTGAATATATATTAACAATTTTTAAATAACAGAATATAATTGAGGAAAAAGCAAAAATTCCTTCTTCCACCAACCATGGCACTGACCTCCCCCTGGCTGCCAGTTTAGAGTTGGTGAGTGAGTTTGCAGACTTTGAAATACATATTTCCAGACTTAAAAACATGGATGTGCATAGACTATACAACACAAGTGAGTTCACACCAGGCTGACAGAGCATACCAGGGTAGCTGCTAATTACTGAACTATTTCCATACTAGTTGATAAACAACCGCTGTCCCCAGCCTCTTTGATGACCCACTTGGGGCTACCCCAGCTCCTCCCCGGGAATACAATTTATTATAATTACATAGGCCTTTGCATGTGTGTTTACAATTAGCATTGGTTTATATTTTCCTTGTTGTACTATTTTTGTCCTGTTTTGGTGGCAGCATTTGCTAGCTCGATAGAATGAGTTGGGAAAGCTTCAATCTTATTTTTATTCTCTGTAACACCCCTAAATGTCATAAGAGTCATCGGTTCCTTTGGCAAAACTTGTTTATTTACTATTTGGGCCTGTTACCTTTTTTTAGGGATTGGGGGTGGAGGTATACAATTTTTACATTTATCTGGAATATTTGTTCTATTTGGGTTTTTATTCCCTTTGTTGAGAAAATTGTTATGATTTTTGTTTTCCTAGAAAATCACTAATTTCTTAAAAGTGTGGCTACAGAATTAGGTTACCTTGTCCACCTCTACTACTTTCCAGGACTATTCCCCTCCTCTTTTTTAAATAGACGTTCTTTGATAGAACAGTCTTAGATTTATGGAAAAATTGAGATGCTAGCACAGAAAGTGCTCATACAGCCTACACTCGGTTTTCTCTATTATTAACACCTTACATTACTATGATATATTTGTTGCAATTAATAAACAAATATTGGTACATTTTTGTTGGCTAAAGTCCATATTTATTTAGATTCCTTAGGACCTAATGTCCTGTTTCTTTCCAGGACCCCACATCAGTTTTAGCCGTCGCCTCTCCTCGGGCTCCTCCTGGCCGTGGCACTTCTTCTGGCCATCCTTGGTTTTGAAGACCTTGACCTTCTGAGAAGCACTGGTCGGGTGTTCCGTAGGCTGGCCTCCCATTGAAATTTGTCAGATAGTTTCCTCCGGAATTATGGGTTATCGAGAAGAACACCACGGAGGTAAGGTGCCTTTTTCATCACATCACACCCAGAGAACAGACTGACCACGTGATCCATGACCTTTGATTCTGACCTCGATGACCTGCCTGAGATAAAGTTTGTCAGGGTTCATTACTATAAAGTTACTCTTTATCACCCCCATGCTCCCGCCAATAATATACACTTTGAAGTTACTACTTTCAATTTTCTCAACAAAGGGAATAAAAACCCAAATAGAACAAAAATTTTAGATAAATGAAAAAATTGCAAACCTCCACCCCCACATCCTATGAGCTTTGATGTGTAATGTTTTGATTTTTGTCTATTTTTAAATGTTCTATAATTCAGTTTGTATTTTCTTTTAAGTGTTACCTAGGAGAATATTCCTAAATGTCCTAGAGTTTAGGGTTGTTGATATCTAGTGTAATTCTATCGTGGCCAAAGAAAGTGGCATTTATGATTCTACCTTTGGGAACTGAGGTATTTCTTGTGGCATACATAATACATGAACATTTTGAAGTGCTACCCATTATTCTAGTTTGTTAATGCGGCCAGAAGGCAATATACCAGAAATGGGTCCACTTTTTATAAAGGGTATTAAATTACAAGTTTATAGTTCTAAGGCCATAAAAATGTCCAAACTAAGGCATCCAGAGAAAATACCTTGACTCAAGAAAGGCCAGCGACACGCGGACTACCTCTGTCAGCTGGAAGGCACGTGGCTGGTGTCTGCTGGTCCTTTGGTTTCTGGTTTCACACAGCTTCCCCAGGGGTGTTTTCTTTCTGCACATCCAAACATCTTTGTCTGTGTTAGTGCTGAGTTTTTCCAAAACAGTTCCCTCTGAAAGAAGTCCAGAAAGCAGATTAAGATCCACCTTGAAGGGCGGAGACACATCTCCATGGAAACAACCTAATCAAAGATCCCACCCTAAACAATAGGCCTGCCCCACATGGCCTTTCTGGGGTACAACATAGTTTCAAACCAGCACACACGTATTTAAGTAGAATGACTTTTTTCCACTTGTTGGGTTCACATCTGCATATATGTATTAAATTGGGATTGTTTGTTTTGTCATTCAGTTCCGACATGTCTGCAATTATCTTTCAATTTCTGGGAGAAACATCGTAAATTTCCTCACTATCATTTTGCTTTTGCTAGTATTGCTTTGATTTTCTAATAGTTTTTGAATTATAAAATTCAAAACAAAAATTTGTAACTAATTGTATCTTCTTATGGCTTGCATCTTAGCAAGGTGAAGTACCCTCTGTGTTCCATTTAATATTTCTCCTCATATATCTATTTTTGTTTACATTAATATTTACTCTCTAGCTTTCTTTTTATTAAGATTGCATTGAGTTTATAATTTATGTGTTAACTCATATGGTAATACTGAACATTTCCTTTTGAGAACAAGTAAATTTTGAGTCATTTTTTACTTGTCTCATTTTTCAAGTGCATTCTCAGTTATTTTATGGCTTTGTTTCTTCCTTTGTGAATGGTATCTTTCCTTCCTTTGTATTATATTTACATAATAAATCCACTAAACGTACAATCCATCTGTTATATTTATTTTATAACCAGTCACCTTATTAAGTTACATTTCTAATCATTTTTCAGTTGATTCATTTGGGTTCTTTAATTTCAGTCATAGCATCTGAAAATAATGACAATTTGCCTTTTCTCTCTTTATTGCTTTTATTTCTTATTTAGTTCTCTTACCTAACTGCATTGGATAACACTTCCAGGACAATGATAAATGACCATAGCTATGCAGCGCTCTTGCTCTGTTCCTGTTTTTAAAACAAATTCAAAACACTGGCTTTGTCATGGTAACAGGTCTATGCCCCGGTCAGAAAAAAACGTCCCTTTTCGTCCCTTTATTAGACGGCTGGAGGTTAGACAGGTCTTAGTTCATTCAGTGGCTCAACTGTGTCAAATGTACCTGAGTCTCTTGGCTTTTCCCTCATGGTAGCAAGAAGATTGCTGCAGCTCCTAGAACATCCTTCATTTGATGCAAAAGAAGGCAAAATGGCACAGAGCACCCAGGTTTGTGCTTTTATCAGGAATACAATTTCCAAAAAGCTCCCCAGCAGATGTGCACTTGGAAAGGGACATTGGAAAACTTGGTGACAGAAATATAATGACCAACTCTACAATCAGATTTTCATTTTAGCTAGAGTTGTGCAAAATATTTTTTTGAATTATTTTAATTCCCTTTGTATCTACAGTTATTTTTCTACTGTTATTTCTAGTTTTGCATTGTTGTGCTTTCTCACTTTTTTCTTGATTAGTCTACAAATAGTTTGCTTATTTTGCTGTGGATTTTTCTTTCCTCTTAATGAATCTGAACTTGATTTTATATATCAATCCTGCCAGTTCACTTACATCTGCATTTATCTTTAATAATTCCTTACTTCTGCTGTTTGGGTTAACTTCATTGTTATTTTCCTAAATACTTAATTTGAATGCCTAATTCATTTAATTTCACCTTAATGATTAGTAGTGAAAGAATTTAAAACTGATTTTCCTCTGAGTATTGCTTTAGGATATAATTTGTTGTCGTTGTTGTCATTACATTTAGCTATGTTACATTGATTGTTTTGATTTTTGTTTCTTTGGCCTAAGGGTAGTCTGGAAAATATTTGTACATTTCATAGTAGTTGAGATTTTTTTAAATTATTCCTCTTTTGCTGTTTATTTGTAGTGCTATTGCATTGTGATCAGAGAAGCTGTACAATTTATGCTTTCGTAGAATTTACTGAGGTCTTTTTACCTGAATTTTGTAAAATACAGGGACATGTGAAAGGAATATATTACATTAGATTAATTAGGTTAATTAATTATATAGATCCAGTGTTTAATTTTTTAATCTATTTATTTACTTATTTTCAGTCTATGGAAATTGTTACAAGAGAAGTGTCTTTTCTGATACTTTGTTTCAAACAATTTACCCTGTATTTCCTGCAATTTTTACTTTATCTATTTTGATGTTATATTGTTTGGCCTATAAAGATGAATAAAGCATATGTTTTTATAATGGATTGCATACCTCAGCATTACAATCCTTTTTTCCTTGAATTCAACTGTGTCTAATATTAATATTGCAAACCCTCCTTTTCTTTTGTTTGTTATTGCCTGGTATATCTTAATCATCCTTATAGTTAAAATTTGTCTCTAATAACATGTGGTTGGATTTAATTTTATCATTATTATTAAATTATTTAGAGAAGTTGTACATTTGCAGAAAAGTGATATAAAAATACAGTGTTCCCATATACCCTCCTATTTTGTACCTTTGTTACAAATTGATGAAAAAATATTAAAATCATACTATTAATTGTAGTCCATAGTTTATACTAGGTGCATTTTCCCCCCATACTACCCTATTATTAACACCTTATATTAGTGTCATACATTTGTTATACATGAAAGAACATTCTTATACTTGTACTATTAATCCCAGTCCATCATCCACAACAGGATTCACTGTTATACAGTCCCATGTTTTATCTTCTAACTTTCATTTTAGTAACACATACAACCCCAAACTTCCCCCTTTCATCCACATTCACACACATAATTCAGTGCTGCTAATTACACTCACAGTTACTTGCCACCATCACCACTATCAATTTCCAAACACTTACCATCAACCTAAATAGAAATTCTGTACAAATTAAGCATCAGCTCTCCATACTCTACCCCAAGCAATCCCCTTATAATCTTATATTCTAGATTCTAACTCTATGAGTTTACTTGTTACATTTGTCCATATCAGTGAGATCATATAGTAAGTGTCCTTTTGTAGCCTGACTTATTTCAATCAGCATAATGTCCTCAAGGTTCATCCATGTTGTTACACGGTGGGACTTCATTCCTTTTTACAACTGAATAATATTCCATTGTATGTATATATCACATTGTGTTTATCCATTGATCAGTTGATGGACACTTGGTTGCATCCATCTTTTGGCAAGTGTGAATAATGCTGCTATGAACACTAGTGTGCAAATATCTGTTCAAGTCTCTGCTTTCAGTTCTTTTGGGGATGTACCTAGTAATGGGATTGCCGGGGGATATGGTAATTTTATATTTAGCTTCCTGAGGAACTGCCAAATTGTCTTCCATAGTGACCACACCATTTCACATCCCCACCAGCATCGAATGAGTGTTCCTATCCCTCCACATCCTCTTCAACACTTGTAATTTCCTGTTTTTTTTTAATAATAGCCATTTTAGTGGGTTTGAAATATTTCATTGTGATTTTTATTTGCATTTCCCTAATAGCTAGTGATTTTGAGCATCTTTTCTTGTGCTTTTTAGACATTTGTGCATCCTCTTTGGAGAAGTGTCTAAACAAGTTTTTTGTCTATTTTTTAATTGAGTTCTTTCTCTTTTTATGGTTGAGTTTAGGATTTCTTTATATGTTCTGGATAGTAAACCTTTATGGCTATGTAGTTTTAAAATATTTTCTCCCATCGTGCAGATTGCCTTTTCATTTTCATAGCAAAGTTCCCTGATGCACAAAACTTTAACACTGAGAAGGTCCCATTTATCGATCTTTTCTTTTGTTGCTTATGCTTTGAGTGTAAGGCAAAGAATGGTTAGAAACCATTGCCTAACACAAGTTTCTGAAGATGCATTTCTCTACATTTTCTTTGAGGAGTTTTATAGCCCTGGTTCTTATATTTAGGACTTTGATCCATTTTGAGTAAATTTTTTATATGGTGTTAGAGGTCCTTCTTTCATTCTTTTGCATATGGATATCCAGTTCTCACAGCACCATTTGTGGAAGAGATTATTCTTTCTAAATTGAGTGATATGGGCAGCCTTGTCAAAAATCAATTGGCCATAGGTGTGAGGGTCTATTTCTGAACTCTCAATTCAATTTCATTGGTCGTTATTTTTACTCTGGTGCCAGAACCATGCTATTTGGACCATTGAAGCTTTAATATGCTTTCAAGTCAGGAACCATGAGTCCTTCAAGTTTGTTCTTCTTTTTCAAGATATTTTTAGATATTCACAGTCCCTTACCCTTCTAAATAAATTTGAAAATTGCTTTCTCCAATTCTGCAAAGTAGGCTATTAGAATTTTTATTGGAATTGTATTGAATCTGTAACTCATTTGAGGTAGAATTTATATCTTTATGATATTTAGTCTTTCCATCCATGAATATGGAATGTCTTTCCATTTATTTAGGTCTTCTTTGATTCTTTAAGCAATGTTTTATAGTTTTCTTATACAAGTCCTTTACACCCTTGCTTAAATATATTTCCTAGATATTTGATTCATTTCATTGCTATTGTAAATGGATTTTTTTCTGGATTTCCTCCTCAGCTTGTTCATTACTAGTGTACAAAAACACTAGTGATTTTTTCATGTTGAATTTATACCCCACCACTTTGCTGAATGTTGTTATTAGCTCTAGTGGCTTTGTTGTAGGTTTTGGGGGACTTTCCAGACATAGGATTATACATCTGCAAATAGTGAAAGTTTTAATTCATCCATTCCAATATGGATGCCTTTTATTTCATTCTCTTGCTTAATTGCTCTGGCTAGTACAGTGCTGAATAACAGTGGTAACAGTGGGTATCTTTGTCTTGTTCCTGATCTTAGAGGGAAAGCTTTCAGTTTTTCCCATTAAGTATGATGTTGGGTGTGGGATTTTCATATATGCCCTTCATCATCTTGAGGAAATTTCCTCTTCTATTTTTCTAAGTGTTTTTATCAAGAAAGGATGCTGAATTTTAACAAATGCCTTTTCTGCATCAACTGAGATGAGCATGTGGTTTTTCCCCTTCATTTTGTTGATGTGATTAAGACAGTAATTGATTTTCTTATGTTGAAACACCTTTACATACCTGGGATAAAATTCACTTGATCATGGTGTGTACTTCTTTTGATGTACTATTGGGCTTGATTTGCATGTATTTTATTGAGGATTTTTTGCATCTATATTCTTAAGAGAAATTGGTATATAATTTCCTTTTTTTGTAATATCTTTACCTGGTTTTGGTATTAGGGTGATGTTGGCTTCATAGAATGAGTTAGGTAGAGACCCCTCCTCTTCAATTTTTTGGAAGAGTTTGAGCAGAATTGGAATTAATTCCTCTTGGAATGATTGGTAGAATTCACCTATGAAGGCATCTGGTTTGGGCTTTTCTTTGTTGGGAAGTTTTTGATGACTAATTCAATCTCTTCGCTTGTAATTGGTCTATTAAGGTTTTCTGTTTCATCTAGTATCAGTGTAGGTTGCGCATGTGTTTCTAGGAATTTGTCCATTTCATCTCAGTTGTCTAATCTGTTGGCATACAAATTGTTCATAAGATCTTCTTATGATCCTTTTTGTTTTTCATGGGGTCAGTAGTGTCCACTCCACCCTCTCATTTCTGATTTTATTTATTTATTTATTCAATTTATTTATTTGTGTCTTCTCTATTTTGTTCCTTGTCAGTCTAGTTAAGGATTTGTCAATTTTATTGATTTTTTTAAAAAAATAACAACTTCTGGTTTTGTTAATTTTACTGTTTTTTATTCTCAATTTCATTTACTTCTGCCCTAATCTTTGTAATTTCTTTACTTCTGCTTACTTTTTTTATCATTATTCTTCTATTCTTCCAGGTGTTTGATTTCAGCTTTTTCTTCTTTTTTACAGTGAACATGTAGCGCTATAAACTTCCATCTCAAAACAGCCTTCACTGCATCCCATAAGTTTTGATATGCTCTATTCACGTTTTCATTTGTCCCAATATATTTACTGATTTATCTTGCACTTTCTTCTCTGACCCACTGACTGTTCGAGAGTGTTATTTAACTACCATATATTTGTGGATTTTCTAATGCACTGCCTGCTATTCATTTCCAGCTTCATTTCATTATGGTCATAGAAGACACTTTGTACGATTTCAGTCTTTGTCAATATATTGAGACTTGTTTTGTGACCCAACATGTGGTCTATCCTGGAGTATGATTCATGTGCACTTGAGAAGAATGTATATCCTGCAGTACTGGGGTGCAATGTTCTCTATATGTCTGTTAGGTCTAATTCACTTCTATATTATTCAAGTTCTCTGTTTCTTTATTGATGTTCTGTCAAGATGTTCTATCTATTGATGAGAATGGTGCATGGAAGTCTCTAACTGTTATTGTGGAGGTGTCTATTCCTTCAGTATTTAGCTCATGTATTTCAGAGCACCATGGCTAGCTGCATAAATATTTATATTTGTTACTTCTTCTTGATGGATTGCCCCTTTTATTAATATACAGTTTCCAACTTTGTCTCTTTTAACAGCTTTTGACTTAAAGTCTATTTTGTCCAATATTAGTGTAGCTACCCCAGCTCTTTTTGGGTTATTATTTGCATGAAATACCTTTCTCCATACTTTCATTTTCAACCTATTTGTGTCTTTGGGTCTAAAGTGAGTCTCTTGTAAACAACATATAGTTGGGATTATATATTTTTTATCCATTCTGCCAACATGTGTCATTTGATTGGGGAATTTAATCCATTAACATTCAATGTTGTTACTGTAAAGGTGTACATACTTTGGCTATTTTGTCCTTTGGGTTTTATATGTCATATCTTTTTTAGATCTCTCTTTTACTTTATTGCCACCTCTTTTTCTGTATAGTTGATTGTTTTTTATGTATCTGACTGATCCCTTCCCTCATTTCTGTTTTTGTATATTTTTAAAATACTGTCTTTGTGGTTACGCTAAGGTTTATATTATACAACCTACATCTATTGTATGTACTAATTTTAAAAGATGCCAACTTAGCTCCAATAGCATACATGTTCTCTGCTCCCATGTCCCTCTGTTTCCCCTCTTATGTTGTTTTTCTCCTATTTTATCACTTTATATTTTGCATGTTTGTTATCAGGAAATATGCCTTTTTCTTGTTCAATTGTATTCAGTTTCTTATATGAATTAAAGAGTAGAGCTGTATATTGAGGATCCAGTACTATTGGGTTTTGCATTAACCTTTTCTGTCACCCTTACTGATGATCTTTATTTCTTCCCACTAGTTCAACCCACTCTCTCCTGTCTTTACCTTTCAACCTGCAGAACCCCCTTTAGTATTTCTTGCAAGACATGTCTCTCCTGTGAACAAACTCTCAGTTTCTGTTTACCTGTGAACATTTTAAACTCTCCCTCACGTTTGAAGGACAGTTTTGCCAGATAAAAAATGTTTAGCTGGTAGTTTTTCTCTTTAAGTACTTTAAATATATCATACTACTGCCTTCTTGCTTCCAAGGTTTCTGATGAGAAAATAGTACAGACTTACTGAGGACCCTTAGTATGTGATGAATCATTTTTCTCTTGCTCTTTTCAGAATCTCCCCCCACTTTGGCATTTGACTTTCTAATTAGTATGTATCTCAGAGTATATCTATAAGAATTTATCTGTCTATAGTACATTGAATTCCTTGAACATGTATATTTTATATCTTTCATAAAAGTTGAGAAGCTTGGGGCCATTATTTCCTCAAATGTTATTTCTGCCCCCTTTCCCTTCTCTTCTCTTTCTGGGACACCCATGATGCATATGTTTGTGAGTGTCATGCTGTCACTCAAATCTCTGAGACACTGCTCAAATTTTGTCTATCATTTTCTCTTTCTGTTCTTCTGATTGCATGATTCCTCTGGCCAGTCTTCTAATTCACTGGTTCTTTCTTCTGTCTGTTAAACCTACTGTTGTATGCCTCTAGGGTATTTTTAATCTGTACTATTGCATCTTTAATCCCCATAATTTATCTTATGTTTCTTTTTATACTTTCAAATCCTTCTTTGTGAGCACACATTGTCTTCTTAATATCATTTATCTCTTTATACATATTTTCCTTTATCTCTTTGAATCTAATTTAGGAGAATTGTCTGAATATCTTTGATTATTCATTATCTCTGAAGTTTTTATTTGTTCCCTTGGCTGAGCCATATCTTCTTGTTTCTTAGTATGACTGTTATTTTTTGCTGATGTCTAGGCATCTGATTATCTTGATGAGTTAATTCTGAAGGTCCATTTCTCTCCTTCTTGTCTAGGGTTTTATTTGTTAACTGGCTCTGTGTTAAGGCTCTTCTTTGATACTTGATCTAACTTATTCTAGACCTTTAGAATATAGACTGTGTTTAAATGTTCACATTTTCTCAGCTCTTCTTCATCTGGTTCTTGCTCTGGATATACAATGCAATTTTTTTTTATTAATTAAAGAAAAAAAAGTGGCTAAACAAACTGTGGTATATACATACGATGGAATATTATGCAGCTTTAAGACAGAATAAACTTATGAAGCATGTAATAACATGGATGGACCTAGAGAACATTATGCTGAGTGAGTCTAGCCAAAAACTAAAGGACAAATACTGTATGGTCCCACTGATGTGAACCGACATTCGAGAATAAACTTGGAATATGTCAATGCGATTTTTAATATTGCACTTTTTGTGCAATTGTTTTACCTTCAGAAGAGAGTTTCCTTTCCTCTGTCCCTTCTCCAGGAATTTTGTCTGTTCTGTTTGTTTTGTGAAGACTTTTCTACCCAGCTCCTGTGATTTATTTAAATTCTTTCCCTCACTTACTGTCATGTTTTCCTTAAACTTTTCATTTATGGGACCTATCTTACAGCAGCTCAATTTAAAGCCCCCCCTTTTTTTTTCTGTGAGGCTTTTCCACCCCATTAAATTTTTCTGCCCTGGGAAGCCAAACGGGGTTGACCCAGAAAAATGGGTCACTCTGGAAAAGTCCATTTTACCTTTACATGTCTAGATGACTGAACATGGATTGAGTAAAAGCAGAGCAGTTCGTACCATTTTTTTCTGTTGCTCTCTCTGTGTGTGTGTCTCTCTCTGTCTCTCTGTCTTTGCCCTTGGGAGCCCTTTTTTATGCTGCACTCCACGGTGGCTTGTGTTCCACCCTGTGGCTCTACGATGTAGGTCCCTGTGCCTGAACATGTGTGGAGTTCTAACTCACTGCTGTGACTTGCTCTACAGTCTCAGTCCATTGGGGCTGGGACCTGGACCGTACGGCCACTGTGTGATTCTCAAGCCATGCAGGACCAATTGATGGGGAGAAGAATGGGGAAGCAACCAGCATCCAGGATGGAATTCTCCTGCCTGACATTTTTCTGTTTCTTCCGTTCAGCATTTGTAGAGTTTTTCTCCAGTCCCTACCATCCTCCAGAGTTCTAAGCAATTGGGATTTGTCCTTTTATTTGCTGAATCTCTGGGGAGCCTTTTCAGGGCATATCTGACATCCCCATGTTGATGAGATCATTCCTGGATTTTTGTTTTTGATCCAGTGTGTAAGTTCTTTTTTTAAAAATAAAAATTAGCTTTTATCACATCTGCATTTATTTTTATAATAGCTCTCTGTTTCTTCTCAATTTTGTAATCTCATTTAATGTTTTCTGGGTTTTTTACTTCCTTTTTTTTTTCCTTTTATGCTTTCTTTCTCTATGTTTTGGCTTAGTTTTGATTGCTTATTTGCCTGGCAGCATATGGAAGACACATAGTCTATTTTTATTTCTAACTGATGGTTACCTTTACAACTTTAAACAGTATGCATAAATCTTTCTCCTTTTATCTATTTAGGAAATAAAACAGTATGAGGAAATTAGTTCCCTTACATTTCTTTTGTACATTTTACTCCTAATTTTAATTGATATATTCTGGTATATTTAATTAGCATATATTCTTCCCAGTCTGTTAACATTACGTTTTCATTTTTGCACAAAATATTCATTCTTTTATAATAATAAGTTTCATAAAAATTTTTCACTACAATTTTTTACATATACATTTTTTTTGTTTTGATCAGCATAATTACCATGGCAATTTAGCCTTATTTGCGTGTGTTCAATGCTCACCTGTAATCCTTTCAAACAATGGCTTTCCTGTTTTACGTCCTCTGTGGGTTCACTGGATTGTCTCATTAACTAGACTTTTCGGAAGCACATATGAAGGTAATACATCTCTTTAGTCTTTGCACATTTGTAACCGTCTTTGTGTTGTCATAATATACAACTGTCAATCTGGCTGCATCAGAAAGTCTTGGGGCACTTATATTTTGCCTCAAAATCTGTAAAGGTTGCTCTACTGTCTTTCGTTGTTGAATATTGCTGGGCTGAAGTCTGAAACTGGCTGAATTTTCTCCCATCTAAGAGACTTATCTTGTCTTCTTACTTGTGTGGAGTGATCTGTTATTTCTAAAGTTCAAAAAAACCCCTAAAGTGTGTCTTCCTGTCGTTGTCCATTGTTTGATCATTGAGTTTGGTGAGTCTGTTTGATGGGCAGATTCAGTTCTTTCACTTCAGGAAAAATTTCTTCCCTCATCCATTGCTTAAGTTTTTCTGCTCCTTTTGGTATAGTTTCTGTTCCAGGAAATTAGTTATTTGTAGACAAATTTCTATTGCTTGCACTCTATATCTATCATCACATCTCTTACCTTTTTATTATTTCTTTCTGCATTGTTCAATTTTATCAAATCTATTCTCCATGTTCCTAAATCAGTTCTCTGCAAAGCCAATGTTTCTTCTTGTTTTTGCTTTCTTTTGTAATTGATTGATTAATTCTGCAATGGGATAATTTTGCCTTCAATTTCTTCCCTTAATTTCTCAGCTCCTTTTTCATATTATTCCTTTATTTTGCCATCTCACTGATGATCTTGAGTTTCATGGGTATTCTGTTTTATTTAATGTACTTGAGAATGTGACTTTGATAATTTTATCATTTAAACTGAGACCCAAAGCATACTCCAAGTGAATCATAGGGAGGCACAGGAGATTACTCAAAGTAAAGAAAATAGCATGGGTAGAGGTACAATGTGGGAGGAAGATTTATGGCAGGAAAATAAGACCTAAAAAACAGGGGAAAAGTGAATAATATCTATCTTGAAGCTTAAGAAGTAAGTGGAGGACAAATTGTACAGGAACTTGTAGGTCATGTTAGGAGTTGAATAGTTTTGCTTTGTTTTCAAGTTCAGTAGGAAACTATTGAAAGGTTTTTAAGATCCAGGAGCCATTTATTTTGTAGTATCCATAGCACATGGTAATTGATTGATGTGGAGATAAAGGATGTATGTGATTGTGAAAAACAAATGTGGGACTCAATTTTAGATGACTGTGAAAAGAAGCAGAAAATCTCAGACTTGATAGTGTAGACATGGGATAATTTTTTAACAGAACAACGACTAATGAGTACCATTTGGGGAAGATTAATATGTGAACAATTTCAGGATGGAAAACAAAGAAAGAAAAGATCAACTGTTCTCTACATTAGAAAGGGAGCAGTTTGTGCATCAAGGAAGGAAGAAAGAGTACAGTCAGAGGAAGGTGTTTGGGACGTGCAAACAAATCTCAATGTAGGCAGTAAAGTAGAAAGCACACTCAGTGGAGACACAATAAACAGAAATGGAGAAACCAAAGAAAGAAAAGAGAAGATGGGAGTCTGGATGGGAGATTGCAAAACCTGTTTAGTTGAAAGATTTTCCAGGTGAAATCAAGCAGGACCACTGATACCATTAGGGCACACAGCCTTCCTAAAGTCAAACATACTGTACTTTTTACTTCTATTGAGCGAAATATTGGATGCATAATAAAAACATTTCAGAGCTGCTCCTTAAATGCTTGTATTCTGCATGAGCCTTCTTAGCCTGTAGACTTGCTATTCCTCCAGTCCTTCCCACCTAATGCGAAAAAGAGAACCTGACCTCATCTTCAAACATTCACTAATGGAAAATAATCTAGTGTTTTTAGGTGCAATTTACTGAAAACATGCACACAGTACTGGCTAAGTGGCATGTCCTCTATTTAAAGAATCAATTAAAATGTCATCTAAATCTCTTCATACTGAAAGTGTGTTTCTTACATCTCCAAGGCTTTGTCAAATTCAAGCAGCAGTATTGTCCAAGTGCAGGTAGGTGTTTGCATCTCCATCACACTTACAGGACCAGACCTTGAAGTCTTGGATCCTGGCTTTAGCTAGACCTGTGGCAGTCCTTTTGGTTGAGTGGTGTCACAGGCTGGTTCTAGGGGGGAAACCATCTCAGGACCTTGGAAGCTCCCTCTGGTTCCCTGGCTCCCATTACAGATGTTGCAGTTTCCCTTTGCCCTTCCTTTCTCCAGAAATCTTTTCAGGCTCTGCTTCTTGGACCCATGGCCTCTGCTCCAATCTCTTCCTGCCCTCTACCCATTACTCCAGGTGTTTGGCCCTTCCTTTCTTCCTGGGCCTGCCCCTGTCCCCTCCCACACCCTGGCCTGAGTTTTAGAGTCCGGGCTGGACCAAGTCCCAGGCTTCTACTCACTGAGAAGGAGGGGCGAGGCACTCTCTGGAACAGTGCAAAGTACACTTCAGAGTTCTAAGATGCCAGTCACACACGCTCGACAGTTTTGTGTGACTCTTATTTTTGGCCTGGGTCATGGTCTGTTGAATTGGAAGAATTTTCCAGGTTTTGAAAACATATACTGATGCCCCATCTCTAGATCTGTCATTTCCAAGTCATGACTAGAGAGAAAAAAAATGAAGTGAACCTGAGCCCTTGGTGCTGTGGACCCACGCAGAGCTGCTCTGTTGATGCCTGAAATGCCACCAGAGGGATTGCTGTGGGGAAACGATTTTCTGAAATAGAGAAAGACTCATGATGAAGTGTGCAATGAAATGAAATACAGTTTTCCCTACATCTACATCACCATTGCCTTCCTGGAAACACTGGTGTATATAAAATCCAGGCAAAAGGCATTTTGTGCTTATATGTTGAGCAGAGTTGGATCCAGGATCAATTCATCATAAATAGGTTTGCTTTTTGTTTTTTCTTTTTTTTTCTACATGGCTGTGTAACAGGATATATACAAGTTGTGCCTGCCGAACATAGGATAATTCTTTTTGTGTGGGACTGTCCCATCCACCATAGATCTCTTAATACCTGCCAGTGCTGCCCACCAAACATTGGAACAACCAAAAAATCCCACTGCAAATTTCCAAAATGCCCCCTAGGGGGTGGTACAACTCCCCTTGAGAACTACTGATTTAGATAAACTGAGTCTTCCTCTCGGATACCTTAAATAGAGGTTTTGGCTACATCCTGGATAGATGGGTTATAAATTCATATTTATCTAGAGTTTAGAACAATGCCACGCATATGGTAAGTTCTGAATATGTGATTACTGCATAAATAAACAAAAGAAGTCAGTTACAATCAAAGTATTCCCAAGTTTTTTAAAGTTAATGATTAGATAAATGCAATGGTTGAGCCCATAGGACAAGATTTTTTTTAATGATATAAAATGTGCACATCTATAGGAGATATCATTCATGTAAAAGGAGGGCAATCATCTACGTAATTGCTTTCTACAAACAAGGACATGTAAGAAACTAGTAATGTTCTTTGCCTCTGGGGAGAGGAACTGGGTAACTAAGGGACAGGGATCAGAAGGAGACTTTTCACTGTATATACTTTTAAACTTTGGCATTGCCAGCAAAATGAATGAAGTGCCTAGTTCAAAAGAAAGAAGTGAATACATATTTTTAAAAATTTGAACAATTTAATGTAGCACATATTTCAGGATAGAAATATTTTGTGTGGTAATGAGATATAAACAAGGGTTTAACATAAAAGACTATTATTTACTTTTTAAAGCCAAATCAACTTTTGTAGTTTTTCTATTCTTACTTGGGTCTCCATTTTTGATTATTAAAATCAATGTCCCCAAAGAAAAATCAATGTCACCCAGTATTCCCTGATATTACATAGTTTAAATTTCATTGCACATGCAAGCACACCAATAAGCTACACAGAAATATACCTACTTCATTGACATCCAAACTTAACTCACGTCCTTCAGTCCCTACATGCCTGGGACTTTGGAGATAATGAAAATGTGATTCTATACCCAATTGGTCAGGCCTTCTGGGCGGCTAGGACCATGGTCAACACCCAGCCAATAGGTGGGCGAGATATATGGGACTTGTAGAGAGCACAGCAGACATAGATTGTAGCATCTGGGAAGTTCAAAGTCCTAGAATCTCAAGTTTGGAGGAAATCTTTAAAGAGTATCCAGGTCACTCCCTTTCCTTCCTTCCAGCAGATGATGAAACAGAGCTCAAAGCACAGAAGAGTTTTCCCCCCAGGTCACTCAGTGAGATGGCAGAATTGGAACTCAAACCCCAGAATTAGGGTGGACAGATAAGAGGCTATTTCTACTGTCTCCATACTTTGCTAAGTGTCTGCCTTGTTTTCTTTCTGGTATGTATGTGGTGGGTATTTTGGTTCGTTAATGCTGTCTGAATGCAACATACCAGAAGTGGGGATTTGTTAGTTTACAAATTTACAGTTCTCAGACCACGACAATGTCCAAATTAAGGCATCAATAGGACGATACCTTCTTGGAAGAAAGGCTGCCGGCTCCTGGAACACCTGTGTCACATGGGAAGGTACACGATCAGCGTCTGCTGATCCCTGTCTCTGGGTTTTGAGGCTTTCAGCATCTGGCTTCAGTGGCTTCCTCTCTGAGCTTCTACGGATTCTCTCTTTATCTTCTCTGGGGGTTTCCCTGTGAGCATCTCTCAATTTCATCTTTCTTAAAGGACTCTAGTTAAGGGATTAAGATCTTGGATGGCATGGGTCGCATCTCAATTGTAATAACCTAACCAAAAGAGCCCACCCACAGCAGTTCTGCACCCACAGGAATGGATTAAAAGAACGTGACCTTTTCTGGGTACATAGCAGTTTCAAACTACCGCAGTGGGAGAGAAAGAAAGGGTGAAGACATTACACATGGAATTATTTCTGTCCTGTATTGAAGCTTAGAAAACTTCTAAGCATCTCAAGGGCCATATTTTTCAAGCAGAGGTGATGTGACTGCAGCCTCGGAGTGATAAACAAGGCATGATCCTGATGTGACACCACAGGAACAGCCTTTGGGGCCCGTCTGGTCCTTCCTGTGTGCACCCAGGGGGCAGTCTCAAATTGGGAATACCATCTTGGCCCAGGTGCAAGCATTCTTCTCAGTGTTAATGCACCACAAGTCCCAGATACATCATTTTGGTACAGCATTCTTCCCCAAGCACCAGATTCTAAGTCAAAGGACCGCTCTTGCAAATAAAATGCAAAAATCCCTATTTGTACAGTCCCGGTCCTTTCAACAAAAAGTGAGATATAAATCTAGCATTCCAGTGCCAAATTCATCATGGATTTGGGAAAACCAGGTGTTTCCCTTTCCTGGTTGGAGGGTGGGGAGACATTTAGAACAAGTGTTCCCCTGAGGTTTCCTTTCCTCTCCCTCCCTTTTCTACCAAAAAAGTATAAGATTATTAAAAAGATTCCCATGTCTATTTTCAAATTATACTAGAAAAGTAGATTAAAGTTTTTGTGTTTAGGAAAAGGAGGATACATTTTCAAACATAAATTATGGCAGTATTAATAATTGCACATTTGTGCTAAGTAACTAGAAAATTATTTGAGCATTAAATCCATTTACATATGTTCACTCGGGTTTCTCTCCCTGAAGCTCGCAAGTATTTGGGGTTTGAAACATTTAATCACTTAGTAAGCAGCCCTCAATGGGATTGCCATTTATTTATTGTCTTTATTGATTTTCTTACACAGGAGAATGCTTGTGGTAGAAAGGAACTGACTGCCGAAGTGAAAGAACTCTATCTTTTCTAGGGCAGAACAAAAGCTCCTTTTTCCTTTTTTATTTTCCTTTACTTATTTATTTATTTTTAAAAAGAGCAACCTGTTTTCTCCAGATTCTCCCAGCCAGGGCTGGAAAGCTGCTGCTTCATTCATTTGCTGGATACTCTCTTCCCATCCGTGCGACATTTTATTGGTTTTAGACGGACGCATCAAGCAGTATTTGATTTTCTGTTCAGGTCTAATGATCAGACTTAACGCCCTTATCTGAAGCATTTGGACAACGGAGAACCCCACCCCCGCCCCCACCTCGCCACAGCCCTCCAGAAACACACCTGAGTCTTAGTCGATCTAGGAGCCCCTCCCATGTACATTTATTATAACGTTTTCACTAAAAAAGGAACCTGAAATAACCCAGGCTGCCCTAACGGCTAGCACATGTTATTCTCTCTGCACGGGCCTACTGTGAATTGGCATCCAGGCTCTCATTTCATCTTCCCGCCAACAGCAGGTCCATGAGGCGGGGCCTACTGATTAGGTTGAAGCTATGAAATTGATGATTTTATCATTTAAAATGGTTGAATAGCAATAATTTTATGGATTTCATCACAACCTTATCCCCATTTTGCACAGGAGACCGTGGGATTAGAGAGGTTAGTCATTCGCATAAAGCTGAGCAGTTAGTAACGCTGGAGCCAGATCTCTACCCCTGCCTTAAGGTCCCCCCCATATCCACATGACGAACCATGATTCCAACCACCCCCGCCAGCTGGCCTCATCCCGCATAGTGGCCATCTGAACCTTCCCAAGTGGTCTGAGGGTCAAGGGCACTCAAGAAGACAAAATTGGTGTAAAAGGAGAAGAGAGCAATGGGCAGCTAGAAAACCTGGTTTATATAGTACAGTCAGTTTTCTGGCATTCAAGGATCCAAGCCTGTCTTTCCGGAAGCCCCTGAGAAGACATGACCCCCTCCTCCTCCCAAGGCGTTTCTCTCTGACCCTCGGTGCATTCTCCTCCCACGAGGAGGTCACTATCCCTTCCTGTAAGGTCCTCCATCACACAGCTTAGTCATGGGTCCACAGCCTTTCCCAGCCTAAGCTCTGTCAAGGGGTCCCACTCACAAGGAGCCAGGTGAGCAGTGCAGAGGCAGGTCACTCCAGGGACCAGGGGACAGAGCCAGGCAGCTGGAATCAGGGAGGAGAGCCAAAGCCGGGGCCTTCCCTGAGGAGAGCCCGCTGGGAGGACCACACAGCCTTCTGGCAAGGATGACATCTGGATGCAGAGAGGACAGTCTGGGCTGCAGAATCAGGGGCTCCCAGAGAAGGCCAGGTAACTGCAAAGGAAAGGAGCTGTGATGAGAGGCTCACCCAGAACTGAGAATCCTCATCAGCACCACTTGGGGTTCCCCAAACCCCAGTTCAAGCCAATTACATGAAAATGAGATTTAAAATTTCAGAGATAACCCTTCAAGGTAGTGGAGCATAAGCCCTTACCCTTTAATCATGGCTGTATTGTGTGATTTCCTTCCAAAAGTCTCAGCATGGAAAGAGGTGGAAAGTAACTAACTAGTGGAGAAACCTGGCACACATAGGTGATCAACGTTAGCACCGAGAAGAGAAAATGCCACAGCCCATGACATTCAGAAGCTGGCCTGGTTGTCCCAACAGGGCCCTGCTATTCTCCTATTAGATGCAAATGGTGTCATAGAAATCCATCCTCAGACAGAGCTACTCTGAGGCAATGATTAGATGAGCAAAGCAAGGCCATATCATAATCTGGTCTAAACCCATGTGAAAACAAGGTCACTGTGCCACCCATGAAGTACCAAACACCCTGTGCTAGTTTGACATGATGTATGTACCCTAGAAAAGTCATGTTTTAATCCTAATCCCATTTTGTAAACACAGCATTTCTTCTAATCCTTATTCAGTATTGTATGTTTGAATCTGTAATTAGATCATCTCCCTGGATGTGTGATTTAATTAAGAGTGGTTGTTAAACTGAATTAGGTGAAGACATGTCTCCACCCATTTGGGTGGGTCTTGATAAGTTTCTGGAGTCCTGTAAAAGAGGAAACATTTTGGAGAATGAAGGAAATTTGGAGAGAGCAGAGAATGCTACAGTACCACGAAACAGAGAGTCCACGAGCCAGCAACCTTTGGAGATGAAGAAGGAAAATGCCTCCCAGGGAACTTCTTGAAACCAGAAGCCAGGAGAGAGCACTAGCAGATGACACCGGGTTCACCAAGTGCCCTTCCAGCTGAGAGAGAGAAGCCCTGACTGTGTTCACCATGTGCCTTCTCACTTGAGAGAGAAACCCTGAACTTCATTGGCCTTCTTGAACCAAGGTATCTTTCCCTGGATGGATGCCTTAGATTGGATATTTCTATAGACTTGTTTTAATTGGGACATTTTCTTGGCCCTTGAACTGTAAACTAGCAACTTATTAAATTCCCCTTTTTAAAAGTCATTCCATTTATGGTATATTGCATTCTGGCAGCTAGCAAACTAGAACACATGCCGTCTCTCAGCCACAATGCTATTTCTTTATCAATTCCAGCTTTTTCTTTGTGCTAATCCCCCCTCCCTGTGGATAAGTTTTATTGAGATGCCCAATCATTGAACTCGCCCACTTTCTTGCAGTATACAATCTAACATGAACCTCCGCACCCTTACACTTTTCACCAAATCCAACAAAACCCCAAATCCCATCATCTGTTCTTCCTAGCACACCACTGGGACCTCCTCCCTTGGGCATGTGTTCTCCCTTGCTGCAAGGAGCGCCCAACTTGTTTGGCTACAGGTATGTTTCTGGAGGTCTTTGGTTGAAGGATATCAACAGTATCTCCAGCAATAAATCATGTACATTTGATAGGCTGTGATGAAAATGGCACTTCACAACTGTGACTTTTCTCTCTGAAACTCATAAACCCAGTCTAACTATGAGATCAGATCAGACAAACCAAATGGAGGTACATCCTACAAAATACCTGCCCAGTATTCTTCAAAACTGTCAAGGACATCAAAAACCTGGGAAGTCTGAGAAGCCATCACAGTCCAGAGACGTGTAAGGAGAACTATTGGCTAAATGTAACACATGATCTTGGATGGGATCCTGGAACACAACAAAGGCATTAGGGAAAAATTGATGAAATCCAGATAAAGAATGGAGTTTAGTTCATTAAAAAAAATTAGCCTCGGGGAACAATTAAAATGATATTGATAGCATCATGTCTTTCTCATCTTTCAGCCTACTTTTCTCATGCAGACTCACCTCACATGGGGCAGGACGACTGCTCAATAACCCAGGGGGCTGGTTTTCTGATTGACCCAGCCTGGGTCCTGTGCTCTGAGATGAGCCAATGCATTCATTTCTGGACTGGGATCCAGTGGCCAGCTCCATTCAAAGCCCATGGACCCAACACCCAGCAAGATTACTGGAGCTTAAGGGACAGCTGGTCCCAGAAGAAGCAAAGCTTACCTACCTACCTACATACATACACATACATACAGATTTATTTTAAGGAATTGGCTCATGTGGTTGTAGGCCTGGTATGTCAGAAATCTGTAGGACAGGCCAGCAGGCAAGAAATTTGTAGGGAAGGCCAACAGTCTGGACACCCAGGCAAGCATAAATGCTATAGCCTTATGGCAGATTTCCTTCTGGAAACCTCAGTTTTCATTCTTAAGGCCTTCAATGGTTGGATGAGACCCACCCACATTATCGAGAATAATTTCCTTTATTCAAAGCCAACTGAATTGTAGATGTTGAATCCCTTTACAACAGCTACACCTAAATTTGTCTTTAAATAACTGGGTACTAGAGCTTAGTCATGTTGACCCATAAAATTAACAATCCATTAACTGGAAAAAGTCCATATCCGGTACCTTCCAACTCACCAACAGTGCTTTGACAGCATCTCATTAAGATACAATCCACTCCTAGCCCGGTGATGAGGGTAGCTACTCAGAAGCAGAGCCAGATGTGTGCCTTGTCAGATGCTATTCACTCACCATGTGGCCTTGAGAAGTCTTATACACATGCACCCCTCTTTTCCCTCATTTGGGGATGGGCAGGTAGCCACCTTATAGCACCAAAGGAAAGATCAAATGATCTTTTCTTCCAAGTGCTTAGGATACAGTAGTACTCAGTGAATGTGAGTTTAATCTGAGGCTCTCCTTTTCATAGCCTAATAACTAACTAATAACTCCCTCTATATGAAGAGTTAAGCAATTATTATAAGAAGGCCACTCTAGTGCATTTATGGAACTGCTTCCCTGCCATGAGTAATAGCAAAGAGTCTTTTATGCTATTAACCTGTGTAAATTTTAGATTTTTTAAAAATAGTAAGTTATATAGGTCGCTGCACTATACCTCTAACAAACTGCAACATTAGCTATCAAATTCTCATTGTTGGCTAATTTATCTTTCCAAGACTCAAGAATGCAATTCAAGGTAATTACTACCTGTATGCCATATTTCATTTATGGCCTCTATGAGTCATGAATCTTCTTCCTTTAACTGAAAACATTTAATGCAATTAATTCAAGAGGTCTGCCACATATGTTGTATAACCAAACTCAACGCAAATTGCGTAAGTGTGTGTTGTATTTTATGATCGCATTCCGGAATTCTCACATGAAATATGATGTCTCCTAGTAACATCGGTTGGAGGTGGGGGTGACGTAGGAATAAAGAAGAACTGTGTTCTTTCTCTGGATTAATGAAAATTTTATTAATTTTCTTTTAAGCAGAGGGGCTAGCAACCATTGAAATATTTTTGCAATGCATTTTTAATTTTTTTGAACCACTGAATTATATAAACACACCTTGCTTCTATTTGATTTTGATTGCTTTCTTGGCCTAGTTTCTTTGCAAGCATTTGGTATGATTGAATAATTTTTAGTTGTGTTTTCTTGCCATGCCTATGCTAATCTACTAACGGTTGGTTTTGCAGCATTGCCAGTCTTCGTTAAAATCTTTACCTTTTGCTGGGTTTTTAAAAGGGTATTTTATTGCCTGTTTTTACCATTCACAGCAGCTTCTGGACACTGCCATTCCACCAGCTTACCTCTCCTCCCTGCCACCCACTCACTGGGACCTCCTGCTCTTCAGAGAGAATCTCGACTCCTTCCCCAGCCACCACGTCATGACTCCATCAGCAGCTCTGCTCTTTGGCATGCTTTTGCATTTTCATATTAGATGAGTTGTTAACGTTTCAACGTGAGGGATAATGCCATTTAAGATGAGAATAAACTCCTTAATGGCTGAGATGATTTAATTTGCACAGTCTGTTCCCGAGCCTTTGCCTAGACTGCAGCATGGCCAATAATGTCACATCCTGCATATGGGGACTGCTCTGGAGCTTCAGAAACTCCCTAGTAACAGCCCAGTGATGTTGAGAGACCAAATCGCTGTGTGCCTTGCTTGCTTTTGTGTGGCGAATGGGGTAACAATGTTCTTGTGCAAAGTATGAGTTGAAATCTTTCCATACAAAATGTCTTAATGTGGGGACTTCCTAGCGAAGTTTGGCCTTCTGTTGCTTGGGGCTCTGCTGAGTGAACTTTCCAGGGCTGGGCTGAGCAAGGGATTCAGGCAACACACCTGCCTCAACCTCAGCTAGGCGGGCTTTGCTGCCTGAACATTATAGGAGGAGAACTCACATTCAGATGAGTTCCACCAACATTTATTGACCACCTACTATGCACCAACCAACAGAGATGGGGCAGAATGTGGCATGTAAGAAAAGGGCTGCATTTTTTAGGAGCTGGCATGCTGATGGGCTTGCAAGGTGGCATTTCTGTCATCATTTATCCATTCACTTGAGAAATACTAGTTGGGTGCTTACCTCGGCTGGGTGCTAGGGATACAACAGTGAACAAGGCAAACTTTGGCCTTGAAGCTGATGATCTAGTTCAATTTCTAGGTTAGGAAAAGACAAGGCAGAAACGAGTTTAACTTACAGCAATAATAATGATCTGTCATGCCATTGTAAAGAGTGACTTGCTGGAGAAAAATCAAAATAGCTTTTTCATAGCTCTATTAGTCTCATGGCCATAAGAAAAACAAAGTAGATTTTCTTCATAGCAGGTAGACACCTGCTACTTCAGTGTCTCAGAGTAAATGCAACTCTCCCTGCTTTTGTCTATAATTTGCAAAACATATCTGGTTTTCTTTTTACATCTCCCCCAGTGGTGAAGGTATTGAACTTGTATTTTGCTGCAGTATCTTAGGAGGGTGCTCAGTCTGTGGTTTTATTTTGTGACAGAGAAAGCATTGCTTACTACATAAATGGATAGGAGACCAAACACTTTCCCAGTTGTTTCATGATAGATTGGAAGAAAAAAAATCAATAATCAGATAGTCTAGAACATTCATAAAACTGGTTATTTTAAACCACTATTGAGTTATTCTCTGGATTAATTTGGTGTGCCATGGGATTTTTGGACCAAAATCTGTGTTTTATTATAACTATTGCTCTTTGAATGGGGAAGAGTATATGATTGCAAGGTGAAATTAATTCACTCAAATAGTTTATGGTGTTGCTTTCCTTTAAGGTACTGGTTCTTAAATGGGAGCAATTTTACACTCCCCCCACCCTGGGGGGACATTTGGTGATGTTCAGAGACATTTTTGGTTGACATAAGTCGGAGAAGTTACTGGCGGAGAGTTGAGGCCAGGTATGCTGCTAAACATCACACACTGATAGAACAACCCCCCATGGGAAAGCATTATCCAGCCCAAACTATCAATCGCACCAAGGTTGAGAAACCCTCCTTTAAACCATCCAACTGCAGGGACATTGCTACATGCGACATGCAGGTGAAATTGCCAAAACCAGATGAATTCTGGGAAAGCAAGTCCACTTGCTCTTCCTGCTCTCTGATTATCTCCTTTGTCTATTTAGCCATCATTTTTCCCCCTTGGGCTGCAAAGCTTTTTGTGTTTTTTATGGACCCAATACTTAACTATATGGGCTTTTCATTACCCATTCTAAAATCGTGACTGGGTGGAATGTAAATTGTATAACACATCTTTCTGCAGCTCCAGATTCTGCAACTTAAACCTCTTAGGCTGCTTATCTGTCTCCCACCACCTACCTGCGTTTTATGCACTGCACTTGGCATTCTTGATTGTTCCTTTCATATTAATTTCAATGGTGCCCAGAGGGTCCCTCTCACCATATAATAGGTTGCTTTGTGAACAATTCCAGTAAGAGAACCATTCTGCCCAACCAGCGAGATACTCTGAAATGTAAAAAAGATACCCTAAGTGTATCATTCCCTGTCCTCCTGTACACTATATCCTGCAATTGTATTGAAATTAAAATGAAGATGAATTATTGTCTCCCCTTTCACTTTAAACGTGCCCCCACTGTTTCAGGTAATCCGCTCAGCCATCTGAAATGGTTGGAACTTGGAAGTTACCAGTTGGACATGGTTGAATATTTATTTTGTACTTAAATTTGCAAATCGTTAAGTATCCCTTGTCCGGAGATCATTATTTTCATCATAATAGACTTCTGTTACATTCAAGTTGTTCCAGCTTTTGATTGACCATTTGGATTATGACAGTTGTTGGTCGCATTTCATTTGGCTGCAGTTTCCCTTAGTTCATTTGCAATCGTCCCTTGAGCGTAGTTTGCTTTATGCAGTGCCTAAAGAAGCTTGCCTCTGTCTTTTCAGAAATCTTTGTCCTGATGGGAAAACTAAATAGACTTTCTGAAAATGTTGCTTTTTTAATATAATGCCTTTCATTGGCAGGGAAAGCGGGACGTTTCAGATTTTCAAAAATGCTGGATTTGAGCTGTTCACTTGAAAATCAAGTCTGCTGCAGCAAACAACCAAGCTGGCATTGCCATCCTCTTACGGGTGGATTAAGAAAAGGCACAGCAAAAAAAAAAAAAAAAAAAGTTTAAAATCAGACACTCTGATTATGTTTAAGTTGGGTGTCTCTTGGTGGGAAGGCTTTATTGTCATCTTTCTCTCTAGTTCCTGAATTTGAGCCTTTAAAATTAATTGTAACACTGCTGACACCATTGTCTGCTCACACCCTGGCTGCCCACATACCACCAAGACTCCACATGCTACCGATTCTTCCAGTGAGACGTGTTGCCACCTTCCTGTCCCTACTTCATGTCCTTCTCTCCAGGGCTAGGGGGATCTCTCCACTCAGCCACTACTGGGTTGACTCATCCATCCTGGCGCCATATCTCTCACTTTCCTTGTGTCCATGGAAACTTGAGTGGTCATCTTAAAATGTTGTTTTGATTTCCTCACTTCCTATTCAATTCCAGCAAAATAAAGGCCAAATTGTCCAGCTGTCATCTCAGGTTTTCTGCAGTTTGGCCCTAGATTACCCTTTCAGTTGTTTCATTTACTCCCTTTCAAGAACATTTGGCACTAGACAAAGTTCTTTATTCTCCATCCTACAAAAATGACTCTCTGTCTTATCACTTGTCCCCACTTGAAATGGACCATTTTTTACAAAATCCTATGGAAATTCAAATATAACCTTCTTCATGAGTCTTTCCCCAACTACTCCAGTTGGCAAGGAAAGGAAATCTCTTTCTCTAGAATTTTTGAGGTTACTGTTTTTACTACTTGCCTTCCTGAATTCAGGTTTCTGGTCAAATAGGCCTGCTTCAGAAAGCAGCCCAGTCCTTTTTAAAATAACACCCCAGTCCTTCTCTCTCCTCTTACTCTGTTTTATCTTCCTCCCTTGCTTTCATCACTTCCTAAGAAGTGATTTCTTTGTTTGTCTGCTTATTGTCTGTTTTCCCATTAAAATGTAAGCTTCAAGTTTGTGTCTGGCTGGTTCACTGTCCCTCTTTGTAGCATCTTGACTAGGTCTTCAATATATAGTAACTGAGTAAATGCCTTTGTGTCTTTATACTCATCTTTGTATTGTTAATCATCTTTAACCTGAAAGTGACTATATCGTGTCTTCCCAACTCGACTGTGAAGTCTTTGAAAGCGGTGATCATACATGACCACTTTGTATTTTACCTCCTTTCCCTTTCCTATTGTTCCTTTTCATACACAAAGATATGAAAAAAAACCACAGCATCTAGTAGGCATAGTGCCTTGAACATAGTGGGTGTTCAATAAAAAGTTGTAGAAAGAGCTTTTTCAAAAAGATGTTAATCAGACTTCCATTTCTGATCATAATGAAGTAGCAGATACTGGATTTACTCTCTCACATGAAACAACTAAAAAATGAGACAAAATACATGGAACAATGACCCTCAAAACACTGGCTGTCGAGTACTGAAGGGAAGAGGTCCCTGAGAGATGGGGAACTGATGAAATGAGTCCTCTAATTGCCCCAGCTTACAGCCCAAGGCTGAATCCAGGCTGGCCCCAATTGTCTCTCTAAGAAGACTCTAGAGCATGGAGCCAAAGCAGCTAAGAGATAGCAGAAAGGACTGTCAAAATGGATAGAACGGCACAGAAAGAGAACTACAGAGAATTATAGAGATTCCCACCAGAGTACTCAGTTGAGTACTGATCAGCATATGCATACAAGGAAACCATCCAAGGCAAGGGAGTCACTTGAAAAGATTAGAGAACAGTGTCAAAAGTTCCTGCAGGGCAGGGAATAGTGCCTGCTCCCAACAGCCAGTGTGGAGAGCCTCATCATTCATGAGGCATTACTTAGAGTACTGCAGAGGTTTTCTCTCATTAGTGACGTTATTAGCTTAGCAAAGGGTACAAGCAAGACCCAGAAATAGCAAACTGTTCTCAGATAATTTAACTGGGTTCCAGATCAAAGCTCAAGAATATTTTTAGGAATGAATAAACATCCAGCACCGAGCAAGGTAAAATTCACAATGTTTTGACATCCAATAAAAAATCAGTAGGCGTAGAAAGATGCAGAAAAATACAACCCATAATGAAGAGAAAAATCAATCAATTGAAACTAACCCATAAATGACACCAACAATATATTTATATATACATACACAGGATATTATCTTTTAAATAGAGTAAAACAATAAGGTAAAAACCTTATATTTTATTTATATAGTTACTATCTCTGGTGCTCCTATTTCTTTATGTACATACCCATTTCCATCTGGTATCATTTGTCATCTGTTTGAAGGACTTTCTTTAATACTTGTTTAGGTTTTTTGGTGATGAATTATTTCAACTTTTGTATGTAGCGTCCATTTGAAAAAAAAATAAATACAAAGTATTGTGGGTTTATAATATATGCAGAAGTAAAATGTATGACAAAAATGGCAGAAAGATCAGGAAGAGAGAAATGGAAGTATACACTTATGAAATTCTTTTGATGTATGTGAAGTAGTATAATATCACTTGAGGTAGACAGTGATAAGTCAGATAAATATATTATAAACCCTAAAGCAGTCACTGATATAACACAACAAAGAGTTATAACCAACAGGCCAATAAAGGAGATAAAATGAAATTTAAAAAAACGATTAATCAAAAAAAGGTCAGACAAATAGGAAAATGAAAACTAAGAATGGATGGGACCAAAAATACACAGAAACAAAACAAAACAATAAAATCAGCAAGATAGTAGATTTAGATTTCTGAATGGCTGAGCAGGCATTTCAGCAGATCCTCTCTCTGAAAAGAAATACAAAACTAGGCACAATTGCACAAACAACCATTTTAGAACTAAAGTTTTCCCTCTAAGTTCAGGAACAAAGCAAAGATGTCCACTATCACCACTGTCATTCAACATTGTTCCAAAAGTTCTAGCCAGAGCAACTAGTCAAGAAAAAGAAGTAGAAAGTATTTAAATTGGAAAGGAAGGAGTAAAACTTTCTATATTTGCAGATGACATGATCCTTTACAGAGAAAATCCTGAAACATCCACAGCAAAGCTCCTAGAGCTAATAAACAACAGGGTAGAAGATCAATATGCAAAAAAATAAGTAGTGTTTCCATACTTGGTAATGTAAAATATGAAGCAGAAATTTTTTTTAAATTCCATTTGCTATAACAACTAAAAGAAACAAATATCTAGGAATAAATTTAACCAAGCACGTAAAGGACTTATACACAGAACACTAAAAAATATTGCTAAATCAAAGAAGACCCAAATAAATAGAAGAACATTCTGTGTTCACGACTTAGAAGACTAAATATTGTTAAGATGCCAATCCACCCAATGTTGTTTACAAATTCAACACAATCCCAACAAAACTTCCAATAGCCTTTTTTTTTTTTTGTAGAAATGGAAAAGCATCAAATTCATATGGAAGGGTAAGAAACTCCAAATAGCTAAAACCATCTTGAAAAAGAAGAACTAAGTTAGAAGACACATTTCTAAATTTAAAAACTTATTACAAAGCTACAGTAATCAAAACATCATGGTACTGGCACAGAACAGATATATAGACTGATGGACTCAAATTTGGAATTGAAAACTAAATCCTCATATCTATGGCCAATTGATTTTTGACAGAGGAGCCAAATCCACTCAATGGGGAAAAAATAATCTCTTCAACAAATGATGCTGGAAAAGCTGGATATCCATATGTTTAAGAGTGAAGGTGGACCCTTACCTCAAATCATTTATGAAAATTAACTCAAAATGGATCAAAAACCTAAATATGAGAACCAAAACTGTAAAACACCTAGAGTAAAACATAGGGAAGTATCTTCAGAATACTGATGCCAGGCAATGGTTTCTTAAACTTTACACCAAAAGCATGAGCAGCAAAAGAAAGAATAGATAAATGGGACATCATCAAAATTTTAAAAAATTGTGCATCAAAGGATTTTATCATGAAAGTACAAAAGACAATCTACAGAATAGGAGAAGGTATTTGAAAGCCAAATATCCGATAAGGGTTAAATATCAAGAATATATAAAGGATTTCTACTACTCAACAACAAAAAAGGCAAACCACTCATTTAAAGTGGGCAAAAGACTTGAATAGACATTTCTCCGAAGAAGATATACAAAGGACCAAAAAGTACACAGAAAATAAGTATTGGACAGGATGTGGAGAAATAGGAACTCTCATTAATTGTTGGTGAGAAGGTAAAATGGTGCAGCTGTTGTGGAAAACAGTTTGGCAGGTCCTTAAAAAGTTAAATATAAAAGTACCAAATGATCTGGCAATCCTACATCTTGGTATATACCCAAGAGACTTGAAAGCAGGGACTTGAACAGATTTTTGTATATCAAACTTCACAGTGGCATTATTCACAATTGCCAAAAATGGAAGAACCCAATGAATGGATAAACAAAATGTGGTGTATACACACAATGAAATATTATTCACCTATAAACAGGGATGAAGTTCTGATACAATGTGGATGAACCTTGAAGCCATTGTGTAGAGTGAATTAAGCCAGAAACAATAGGACAATATTGTTTGGTCTTACTGATATAAAATAACTAGAAAAAGAAAACTCATAGAACCAGAAGCTAGAGTATGGGTTGCTAGGAGTTTGGGTGGAGGTAGGGGATGAGGAGTTCATGGTTAATTGGTACAGAGTTTCTGTTTGGGGTGATGGAAAGGTTTTGTTAATGGATGGAGGTGATGGTAGTACTGCACTGTGAATGTAATTAACATCAGTGAATTATATGTTAGAATGTGAAATTCTAACATATTTAGAATTTCTTCTTAAAAATTTTAAGGGGAATGTAATGGAGAGGCTGTAAGGAACTGCCTGAAAATGTAGAGCTGTGTTCCAGTAGCCGTGTTTCTTGATGATGATTGTATAATGATATAGTTTTCACAATGTGACTGTGTGATTGTGAAAACCTTGTGTCTGATGCTCCATTTATCTACGTTGTCAACAGATGAGAGGAACATATGGAATAAAAATAAATAATAGGGGGAACAAATGTTAAAATAGATTTAGTTTGAAATGCCAGTGATCAATGAAAGGGATCAGTAAGGGGTATGGCATGTAAAAATTTTTTTTTCTGTTTGTTATATTTTTCTGTTGTCTTTTTATTTCTTTTTCTGAATTGATGCTAATGTTCTGGGAAATGATCATGATGATGAATATGCAACTATGTGATGATATTGTGAATTGCTGAGTGTATGTTTTGGGAATGTTTGTGTTTCTTGTAATTTTTTTAATTAAAAAAAATTTTAAGGGTAAATTTTAGAATGTATTTATGTTTTAGAATAAATTGTTGTATTGTATATACAATACAATACAGTACAAATACAACAGGGAACCCTAATATAAACTATGGACTAAAGTTAATAATATAATGATAATAATATCATTTCATCAATTGTAAAAAAGGTAACACTATAAAGCAAAGTGTTAGGAATAGAGAAAACTGTGTGTGTGAGGTGAGAATATGGAACTCTGTATTTTTTGAAAGATTTTTCTGTAAACCCACAATTTCTCTAATAAAAAATGTTATCTGACCATATTTTTAAAAAGATCCAACTATTCTGTGTGTGTTTTTTTTTTTTTTTTTTTTTTTTTTTTAAGAGAGAGGGAGGAAGGGAAGGAAAGACAGAGAGAAGGAAGGAAGGAAGGAAGAAAGGGAAACATCTTTAAACCTTTTCTTGTTTTATTGTATTTTGTTTGCTTGTTTGGTTTTTTTACATGGGCTGGGGCCGGGAATCGAACCGAGGTCCTCCGGCATGGCAGGCAAGCACTTTGCCCGCTGAGCCACCGCGGCCCGCCCCTATTCTGTGTGTTTTTGATCTTCAAAAGACATTGTTAAGAGAATGCAAAGATGAACTATAGTCTTTGAGCAAATATTTTCAATTCAAATATTTGGTAAAAGGCTGGTATCTGAAATATATAAAAAAATAAAGCTCTCAGCAGCCGTTCTCTCTCTCCTGAAATGCTGTCTGGGTGGCTCTGTTTCTTCCTGAAATAAAACTTTGCCTGAACTTCTTCATTTCATCTTTGGTGAGTTTGCTGAGTTTGCCTTTCATCTGGTGCCGAAACCAGGGATTCAGTGCAAGGCAACCCCTCATTGCCTATCCTTGCAACCTGGGAAGCAGGGGGCAGAAGCACCACATCCAGGGCTTACTCTCAGATCCTGGTCAGTGGATCCTGGGTGCAGTGCCCCCCCCCCCCCCGAGTCTCTCCTGGCAGTCCATGATGCAAGGGACTCCCACTCTCCCTTGCAATTGGGAAAGTGGCAGGCAGCAGCACTTTGGGTTTACTCCCCAATCCTGGTGGTCTGGTCAGGAGCAAAGTCCCAAAGTACACCTCCAGACTCACCCTGCAAACTCCATCTCTGATGACGGCCATGCCACCCATGAAGGAACTGGAACTTCACCCACTCCAGCTCGCCAAACTTTCGGAACCAAAATTCTCCTCTCCCAGTTCATATACTGAGTCATCTGGTCAATAACTCAAGAATACGTGAATGATGTCTCCCAATATGAGAAGGAGCAGAAACAACTTTTACTCCTGTCCCATGGCACCTCTGGTCACCCCCCACATTTTTCTCCTTAGGACAACTCTGCCCCATTTTAGCTGGAAGAAGTTACAGAAAATGGACTGTTACCCCATTCTCCTATTACCAAAAAGACTGCATGTTAGGCCTGAAGGACAGGATCCCTTCCCCCCAGGATGTGACCTACCCTTTGCAAATATTTCAGAAAGCCTCTCCCACCCCAATCCATGCCAGCCTGCATCTCCTTCACCCTCCAGCAGTTCCCTTCTTGCAATAGCCTCCCATTACTCAACCTCCACTTTCCAGCAGAGGCATTCTTGCAGTAAACTCCCCTTACCCAATATCTACCCTCCAACAGATAATTCTTGCAGTAAACTCCCCTTACTCAATATCTGCCCTCTAAGTTACAACCCTACAAAACTAAGTCAGCATTTTCATTTTAACTTTTACCAATGGAAAGGTGCCAACTCCTAACTTAGCCCCCTGTTCCTGAAAACTAACCAATAAGAACCTGCTTAACCCTTGCCCCCAACTCCTTAATCCCAAGCCATAAAAATCTTAACCCCTGCCACCTCACTCAGCTGTTTCTCCCTTGAAATATTTCCCAGGAATCTCTGTTTCTTCCTAAAATAAAACTTTATCTGAACTTTAAAAATAAAGCAAATCTCTCAAAACACCAAAATAGGAGAACAGACAATTCAATAAAATAAACACTAAAAGATTTGAACAGATAATTCAGTAAAGAAGGTATATGGATGGCAGATAAATGCATGAAAATATTCTCAACATCATCAGCCAATAGGGAAATGAAAATTAAAATCATAAGATAAGACTTTACGTCTATTAAAATAGCTCAAACTGAAAATATTATAATCATTGAAAGTGCTGGAAAGAAAGAGGATTAACTGGAACTCTCATTGCTGCTGGGAACGTTCCACAGTTCAACTAATTTGGAAAACAGTTCGTTAGTTTCTTACAAAGTTACACATATACTTACTATATGAACCAGCTATTCCACTACTAGGAACTTACCCAAGAGAAATGAAAACTTAAATTCACACAAAGACTCATACACAAATGTTCATAGCAGCCTTACTTATAACAGACAAAAACCCGGCACAGCACAAATGTCTGTTAACCAGTGAATGGATAAATAAAATGTGGCTTATCTCCACAACAGAATACTATTCAGAAAAAAAAGAAAAAATATCGATATATACAACAGCATGGATGGATCTTCAAATAATTTTGCTGAGTTAAAAAATCCAGACCAAAAAAAAAGTACATAACGTATGATTCCATTTATAATGTATAAAATCCTATGAAATGTGCACTACCTTAAAGAGACAGAACCCAATCAGGGTTTGCCTGGGCATGAGTATGGTTAGAGAGAGATGAGATGGAAGGATTACAAAGAGCACAAGAAAAAGTTGGGGAGTGGCAGGTATGTTGACTGTCTTAATTGTGATGATCTCACAAGTATATACAAATGTAGAAATGTATCATATTGTACACTTTAAACATGTATAGTTTATTGCATATCAATTATATCTCAGTAAAGTTTTTTCTTAATAAAAGGATACTTAATCTACAAACTACACTACCTCCATCTTACCCCATTTCCTCCCAAATCAACCTAAAGCCACTTAGTAGTGACCCCATAAATGTTGCTTGAAAGTATGACTGAGCAAAAGCATGAATGAATGGACCCAGTTACCAGTCTGCCATATGTACTAAAATAAATTCCTCAGTATTTTCTTTCTCCTCTGAAAAATGGGGACGTATAATTTACTCTTTTAGGGCAATTTTCTTGTGGAAGTGAAAATTGATCCCAATTTCAGAATACTTTAGAAATATAGAGGTCAGAGTAGCTTTTGAATTTATGGCTATAAAATGTGTAGCAGACAGAATGGGTGTCATGCTATTAGAGCTATTCATTTTGCTGTATGAACGTATCAAAGAATTGCCTCTGTCTCCAAACCTATTTCTTAAAATCAATAAATTGATATCTTTTAGACTATGATTCACATAAAATTAATCTACGTGATTGGTGCTTTTATAATATTACTGTAGTTACTTTACAGAATTTAAGCTTCCCTCCTAGGTAGTCTCTTAAATATAACTGAATATGAAGGTTGTAAAAACTAGAATTATAGGACAAATAATAACTATTAAGCCTATGCAATATTTATAAACCACTTTTATTGTGGGTCTTTCCTATTGGCTTCTAATATACATTGTGTTGTCATTTATTTGGTTTCTTCCAGATATTGGCTTCCTGCTCTTTAAAGGGGAACAGATGATTTATATCCCAGGGTGATGTATGCCACAGCTATTAAGTGATCAATAGCATTTCACTTTCTCAAACATTTCCTTAGCTTAGTTAGTTTCATGAAGCACCACTTTCATACTACGTAAACAGCATCCTCCCTGAGAAAAGATTCAGATCAGAACTGAATTATGTTGAAACTTGAACTTGCTGATGGTCTGATGATGGTTAAGTTAAAACCATGGGCTAATATGATGGGAAGCATGCCTTAGGAAAAGAGAAGGAGCCCTGAACCCATTTGTGGGTTCAAATTCTGGCTCTTCTACTTGTTGGCCATGTCACCTTGGGCAAACCTCCATCCTGTGTCTTCATTGGTACAGAAACTGGATGTAGATAAATAGACATCCAGTTATTATGCAGTTATTATGTAAAGTTATTATGAAGGTAAAATAGGGTGATTACTATTTAAAAAGCTCCTAGCACAGTGCTAAGCACATAGGAGGCATTCAATGCATGTTAGCTTATTTATCTCTTTTCACAGACTTTTCATTTAGAGTAGGCAAGCCCAAATCTTAGCTCTGCCACTCATCAGCTGTGACCTTGGATAAGCTTGACCTTGGTTTCCTCATCTGAAAAGTGGGAATGATCATCTTGTTGTAAGGATCAAAATTAGAATTGAATAAGTTATATGGAAGACTTGTGTCAACTGCAGAGTATATATATATCAACGTGAGCTAGTCATTCTCTTTCAAATTTAGGTCAGAGATGTATTTGCTATACTCAGTGTCAGTGGTCCCAGGCTGTCCTCCAAGTGGACACACCTAAATACAGATTTTCTCCAAAATGTGTAAGTCACTTACCTGGGGTCTGGATCTGTGCGAGGTACCGGGGATCGAGGCAAAAGCAAAGCTGGTCCCAGGCCCTGAGGTACTGGCAGAAACTAGGTAGATCCTTTCCGAGTTCTGTTGGTTCCACCTTCTAAGTGGCTCCTTGGTCCATTCGGTACTCTCTCTCTCCACCCCAATGCCCTGATAAAATTGTCCCTGCCTACATGCCACTATTACACTATGGCACTTGCCATTCATTTCTAAATTATATTTATGCATATCAATTTATAAATAATATATAAGAAATTTAAAGGATGCATTTTACCCCCATTTCCAAAGTTGTTCTTTTCTTCCCTTATCCTTTATTGCTAATTTCAGATTTTAATGCATTGCACCAACAAAGATGGCCTCTGATTTCTGGTTTTGGAATTTGTTAAGATCTTATTTTCAGCATGATTCACATTCAGTTTTTAGAAATGTTTTGTGAATGTTTGGAGAGAATGTGCACTCCCTATTTTGGGTTTAGAAAATTCTATAGACTAGAACCACAGTTAGATCAAGCTTGTAAGTGATACTATTCCAATCTGCCACTGCCTCACTTTTATTTTTTGCCTCCTTGATCTGATAATATCTAAGAAGCATCTCCTGCGGCCGTGGTCACCTCCACACTTGTTTCTCTATAAATCTTACCCCATCTGCTTTCTCTTGTCTAGGAAACCATTAATATTTCTTTCTCTTCCCAATACTATGAAGTTGGTATCTTTTAAATATATATTGTTCCTACCATATTGAGAATTCGAAAGCAGGAGGAAAAATAGGTACTGGCCATTTTTGTCCAACCTCCCCGCTATCGGTGCCTGTGTCCTCAGAGGGGTGAGGTGCGTGGTGCCTGTGTTGGTGAGAGAGAAGGTGGGTGGGGGATCCTGGGAGGAGAGCATGCAGCGAGATACGCCGGAAGCAGGCGGGGGGAAAACAACGTGGCCCTCACCTGAGTTTGCATTTATTAGTTGTCAAGTTAAATACCTTGACAAGATATTTAATCTCCCACTGCTCGATTTTCTGATCTTAAAATGGGGATATAATAGGAGCAGCCTTATAAGGTCATTGTAGGATCAAATTCAGTGGTACGTGCAGAGGGCTTAGAGAAGACCTGGCCCAATGTGAGAGAGAAATAGTTGCCGTGCTGTGAAGCATTTCCCCGAGCATGCACTAACCTCTGGGGCTGCAAGAGTGAGCAGCGAGGCACGCTTAGAAATCCGTGCATGTCTGCCGAGCTCAGTATTGACTGCAATTAGGCACTAAATAGATATGTTTGGTGGTTAGGGTATGAAGAAATACGGTTCTTACACTTGAGAAATATCACTCTAAATGAGAGATGAGAACAAACAAAAAGCCAAATCCCAAGAAAACAAATTAGATGTACATAAATAGGCATAAATGTATCTCAGCGAATTGCAGGCTGAGGAGTTGCGAGAATAGAGAACAGTGAGACTCACCGAAATGAAGGGGGGCCCACATCCAACCTAGAATCAGTTTTAGGCTCTTTTAAGACATAAAGATGAAAATGAACTGCACACAAAAATTTAATGTGTATATCTTTAAAAACTTAATTTTGAGTGTGATCTGATAAAGATACTAACGGGGTGTGAATAGACCTGTTAGAACTAACTCAGCACTAGCTGGCACTCACTGACAGTGGGCCCCAGGCATGCTCCATTTAGGCAATATTACAAAAAGTGTTTCTCAGTTTCTTACACGAGGCCATTTCTCACATTCATGTTACCTGCTTGGAGACATTAGAATAGACCACTGGTTCCTCCATTGCCTTTAGAACTTGCCAGCATATACATGTGTGTTTGTGTGTGTATGCCAGGCACATATATTAACCAGAGTACACTGTGCATGTGTGCATATGGTTATATGTATATGCATGTCTATTTACAAAATATATATGCATGCTGATTAATATATGTACCTGGTATACAGTGAACACTTTACATAAGCGGTAGCTCTTATTATTACATTTTATTCTCATTTCACATTATATTTCACAGATCGCATTATATTCATGTATCGTATATATTAACAACCAACCCTCACAGAAGAGATCTGTGCGGTCAATCCATGATTATTTCTGCTTCATTGATGCAGACCTGGGCTCTGGCCCCAGCAACGTGCCGCCAATGCTTTGCTTTCCCCATTGTGGCACACTGCCATGTGTAAGCAATTAGATCAGTTTTCTTGTTTGACTCGTAAACTGGTTTGAACTTGTGACAGCACTGGGATTCTCAACACCATGTACCATAAAACACGTAAGCCAAGCAATTGTCTTAGATTGGTGGAAATTTGAGATGGGGGTTTATATTGACTTTTTAATGGGATCACAACTGAACTTCAAGATTATCAGGTTTCATTTTACTTTATAGTGGTGGTTTCCTTTGGAGAAAATCATTTGGCTCTTGTCCCGTTTCCTTATTTATAAGAGGCAACTAGCATCTGCCTCCTCCCTGTTTTATGATGATGTGAGGAATAATTGCGCATTGTGTGCCTGGTTTTGAAAAGAGCTACGTTAGAGACCTGATATTCATTAATTATGTATCGGCCTCCATTGCATGCTTTATGCTCCTTCTGAGACTACAGTCTTGACTTCTTTCACTGATGTTGTTGTAACAAACACAGAAGAATTAGTTCTCTTTGATCATTGACTGTAGTGATTAGATAAAATTTTTTCCTGAAATATTTCTCTATGGGGACTCACTGGAAAGAGGGCAGCATACCAGATTGGCTGGAGACCTGCTACCTTCCTACAGCGAGATGCAGCCAGGTCAAAGGAACCCCAAATCACCAGGGCAGGGGTGGTTAAAGGGAACAGCCATGTGCTCCCAAACTGTGTACCTGAGGAGTACTCATCCCAGCTCCAATTCTGGAAACTTTGGACATCCAAGCAGGACAAAGGGACCCAGCAAAGATGAATCAGAATCCAGGCAGGGGCTGGTCTGACCAACAGTCATGGATAAGATGAGGACAGGAAGCAACCCCAGTGGAAGGAGCTTAGCAAGAGCGAGACAGGCCAAATGGGTTGAACTGCAACCTTGAGTGAGGAGTTTGACTTCTGAGCGCAGCAACCAGCCATACCCAAGGAAGGAAAACTGAACCAGAAGACCCAGCCAAGAGCCCAGAGCTGACCATAGTGATGGGGAAGGGGCACTGTAGCTCAGGCGGTTGTGTGAATCCAGCTCACCCCAAGTGCCATTGGGGTCAATGGAGATTGGAAGCCACAAGCCAGTTCCCACATGCCAGCCAGCAAGGGGATGGAGACACACCTACCTCTGAGTGGGCCGATTTGGAAATTGAGCTGTCCACCATATTGCACAATTCTAGGAGTCCTGGTCACATGGTCATCTGTGTGAATCCTGCCCTACCCTCTGCTTTCCACAGTGTTCCTGGGCCTTCATTTTTGTTGGGGGAAGCCCTCTGCAGACCTTACTGCCAGGAAATGGGGACGCAAGCAAGGGACCAGCAACATCACCCATCCACAGGATACACCCAGCTCCAATGTGCCAGGTGCCATATTTGTTTGTCCTTCACTTTGTCTTCTCTGGCCGTAGAGCAAAGAAAGCACTCCAGGGTAAAGAAGAGTGAACACTGGGGGTTTGGGGAAGGCAGTTTGCCTGCAGACTGGATCAACACAATTTTTTGTTGTACCGGTTTCTGAATCACAAATATAAAACTCTTTCACTTATACCATATAACAGAGGTATAAGGGACACTTGTTTTAATAATTCTGTTTATTCTGTAGTTGAGCTTTTATTTGCATATTTAAAATAAATCCTTGAACATGAATGGTCACAGAAAATTCAAATGGTCTAATTGCCTATAATCCCTAAATTTCATCCAAAAACAATTCCTGGGTAGCAAAAAAACTGTCATATTCAATTGTGTTTCCTCGTAGCAACAATCATTGCAGGGAAAAGCAATTTCATTTGCTTCATTTTCATACAGAGCGGAAGTCCAATTGCACTTTTGTAATTAAGTTCCCTCACATCAAGAGAAAAGGATATGTCTATGAAATGTGCATTGAACCCAAATGGAAAAGTTAATTCAAAATAAAAAGCAATGGTTATCTTGTGTTTATTAATGAGATAAATATTTAATTTATAAAATCCCATGTTTCATCATTCTATTAAAAATATGGCAATTTGAAAGCATTTTTTGGACGTTATAGAGCATTAAGAGCTTGAGTTACTAATTGGATTAAGTACTCCAAACTTCTAAACAAAGTGTTTCTTCTGGCTCTGTCTTCACGGGTACATTTTGCTTAAGTGACAAAAATCTCACCAGAGCCCCTTTTTGTTTGCTTTAGGATCAGGTCTCACCTCAAGGGTAGCGTCCCAAAGTGGCAACTTTATAGAACACTCTGAGAAATCATGGCGTGTCACCATGGCTGATGTCATCAACTATTCATTGGGAGTTTTTAAACAGTCAAAGTTTGGGCAAGATTTTTTACCCACTTCCACCCATGCCAGAAATCATCCTCCAACAGCCGGCCCAGGAATCCTCAACATGGGATTTAGCAAAACCATTGGAAGGGCTGAGCCAGGGACCAGGCTTTCCTGAACCCCCATCACTGCCACCACAGCGGGAGACTGATCTATGCCCTCCCTTCTTGAGTCTCCACATAGCTTTCTTTCTCTCCTGCCTGTTTCTTCTCTTTTTTATCTGGGAAGTACCATGGATCAGAGGAAAAAATAGGGGCTTTGAAGTCCTATAAGGCAGAGTTCAAATCCTATTTCCCTTCAGTGGTGACAGTCAAGCCCCTAATAGCTGTGATTATTATCAGAAGCAGACTCCAGCCATAACCAGCCAGCACAGCAGGCCAGTACCAGCCCCACTTCTCCTGTTCTCTGTGTGACTCTGAGCAAGTCACTCCATCTCTGTGAGCCTCTGTGTTGTCATCTGTAAAATGGGTTAACAATAGGCCCATCCCACTGTCCTTGAGAGCATTATATAAGACAGCGCATATAAAACAATTTGCTAGAGGGAGGTTGAGAGCTCTCCTTCTGATGGCTTCTCCTTTCTCAGCGGAAGTAGGAGGCAAGGCCATCAGCTGAGAGTGAATGGGAAAGGAGCATTGGGAGATGGAGACAAGTGCAAACGTATGAGATGGTTATTTTGGAGGTGAGGAAAGGGGATATGCCAAAGAAGGTCAGGGCGATTGTCAGGTGGTATTGTGTGCTGATTTTGAGGATGAAATTTAAAATGCGACCTGTCTGCCCAGTTCTCTAGTGCCTTTCAGCTGTTTGGGGGCTGGCCTGGAAGAAGCAGATGGCTGAGCATCCCCAGGGCTTGTGTCTAGGCAGGCAGGTGAGAGGGAAGGAGGGTGGGAGGTGAGTGATTGGAAGGGACCATGGAATGTAAGCCGGAGAAGGAGGTGTGCCCGAGTCAAAAACGACAAGACGAAAACTTTCAGGGTTTGACTGGAGGAGAATTTAACAAGGGGCCTATTTGCAGAGGTAAGGGGATGGTTGAGATAACAACCAAAGAAGGGTAAAGCACCCAGAGACTAGCAACAGTGAAAAGCCCGTCCTGCCTCTAGACCTGATGGGCCCAAGGGAGGGTCCAGTGCTCCAGAAGCCCAAAGAGAGCTAGGAAGAGGGGCCCCCCAGCCGGAGCTGTCACCACAGCCCACAGGACTGCGATGGGACCGGGCCTCCTTCCCCGCTAATCTCCTGCTGATACCATCCATTCACCCAACTGAAAATCCCAGGGCCAGGACTCCAGACGGTGAAGTCCCCAGAGGCAAGATTCTGCCACAGGGCAGGCAGAGAAGAGCCCAGAACAGAGCAGAAGTGGGGGGAGTGCATGAGAAACGACAGGAGGGAGGCGGGGCATGAGGAAGAGGAGGGTGTTGCAGAAGGGTTCCCGTGACAAATCCCAGCTGATAGAATAGGTGCCACTTGAGGTCAAGAGCTGCGTCATCAATCTCATCCTCCCTCAGAGGCCGGCACAGGACAGGACATGTAGTGAACCAGCAAATGTTGGAGCGAATTGCTTGGCTGGAGCAATGAAGTGCTTCTGGCTGCCTCGACTACCTACCGTTAGTGATTTATGAGCTAAATATCCTCTAAACACGCCATGAGTCTCAAGAGCTTTGAGACTTTACCTACTTGTTAACTCAGCAATCCCGTATCTCGTACTCAAATCAAGTGAAGAACCTAATATATAAAAACTTAATGCACAAATATGTTCTTTGTTGTGTAAGTTGTAATAGAAACAAATGACATTTGTCTAAAGCAATAAGAGAATGGTCATATAAACTATGGCAGATTCACTAGATGAAATGTATAAAGCGATATTTATGAGGAACTTATAGCAGCAAGAATAAAAGTATATCCTGTGCTGTGAATTGAAAGTGCAAACTTTCATACACAATAAAATCTAAATGGGGGGGAGAGGGAAGAGGGGAAGAAAAACTGTGCATAAGAAAAGGATTGGGGGTAAAATTCCAAAACTGAGAATATATGTGAACTGCTTTTTCTTTCTATTTTTACTATATTTTTCAAATCCTCAGTAATGAGTGACTTATTTCATGACAAAAATAACAAACTTTATTCTAAAATTCATATCTTTAAGAAACAAACGGGAATCTGGAAGAAACAAGACTTATCTTCTACACAATAGTCTCCTTGGAATTAAGCAAATGAGTCTTTTCTAGCTCCTCCCTCTCTGCCACTTTTGCTGGTGTATATGTCTTGTCTTTGATTCCTTGACTCTGATTCTGTAAAATGGTCTAATGTACATTAGAACTTGGGTAAGATAGCACTTGACATTTAGAACCTCAATATTCCAATATTTGCACCCCCAAACATGTTCACCCAACACAGTAGTGAAAACTCTAAGCTGGCTATTTGGCCATTAAAGTAGATGACAATCCGCACCCATGAGTGAAGTGGATAATATTACTGGATATTTAATTATAGCCTGATAAGGGATGAAACTGCGATAGGATGTTTGGTCAGCCTATTGTAAAAATACTTCTATTGGATGTTGTTCCTGGAAATACTTCCTTCGAGAACCACTGAGTCAGCCACATGTCGCTCAGCGGGAGGGAGGCTCCTTAACACACCAGCGCATTACAGGGCAAAGAAAAATACCAACCCCAGGGGGCCCAAAGCAATTTACCCTGTGGATTCCCAACAATCTCAAGTGCCCACAGGGACCGAGCCTCTTTTCGCTTTCAGTGTTGGGTGGGCATTTGAGTCAGTGTCAGATCATACCAGGGCTCTTGGAAAGTGGATACATCATTCTATTAATACAGCCACCTATCTTAAGGTGCATGATAAGATCTTAAAAGATTTTGCCAGCTGGTCGCACCTGATCATTCAGAAATTCAAAGAAGACATTGCTTTAACGTTTAGCTGTTAGCCCCCAGCTCCTTCACAAAAACAGGCCTGTGTGTGTGTGTGTGTGTGTGTGTGTGTGCGCTCATCTCTCTTTTCTATGCATCAGTCTTAAAGATTATATCCTGTTGGATGAAGGGTGCCATGGTTTCCAGAGATTTCTATTTCTGCACTAACTCTTGGAAGAATTCCCAATTTTGTTTTGTGTGTATAGCCTTTTAATAGAGTCACCCTGAGGCTAAAGGAGCTTCCAGCACGATGTCCCACCTACTGCCATTTACTGAGCTTAGCTTCTGTACCCTGGGCCAATTGCTAGGCACTTCATAGGCATTTTATCATTTTGGCTTCGTGGAATGTGGGTGGCATTTTCTCTGTTTTATGGAAGAGAAAGCTGAAATTCTAGAGGTCAAATAACTCGTTCAAAACTCACCCAGCTAGTTATAAAATCGGACCTTGGTATGACTGGCCTCTCAACCCTTCTCACACAGCCTGGTGCCCCACCTCCTCCTCACTCACCCACCAGCCCAAGATCACCAGCAGCAAGTGGTAGACAGCAAAGTTAGAGTGATGGAGCCGGCCACTCCAGGGAGGGTGCACCTGAGGAGGGTGCAGCTGGGGAGGGTGCACCTGGGAGGATGCACCTGGGGAGGGTGCACTGGGGAAGATGCACCTGGGGAGGGTGCACTGGGGAGGGTGCACCTGGGAGGATGCACCTGGAGAGGACGCATCTGGGAGGATGCACCTGGGGAGGGTGCACCTGGGAGGATACATCTGAGAGGGTGCACTGGGGAGGGTGCAGCTGGGGAGGGTGCACTGGGGAGGATGCACCTGGGGAGGGTGCACTGGGGAGGGTGCACTGGGGAGGATGCACCTGGGGAGGGTGCACTGGGAAGGGTGCACCTGGGAGGATGCACCTGGAGAGGATGCACCTGGGAGGATGCACCTGGGGAGGGTGCACCTGGGAGGATACATCTGGGAGGGTGAACTGGGGAGGGTGCAGCTGGGGAGGGTGCACTGGGGAGGGTGCAGCTGGGGAGGGTGCATTGGGGAGAATGCACCTGGGGAGGGTGCACCTGGGAGGATGCACCTGGAGAGGATGCACCTGGGAGGATGCACCTGGGGAGGGTGCACCTGGGAGGATGCATCTGGGAGGGTGAACTGGGGAGGGTGCACTTGGGAGGGTGCACTGGGGAGGATGCACCTGTGGAGGGTGCACTGGGGAGGGTGCAGCTAGGGAGGGTGCACTGGGGAGGGTGCACTGGGGAGGGTGCACCTGGGAGGATGCACCTGGGGAGGATGCACCTGGGGGGGGTGCACCTGGGAGGATGCATCTGGGAGGGTGAACTGGGGAGGGTGCAGCTGGGGAGGGTGCACTTGGGAGGGTGCACTGGGGAGGGTGCACCTGGGAGGATGCACCTGGGGAGGGTGCACTGGGGAGGATGCATCTGGGGAGGGTGCACTGGGGAGGGTGCACCTGGGGGAACCTGGGGAGTATCTCAGTAGGAGGGAGCAGAGAGGAACATCATATAGGATTTGGGTTTCTGCTGGTGGTTCTAAAGAGGGATAAGGGGAAAGGTGGGCAACCCTGCAGTTGAGGATGTGTGTGGGGGGGTAGTTCAATCAGCATCTCTCCAGTCTTTGTTGGGAGGTGGGAGCCATAAAGCAGGTAAGGGCTGTTATTAGCAAGAAAGCAGCAATCCCCAGAAGAAAGGATCCTTGGGAGGTCTTTTCTGGTTGAAACATTGATTATGTAGCCTTGTCAGGGACAGTGGGAAACATTGTTTAGATTTTGTTAGCAGCCAGGAAAGTCTGACTCATCTGCAATCCTGTTTCACTTTCGGAAGTAAACGTTACTGACAGACCCTGGGCCAGGTATTGGGATTCAGCAGGAAAGAAGACATGTCCCTCCCATGAGGGAGGTTGTGGAGGGAAGGTGAGGGAAGTAGGACCATTTCCGGCCTTCTTGCATTTCCTCTCCTTCCCCTGCTGAAAAGAGAGGGGTCTTAAACCTGCAAATCTGACCATACCGCTGAGCTCCACTGGGAGTGGAGGCCGAGGGGTGGAGGCTGCTGGCCCCTGCTCACTGTCCAGCCAGGGCCGGAGGGAGCTATTCAGAAGCCAGAAGAAAACCCCAAGGCTCTACTAAACCACACCACAAATGTAAGAAATGTAAGACCTCTCAGTAAAGTTCTGATTTTCCACATGATCACTCTGATGCTTTAAGAAGTACATATCAAACATTGAGTTCTTTAGAACTAAGTGTGTTTTTCTCTCTCCTTGGTGGCTTTGCTTAGCCGGTCCCTGTGCCGCTTCCTCAGGAAGCTTCCCCTGGCTCCTGGCGTGGGGGGCGGGATCCTATTCCAAGACCTCTCTGCACTGGCCACAGCCATCATTAGATGCCTGTGGAAGCACTGGGTCTCCTGCTGGACACAAGAGCCCAAGGAGACAGGTGACCTAACTGTCCACCCCGTATCCCTGTGCCCGGCAATGCCCGGGATGGGGTTGAAGACTAGTCGATTTTTATTGTAAACGTGAAGTCTGGGCACTGCTCTCCTCTTGGAAAAAGGACCACAAGCCTTCATGTTACTGTCCAAACATTAGCTTAAGTAGCGCAAGGGTAGCTCGGTGGTGGAATTCTTGCCTGACATGCTGGAGACCCAGGTTCGATTCCCAGAGCCTGCACATGCCCCCCAAAATTGAAAACAAAAAAAAATTAGCTTAGGACCTGCCACACTAGATATGGCCTCTGAAATGAATGGATAAAGGAACGAACGAACACCTGAGACACCAGCAAAAGGAACAAAACCATCCTGTGTTTTTCGGGTGGACTTGAAGAGAAAATTTTAATCTCTCCCACATTCAGTCGTTGCCAAGTCTCAGTGGGCATATGAAATTTGGGGAAGCCATGCATTTTGAATTTTCATCACAGCTCAAATCACTGTGCTCCAGGTAAAATGGAATTTATATGTCCTGATCAGTGTGTGGCCTCAGGCTCTCAGAAGAGAAACACGGCGCTGGTCACTGAAGAATGAGCCCAGCCACTGCCCCCCTCTCTGAAGGAAGCCTTTGAAAAGCAGTCATTGAAATTATTGACCTAGCAAATAAACCAAGTACCCTAGAGTTAGCCCTCCTCGCCAGGCCCTAGGAGCCTCCGACAGGACGTGGCTGTCCCTGCAACTGGGGCACAGTCCTGGAGCCATGACAGTGTGCTCCTCTGCCCTCCGTCCCAGCCTCAGAGTACAACCTCCAGGGTGTCTTGGACAAGTAAATTTCTGGGGAACCTGAGTGGGTTCTTTCACAATGGCTTGAAGGGGTGCAGTTTCAGGGGCCAGATCGCTGGGGGCAGAGAGCTCAGGCCAGCCCCGGGGCTGCCCACCTGGGGGCCCCGCACCCCTGAGAAGGACCTCAGAGGCCCCCCCGAGCGTGGGACACTCACTCTTCTGAAGATTTTTCTCGTAGGTTTTCCTCACAGTTTGTAGAGCTTTGCCTTTCTTACCCTTACCTGAGAAGTTAATGTTGCTTATGGTCAGAAATTATCAAAAAGTGAGAACTTTGGTTTTTTCTTTTCTTTTTCTTTTTCTGCTGTGTTGCTGATTTTCTTTCAGTTTTCTTTGAGCTGTTTGAACAACGGAGGCTTGTCATTAAAAATCACAACAGGGAAGGCAGAGGCAACCAGAGGATGGGGAGAGTGTTCACACCACTCTTGGGATAATTTAAACCTTGTTTCGGGTCTAAAAATGAAAATTCCTCATACTCGTCACCTGTTTCAATAAGGTAGAGAAACCCTAACTGCCACTTCTCATCCTTGCTTGACAACCAGAGTGTCCTCACTTATGCCCATGTGGCTTTAATTTGCATTTTCAACTAAAGGAAATGGATTAAACATAAAGCCGCAGGGACGAGATGAACCTGTCATTAATTGTGCTTTTCTTCTCTTTCCTTGGGGGCAAGAAGATAGAGCAGGAAATCTTCCAAGTTCCTAACTCACACCACCGCCGGTGGCGGTGATCTTTTTACTGACACCCATCATTTATTCATCTTCAATAAATATTTGTAGAAATGATGCTGAGTCAGTGAGAGTAGCACATCTCCACATCCAAAGGACAAAGTCGAGGAACTGCGTGTGCATGGCACTGTGTCTCCAAGGCTGGTCCTAGGGCAGTGGTCTTAGCCTTAGCTATTTTGATGGTTCTTAGCTTTGTTGTCCTTTGTACAGTGTTTTGCAATGGCATTTCCTCTCATGATTCTCACTGCTGAGCATGGGGACATGATAGCTTTCAATTTGCCCAAAAAAAGCATTTATGGTTTTCCTGTTACAGCTCTTTTCAAACACTCTGTAATGGTCAAGAGCATTTAAAAAATAAGTCACTGGTCATCCCATTACACCTTTTTTTTTCTTTTCTTTTCTTTTCTTTTTTTTTATCCTCCCATTACACTTTCGGAAGAGAGTGCTACAGCAGAGGGAAGAGCACCATATTCCCTAGCACATTTCAGTACTGTGGGATCCCGTCATATTCTAGCTTGTCAGGAGACCGATGCTGGACACAAATAGATGTTCAGTAAGCACTTGCAAATATTTGTAGACATGGTGCTGATTCAATAGACTGCAGGTCACAGCCTGTCCCTGTTGCACATGATGTGCACAGAGCAAAACTCAAATGCCACTTTCCCATGAAGCGGGTGTAGACACTATCTACTGACATCTGGGTTAAGATCCATTTGGTCTCCCATGCTGAATTTTCCCTAGCAAATATTTCATTCCCCACCCACTGAAGCTGCACAAATTAAGAATTTTAAATACAAAGAGAATAATTTATATATAATACTTAAATAATGTACAAATTAACTGAATGACTCATTATCTCTTAATAAACACTTTTAATCAAAACCTTAACCATTTCTCTTATCGACCAAAAAATATGAATGACCACAGAATTTATGTTAAACTGTACCAGTTTACTGTGAATGGCCTTGGACAGTATTTGAGAAACTCAATCTCATGTACAAAATTAATATACCTTAAGGGATAAGGTTATCGGTATCTAACTCAAATCATATAGGAAATACAACTGGTTGTTCATAATAGTCAAAACAATATATTGGTTAAAAACAAAATATAAAAGACACTCTTAACATTTAGTTACCAAACAAAATAATGTGTACTGGTTTTATTTTTGTTTAGTTTATCTTGCATGGAGATAAGTTTAAAACTAAATGGAGGGAAGGGGAGGGGGAGATGTAATTAAAGAAAATCAACATATTAAAACGTAGCAACAATGAGTATACCCATGCATTTATGGTGACAATGAGTATATAGATACTGTAGCAAAACATAGTGAGACTATATTTGCTTCTAAAGTTCTTACCATCCCTGAAAGGAATTCTTTCTCCCTTAATTTATTTTCTGCTGCTGACATTACCCAAGCAGTTCTGACTTATTCTACTGATCAAACAGGCTGAGTAAGGTAATTATCTATGCGTGCATGCTTTGGAGTAAAAGGCATCTCAGGAGTAGTTCAACTTTTTAATTTAAAAAAAAAACAAAAACAAAAGGGGCAAAAGAAGGGGGGAGAGGAGCAACCATGCTTAATATACAACTAATGAAATGCTAATGTGCACAAATGAATTTTGAAAGAACACAAATATTGCCTGGAAATTAATTATACCTCTCCCATTGTCTTAAAAAAAAAAGGGAAGATTAAAACCTGTATGATGATGTTTACCATGTTTAATTTTCAATTGTTTCTTTGCTGTTTCAGATAGGAAGGTTTGCACCTGCAAAGAAAAAAAGGCTTTGAACAGATTGCAAACACTCTGCAAACACTTCATCAGGAATGTTAGTTGTCAGCTTCCCCCCAGCACAAGGGAGCCGTGATGATATCTTTGTGTGCCTTTGACTCCTTTTGATTAATAAATGCAAACAATTTTTCTCAGTAACCTCTGTTGCAATCTATGCATGACAATTAGGGGACAACCACTGGTGAAGGGACACACCGAAGTCTGTTTTCTCTTCCTCTGCTGCAAAATAAATAGTTGATGCTTAATGCTTTTTGACAATTAGAGAATGAAATCTCTGCAGCTATGCAATTTCAGCAACTGTTTATTATTTCTGTTCCCTGCAATGAAAGATCAATGTTTATGACAATTTTAACTCTACTCTGGATGGACAATTTGATTATTTCTTTCCCCGAGTTTCATGTCCTATTATTAAATTCTTGGGCGCGAATATCATTGGCTTTTCACAAAATGGATTTGTGATGTTTCCATCAAAACAATCAATTGAATGGGCATTATAAAGAAGCCAAGTGTGACTCTCATGGAATATTCCATTGTTAATTTGCAATGCAGAGAATGGCTGCTTCAACTTGCACAGACAATCTAGTTTGGCCCTGTGCTAGTTCTTCTGTCCTCTTATTTAGGATTGGACAGCAATGCCTTGGCACGATAAGTCCCTGTGTAGGTGTGTCTAGCCACCTGGAGCTATAGAGTTTAGACTATTTGGCCTACTAGGGACCGTTTGTCAAATATGGCAGAGGGAGGACAGGGCTGCAAGGACGGCTGGTGGGACCTGAGGCTGGGCAATGCAATGGCCCCAATGAAGCATCATTGATCCGGCATGTTTGGGTGTAACCCAAGAAGCCACAACGTGACAACAAAGCCGGGGACAGGGAAAGGAGTTCAAGCTTTGAAGACTGACGAACTTGGGTTTGGGTCTAGCTGTGTTATTTACTAAGGTGTGATCTTGTTATCTGACCTGCCCTTGCAGGCAGAGCCCCTGCGTCTGCTGGTCCTCCATTCATCCTTCCATTCTGGTGATTTATTCAGTTATTCAGTACATATGATTAAGTCACCCAGGGACAGCCATGGAGAGCTGGCAGTCCGGTGGGCAGGAGAACAGGTTGGCCAGGCTGGGCAATGGGTCAAGTCTTAGATCAAGGTCTGCTCAAGGTGATGGGGGCCAACAAGGGGTCGTCTGAATGCCCAGAGGCTGCACTGATCAGAGGGGAGGGAGGTGCTGGACAGAGCTGCTCAAAGTGGGCAATGCCAGGCCAGGAAACATGGTAAGCTGGAAAATGCCAAGGCCAGAGGGGTGGACAGAAGACAAACAAGGAATCCAAAAGGATGGATTAGCCTCAAAGAAAGCAGAGAAAAGGAGCAAGTGGTTGAAGAGGCAAAGCCTGGAAAGAGATTTCCTGCAATGTGGTGGGCAGACAAGGCTGTAGTACACAGTTTTGTGCAGCTTGTCCAGGCTGATCCCTCAGACTGGAAGGGGACCTCTGGGGGCCTGCAAAACTTTGGGTGCCGGGCACATTACCATAACCACTGAACCGCCACTCCATCTCAAAACCAGGGATAATAATATCTGCCCACAGGCTGGTAGGGAGGCCATAATGAAATAGTGCCTGTAAAGCAACTGGAACAGAGTATGTGCTAGCAAATGGCAGCTGTAATGATGATGATTATTATAATTAATCTCTGCTGGACATATCACTTTTGTGAAGATCTCACTTGGAGGAATACCATATGTTCCCTTCCATTTCCATGATCTTTAATGTTTTTTTACTTGTTTTAATAATGTTGGCCTCTGTGTATTTTTTTTTTTACCATAAGTTACCTTAAATACTTTTCAGAAGTGGATGGGGATACATTATAAATAAATACAGTCATCTGGGATCACAAGAGCGCATCAAGTTCTATTGACAGTTTAATCCATTCGTCTTGGTTTCAAGGTGCTTCCCACTCTGAAAAGGATAAAATATCTGGGAGAAAAACAAGATGGAAGAGAAAAGAGTGCCAATTTTAACTTTTTGTTTTCATTGGATGAATTAAGAGGAATAAGTTCTTAAATTTTATGCAAAATAAGATTGATGTGCTATGAGTGCAGAGCTGCCATTATATACAGTCCCATCAGGTTCCAGCTAGTAAGTAATCAGCACGGCAAGGGTTCGATGTGAGGAATGATTGCAGAGGATAAGTACTCCATCCTTCATACATGGAGCCAATATTCTGGATCCTTCCACACTTTACTCTGACTCACAAGCACATTCTGATCCTAGCAGACAAGTACAGGATTCTGGGGGCTGCAGGGAGTGAGGGACCTGGGGGATCGAGTGGGACGTAAGAGACCCTGTCCTCTCCCAGGAGGCAGCTTTGGGAGGAGATAGCTGACAGCGGAAATCAGGCGAGCTCAGGCCTGCATCACCACTCTGCCACTTACTTCTAGCTCTGTGACCGTATAAAATTTTTAGCCTTTTCTCAGCCTCAGTTTTCTTATCTGTAAAGTGGGTGAAAATAATACCCACATCACAGGGTTTTAAAGCTTAAGAGGACATGTCAAGCATCTTGCACTTTCCCTGGTGTGTAAGTAATATGTAATATGCCATCATTATTTTTAAGAACAATAGTGATAATACACCAAACTTGGCCTGGTTGATCCAGATTCTTATGAATGAAATTAAATTGACCCATGGACATGTTTTTGAAAAACGGACTTCAAGGCAAATTTGGATTCATCAGATCAAGTGGAAATTTGGTTTGTAAACGAGTTGAGGCAAGCCTAAAAGTAATCTTGGATCTGCATTGTTGAGTCAATGCCCATGCTTCTTTCCCTGGAATCATTCGGTACCAGCAGCAGTTTTCTGGTGCCAGTTTGCCCACGGGCCAGGCATCAGCTATGGTGGGCTTTGAACTTTCTTGAGCTTGAGGCAAGCTGAGCAAGAGAAGCTTTTCGTGACAGAAGTCTTCCATTAGAACTGATGGAATAAGAGCCCATGCTCCCAGCACCGCTCATGGATCATCCGATTATCTCATTTCGTCCTCAGGATAATCCCAAGGGAGGAGCTATTATTATTCCCATTTCACAGATGAAATGGAAAACTGAGACTCAGAGAGGTGTGAGAGGTCATGGGCCAGGTCAGCGGTTGAGAGGGAGGGACCCACAGGCAGTGTGACCCCAGAGCCTCCCCCCCCACCTGGGTGCCATGCCTGAAAAGACCCCCAGGGAGACACAAAGCATGCATGTGCTGAAGCCATTCCACATAGCCGCGCTTCATCACCGATTTTATTCCACATATATGAATGCTATTGTAGAGAGAGATAATATTAAATGCATGGCAATAGATTAAAATACCTTTAAAGGAGAAAGGTAATTAAGAAGCTGGGTGAAAATGACTTGATTATTTAAAATAAAATTTTTATGAAGGGGCCATTCTCATGGCAGTCAAGAGAAGAGTAAGAAAAATCAGTTCTTTGGGTAGGAGAAATGCGGCTTTAGGAAGGTGATGATTTGGGACCTGCTAGTAAAGAGGGGTCTGCGGTCATTATGGGTTGAGGCCGCCGTCGGCTCCTAGTGTGAACTTGTTATCCAAGTATTTTATAGTCCACCTGACCGAAAAGAACAACTGGACTGTGAAATGATAGAGCAAATAAAAAAAGCCGTAAAAGAGCCAGAGTGATAGTAATGGGAGATTTTAAGTACCTGAGCACAGAGCAGAGTGCATTAAGAGGATGAAATAAAGCTTGAAGTGTGTGTGCAGGAGGCATTGGGGATGGGAGAGTAGGAAGGAGGGGAGGGGACCGGGGAGGGAGGGCAGTTGGTCCGAGGGGAATGTTTAACTCAGCATCTAGCATAATACTATATAACACAGAAGATATAATTAAAATGAGAATCTGCAGGGGCATACTTGTCCCTGCAGCACAGCCAGCGCAGATCTTTCTCCTGGCCCCCGCATGGCATAATGGCCCTGGCTTCTAATGACTCTTCTTCCAAGGAAAGTCCCCCATGCCCAGCTTTTTGTATCCCCAGAAAGTTCCCACACAACCTGCAAGCCATCCAACCCTCAACCCAAGGATTGGAGGTGGGAACTGAATTCCAAGACGAATGTCAGCATTGACTTTTAAATTTACCACATCACGGCGTTGCTCAAATTGTGTGAACTGTTTAGTGTATTTATTTACAATTTAAATTACATTTCTGGATTATAGTTTTAAAACACATTTCTGAATAAGTCTCAGTGTGACAGCTTCCCACACCAGTAAATTCATAAATGTATTACTGCAAGACAAGTGCCAGGCCAGGGTTGTCTCAGGCCTGTGATTTGTCAAGTGTCCATATCTTGCACTGAGAGACTGTGGATGCTGGAGAGAACCACGTGCAATCATGGCTAGATATGGGCTTGGGACGCCCAGCGACAAATCCACATTGATGCCAACTCAACTCAGAGTGAGGAAATCCAGGGGAGAGGGAAGCCACTGTCATCTCCATTTTTGGAGCGATGTTTGAAAGCGACTGCCCCTGATTCTGGGGTGAAGCTGATCCAAAATCTCAGGCTGGTGCCACCTAGAATGGGCCAAAAACCAGGAGATCTAAAAAGCGGGTAGGAGGGTGTGGGCAGAGCACCCAGCCCAGCTCTGACCAAGAGAGCAATGAGTTAGAAGAGTTGATTACTGGAGAGGGTGTGCTGGTTTGCAAGTATTACGTACCCCAGAAAAGACATGTTTTAATTCTGATCCAGTCATATGGGAGCAGCTTTTTCTTTTAATCCTGATTCAGTACTGTAGGTTGGAAATGTGCGATTAGATTAGCTCCACAGAGATGCGACACACCCAATTGTGGGTGTGACCTTTGATCAGTTGGGTGGGTCTTAATTAGTTCACTGGAATCCTTTAGAAGAGGAAACATTTTGGAGAGTCACAAACAACAAAGCCAACAGAAACTTCAGAGCAGAGCCTACAGAAATGGCAGAAGCCTCAGAGTGGACGGAGAGAGCAGATGTAGACACTTGGGGAACAGTTGCTTCAGAGAACAGAGACACGGATGTTTGGAGATGCTTGGAGCCCAGCAGACATTACCATGAGATATTAAGCAAACCAGAACCTGGAGAGGGCCAAGGGAAGCCAAGAAATAAAAGCCAGCCCTGGAGAAGCAGAGTGAGGAACTCCCACAAGAACTGAGGCTGAAAGCAAAGGAACCCAGGAGCAAGGGATTAGCAGATGCCAGCTACATGATTTCCAGCTGACAGAGGGTTCCTGACCCATCGTCCTCTTTTTTCAAGTGAAGGTAACCTCTTGTCGGTGCCTTAATTTGGACACCTTCATTTCCTTAGAACTATAAACTTGTAACTTACTACATTTCCCTTTTTAAAAGCTGTCCCAATTCTGGTATATCACATTCCAGCAGCTTGCAAACTACCACAGGGGATAACTGAGAGATGTCAAATCCTGAGCTTGCAGGTGAAGAGGAAGAATTGATGGGGGCAACCGTGTGGCCAAATCACTGTGCAGTAGAGACCAGGCAAAGAGCAGGGGGCTGGAGTCTCCTTGAAGGGTAGGTCTCCCCTCTGCCAGGGCCCTCACGGCACTCCTTACCCTCTTCTCTGCAAAATGCAAGGTCCCTCCAGTCATGGGTCCTGGGGAAGAGTGAAGCCCCCCCATCCTCCCCTGCCCCATTCAGTTTACATTCCTTTGTTCCTGAAGCATTTTTGTTCTAGCACACTAAATTCCAAAAGAAAAAAAGAGAGAGAAAGCATAGAGTTCCTTCTTCACGATGGAAAAATAAAGCCCTGGCAAAATATTATTTTAGCTATTTGTTCTGAGATTATGCTTTCCATTTTCAGGATGTTAATAACGAGCTCTGGAGGAATTTTTTCTGGGACCAATAGCAATGTTATAAAATTAAACATCCATGTGAGTGAGGAAAATTGAAGTAATTATCTTGCAGAATCTAGGAAAACCTCTTCTCTTGCAGAGCACTCTTAAATAGTGTGCATCCAACTAACTTGTGAAATAACCATCCCTCCAAAATCATAACTCCACTTAAATGTTAGGCATTCATCATTTTGAAGCTTCGTCCCTCCCAGTTGTGTCCCCAACAAGCACTATGCTTTTCCTTATGGCTCTTTGGGGTCACATGAAGCAGAAGAATGAGCCGCGTGAGGGTTTAGGGCTTAAAGGATGGACTTCTTGGCTTATAGCAGTTTCCATAGTCCTGCCTGGCGCTCACCAGTTCCCAGGCTGGTTGTCGAGCATGTTGGCTGAGACCGAACTGAGATTTGGAAAGGTTGCTTCTTTTCTCTTGTTCAGGCTAATTTCTAAAACGGCAAAAGAACAGCACCCAGAAATGTTCAGACTGAAGAGATAACCAAACCAGCTGCAGGGGAAGTCCACGGCAGGGAGGTGCCGTGCACCTGTCCATACGGATGCTTGTCATTCCTTGATAGACTGGTTCACTTATTGTTCAGAAATGTCCTGGCTCTGCTACTTACTAGCCGTGAAACTCGGGCATCTGACCGAATCGCTCTGCTCCTCAGATTCTTCATTTGCAGATTGGGGGTCACAATCCTACCTGTTTCATCTGGTTGGGAGAAGTGGAATACTTTGGGGTAGTTGTCACCCATGATGATGATGGCGATCGCGGCAGCCGTCCAGTCAGGGAAACAGAAGCTGTACCAGACATTCTAGGAGGACGACCTTGATATAAGAAATGTGTTAAATAAGTGTTAGAGAATAAGTGTCAGAGAACAGGGAGAATAAAAGGAGAGTAAAATGGAGGTAACAGAGAGTAGCTGCAGGAAGCAACCCCCAACTGTTGGGGTTGGGGAAACTTTGGGGTTTTTGTGATCTGTCCTTGAAAGAAAGACCACAGAGCTGGGGCTCAGACCCTCAGTTAGGGGTACTTGAGAGGCATGGTGGGAAATTCTGGGAATGTAGAAAGAATACAAAGACACAAACTCCTGGAAACCGCTAGGGGAAAATACAAATAAAACAAGAAACTACTGCTGAGGAGACTGGCAGACACAGCAAGAAGAAGAAAGGAGCAAATTCCTCCTCCTGCCTCCCAGTTTCTCCCTTTAATGTACCTACTGGAACCAACTGGCAAAGAGAGTTGGAGTTTGCAGAGATTTAGCCAGCGCCTCATTGCTCAGTAAGAAGGGCGGGTTTGGGCTCAGGGACAGGCTTAAAAGCAGACAGAGCTAGTGGAAATGATGGACCAGAAAAGTCTCTGCCTTCATGAGGCTTAGAGCTACTGACCCAGACATTAAATAAATCCACATTGAGATAAGCGTCATTACAAATGTTGGCAAGTTCTGAAAAGGACACAAAGAGTGGGCAATAAAGGAAAAGAGCAAGGAGGACTGATTTGGATGGGAGGACCTGGGAAGACTTCTCTGAAAAGTTAGTTTAAGCTGACACGTGATGTATGCGGAGGCTCTCCAGATGCAGAGTTAGGGCAAGAAGCAGGGAGGGGGTGACTTTCTAAGCAGAGGGAGCATCGCAAAAATTGTAGAGAAGTGGCAAGAATTGGTGTGGTGGTGAAACTTTGGGTATTTAAGTGACACCTGAGACTCAGAGTTAGAGCTCTGAAGCTATGATAGTAAGCACTACCCCATACAGGAACTGTTTAAAAAGTTGAAAAAGGGATCAGTCTTCGACGTGAGATATGAATGCGGCTGATCTGGATAGGACGGGAGTAGATCGGAATGCAGGGTAAAGGATGATGTTATCCATATTTTAAAACTTCCACTTCTGTGTGAGACCAAAGGGAGAGATGTTTAGTGGGTGCAAAATTTTTATTTTAGGTAGTGCGTTACCTAATTTAACTTGTATGGTCAGTTTAGTTGAACACCGTAAGTACATGGAATCTTGAGTAGGGAGTGAGATCTTGTTGGTTTGTCCAGGTTAGTGTGATGCCCTGATATATCCCAAGTAATTTGGGCAGTGAATAAGGAAGTATTTGTATAGTCCCCTTGGGGGACTGGGGAGAAAGGAGGAAATATTCAACTTTCCCATTTGAAGAATTCTTGATATTCTCTCAGGCAGTGGGGAAAACAAAATCAATAGGCTGAGCCTTTGATCTTGGAGTTCACCCCTATGAAACTTATCCTTGCAAAGGATAGGCTAAGCCTAGTTAAAATTATGCCTCAGAGTCACCCCCAGAGAACCTCTTTTGTTGCTCAAATATGGCCTCTGTCTCTAAGCCAAGTCAGCAGGTGAACTCACTGTCCTCTTCTCTATGTGGGACATGACTCCCAGGGGTATAAATCTCCTTGCTATGTGGAACAGAACTCCCAGGATTCACTGGAATATGGCATCATGGGATTGAGAAAGCCCTCTTGACCAAAAAGGGGGAGAGAAAAATGAGACAAAATAAAGTTTCAGTGGTTGAGAGATTGCAAACAGTTGAGAGGTTATCTTGGAGGTTATTCTTATGCATTATATAGATAACGTTTTTAGTTTATGGAGTATTGGAGTGGCTGGAGGGAAGTACCCAAAACTGCTGAGCTGTGTTCCACTAGCCTTGATTCTTGAAGATGATTATATAACAATATTAACTTTTACAATGTGACTGTGTGATTGTGAAAACCTTGTGTCCGATGCTCCTTTTATCCAGGGTGTGGACAGATGAGTGAAAAAAATAGGGATAAAATATAAACAAATAATAAGGGGGATAAGGGATAAAATAAATTGGGTAGATGGAAATACCAGTGGTTAATGAGACGGAGGGGGAAGGAGTAAAGGATGTATCAGTTTTTTCTTTTTATTTCTTTTTCTGGAGTGATACAAATGTTCTAAAAATGATCATGGTGATGAATATACAACTATGTGATGATATTGTGAGATTGTACGCCATGTGTGTGAAGATTTGCCAATAAAAATATTAAAAAAAAAAAAAAAAAAGAATCGACGTGGTGGTGGAGCTGGGTTCAGCTGGAGATGAGAGAAAGAGATGAGAGAAAGACTCCTGATCAGTCTCACCACTCATTTACAGGCCACCAGGGATCAGTTCCCTCTCTCCAATGGATGCCAGTATCTGCCCACTCTCCTTCCAAGGATACGGAGCATGCCAATGAAAGAATGGTCAGAAGTATATTTTCAAAGCACCATATAAATGCAAAATAGCACTTCTATTGTCTAGAGCACAGATTAATCTGATGTTTCACCGCAGGACTAAGGTCACAGTGCTAAAAAACAGTGGGGAAGTCTTCTGGGTCAGAAGATTCCAATTCGGATTTTAACCCAACCATGAAGATTGTAAGCCGTTTTACCAGTAAATATTAAATGGCCCCATCTGTTGACTAAAGGGAGCTTATATCGGTCACTCTGTGCTCCCAAAGACTTAGATTTTTTTTCTGCATATGGTCTGGTCTTTGTCACATTTCCACTAAGAAGGACAACTTGAGTATTAAGATGGAGTGTTTTACTCTGTGGTAGAATGCATGTTCTTGGGAACTCATTCATTCATTCTACTCAATAAATACTTGAGTATCCATTAAGTGTCAGGACAAATTCTGAATTATGATTCTTAATAAATCTTGTAGTGCTTATATTTTAAAAACAGGCTCTTAGATCCATGTTTATAAAACTCCAAAAATGCATTTATCAACACAAATTTTGAGCTGATTTCTGGTGTTTAATCTCAGCAATATTGAAGGATTGGAGGGATAATTCCCAAAGGAACATCCTCTGCGTTCAGGGTTTTTCTGTTCAGCTGAATCTATACCCATACCTGGCAGTTTTGGGTTTGCAGCGTCTTGTGAGGGCTGACTGCGCTGGGGAGAATGCCCAGGGGCCAGGGTTCGAGTGGTACCCGTGAACCTTAGCTCCCAGAAGGCCAATGGGTTTTAAGCAGCAAAGAACTGGCTTAGTCTGGGAAGGTCAATCGCTAGATTCTAAGGTAAGAAGGATTGAGACTAGGGGGCAGACTTAAGTGACCCCATCCCCAGGAGAAAGCTAAGGTGGAAGATGGGGCATGGGTCCCAGTGTAGCAGTAGGCCCTGGGGGCCAAAATGTGGAACCTAGAGGCAAGCAAGCAAGCGCTAGCTCACCGTTCTTAGCACAGTGAGTTAATGAGGGGCGCTCATTGTATTTACTGTTATGTCCCAAGTCATTTATGACCAATCCTGCATATCTCAAAGTGCCAGCGGCCCCTGCTTGAGTACCTCCTGACATTTCATACATTCTGATGACATTTTTTCCAGCAGGCCCCAGACCCTGAATTGTTTTAATGAACCATTCCATCTTACCCACCAGGCTGCCTCCTCACCTGAGTTGTAACCCTGATGAGGCTCTAGCTCATAGTTTTGGCTCAGTGGAGACAAGTCAGCACTGGGCTGCTCTTTGTTTTCCTGAATCTGTGGTTGGGGCATCTGCAGATTAGCTAATGGATGGTGCTCCGTCTTGCCAAATGTTAATGGAGTAAAATGTGATCATTTTGCTGACAAATGTAAACAGGTTTCATTCTGTCTCACAGTAGAAATAATCCCTCAATTTTGCAACCTGGGAACAATAGATTTTGTTGATGTCGATTACTCCATTTCTAGCTTCTTCCAGTGACAGAGTGATTCTCTCGATGGCAGCTTTCAGGTGATATGTGTGTGATGTTTTCTCATTAGTGCCCTAATGATAGACATGATGAATTCCATGTCTGTATTGCAGCATCTTATAAGTGCAAATGAATCGGGTAGAGCAGTTACTGCAAATACATTTTCTTGAATTCTTGCCTGCTCTGAGCACTCTCCTTGCCCTTTTTCAAAGTTATGAAAAACTCGGAGGTCTCAGCTATGAGGCCACACCCTTGTGTGTTACTTTATGATTCAGCCACTGACTGAGAAAACGGCTTTTTCCATTACTAGTGTGGGAATTTTTCCAGCACATGTTATTTTACACATATTTCCACTTCTGCAAACATGTGCAAAATGTACCCCTACGTGGCTCTAACTATGGCATTTGTCCCCAAATTTTAGTAAAAGAAGTGTTTAAAATTTCATAGGAATTCTGTATATTTCATACGTAAAGGAGCCCATTGGTAAGGCTCTGCTTGATAGGCTCTAAATTAATAATAAGGAATTCATTAATTTATATGGTGTTTCTACTACTGTCCCAGGCTTAGGGAGATGAAAATGAGCCAAAACACCCCTCAGGGAAAGTATAGCATCATGAAGGAGAGAGAATGATTGCAATGATGGCATAAACTAGGGCTTAACAAACTGGTAAGGGCTAGAAAGGAACAAGGAGCTTTAAAGGCTTATGACAAGGAACCTGCTCTGGCCTGGGGGAACAGGGAAGGAGGAAATGGCAGGAGAGCGGGTTCAGAGGATGTGCAGGAGCCAAAAGGTGGAGGCTGTGAAATGTTCCAGGCAGGGGAGGTGCAAAGGGCTAGGAGGAGCTGGGGACAGTGTGAGGATAGACGGAAGCTTGAATAAGAGGAAGTGGGAGAGAGGAGGTGGCTGGAATCGGGGCCACTGGGCCCTGGCGAGGATTTAGTTTGCTATTCCAGGAGTAATGGGGGGCCAGAGAGAGGAATGGATGGTGAAGATATGACCAGATTCATATTTAAAAAATAAATCACCCTGACTTTTGGCTGGAGAATGGACTGGGGAAGTTCAAATTGGACGTAGGGGGGAGGCTGTCTTAGGCATCAGGAAGGAAATGATGGCAGCTTGGACTTGAGGCCACACCCTTGGAGGAAAGGGCTTGGAGGAAAGACAGTGAGATGCAGATGGACTAGGCAGACATTTAGCAGGCAAGATGGGCAAGACTTGGTGGTGGATGGCTGGGGAGAGGAAGTATCGATGATGTTTTTGGCTTGTGCGAAGGGATGGCTGGTGCAACACTTTACTGAAACAGACCACACTGAAAGAGGGCCAGGATTTGGAGAAGGATCATGAATTTGAAGTACCTTTAAGGTGTACCAGAGCCCCCTTTGGGTATCTTTATAAATTTCTGAATCTTAAAAATTAACTCCAAGTAACATTGTACATACAACGTCCATGCCTGCACCGGGTCAAGAGCAAGTGACAGCTGAGGTCAAGATTCTGGTACCCGAGATTATAAGGAGCAGGTGAACCTTCCCCAGGCAGGAAGGGCTTGCAGAGAGGGGTGTGAGCCTGTGCTACCCGCGCACAGCAACACCAAGATGCCCCAAGAAGACATCTTCTGATTCTCCGTCATCCTGTGCTTCAAGCACTGGAAGGATGCCAAGCACAGCGGATGACTGGGGAGGAAAGAGGAGCATGCAAACCAGGGCGGGCACAGGCAGTGAGCTCTGCCCAGACTGATTTCTCTTGCTGACTTCTTGGTGGCTTGGCCTTAGCAAATAAGAATGTTTAGAAAGACCTGTTACTTGTACTGGGATCATAATAAAAATATTTACTAGAACATATTAGTGATTTATTAAAAACATTTATAAGAACATATTTATTTAGAACATATTATGTTCTAAACACTCTGGTAAGCATGTTATAGGCATTATCTCATTCAATCCTTATAACAATTCTGCATTATATAGAAAGTGTTGTTATCCTCATTTTATGGGCAAGGCACAGAGAAGTTAGGTAACTTGACCAAAATCACACAGCTAGAAAGTAGAGAGCTGGGCTGCAAACCCAGGTTGCCTGACTCCAGACCTGCACGCTGGTATGTTCTTAACAGGAACAACAGTGGCTAAAACATGTTTTAAAATGGGAAAAGGGCTTCCCTCCAAGATTAGATGTCCTTGTGTTATAAAAGTCAGATCCTAACAATGCACAGGGCTTTCATTATAAAGGCTGACATGGTTCCCAAAAAGTGCAATTCAAGATCGGCAGATTACAGATTTTGTGTCCTTGGGACTGAGGGGTATGGCAAAGGTGAAAGAAGAACTAAGGCACTCTGCGAGCTAGATATGAGGAAGGGGAGCTTTAGACAGGACAAGGCATGCTTTTCTGTGTGAGACAGCACAACAGTGTGAGGCCATCCAAGTTTAGGAGTCTCTGGGAATTTGAAGAGGGCACCAGGATTGATGGGAGGAGATTGGAAGTTGGGAGCGTTAGGGGCTCCCACTATTAGGTGTAAGACTGAGGAACTCAGACCTGGGTCCCTGGCCTGGGGATCTGGCGGCGAACAAGAAGGGCAAGGCAAGGTCCCATCCAGGTGGGATGTGCACTCCTAGGGGCTGAGCGAGCACCCCGCAGAGCAGTTACTGGGCTGGGCCTTTGAGGTTTGTTAGCTCACTGAGCCCCACAGCGACTTAGATACTGCAAAACTCTTCGTGTTGCAGATGAGGAGACAGAGGCTCAGAGAGGCTGAGTGACCTGCCCAAGCTCACAGCCAATAGTGACCCAGTAAGTGGTGGGTGTGGAGTCCACACCCGCCCATCTGGCTCCAAGCCGCACACGGAACCGCAGTGCTGCACTGCCCCACCCGTGACCGGGAGCAACAGAGCGTCCCCTTCAAATCCACCATCCCGTGAGGGCTGCAGGAGCCTGGGGCCAACAGAAGGTAGCCCAGGGCTGGGAATCATCCTGTGGGACAGTAAGGCTAGCGTGATTAAATGTCAGGGTGACAAAAAAAGCAGTGGATTTAGCTGAACAGTGAGAAGACCCATTCTAGAACTCTGAGGTTTTCTTTGGAATCAATTTTTTTTTTATTGTCACAATTTCATTTGGAAAAGAAATGCATAGAGAATGTTCTTAAATTTCCAATTTAGAAACCTTATGTAAAGGGTCAGCACCAGCAAAAGGAAATGATAGCAAACCTGAGAAGGGGCAGGATACGGGGTGGAGAAACTTATCGGCAGGTGAAGGAGAGAAAGGAGAAGATGGCCTGGGGCTGCGTCCAACCTGAGAGAGACATGTTGGAGCCGCACTTGGTGCTGGGGCAGAGGAGGAGAGGAAGGAAAATGTGCCACGAAATGCAAAAATGGCATGTGGCCAAGGACAGACAGGACCCTGTTGTGGAAAAAGTCCTGGTTGAGGGAGACGGGCCTCTGGTAGGTGAGAAGAGGGGAACTCAACCACAGTGTGGGGCCACCAGAGAATGAGAAGGTCCTGGGACGCAAGCCAGGCAGATCTGTGCATCGCCTAAAACAGCGGCGCGGATAAAGGGTTGTGTTTTGGCTGATGCACAACAAATTAACTGAGAGACTCCAGGAGCCAGTAGAAAGGAGAGGTGAAAAGGACGGTGGTGGTAATGAAAGCATGACCACTCAAGACCAGACGTGGTATGCGGATGGTGAACAAAACAGCAAACCTTTTAAAAGGGAGGTTACAATGGACTACAGTATCTATGAGAACGCTTGAAGTCATGGTCCTGTTTAAAAAAAGAGTCACCGCAGCCGAGGGACTCACTGCTTTGCTCTCCCCTTGGGGATGGGATGAAGATCAGAAATAGGACCCCCGGTTCCAAAGGTCATGCTGCCAATTAGCTTTCCACTGGGACTTTCAGCTGGGCAATTTTGACATTGGATATTTAGAGGACTATTTGGTTCCATCAAAGTAGCTAGGGCAGGAATCAAAGCATGCAACTGCTGTGCGCTGAAATCGTTAGAGAAATGTTTTGATTCAGATTGTAACATATTCAACTCCAGCCTGAGAGGCTGGATGGCCACGTTACGAGCAAATCAAGAAACAATAACCAGCGTCAAGCAGGATTTTGCAGTTTAGGAAGTGCTTTCAAATGCCTTGTTTGTGTGCCCGGAAAATATGGTGAAGTATGAGATGGGAGGGGAGGAGGGAATGATTATTGTTGTGGTTGTTTTGGTTTCTGGTCTCATCTTAAAGAGGAGGAAACCAGAGCAGCAAAAGCACATGGTGACTCCCCACCGTCACAGAGCCTGGAAGTGTTCGAGCCGGGATTCCCTCTCTGGGCTGTTTCACTGAATCTCTAGACCACACCGAGTAAATCCCAACATCTAAGAAAATCCTAAGGATATGGCCAGCATATATAGTCCTATATAAGTGCTTGTCCATGGCTTCTATGTGCACACGCACACTCCTAACCCAGGCCTGGGACGGGTAGGTGCCCTATTAGAGAAGTCACTGCAAACCAATTCTGAAACAATCTTGAAAGTCTGTAATAATAAGTGAGTACAAGGCCCCCAGTAAACATGTTTGTGCCCTATCAAAGGCGTCTGTAGGATCACGTAAACCAAAAGGTGCACACTGAGTTAGGTGCCACCAGGCCGAGTAGTATAAATCAGTGGAACATTGCAGCAGCGCCACATCCACGTCTGATTTACGAGTCAATAGCTATTTTATAAACCCTTATGATTTGTAGATCAAAAGGACTGGTGGGAATTCTCTCCCATCTTCCCTTCCCCACCACTGACTCCATGGTCCTCCATGGTCTTCCCCATTTCCCTGGAAGAAAAAGTAAGTGCTAATGGATGGATGGTAAATTAGGAAGTCAGTAAAGAAATCAAAGGGAAAAAGGATAATTGGATCATTTTGCAGGCATCATCTCATGTGCCGCTGTTCCTCCATGAATTCTTAGCTTTCTCTTTGAAAGGTCTCAGCCATGGAGGTGTCTGCAGAATTCAACAGTGTTGGCTGAAAATGGAGGGTTAATTTAGCTGCAAAGCAACAGCAAATTCAAATTCAGTAAGAATTTTCTTTCCTTCACTGTACCTGATTTATAAAGGCTCTACTTTGCCTCCGGGAGTATAATAAAAATTAATTTGCAGTAATCTTATTTAAGTTTTATAGTAGCATCAGAAAGCATAATTAAGATAACAGACCAAAGTCTATATCAATACTAGGTATTATCTTGCTACATTAATTTTCAAAAATACAGTGTCTAAGCAATATCCAAATCACCTAGGTAAGTTGAGTTCAGTCACAGCAATGCTAATCTCTTACTTTCCAAGGGACAAGGGCAATCAGCAGGGTCCTATATTGGGCAGCAAGAAAGGAGGAGGCATGCTGGCATTTAGTGTCTTCCCATTGTCAGCACTCCTCATAGACTTAATGATGTCCATTAATCAGATTAAAAGACTGAGGCTCAGAGAGGCCACTTGCCCCAAGGTCTTGAGATGAGTAAGTCGAAGAGACAAAATCTGAACCCATTCGCATTCTTTGGAACACTAGATCCTGGGCTCCTGAAACACAAATGCTCTTTTCCAGTTGCATGTTCAACTAGCGACCCCAGCAGCCCTTCCCTAAGAGAGAGAAGTGGATGTGAAAATAGTACTGCATCCTTTTATGGAGAAATATGGAAAGCAGGAGGATGAGGAGTATACATCTCAGTGTGCAAGGATGAAGTATGATTTGATAATTCTCCTCAAGGGTATGAAAGGTTATTTTACAGAAGATGCCTATAAGCTTTCCTTCATTGACTTTCAGGAAAGAAAAGAATGGGAATGAGACAAAATGGAGGCATTAGGGATCCAGATTAGATAAGGAGGAATTTATCAAGGATGATGAAGGCTAGCAATGCAATGGGACACCATGGTAAAGTCAAGTGCCCTCAATAAGCTGCTAAAATAAAATAGTCTGATCAGGTCGGTCTTGCCTGAAGGTATCATGCTAGACAAGAGAGGAACAGATGCAGGTGCACAACTCATTCGAAGCCCGGGGTTCCAAGATTTCCAGCTGGTGATACCCACCCTTGCTGCATGTAATTATGGGAGATTCTTGTGAAAAACCTCACTAACATCACCATGTAAAATGATGGGATTAACAGATCTGACGAGTATTTCTTGATCTTAGACAAGAATCAGTTTATCTCCTTCCAGGGGATAGACCAACAAGGACATGGATACAACAAGGAGGAAGAGCATGTGATGTTTTGCAAATTTGCTTTGAGTCCCTATTTGTGCAAAAATTATGCTAGCTTCTTTATGGACACGTTTAGCAGGGTATAATTTACATACGATAAAATTAACCCATGTGAAGTGTTCATTGTGATGAGTTTTGGCAAAAAGACACAGTCATGCAACCTCCACCACAATCAAGACATAGAACATTTTCATCACTCCCGGAGTGTCCTTGGGCTCCATTGCAATCACTTTTCTCCACTCCCTGCACCCCCCACCCCCCACAACCTAATGTTTTGGTTTCGCCTTTCTATAATTTCATACAAATGGAATCATGCAGCATGTAGTCTTCTGTGTCTGGTTTCTTTCATTTACCATGATGTTTTTGAGATCTACCCGTGTCATCGTGTACATCAGGGGGTTGTTCCTTTTTCTTGTTGTATTCCATCGTCTGGATGAACCACCATGTGTTTATCCATTAATCATATGTCGAACATTTGTGTTGTTTCCATGTTTTTATTATGAACTGTGCCACTATAAACATTCATGTCCAAGTTTTTGTGAGGACATGTTTCATTTCTCTTGGATAAGTACCTGAAATGATATTTTTAAGGCTACATATTAAATATAGGTTAAGTTTCATGTGAAAACATCAAAGTTTTTTCCGAAGTGGCTGCACCATTTTGTATTTTCATCAGCAATGTATTAATCTTCCACTAGCTCTATATCCACGCAGATACTTGATGTGATTAATGTGTATTTGTTGTTGTCATTGTTGCTATTTAGTCATTCAAATGCTTGATTAATAATTCAGTATTTCATGATAGTTTAAATTTGCTTCCCAGAGAACATTTTCCTATATTTATGGGCATTTGTCTATCTCCTTTTGTGAAATGTCTGTTCAAATCTTTTGCTCTTTTCTGAAAAAACTGGGTTCTTATTTCCTATTTTTGACTTGCATTCTATTTAAGGAATCTTTGTTTAACTGAAGATCACAAAAGTTTTCTCTCAACGTTGACATAGTAGTTTTATAGTTTTAGTTCATACAGTTAGGTCTATAACCTACTGTTAAGTCATTGTTAGTTCAAGAAAGTAAGAATTGAGGTTCATGTTTTCTATAGGCCTATCCAATTGTACCAGCATCAGTTATTGAAAAGACTGAAATTTTACATTGAGTTACCTTGGTGCCTTTATGGAAAAACAATCATATTAACAAGGGTCTATATCAGGCTCTCTGGTCTGTTCCATTTGTCTATATGGCTATCCAAACCTAGGAGTTTGTTTTAGGAGACTGCTGGCATTGGTTCAGTGACTCAGTGATGTCTTTGGGATTTCTTGGCTTTTCCCTATGGTAGCCAGTTGCCTGCCTCAGCTTCATGTCCACATTTCAGATGAGAAGAGGGGGTAAAAGAGAAGAGAAGGAATGATGTCCTCAGTGTCTGTTTAATTTGCCAGAACAGCAAAAGAAGTCTTCTCAGCAGATTTCTTGCATCTTGTTTCTTTCACCAGAATTGAGGCACAGGCCAGCTTTATCTACAAAAAAAAACTGGAGAAGTAGGTGATGGCATGGTCATGAGTGACTTAGAGTATAATCCTTAGGCTGGTCATGACCCAACATTTGGAACTGGGCATTCTCAGAAGACCATGCCAAGGCAGTCTTTAGGCTTAAAGAAATCAGACAGCATAGGTACTCCAACTTTGCTCATTTTTAAATAAATATTTTGAGCAATCTAGAGCCTTTGAATTTCCATATAAACTTTAGCATCAGCTTGCTAATTTCTACAAGATAGGCCTGCTAAGTGTCTGAGCGGAATAATGTTGAATCTTTCAAGATCAATTTGGAGAAAATTGACACCTTTTACAGTATTGAATTTTCCAATCCATGGGCATGTTATATATCTCTCCTTTTTAAAAGGAGTTTTTAATTGTATCTCATCAACATTTTGAAGCGTACAAGTCTTGCACACATTTTGCTAAATTTGTTAAATTTATCCCTCAGTGCTTCATTTTTTGCTACCATAAATGGTATTTTAAATTTTTATTTTTCAGTTGTTGATTCTGGTACATAAACATGTCCTTGGCTTTTGCATATTGATCTTGTTTCTTACGAACTTGCTAAACTCACTGATTAGTTCTGGTAACTTTTTGGAGATTCCTTAGAATTTGCTATATACACAATTATATCTTCCAAGACTAAGGATGTTTATACTTCTTTTCCAATCTATTTGCCTTTTTACGTATCTATTTATTTCAGTTTTTTTAATACCCTATTGTACTGGCTAGGATTTCCAGTACAACTTTCAATAGAAGTGATGAGTGCATATTCATGACTCATTCCTAATCTCAGAGGGAAAGTGTTCAGTATTTCATCATTAAGTATGATTTTAGTTTTTCATTAATGCCCTTTATCAGTTTGAGGAAGCCCTCTTCTATTCATGGTGTGCAGATAATTTTTAATCATGAATAGGTGTTAAATTCTATAAATGCTTTTTCTATTTCTATTGGAAAGATCATATAGTCTTATTTATTCTCTTAATGTTATATTTAATACTATATTAATATTCTGTTAATATAATAATGATTATATTAATAATATAATGTTTAATTTTCTAATGTTAAATCACCCTTGCACTCTTTGGTGTGTGTGTGTATATATATATTACTGGATTGGATTTTTCAATAGCCTGTTAACAATTTTTGCTTCTGTTTTCATGAATTATATTGGTTTATAGGCAATTTTTTTTCTGCTGATATCTTTGTCTGTTGTTGGTATCAGGGTAATAGTGGCCTACATAAAATAAGTTAGGAAGTGTTCCTCTACTTTTTGAAAGACTTTCTATAGGATTGATATTATTTCTTTCCTAAAGATTTGATAGAGTCTACTAGCGAGGTAATGCATTTCTTTTGCAGGAATGATTTTAATTGAGAATTCAGTTTCATTAATTTGTACATCTAAATAGCCTGCCACATTCATTGATATAAAGCTGTTCATAATAATTCTTTAATATTTCTTACGCCTTTAGAATCTATAGTGATTCTCCTTCTTCCATTCATAATATTGACACTTTGGGTCTTCACTCTTACTTTCTTGATTAGTCCAGATGGAGGTTTATTAAGCCTTCTGATCTTTTCAAAGAAAAAGACTTTCATTTCAATTGTTTTCTCTGTATTTTTCTGTTTTGTATTTCATTGATTTACACTCTTCATTATTTCCTCCTTTTGATTTCCTTCAGGTTAAATTTACTCTTCTTTTTTCTAGCTTCTTATGGTGAAAGCTTAGGTCATTGACTTGAGAAGTTTTTCTTTCTTAATATGAGCATTTAAAGCTATTCATTTTCCTTTAACACTGCTTTAGATGCAGTAGCAGTGTTTGTTTAATATCCAAACATTTGACGATATGCCATATATCATCCTGTTATTGAATTCTAATTTTATTTAATTGTGGTCAGAGAAAATAATCTGCACCATTTTAATTCTTTAAAATGTACCAAGAATTGTTTTATAGCCTAGCAAATAGTCTAACTTGGAGAATGTTTCATGTGTCCTTGAAAAGAATGTGTGGTCTGCTGTCGCTGGAGTTTGGAAATGCACCCCTTCGACGACCCAGCACATTTTATCAGGAACAGTTCTGTTTTTCCAGAGTAGTCTCCCCTATAATTTTTGTCTGATTTTTGCTGGGCTCTTCGGGGTCTCCCAGGCCCAGGATTCACAGTTATGCACGGATTTGAGCAGAGTTTGTGATCCAACTTTTAGTTCTTAACCCTTCTGTGGTCTTTCACTACCAAAGTTTCCCCTTAAATGTTCTGCTTCCCTTCCCTCTATTGTATGCCACCATGAGCCAGTAAAACTGAACTTTTCTGATTCCAGAGCTGTGGAAGGTGGGAAGTACACATAGTAGAAAAGCCACAAACCCATACTTCTTAGCTGATGAGGTAGCAAATATTCAAAAGTAAACCCATTTCAAGTTTCTGACTATCCTTGGTCTTCTTGCAGTGTCTTCACATAGCTATTTTTGAAGATTTTGCTCACTTTTTATCTTTGTTATGTACAGGAACAACTCCTGACCCATTCACAACCACCACTGACATAAGTCCCATCCCCTGTTTGTTTGCTTTTTAATGTTTCTATTAAGGACTAGGAGATAAAAACTCTGCCCTCTAACCCTACCACCACCACCACCACCCACCATGAGGAAAGTCATTTTAATTGGCATCACTCCTGCACCTGCTTCCATCTTCATTTCTACCTCTAAACACTGAGGGACTTGCCAAATCCTTTTCTCATTGACCCTGAGATTCACCATCTATAAAGTCAGGCATTGGGGGGTGGGAGTTGGGTTGGGACCAGGTGACCCTAAGAACCCTTCCAGCTCTAAACTTCTAAAAGACCATCTATCCTGCACATTCTTACTTCTGATGAAAATATTCGCCATTGTAATTGCTTAGTTTTCAGACTACTCATAGTCAAAATTAATTTTTTTTTTAGATTACCCAACCACATTAAGAAAACCATTAAGATGAGAGGAGGTTATTGTCCTGAAAGATCCTTTAAGTTTGACTACATAATCCAAATTTATTGAATGTTTGCCAATCTTAATTCTAAGCGCTATGAAGACTTGGTCAGTTAATTTGCTGGGTTTGGCCTCTGACCTTCAGGGATACCCACATATCTTCAACAAAAGAAATTCGGTCTTGAAATTCTGTATGTGACTGTTTTTCTGATCGCTGCTAGCTAGCTGACTTTACAAGAGAACTGAGAGTAGTCTATTTTTATCGCGAACAATACGAATTCTAGGAATTGTGTTAAGAAAAACATATTGCTGTGGTACATTAGGTTTTTATTTTTTATACAGAACAAGGACTTTTCTATATCACCAAACTTCATCATTGTAATCAATAGAAAAGGATAAAAACATCTTTCTCTAGTTATCTTGAATCTAATTGTATATAAACAAGTATACCTGGAGGCCAATGCTTCTCTGATTCTGAGCAACTCTTGCTTGTCTGAGATTTTATTTGGAGGGAAGAGGTATTTTTCTATGTCAGATACTCAAAATGCAAAAGTTTCTGAGTAATCCAGAAGCATCCACTAGGTCTCCCCAAATGTGTTAGAGGGGCTCATTCCATGGCGCACACACAGGAGAATTACGATTAGGCATCTTGGACTAAAAATGAGTGAAAGGGAGGATGGAAGAAACGACTGGAATGTAGGGGGTTTGCCTCCTTTTTGCAGGCCTTCTAAGGAAGAGGACTTCTTACTAAGAGTTTTTGTAAACCTTACTGATAAATGTAAAATATTGTAGCAATCTTCAACAGACATCTCATAGGTGAGAGAGAGAAAGATTTTATTTTAGATTGCAAGTTATCTTTTGCAAGCAATGATGCATTTTGACACCCTTTCTGACTTAGCCAGTGGTTTGAGCACATAGCTCTTTATTGAGGATACTGTCTCTCAAAATAATGTATTAGTGCTAGCCGTAGATATGGCATCTGACATCGTGTAAGGTTTATGGTGCTGTGACAAGAGCCTTGTGATAGAACCATCTAATGAAATGTTACACAGCTGTTAAAAAGAATGAGGAAGTGTTATATGTCTTTCTGGGGAAATGCTATATTTTTTAAGGGATAAAAGCTCTTTGCAGAACAATACAAATAGCATGAACCCATTTTATTTTTTAAAGTATCATGTGCATCTCTCTTTATATCCTTCCAGAACAAATATTTGGACGGATGTGTTCCAAACTGTTAACAGTGGCTATATCTGAGGGAGAAAATGAGAGGGGCTGAAAAGACAAGGATATTCACTTTTTATGCTATATACCAAGTGGGAGTTATGATGATTTTTTCCTTTTATATTTATGCTTTTATGTACTTTTCAAATTAAAAAAAAAATCTTCTGAAAGAGGAAAAAGAATGAGAAGAGAGCCAGAAGCCTGTGGTGCCCAAAAAAAACGTGGGACAATGATGGACACCAGGGAACATATATTGACATAAGAGTCATCAGTACAAGCAAGATGGGGATGAGTTTGGGCATCTCGATTCAGATATCTCCCAACATGCCCATGGAGCCGAGGAGTCAAAGGCAGATTATCTTGAAAGGATAGGAATGGAGGTATAAAGAGAGATGGCACACGTAGAAAACCCTTCTAGAAGGTTGGACGTGAAAGGAAGGAAGAAGGCAAGAGTTTGGAGTCATCAGAAGGAGGCAGAGTGAGGAAACATTTTTTTTAGTATCAAGAAGGTATCATCTCCTTATTTTTCCTCAATTCAGGGAGGATTCTCAAAATAACTGTCCAGGCTCTGAAGTCACCTTCCCTGTGTACTTGTTACTCCAATACCTCTTATTTCCCATCATTCTGAATATCTGCAAAGTTGTTTTCTGTTTATAAGTGTGATATATATTCACTTTCAGAAAGCTCTAAAGGGAACATAAAAAAGAGGGAAAAATGCACCATCCATCCACCACCCTGCCGTAAAGACATGACTTTCATTGTTATCATATTGGAGCATTTCTTTCCAGTCTTCTCTGTGCATTTTTAACACGAAATTGGAATTGTCCAATATTTCTAGCTTTGCACCCCACTGTGTCACAGATATTTGCCTGTCGTTAAACATTTTTGAAGTATGATTTATAATAACTACATTGAAGTCCAGTGTGTGAAAGTAACACAATTTCACTGTTCCCTTATTTTGCAAGTTATATTGGTTCCAAGCTTGGGACATTACGAAGAGTGCAATGATAAACACCCTCTCCCGTGTGACTTACTGTCCATCATGACTGTGTCCTTCTGTTGTCACCCTCTTATGGATAGGGAGATTCTGAGAAGGCATCACTGTCCTTTTCTTTCTTGCAGTTTCATCTTTAAGCATCATTTTCAATCTTTCATGGCACAAATCCTCAGCATGCCTATCAGCAGGAGCCTCTGCCATTTGTAAAGAAAAACAATGTCCTAGCAGAGGCAGCAGCCACACTGATTTACTCCCTACATTTTCTCTTCTGTGCTTTTTAATTAAATTTTCAACATGGGCTTGAATTAGAACCTTACGTAGACGACCAAAACTTTAAAAAGAACTTTAGGTCATCTATATCCCCTCTGTGGGTTTCTGAGCAATGGAACCTGTTAAAACGGTGCATTTGCAGAGTCGGTTCCTCTCTGGAGACAAGCAGAGCCAAAGCACAATTCCTACTCCTGTCCTACGGAATGTTGTGTGGTTGGCACAGCGCCGGATGCAGGATAAAGCCGTCCCTGGGGCTCTGTGTTGTTTTAATACCGAACTGGGAAAGAGAAAAGACGCTGGTTGGGAGACCAAAGCAGTTAGGTGCACAGACATGCAAGCACCCCACCCCACCCCGCCCTCGAGTCCACCCCCACACGCAGTACTTACACACTCACGGGGCAGCTCAGCAGGTGGAGTAAGAAGCTCTCCGCCCCAAGCACACACCTGGGAGGAGACCCAAGGAATTGGCCAAGGATTCGGGACTCAGTGAGAAGTGAGATGACTCCCCAGAATAGGAGCAGGTGGGGGCCCCCAGCAAGGCTTTGTTTTTGATTGTGCTTTTCATTTTGTCCTCTCTCTTATAAGCACAGCTGAGCCCCCAGAGTCGCAGAGAACACAGGAATTCCTGCCTCTCCCCTGCCCTTTTACATGCAGCTTCCACCACATGTTACAAGGAACTGCACACTCTCTCCATGCACTTCAATCTAAGGGAATATTTAGATACCTCAGGCCCTCCTGGCTTCTGAACTGAAGTCAGCAGCAGCAAAGCCCCAGCTCAGTGGGAGGGAGAAAGGTGAAGCCTGGGGTCCCTGAGGGACGCCTTGGCCTCTGGCAGTTTCCATGGTTCACAAGGCGCTCGTCCCCACAGACCATCCCTGACCCCATCGTGCTCCCTTCCCTTCACAGTCCCAAACTGCAACTCCCCTACACACACCCCTTCCCTGCACACACACAGACACACAGTCCCCACACAAGCCCCTCCATGCACACATGCACACGATACTGTCTATATAAACATGACCATACGCACATACCCTGCACACAGGTGCACAAACTGTTTTGTTGCCTTCTTGATACTGAATATCCATGAAGTCGAGCTATTTAAACCTTAAAGAAACTTCACCATGAACCCCATTTCCAAGAGGTTTTGGATGCTCCAAGGACATTCACTTTAACGTGAATGGGTCACGCCCAGGAGCAGCCCCACCAGCCCCCACCCCAGACATGGTTCTCCTCTTGGTGCCTCCTGTTTGGAGCCAGGTCTTTAACTACCACCAGTAACATTAGGTGAGGCCATCCATGACCCAGACTCCAGGCTAGGCACATCCATTGCACTATTGCATTTCATTTTTACCAAAAAACCCCCGATGTTTCTTTAAAAATTTTGCAAAAAATACCTATGATATAGGTATCACTCTCATGATCTCATGTGACAACTGAGGACACTGAGGTCCTGACACGCTGGGCAACTTGTTCAAGGCCACACAGAAAGAAAGGTGGCAGAGCTCAGGTAAGAATGTGAAACCTCAGCCACTGGGTTTTGACGCCTACACATCTGTTGTTTTTATGTCCAGCATCTGTTTTGCTCTTTTCCCACAACCCACACCCAGTTTCCTTCTGGAGCCCAACTCTGCCACCCAAGACCATGACCTTCAGGTGGCATTGGCCACACCCCTCTCTCGGGGGTGAAGCTCAAGGTGATGAAGGTGACCATCTGCCATGCTCCCGAGACCCAGGGAGGCTTGGAGATGGGCGTCAGCCCAGACAGAACCAATGGGATACAGGCTCTTTCTTCTCACTTGCTGCTTCCCCCGGACTTGAAGTCCTGGAAGATGCTGGCCACCAATGTGGCCTAGGGGAGCTAATCAGAGAGCCATCACCCATGAGTAATGCAGCAAGGGACAGGAGAGATAAACCAAGACCCCACATCAAAAGTAACCCAAAGTAAGTTGTATCCCTGATCAGTTTAGCAACATGAACTTAAATTCCCTGTTCAAGCCAGTTTGAATTGAGTTTACCACCATTAAGGCTTAGAGTCCAGGCGGATGGTAGGGTGTTCAACTCCCTCTCGGACCACCTGTGTGGCACCACATGGGAAGGCACTAGCTTTCTCTGGGGCTTGGGTTGCCAGGGTTATAGCATACCCCACTCTGCCAGCTGCTGGCAGGAGAGAAGTTGGGGAGACAACTAGAGTAAATCTCATGAATTCCTCAAGTTGACCTTAATTCTCTTTATTATAATATTACTCAAATATGTGCAAACGTAATTTAGGTACAACTTCCTTATGTTTATAGTTCTTGAACATCTATTAAAAAAACAATTTAAAGATTAAGTATAAGCAAACCCATAAAACTCCAATGAGAAGCATGAATTTAATGTGACAGATGATGTGCTCAAACCAATTGCCCCTCCCAGCACCCCTGGGCAGGGTCCATGGGGCTCAGCTATTTCCACTCCCTTTTACTTGGGAGAAGCCCATCCTCACTCCACCTTGCTCTACCTCAGCAGCTTTTCTCAACTCAAACTTGGGAATCCTGTGTTTGTCCAGCACGTCTGAAAGGCCCTTGGGCTTCACTTGGTGAGATTCATTCTTGGTCCTTCTCTTGAGGTTTGTCCTGACCCCAACGCAATCCTAGCCACAGTGACAGACGTAGCACTGAAGTTCTAGGCCAATATTTGTTTACATGACAAGCTTCCATCATATGCTGCCATTGGTTTTTAGAAGAGTAGTGTTAGTATAAAAGAACACGTTTGAAAAATTATTGTTGCAATTTAGAGGAGTCCCAATAATATCTCCTTCAATCCAGTATGAGAAACATGGGGATGGTGGTGAATACTATGATACTGGAGACACCAGGGTGGGAGCACTGCCACTTAAAGCTGTTACAACATTGGCAAGTTATTTACCATTCTAAGCTTCAGTGTTTCTGTCTGCAAACTGGGATTAATAGAAGTATCTGACTCATAAGGTTGATGAGTACATATTAAATGATTAATGAATAAGAGCCATTAACTCAATGCCTGGCATATAGAAGCACTTAATAAATGGTAGCTTTTTATTAGCAAATGGGACTTTCAAGCATCTAAAGAAGTAGAAGATGGTATACAAATGCAAGTTTCTATTATCATTTTCCTCTTCACTTTCAGCTCCTGGGTCCAGCCCCACTGTGAAGTTTGTATCATCATCATCATCATCACCCAATATCGTACAGTACTTGATAGTACTTTATAGTTTACAAAGCTCCTTCATACATATCATTTCAGTTCATTCTCACAAAAACCCTATGTTTTTGGTAGATAAAACTACAATTCTTGCACATTGGCCAAGAAATCTTTTAAAAGCTAATTGGCTAAATGCAATGTGCATATTGGAACAAGGAAGAAAGAAGAATGTTAGTGGAAAAACTGGTGAAATCTAAATACAGTCTGTGGCTTATTTAATAGTAATGTACCACTATTAATTTCTTAGTGTTGACAAATGTAACATGTTTATATAACCATAGGGGAAGTTGGATAAAGGGTATACAGAAATTCTCTGAACTATCGTTGCAACTTTTCTGTACATCTAAAATTATTCCAAAGTAAAAAAGTTTATCTTAAAAAAATGAATTGGAAGTACTGATTTGAACACTTTTTGGAATCATCCTGGCAGGTAGAAATATCTGACATATACAGAGTTGTGACTACCTCATCCTTGCTTTCAAAATTTTTCTTTAAAAGAGATGCAATTAATTTTTCCACTATCATGAAATCTCAAGACAGGAAATTTGGAAGATGTACAAAATGGAAAGGCGAAAAACAATCACCCACGGTCTGACCACGGAAATACAATCTCCGAGCATGTTGGTGTATCTCCTCTGCCTCTTTTTCGTTGTTATGTATATTTGATCATCCTGTGTCCCAGTTATATTAGACATCTCCCCCACGTGGGCCTGAGCAGCTGGGCATTGCTGAAGAGAAGCTCTTATTCAAACTGGAGGGTCACGGATCTCAGTGGGCCCCGAATACTTCCCTAGAGGACCCACTCACTGCTGCTTCATTCCTTCTCCTGCCTACTGATGCACCCACATGTGCATCTCACACACCCACCCCACAAGCTCTCCTCTCTCAACTGATGTCTACAGTCCATTAGGAAATTAGAGCGATCCAAGGAACAGCCTCATCCTCCTGCGACACGTTCCACCAGCCCTGTGGCTCTGCAGCCCCTGCTCCCTTGCCCTCTGCTTTCTTGCACGTTCTGTGGAAGGAGTCCCCCCACCCTTGTCTGAACACCATCACCCCATTTTTCTCTGCCTTCTCAGGAGCTTGGCTTTCCTTCTCCATTTTAAATCATCAGTATTTCCCTCTTCACCCCCAACAGCATGAAACAATGCGATCGCAGCTCTTATCTTAGGGGGGCAGCTTCCCTGGGTCCCCCACCACCCGCTCCCCCGATACTGTCTCTAATTCCTCAACCTGTTCCAGCAGGGCTTCTGATGTGGTGCCAGGGAGATGCCTCTTACTGGTGTCACCACTGAGCTCCATCTTGTGAAAACCAGTCAGCCTTCTCCGTGCTCGCCTTTCCTGACTGCGGCCATGCTGAGCACAGCCCAGTCCTCCATCCTTCCTGAAACACGCCCACCATGCTTTCCCAGGGTTCCTTCCAGCTTCATCGCCACCTCCTTTGCCGACTCCTCTCCTTTCTCTGGCCTTGGAAGCTGACCCTTGCTTTCCTTGCCAACCTGATCTCTTGCTTATGACTCTGGCCCACTGAACTTCAACCAGGCTGCCCTTCTGTCTGCCTCTCAAATGAGCCACGCTTGTCCCCACCTCAGGACCTTGGCACTGGCTGTTTTCTCTCACTGAATTGTTCTTCCCACTGATACTCTCCAGACTTTCCATTCACAATTCAGTCCTCAGCGTAGAGGTCACCTCACTTCCAGGCTTTCCCTGATGACCCAGTCATTCATTCTCTCAACATCCTTTTTAATGGCTTCATTAGCATCTAGCATTTCTCTTATTTATTTATTTGCTTGCTTATTGCTGTTCTCCACCCAGGGTTCAGTGGTTTTCAGGGCTCGGTGGCTTTAGGATAAGTAACTGCAGGGAAAGAACAGCCTGTCCTAAGCCATCAGAAACTTGACCTGGGGCGGGATGGGGAGACAGGGCTGTCTGATGGAATGGAAATAAGATTTCAAATTGTTTTCTGTGCTGATGTTTTACCCCAGCTGCACATTCCATTGCAGGCCCAGGGTTGGGGTGGGGGAAGGCAGCGTCATACCAGCTCCATGTCCACAGGGGGCCTGATGGAAGAGGAAGGTGGTGGACAGGTGGGTGTTGAGATGCATCCCCCCCACAGCTTGCTGACACTTCCCACCTTCCTTCAGACCTCCTGAGCATGTTTTGATCAGACTACTGGCATGGCGACCACCTCCTCCTTTGTTAATAATTCTTATAAAAATCCTTTTTGTGAGGCTTACCCTGACATCTTAAGAATTGATTAGCTGCTGCGGTTAGATGATCTTTTGTGATGCCTTAAAGCAGCAAATCAGATGCTCATCTTAGCAACCTCCTTGCGATAAGGTCTTGGTGAGGACAGCCAGGTGGAGGGGACCCTCTCAAAAAGAAAGGAAGACCCGAAGGAGACAAGCAGCCCATTTAAAAATTCCCTGCTCCACTCCCAGCCACCCTTGCTTGTTTCAAAGGGTGGGGGCTTATTTTTGTGTGTCCAAATTATTTAAATCACAATGAGCCAGAGTGAGACCCTAAGCCGTTGGTGTGATGGGTAGGGTTTGGTGATTTTTTTGCCTTCCGTCTTTTCAGTCAATCCAACATGACAGCCTTGAAAATTCCTCTTGACCATCACCATGTTCTAAAATGTGACAGCAACCATAATTCAAATTTATGGCTCGGTTTTTGTGTGTGCGCTTTAAAAAATTTTTTTTTAACTCGTAATGAAGTTGTTCCTGCAGCATTTCTTTCATTACCTATTCATTAAAGATATGACATGAAAACAGAGTTTCCATGGAAATGGCTTTGTGGATTCTGAGTACATAAGAATTTCATTGTTTATACTACAGCACAGATAACTGGCGGGTGTTATTGTAGCTCATAAAGTCTTATTTTGCTTCCTGAATGTATGTAAGGGCAAAAGGGTTGTGCAATTGGCCCTCACCGTGTGTCTGTGTGTGGGCAACAGCTCTTACCTTCATCAGCGCTCATGCTTTATGATGGAAAGCCTGCTTCCAGCTATGTGTTTTCAACACACTTAAATTTAGAGATGGAAACATGACAAATAAAAAGAACCTAATCTGAAGGTTCTGAAATAGTTCCACTCAAAGTTTAACGTGAGTCCATTTAACATAAAGGAAGATTTCTCTCTGCTAATTTTGCACTAGGAAATGGGTTCAGATTTTGGCTCTTCCACTTGCTAAGGTGCAAGATGTGATGAAGTTACTTAGCATTTCTCTGAGCCTTGATTTTCCAATCTGTGAAATGGGAGCAATGTACACACCTCACTGGTTTGCTATGGAGATTCAAGATTGCTTCCTAAGCCACGGGCTCCCTTGAGTACTCCCTGGGTGCGATCAGTTGTCAGCATTGTTTCCTCTGAGCAGGCTGATGAAAGCTATGGGTGCCCGGATTCGGCACCAAAAAAAAGAAAAGCCCGTGGACGTTTAACCTTCAGACCCGCTTGAACACCTCCTCTTCCTTGAAGCCCTCCCTGCAACTAAAATGGACTCTCCCTCCCTTAGACAGCTGCAACCTTTGCCTCTCTTGCAGCTCCATCCAGCACCCATTGCCTCTGATGGCTTATCCCTGACCCAGAAGTTGTGCTCTCCTGGAAGGCAGGGTCCACACCCGCCTTCCCTGTGTATGACCCGGAGCATCGCACCAAATGGGGAGCCCCCAAAAGAAAAGCTTGCTGACTAAGGGAAGAAAGACTATTTCTTATGAAGTTAGCTAAAAGCCACTCTATGAACCCAATTCAGGGAATAAGCTTTTTTGTTGTTGTTTTGGTTTGATTTGGGAGTCATTTTGAAAGGCCAAGGTGTTTTTTTAAGTAAATTGAAAATAATACATGAAATGGATGATGTTAGGCTGAGAATGACAGTTGTCAATGATTAAGAGTAAACGTGATTTTGGGGACATTCCACATCCCACCTCTCCCGGCAGGCCCAGGACTAGGGTGAGGAGAGCGAGGCAACTAGGGTGCAAACTTTCAGAAGGCACTTGCTCTCAGTGCTGTGTGCCAGCAATTAAATTCTGTGCCCTTGATTTCTTAATCCTCTCATCCTCATCCCAACCCTGTGTTCTGGTATGGTCAGTGAGATTGCATTTTGTTTGTTTGTTAGCTATAAACTGCAATAAAAAGTTTTCTTGGACTCAGTTGCATAAAGTCCTTTATATATTAGAGGGAAAAGATGAACCAGGAAGGACGAGGATACTTCATAAGATAGCAGACAGAGACATAACTGGGTGGCATTGGCTGTTCCGTTTTGCAGACAAAGTGATACCGTTTGGGTCTTATTTATAAATCAGACATTAATCCAGTTCCGCATCACTGTAGCACAATTTACTCAAAACACGCTAGAAAGTCTCCTAGCCCATTAAAATGAGTGTTCCACCGTGTTCATCTGCCCTGCAAATCCTGATTGCTGGCATCATAACGAGAGGAAGAGATTCAGCCATGAAGACATGCTTGACACAGACTATGACTATAAAACAGGAATTTTAATTGCCAGATGTATTCCTTGAATAATTAAACAAGTTAGGGGTAAGTTGTGAAGGGAAAGAGACAGAGACACAGGACATCTTCCCTTTCCACTGTTATGTGGCAGAGGGGCTGCACGCATCACCTTTCCAAGGTGCCCAGTAAACCCGGAGTGCCTGGACCCCTCATCAGGTGGAAGGCAAGCTGAAATTGGCAAGATAATTCTAAAATTTATATAGGGATGCATATCCAACAATCTCTAAATGAATATCGAAAACAACTTTGAAAAAGAAGATCAAAGTTGGAGGACTTGCACTATCTGATTACAGGACTTATTAAAAAGCTACAATTTTTTTTAAAAACTACAATTTAAAAAAAGCCACACTAATCAAGAGAAGGTGGTATGGCCATAAAGATAGACATAGAGATCAATGGAACTAAAAAGAGTCCAGAAATTGGCCCATTCATACATAGTTTTTCTTCAACAAAGGGGCTGAGGCAATTTAATGGAGAAAGGATAATCTTTTCAACAAATACTGCTGGAAGATTGGCTTGCTATATGCAAAAAGAGAAACAAAACATACCTTGACCCTTACCTAATGCCAAGTACAAGCATTAACTTGAAATACTTTATGGAAAATACAAACGCTAAAATTATAAAACTTCTTGAATAAAACGTAGGTAGAAATCCTAATGATCTCATGTTTGGCAAAGATTTCTTAAATACAGCAAAAATAAACTAAACACAAACTATAAAATTAAAAAGTCAAATTTAAAAATTTTCCTCTCCAAAACTCACGTTTTTTAAAATGAAAAGACAAGCCACAGCCTGGGCTTGTAAATATTTGTAAAGCATGTATCTGACAAAGGTCTTGTATCCAGAATATATAAAGAGCCTTTATAACAGTAATAAGACAAACAGCACAATTTTAAAAACAGGAAATTTATTTGAACAAACACTTCACCATAGAAGATATGCAGATACCAAATAAACAAATGAAAGAATGCTTAGCTTTAGTTATTACTCATTGGGAAATGCAAATTAAGGTCAAAATGTGATATCACTGCATACCCACTAAAATGGCTAAAATTAAGGAGACCGACTGCACCAAGTGTTGGCAAGGACTCAGAAGAACCAGGGTGAATTCTCATATGCTTCCATGTTGGAATGTAAACAGCACAACTACTTCATAAAACATTGTGGCAGTTTTTTTAAATGTTAAACATATACCTACCAGATGAACCAACCATTCCACTTCTAGGTATTTACATATAAGACATGAGAGTTATGTCTACACAAAGACTCCAACAAGAGAGTTCACAGAAGCCACGTGTTTAATAGTCAAAAGCTGGGGAAAAACACAAGATGACCATCAACAAGGAAACCGCATGTACTATACTTATACAATATAATACGCCTCAGCAATATAAGGGAATGAACTAATACATGCCACAACATGGATAAATTTCAAAATAAGTATGCCAAGTTAAAAGAAACCAAGTAGAAATACACTATTTAATTTATATAAATTATTGTTTCATTTATATAAATGCCTAGAAAATGAAAACTGGTGGATAGTGACAGGGCTGATGCCTGGGGAGGAAAGGAGAGGTTGGGAAAGGGAGAGAGGAAGAGGTTGCAGAGGGGCATAAGGAAACCTTTAGAGGAAATGGATACAGTCATTGTCATTACTGTAGTGATGGTTTCACAGGTAAACACATGAACTCTTCAAATCACACACTGTAAACAGGTATAGTTTATTGTATAACAATTACACCTCCATAAATATGCTATAAAAAAGCAACACGAAACAATGAATGAGAGAAAATAAGTTTTTCTGTTGTGGTCCCAAGATGAGTTGAAGGCACAGAGGCTAAAGAACATCCCACTAGCCTTCCTTTCCTAGATTCTGCCCAGGGCCAGGAATCCTGTAGGAGCCCCTGCCAGGGGTGTGCAAAGAGTGGATGTGGGCATCCTAGAGGGTGGAATAAGACAGACACTGGAGTATGCCTCTCAGATCCCTCTTCACTGAAGGTCTTATTTCCTCTGCTACCTGAAGCGCTGCTGGCAGAGAACTCTCACTTGTCAGTCCCTTCAGAGACCATCACAGCTACAGGGAGGCTCCTTGCCCAAAGGGAGATGGCCTGAGATGGCCCCAATTCAATGACTGATCAATCTGGGAATAGGAAGATTTGGTTAAGTTGATAACTCTGAAGGAACATTTAGCCCTGGACTGATCCTGAGGGGTTGCTTGAGGCTACTGAACTCTCACACAGCTCAACACCTCCCTCTGCCCAATTCTGCTTTCTTTATCCTCTTTCTCAGCTATGGATCCCGAGAGTACCTCTGCACACTAAACTTCATCTTGATGTCTGCTTCCTGGAGAACCAATCTGCAATAGTAGGAAGACCTCTTCCCCAAGCTGGGGAGTGTCAAGTCATCTGTTGAGCCAGTATCAGGTGATCTTTGTCTTGGTCTCAGAGCTGTGTTCCTCAACCCACAACAGATGCCACAACAAGGCCTTCTATTTTAGATTCCATGGACCTCCTTCTAGCCCCAGGGCCTTTGCACCTACTGTTTCCTCTGCCTGTACTGCTTTCTCCTCTTTGGCTTCTCATCCTCCTATCCCCTGATACATACATGGTATTGGCTACTGTTCCTTCAGGTCTAAGTTTAAATGTTCCACCTTCAGAAGGACCTTCCCTGATTGTTCTTTCAGAAGTTCCCATTTTCCTTCTATGCTCCCTTATAACCTCCTGCATATTTCCTTCCTGGAACTTCGGTGGTATTTCATTATTTAGGTCCTTATCACTGATTTAGCTCTAGTAACTGTCATGGTATCTAGTATGATTTTTGAGTTAAGGATCAATGAATCCCATTGACAAGAAATAATTAGATAACCACTGTGCTGGTTTGAAATTGTTGTGTTCTCCAGAAAAAGTCTATTCTTCTATCATAAGTACTTGGAATCTCAGGTAGCACATGAGATTTTGTTGGTTTGTCCAGAGTGATCCCCCAATGAATCCCAGAATGATTTGATCAGCGACTGGAAAAGTATTTGCAAGCCCCCTTCAGGGAATGGTGAGAGTGGGGAGAAATTCAACTTCCCCAAGTTGAATTCCTGATAGTCTCACAAGCAGTGTGGACAACCAAAGCTATAGGCTGAGCCCCCAGTCTTGGGGTGTGTTCACATGAAACTTAACCCCACAAAAGATAGGTCAAGTCTACTTAAAATTTAGGCCTAAGAGTCACCCCCAAGAGAGCCTCTTTTGTTGCTCAGATGTGGCCTCTCTCCAGCCAACATGATGAGCAGTCTCACCACCCTCCCCCTCTCTGCGTGGGACATGACTCCCAGGGGTGTGGACCTTCCTGGCAATGTGGGACAAGGATCCTGGAATAAGCTGAGACTCAGCATCAAGGGACTGAGAAAAACCCTAGAATGAGCTGAGAATTAACATCAAGAGACTGAGAGAACCTTCTCGACCAAAAGGGGGAAGAGTAAAATGAGACAAAGTGTCAATGGCTGAGAGATTCCAAACAGAGTCGAGAGGTTATCCTGGAGGTTATTCTTACACATTAAGTAGATATCACCTTGTTGTTCAAGATGTAGTGGAGAGGCTGGAGGGAATTGCCTGAAAATGTAGAACTGTGTTCCAGTAGCCATGTTTCTTGATGATGATTGAACAATGATATAGCTTTCACAATGAGACTCTGTGAATGTGAAAACCTTATGTCTGATGCTCCTTTTAGCTACTGTATCAACAGAAGAGTAGAACATATGGAATAAAAATAAATAATAGGGGGAACAAATGTTAAAATAAATTCAGTTTGAAATAGTGGTAAATGAAAGCGAGGGGTAAGGGGTATGGTACGTATAGCTTTTTTTTCTCTATTATCATTTTATTTCTTTTTCTGTTGTCTTTTTATTTCTTTTTCTAAATCGATGCAAATGTACTAAGAAATGATGAATATGCAACTATGTGATGATATTAAGAATTACTGATTATATATGTAGAATGGAATGATTTCTAAATGTTTTGTTTGTTAATTTTTTTAATTAATAAAAAAAACTAAATGAAAAAAAAAAATCTGTTCTTCTAATCCAATCTTGTAGGTGCAGCTCTATTATTGGGTAGGACCTTTTGATTAGTTTGCTTCCATGCAGATGTACCCCACCCATTCAAGGTGGGTCTTAATCTGCCTAGGGAAGTCCTTTAAGGGAGAGACATTTTGGAGAAGATAAAGATGCTTGGAAAATGCAGACAGAAACATCCCAGGGATGCTAAGCAAGGACCCTCAGTACCTGGAAGAACCAGAACCTGGAGAGAAAGCCACGGGAATCAGAAGCTGGGAGAGAAGGATAGCAGACACTGCCATGTGCTTTCCCCTAGGACAGGGGAACCTGGATGCCAGCTGCCTTTCCTCTGAGAAGGCATCCTCCCGTTGGTGCCTTAATTTGGTCATTTTCGCAGCCTTAGAATTGTAACTTGTAACTTAATAAATCCCTTCTGTAAAAGCCGATTTATTTCTGGTATATTGCATTCCGGCAGCTTTAGCAAACTAAAACACCCACTGAGGCTGCAGAGAGCTGGATGGGGAAGAGCTGGCCTGCAAATTCACTCCAGAGTGAAGGGTGGCAGAGGACTTGCTCTCCTCTCTACCTAAATGTTCTTCCCCAAATTCCTCCTTCAACTCTTAATTCAAATGTCATCTCCTTGGTAAGCATTTCCCAACCCTCTGTGAAGAGCAGAATTAACCTCATGGGGACTTTGGGTTATGCAGTATCAGTTCTGACCTTCAGGAGTAAAGGTCAGCCATATGGGCAGTATGTGTTTGAGTTCCAGTAAAAACCCTGGACTTCAAAGGCTCAGGTGTGCTTCCCTGGTTGTCACACATCTGGCTGGGAGAAGGGGATGCTATCTAGGACTCCATGGGGAAAGGATGACCAGAAGTTCTCTGTTTACCCGTCCTGGACACTGCCTGATGCATCTCTCCTGTTGGCCGATTTTAAACCTGCCTGTAATAAACTGTAACCATAAGTGTAACAGTTTTCAGTGAGTTCTCTAAGTCTTTCTTGTGAATTATCACACCTGAAGGGTTTGCGGGGAGGGAAGTCTTGTGGAGGAGAGTGTCCCCTCTAAACTCCAGGAACCCCTACCTAAAACTACACAGCCTGCTTCACACACCAGCACACATCACTATCTTTCTCGATGTTTTACTTCATTACCTGGTTTGTGACTTGTGTGCCCCATTAGAATATGAGCCACAGATATGCGAGTTTTTTGTCTATCTTGTTCACTGCTGTATCTTTCACACCCAGATCAGCGCTTGGCACACAGTAAATGCTAAAATAAATAAATCACACGATTGAACTTTGGAACTATCATTTTTTGAGGCTTTTGTATGATTATTTGGGGTTATTCCTACCTTCTTTGCTGGAAGCTAGAAATGCTGCGTATTCAGGTGGAATCTGAGCACACACAGAGCTGACAGGGGTGATGTGGAAAAGGCACTGCTTTCAGCACAAGATGCCCCTAAAGGGCAACACGGTACTATCCCAAGGGCCCAGCTAGGAGCCCCGGCTCAGCACCCAGCTCATGGGTGACCTCAAGCAAGTGTCATCCTTCTTGTCTCAGGCCATGTTCCACGGAAACAGACCCAGGGGGCAGATTTGAATGTAGTTCATGGGGAGTGCGCTCAGCAACAAGCCCTTCCAGAGAGTGAAGGGAGCAGGATGGGCTGGGGAAGAGACTGGACATTGGCACAGTCTCGATGGAGGTCTCAGCTGCTGCCCTGGGAAGCTATGGAGCCAGGGCAGCCCTGAGAGTGCTGGGCCCTTGTCCCCACTTGGACAAGTCCCTGGATGTGGACTGCCCCTGGGGAGGGTGACATGGGGAGAGGCAGCCCCTCCTCTGAGGGCAAGCCCTGTAGCAGCCAACACTCCTTGCAGCTGGGGAGTGGATGTAAGCATGCACCAGGCACCTTCCACGCTCTCCAGACCCAGGCTCCCATCTGTGAAAGAAGGGAGGGACTTCCAGCTCCAGGGTCCTGGGTGGCCCCTCTCTGGATCCCCTGCTGACAGGAGCCTTTCCCTTCCCTGTGTGAGTCCCTCCCTCCCTGTGAATTCTGTGGAGTCAGTAGCTGCTACTTCTGGTTTCCCTTTTCGGGTGTCCTTTTGGCCTTACCTACTAAGGCAGCTGGGAGAACAGGAGCTTGTGTCCCTGGTCCAGCTGGGCAAATACACTGTTGTCTTTGAGACACCATCAGAAAGGCATTAATCTAATGACTAGCTTTGCAATTCCTGCCCCTGGACAGAACTGATCTTAGCCCTCAAGCCGCCTACAAATCCATCTTGCCCAGGTGTGATCCAACAGTGGCTGGGTGCACGCTGCTCTCTGCACACCCCTTGTCCGTCCATAGGGGCAAAGTCCAGTCTTCACCCCTGGGCTTTTACCCGTGTTTTCCAGCTCTTCCTGAGTTTTGGGAAGCACCCATCCTCTTATTACTTAATATTTTTTCTTTCAGTTGATCACCTTTTTAAAACAGCATGGCAGATTTTAAAATTTCATGAGTCTTCCGTAAGTGGAAAATAAGTATCACTTGTCACCAATAGAAAAAGTAACTATAAAACTAAATGTAATAAAAACAAAACAATGTCATCCCCAGCTAGCTTGACCTTGTCGTCTGAGGAAGTGTGTGCGGCCCAGAGAGAAAGGTGTGGGGACAGACACACCCGCGTCTCTACTCCTGGTTGGCACTGGAAGGATCTGAGGGTCACTGGAAAGGGAATCCCTTTGCACGTGTGGTCCATCAGTCATCGCCCGTCTCTCTGCCGCCACAAACCTTCTCAGTGGTTTGCTCGGCTGCCTCTCCTTCAGCCGCTCACAGCCCTGCGTGCAGGTGAGAAGACCTTCCTATTGCTGACAGCCCCACCTGCAGACTCAGTAAGGGAGGCGGCAGCGTGGCCCCCTAGAAAAGCTCTGCCTTTGCAGTGGCCGAGACCTCAGTCTGAGCCCTGGAGGGACGTCCACCTTCCAAACCTCAGCTATGCGTCTGTAAGAGGAGCATGAGATGCCCTGTCAGTAGGTTGTGGGGATAGAGGAAGCATGATAGGTTGCAGCCCCCAGCAGTGGTGCGCAGTGGACAGTTGACAATCTTCACCCCCACATGTGTCCCGAGTGAGTGGGATGAGGCTGGGGAGCTTGTCAAGGACCAAACACAGGGTCCTCCGGAGCCCCCCAACACGCCTGCTTGTTTCGTGCCTCGTGCCTTGTTTGACCGGCCCTTGGCAGGCTCGGCGTGGTGGCCCAGGAGGTGTGGCCCTGAACTGTTTGGAGACCCTGGAAGGAGTCTCCCGGGCATTTCACTGGGCCCAAGGGGCCTCAGAGGGAGGAGAGGGGACTCAGCAGCAGGCCTCTAGGCATTAGCTGCTCTCCCTCCTCACTATGGAATGAGCTGCAGGGCTGCAGCCACGGATGGTGACCATGCATTTTCAAGGTCAGAAAGGAAAGTGAAGAACATAAATATGGAGCAGGCATTGCCTCAGTAGAACAGCCACTGGCATTGGAGAGCCAAAAGCAGAGATTAGCTACACACAGCTGGTTGCCAGCCAAATGCTCTTTGGTTGTGGTTTCTTCTCCGCGGAGCTGGCTGGCATCTTCACAGTTCCTGGGTGGGGTCAGCAGCAAGTTGTAGTTTTGTAAGAAATCTGTTTTCTGTTAGATGTTCCAGGCCCCCAGTCTAAGGGTTCAGTCAGAAGCTTCCATCCCAAAGCAGGAGTTCCCATTCTGAACTCTGAACAAAATTTCAGGACAGCAACATGTTCTCTCCAAAGCTGGAATAAAACAAAGCCCTTACCTCTAGGTGACAGGATGCCCCTCCTTTAGTGGGTCACTTCTAGTTGCGAAGGCTGCTCCTCCACTCTCATCACCCCTGGGCCCTGTGAGACCATCAGTAAAGGATTTGATCCTGGAACTTCAAACCTGGAACTGGGTGTGCAGACTCTACAGCTTTAGACAGGTGAGGTATGGAAAGGCCAGGAATCCCAACATTTCTCCTTCTGTTTTAGTGAGATTGTCACTCAAGCTCCCTGGTTGAGTTGGTGGGAGTCAGCTCTTCAGGCATGAAGTAGAGGCAGGATGTGGTTGCTGGGAGAGACTGGCTAGGAAGCCTGACCAGTTGAGTCCTGGATGCACCCAGCCTGGGACACTGGGCAAGTCATTCAGCTTCTCCATGCCTTGGTACCCTCATCTGTAAAAGGAAAATAAAATTGTTACCATGTGGGTTATTGTGAGGCCCCAGTGGCATTATAGCCAATCATCAATTATAAAATGCCACTTTGAAAAAAGATTGATAGCTCTTACAAAGAAAACAATGATGAGTCCCAGCTCAGGGTGTGAAAGGAAGAGAGAGAGAGCTACCAGTCACTTGACTTCAAGCCAAGTTCATGGGTGACACTGGCAGTGCCTGAACTCTCCAGGAAAATGGGACAGAAGCACATGGCTTCATTAAAAAAATCCTCAGCATATCCATACTTGTGGTTAAGCTGAATTTTTCTTCAATTCGATTTTTCTATGGAAATGTGCATATCAGACAAAACAGCCTGGAATCAGTTATTTGATTGGAAAGAAAACAAAACCAAATGTCTCCATTACTTTCTGCATTCAGTGGACTTTCAACCCATCTTCCCTTCCTGGACCCACATGCCCAGTGCTGGTCAGTGACTTCTGGACTATTTCTATGATGACACAAATGTCTCCATGAGACGCCGGGGCTGGGGGAAGGAGTTCTTAACCTGTGTCCTCCACCCCGAGACCACTGTCCACTTCTAAGGCCTGTGTGCATGTGCAGATTGTTCAGGGAGGAGGCTCCTAGCTTGCATCGGATTTCCTAAGGGAACAATGACCCAGTCAAGATTGAGCAACATCTTTACTCACTTACCAGTGCTTTTGAAGGACAACGGTGTGGAACAGATGTTTAGCCAGGGGAGGGGGAGTCCTGAAGGGGCTCGTTTGTCTTCTACCAAGGTTGACCAGCCCTCTTGTGAACAGCTGCACTTTTCCTTAGAGAGGATGTGGCTGGCTTTCAGGACGGATGTTCAGAGAGGGGGTGCCAGCTCAAAATGAAGACTGTTTAAATTGCTAATAGTTGTTCAGGCAGGTTCAAGAGGGAAAGAAGCCATGGTCATACTGAAGGTTCAAGAGGATTCTGGAGAACTACTTGTCAGTGACAAATAGATCTTGCCTCTCGGGAAATACTGACCTAAACCACTCCAGTGACTCCTTCCTGCTCTAAAATGTAAAGACTCCATGTAGTTAACAGATGAAAAGATAGCTGTTGAAAATTTGTCTAAATCACAACTATTGTCGTCAACATTTATTAAGGGAAAGCAAAATAGATACAACCTCTCTTCAAAATTGTTGATTCTTCTTTTTTGTAGCTTGTTTTTTTTTCCTCTGCAATTTTATTTCCTAGAAGATTCCCCACCCCAATAAACATTCCCCAACACATTCACAAATGCAAGTGGTGGCAAAGAGTATCATTTCCCCAAATATAACTAAATTACAAGCACTGTATATTCTCAGGGCCTTTCTATCTTAGAGCTTAGAAGACAGGTTCGATTACTGGAAGTGAAGAGGATATAAGGGAACTTAAGGTCACATTATCTAACTTGTTGACAAGTAGCATTTTTACCTGTCAGTTAGTCTTCTAGAGCCCATTGATAACCCCGTTAATTTGACTTTAATAATTTGATTTTTCCTGGTTTGCCAAAGAACCATAAATTGTAGTTGCTTCAAATTATGCATAACCACGTTCATAGAAGGCGAGACTTAAAAATGTAAGCTGCACATTTAATCTCAAAGCGCTTAAATGTTTGGAAGGCAGGCATTATGTAAGACTAAAGGAGAAATTTATCCTAAGCCCAAATCTTCAGCTCTATCTTCTGGTCTGCATTCATACCTAATAGCAAAATGTGAGATTTGACACAGTAGAAATAAAGAAATAAACTAAAAGCAAACCTGAATCGATCTTCTATCTGCAGTTCTTGGCCTAGCCCATCAAAGAGACTAGGGTTGTAGATGGTATTGATTTCTTGGATTTTCCCTTTGTGCAGTTTAAATAATGCTTCTCTGTCTTTCCAGCACAGCATAATGGACAATGTCCTTTGCCAACATAACCAGGAATTAAACGTTCCTTGAGTAAGCGTGATGTGACACTTCTTTCAGGAATGGGCCTACTGTTGGGAGCCCCAGAGTCCCCAGAAACTTGCTTTGCCCCTTTGCATCTGACAAGTGAGGCCAAATGATACATCTCTTGGCTTCAGGACAGCTGACATATTTATAGCATGATGTCTCTCTCCATCAGGATTCACGTTCTGGATTTTCAGCTGCCACGAGGGCCCTCTGCCATTGTTGAGCAAGTGTCACCTTAATACAGCCTTTTCGTTGCTCACACTCAGAGAGCAGGATGAATAAAAGTCAAAGACATTTAAATACATAGCTAGAAAACAACAACAAAATATTCCTCCTTCAGATTTCAAATACAATATGGCAGAGAACCTATTTCACTTAGTAAACTTTAATACAATCCAGGGAGAGCCCTGGAGACACCACTTCAGTTTATGATCTAAAAGTTTCTTGAAGCCTGGGTTCAAAATTAGGGTTCTTCTAATCATTTAGCAATCACCCTCAAAACATCATGTTACAATTATGACTTTTAAAACCATTATTTCCACACTGAGTTGAGAATGTAGGCACTAAATACTGAGGTTAAATGAAAATTTTTGATGTATTGGAATTTTTCTTTGATAAACCCTTAATTGTAACATTAGGTACCTTATAGAATAGCACACATCGTACATTTAACAAACCATATCTTTTGCATAAAAGTTAGCAGTTAGTATTATGAAGCAACCGATTATTTTTAATGCAAATTATAGCTTTCTCACAACTGTTGAGTTGCTGGAGCCTGGCATCTTATTAGTAATTTGTGGAAACTGATTACCTGGAGAGCCAACAGATTTTTACTTTTTACAGCAGAGATGATAAACACAACTGTTTGTTGTCAGGGTGATTTTTTTTTCTTAAAAAATTTTCATTAAAACTGCTGTAAATCAAGCTGGTTAAAAGAGGAGTTGGCAATTTTCTGAATACTTTGTGCCTCTCAGAGAAGAATTCATTATAATAACAGAGTGCTTGGACTAACTCTATTTGTATGAAACAGTGGTCGCCTTGGAAATGCTAGATGGGTGACAAAATGAAGTACACTACCTTCTCAGAGATAAAAATATTGATCTTAGGAGCACCACAGCCTTAAGACTACAGGCTATTGAAAAACAATGAAATCTTGTCTCTATTTTCCAGCATTTCAACGCCTCTGATTATCACTAGAGCACTTAATTATCCAGTGATCTCATTCAGGAACAAGCAGAGTTTTAAAGAGGAACAATCAAAATTTTCTGATTTGATTTTTTTGCTTGTTGCCACCCCCGCCACCTGCCTGAAAGTTTGAAATTAAGTGACTACCCCCTCAATGTGTGTCTCATGTATTCTTGGTTTAGGATTATCAAGTAATAATACCTGAGGGCTGACTGTATGTAAAATGTTCTTCCTTCTAATTTGCCAAATATCTTTTTGGTTGCTAAAACAATTCCTGATCTCCTCCTAATTTCCTGGCTCCGTCTTGGGGCAGTGCATTGCCCATTCCAAGCTGACCCCTCTTGTCCTGATTATACTGCATTAAAAAAAATTAGCAAGATTCAACTACCTGATCTTTCCCAAAGTTTCAGTTCTAGGGTAAGGCTATAAAGGCTTTGATAGGTTAAAGCAAAAGGATAGGAAAAGATATCCATAAACGATCATAAATTATAAGAAAATTAGTGTGGCTCTATTAATATCTGATCGTTAGCATCCGATTAATTATATCTAATATAACTAGAATAATATTAGAATTATCCTAATTCTAATAATTAGAATATTAATTCTAATATCTTTAGTATTAAAGAGTATTATAAGAGATAAAGGAGATTTTTAACGATAAAAGTGTCAATTCATTAAGAAGACATAATCTTCAACATTTTTGTACTCCAAAACAGCACAAAAAAGCTCCTTAAAAACAAAGTAAGAAAGAAGTAGGAAAAAAACACGAGGATAATGAATGATTTTTACAGCCTACTCTCAGTACCTAAGAGATCAATAGGAAAAAAAAATCAGATGACTATAGAACAGTCCTATCTACAAATGTAAATTAATGAAATTTTTAACAAACCTCACCCCAACAACTGCAAAATACAGTCTCTATAAGTGAATATGGGACATTCACCAAACAAGTCTCACTAAATTTCAAATTGTACATGTTATGTTCTCTGACCACAAGAGAATTACATTAGAAATCAATTAAAATGATATCTTAAAAACACTCAGTATTTTGAAATTAAACAATAATCCACGGATCAAAGAAGCAACCATAAGAGAAATGAGCAAACATTTCAAACTGAATGAAAATGCAAATGCAACATATCAAACTTTTTGTGTTATAACAAAAGGACTGTTTAGAGGAAAGTATATAGTAAAAGAATAATGTTACAATCTTTTTGCCCCAATGTTGGGGTTCACCCCTATGAAACTCATTCCTGCAAAAAATAGACTAAGCCTAAGAGTTACCTCCAGAGAAACTCTTTTGTTGTTCAGATGTGGCCTCTCTAAGCCGACATGACAAGCGAACCCGCTGTTCTCCCCCGACTCTATGTGGGACATGACTCCCACACGTGTAAGTCTCGCTGGCAATGTGGGACAAAGATTCTGGGATAAGCTGGGACTGGCATCAAGGGATTGAGAAAATCTTAAAACAAAAAAGGGAAGAGAAAAATGAGAAAAAATTAAGTGTCAGTGGTTGAGAGATTTCAAACAGAGTTGAGAGGACATCCTGGAGGTTATTCTTATGCATTACAGAGATATTCCATTTTAATCCACGTTGTATTCGAGTGGCTAAAGGGAAGTACCTGAAACTGTTGAGCTGTGTTCCAGCAGCCTTGATTCTTGAAGATGACTGTATAATGATACAGCTTTTACAATGTGACTGTGTGAGTGTGAAAACCTTGTGTCTGATGCTCCTTTTATCTAGGGTTTGGAGAGATGAATTAAAAATCGATAAAATAAACAAATAATAGGGGGAACAAAGGTTAAAACATATGGGGTAGATGGAAATACTAGTGGTCAATGAGAGGGAAGGGTAAGGGTTATGGTATGTATGAGTATTTTCTTTTTCCTTTTTACTTCTTGTTCTGTACTGATGTAAATGTTCTAAAAAATTACCATGGTGATGAATACACAGCTATGTGATGATATTGTGAGCCACTGATTGTACATCACATGTGGAATGCTCACATGTTAAGAACGTTTATGTTTGTCTGTTGTTTTATCAATAAAAATATCTTTTAAAAAAATCAGTGTGATCACTATATCGAGTCAAATTAAGGTGAAAAACCATATATTACCTCAACAAATTTAGGAAAAGCATCTAAGGAAATCAAACATTCATTTATGAGTAAAACTTTTATCAAACAATGAATTAAAGGAAACTTTCTCAACCTGATGAAGGACATCACAACAAAATCTATAGTTAATGTCATACGTCATGATGAAATATTAAACCCTGTCAGCTCTCACCACTTCCAAGCATCATCTTACTGGATGCCTCAGCCAGTGCCACAAAGTAACAGTAACAATAACAATAATAATAAAAGGCAACAGATTAGAAAGGAAGAAAAGCTGTCTTTATGCACAAACACTATATATAGGAAACTATTTAAAAAGCTACTAGAGTAGATACATAATTTAGCAAAGTTGCAAAATACACAGTTGAGATTTTAAAAATCAGTTTATTCCTCTACACTAGCAATGAACAATTGTAAAGTAAAATATTTTTAAATCCATTTACAGTAACATTAAAAAAAGATATATTCCATAAAAATTGTAACAAAAATGAACAAGACCTGTATGCTAAAAATAGTAAAACATTGCTGAGATAAATTTAATAAGACAGAAATAAATGGACAAATATGACATGTGCATGGATTGGGGAACTCCATATTGTTAAGATTTCAATTCTCTATAAGTTGATTTAGATTTGATTCATTTGCAATCAAACCCCTAGCACAGATATGTTTGTGCATATGTGTGTGTGTCTGTGTATGTCTGTGTGTGAATTGTCAGGATAATGTTAAACTTAATATGGGAATGCAGAGAATCTAGAATAGTCAAAACAAGAATGAAGGCATATATGACCTTATTCGTAACTTATTATAAAGTTACAATAATCAAAGCAGTGTGGTTTTAGGATGTAAACAGGCAATCAATGGAGAACATGTTCAGCGTTAATTGAGCTTTAATAAGGCACCAAAGCAATTGAATGGGAAAAAGGAAAGTCTTTTCAACAAAGTTGCTGGGCAACTACCGGCAAGCAAAACAAGAAAAGTAACTTAATCCTTACTGCTCATCATACATAAAAACTAATTTTAAGAAAATATAGAACATCTTCTCAAATGCCTTTTATCTGGGACCCAAAATGCATTAAGCGGGAAAGAAAAAATTCAATGAATTGCATTTCATCAAAATTTGAAACTTCTGTTCATCAAAAGACACCATCAAGTTAAAAAAAAAAAAGGCAAGTCACAGACTAGGAGAAAATAATCTTAATACATATATATGGCAAAAGACTTGAATCCAGAATGTATAAATAATGCTTACAGTTCAATAATAAAAAAAGATAATCAACCCAATTAAAAATGGACCAAAGACAAACAGCTGCATAAAAAGAAGATACATGAATGGTTAATAAGTACATAAAAAGATGCTTGACATTATTAGTCAGAAAGTAAATGTGTATTAAAATGACAATGAGAAACTACTTCACACCCACTGGCTTGGCTAAAATTGAAAAAACTGACAACAATGAATGTTGGCAAGGATGTACAGAAACTCTAACTCTCCTACACTGGTGGTAGGAGTGTGAAATTGTGTACGTACTTTGGAAAACACTTTTGTAGTTTCTTATAAATTAAACATACCATACATCTGCCCTGTGACTCAGCAATTTCACTCCTAGAGATTTACCCAAGAGAAACAAAAACATATGTCTACAAAAGGACTTGTGCAAAAATGTTCCTGGAAGTTTCATTCATAATGATCTGAAAATAGAAAGCCTACACGTCCTTCAGTGGGTGAATGAATAAACAAAAGCATGGTTTCGTTATACAATGGAATCCTGTTTAGAAATAAAAGAGGACAAACAGCCAGTCCATGTTATAAATGAATTAATGAGCAAATGAAGCCAGACATACTGTGTAACATTTATGTGATGTTGAAGACCAGGCTAGACTAATATGCGGTGAAGGGAGTCGTAATTGTCTTCAGGGGGCCTGGTATAGAAGGAGTGGAAAGAGACAAGAGGAAACTTCTGGAGTCATGAAGATACTCTGCATCTCGATTGGGACTTGGGTTATTGGAAGTGTGTAATTGTCAACACTCATCAAACTGTACACTGAAGATCACTCATTTCACTGTATGTATTATACCTCAATTTAAAATAAAATTTCAAGATAGAACAGGTTAAAAATGAAGCTAAGGCAAGAAATTGGAAAATGAGCAACCCCAAACAAGAAGGTAAGGAATAATAAATAAAACAGCATAATTTAACATAATAGAAAAAAATTTAAAGTAGAAAAGATTAAGGGAAAAAACATAAAATTTCTTCCTTCAAAAGATTAATAAGAAAAAAAGATTAATAAGCTTGACAGCCCTTTGGCAATATTAATCAGGAGAGAAAAAGAAGTGAAGTAATATGAGAAACACCAAATGTAAAGGACAAAATTACTACTGAGACTATGAAAATGTTTACACGTAATAAAAGATAATTATGAACAACTGTACACAACTACATTTTTAACTTTAGTGAAATAAATGTTAAGTAAAATTGAAAAGGTATTCAAAGGCCTTATCTCTCCCCCCAAATTGCCCAAGGTGGCTTTACAAGTGACTTGTACCAATCTTTCAAAGAGAAATTCATTCCTGTCTTACACAAATTGTTCCAGAAGTCAGAAAAGCCTGTAGATTATTTTCTGAAGCTACAGTATTCTTGATTCCTAATCAGATAAGAAAAACACCAGAAAAGAACACTTTCATGAACATAGATGGACAAATACAATATTATCTAACCAAAGCTAACAAACACATCTGTGATAAAGCTGGGTTTACACCAGGCCTGCAAGGATGGTTTGTCCTCAGAATACATGTCAGTGTAATTCATCCCATTCGCACATTAAAGGTGAAAAATCAAGATCACCAAAATCAATGACCAACATTTCTGTGATCAAAACAATGCCTATTCATGGTTTTAAGAATACTACTTCACAAACTAGGAATAGAAAATACTTCCTTACTTTAGTAGAGGTTATGTTAAAACACACTTAATGAAGAAACTTTAGAATCCTTTCCTGTAAAATCAAGGACAAGACTATTAATGTCCACTCTCATGAGTGCTGCTTAACATGGTACTAGAGCCACAGAGATTGGAAGGGAAGTGATAGCCTTGCCATAATTTGCAGATGTTATAATCATCTACTTATGAAAAAAAGCAAAGTCAATAAGCAAAATTTCAAATAAAAAGGACAAATTATTATTGACCAACAAACATTTTAAAATGTAATAAAAGAGAATTATGAACAGCCATATACAACTAAATTTCAAAACTTTGATGAAATAAAAAATAAAGAATGAACAAAAGAACTAATTAAAAAAAAAAGTCAGCCAGGTTGCTCGGTTAAATGGGACACTAGTAGTAACCAATTAGAAAATATACTTTAAAAAAATAAGATGCTATTTGCAATAGAAAAACATCATAATATATTTAGGAATTCATTTAATCAAGAATAAACAAGAAAGCTTCAGTAAAGTACTAAATTAATAATTTGTGTAAATGGAGTGACTTCCCATTCCCTGGAATAGGCTTATTTAATATTATAAGCATATCCACTATCCCCAAATTATTGTATAAGTTCAGGGCAGTTCCAATCCAAGTTCTTCTGGAATTATTTTTTTTTTTTAGGAACCCAGTAAAATTACTCTGATGTTTAAATGGAAGAATAAATTAAATTTAAAATAGAAGAGTCAATATTTGTTAGAAAGCCAGAGAAACAAAATAATAATAATAGCAAAGTGTTTATAAGAACAGACAGAGACTAATGGAATGGAGACATCCATGTATAAATGGGAACCTAATATATGACAAAGGAGGCATCACAAATCAATATGGACAGTTCATACTGATTTATGGATGGGGTTGGGAAAACATACCATGTGGAGAAAATTAAAATTAGATCCCTAGCTATCACCATGTTCAAAAGTGAACTCCAGATGGATTAAAACCCCATTATGAAATGTGAAATTATGAAGCCAACAGAATAAAATAAAGGCAGCTGTACTTGGATCAGGGAACAATTTTGTGAGCAAAACTACATAGCACAAATCATACACCATAAAACAGATGAATTTAATCACATCGAAAGTGAGGACATTACGGGCAGAGATTAAAGAAAGATGGTAGGATAGGAGAAGTTATTGGTGGTGTTTCAAGCCAACAAGAAATACCTGGAATAGTCAGGGAAGCTCTGCAAACCAAAAGAAAAGATAGTCCCAGTAGAAAAATGGGGGAAAGATATGAACAGGCAATTTTACAGAACAGGAATCCCAAATTCACCAGTAATCAGAAAATGAAAATTAGCCAGCAATGGGACATTGCTTGATATCCACGAGACAAGCAATGGTGACAGAGTAGGTTGACTCCAAGCGCTGGAAGGGAGGTGGAGACGTGAAATCTTCAATGGCTTCCTGGAAAGAGTGTAAAACGTCACAGCCACTCCAGAGAGCAACCTCAGATAAGTATACACTTACCTTATGATCCAGCAATCTCATCTTCAATATACATCCCAAAGAAATTTCCAAACAGATCCAAAAAGGATATACCTATGTTCCAAAAAGAGGCATCCAAGGACAAAGGTTGATTTGTGGGGGTGGAGTGTGTGGCGGGGGGAAGGATTGGAGGCAGTTCTGGGTTCCCAGCACTGGGCAAGTGGATAGTTTGCATGGCTACGATGCTGTATCCTATGGAATGTTTACTGCTATTAGAAGGAAGGGCATAGCTACACCATTAGCAGTGTGGATGGATCTTATTTTTCATGCCCGGTGAAGAAAGTAAGAGGCAGAATGAGATATATAACCGAATACCATTTATGTATAATAAAAATTCATACACAGAAAACAGCACACATTTTGCAAAAACACATATGAACTCAAACAAATACATTAAACACTTCAGAATGTTACCTGGGCCACGCGGGGGATAATGGGGGTGGGGGGGGTAAAAGCTTAAAGAAGAAGGCAGGAGGGACTGAGGGTAGGTCAGAGATAGAACTGCCGCCTGCCATGCGTAAGACCCAGTTCGATTCCCGGCCCGTGCACCTCCCAAACAAACAAAAAAGCAAACAAACAAATGAAAATCCAAATAAACAAAAATTCAGCAAATGACGCTGCAATAAGGGGATACTCACATGGGAAAAGAACGAAACGTGACCCCTGCCATACAGCATACAAAAAAAAAATTGAAAAAAGAAGGCAGGAGAGAGGACAAAAAGGAGGAAAGCAGTATACATAACAATACTCTAAACAAACTTACATACAGTGTAAACACTGTCTGCATGTATAAGGAAATAATCAATGATGGTGCAACTGTTAAATGGATTATTAAGATTATAAAGAAATTTTGTGAATGCTTATGTTACAATGTTAAATTTTGCCCAACAACATGCCAATTATAATATGAATATGACCATGTTTTACAAAGAGAGTGTATATATGTGCACATATGCATATACACGCAGGACAAATGAAAACAGAAGGGAAAAAATCAAAATGCCACAAATGGTAGTATTAGGATGGTGAGATTATGGATAATTGTTTCCTTTTTCTCTCTATTTACTCTTGTACATTTACATTTTATATATTTATTTTCCTGTGCCTTGTTTCATGATTTATTTGTCATCTATAGCTTCTGTTCTCTTTCTTTCAAACCATACCCCAACCATTTACAAATTTTTACCCAAACTTGAAGTGAATGTAGATAAGTTCTAGGTCTCCACCTGACAGAGCAGCTCGAACCCATCCTCGATATTTTATCAGGACGCACTTCTGTGTTGGTGAGGAGTGGTGAAGAGTTGAGATTGTGTCTAAATGACGTGGGATTATTCATAAAAGATTCTTACTGTGTTTGTGAGGCTAGGCCGGTGTGGGGAGGGAACAAGAAGTCATCTGACTTCCCCTTTGTCTTTCTGCCTTAAATTTTTAGGGTGATTCTCTTTCTGCTTTCAGATGGATGATGCCAGCCTACGGACTGATTTTGAAAGCTTGTCCTGTAGCATCTTTGTTTTATTCTTCACTGTTGGCGATCCTAAAAGTGAAAAAGAACCACTTCAATAGGAGAAGGTCAGGCTAACATTAAAGAGGAGGCGGTCGGGGATGACTTCAGAATAGTGAAATGTGCCACTTGTGTTTAGATTCACAACCAGGACTATTTTGTCACTTCGAGTTTAAATTCCACTGGTTATTTGCAGAGATGTAAAAAGTATGCATTATGAATGAAGACCAAACCATGGAATTTAATTTGTCAAGGGATCCTTTAACAGAAGCTATACATAGCTCCACACATCAGCTTTAGCGCAGCAAGGAAGCCCCAGAGAGAAGAAGTAAATCTCAAATACTGCCCACAGATGTACAGTCCTCAGAAATCACCTATATAACAGAGGAGTGGCCAGTTCTTCCTCTATTCTCTGAATTTTTTTTTTCCTATGTCTCTTTCTACTTTACTCTCACTTGTTCCTATCTCTTAAGATGCATAATGAAAGGATGTATCTGGGTCTAATCAGACATCTGTGGTTTTCCTTTTCCTCTGTAACTGTCAGAAAAAAGAAAGTGGATAGTAGTTATCTGCAAAGTATCCTGTATTTCACCTTTATTATCTGTTTGCTACACTATCCTAGATCTAACCCCTTGACAGTAATAAAGAGAAAGTCTTTTTAAAGAATTGATCTACCACCGCTGCCTATTCGTCATGAGAGGATGTAATCCTTTCATTTATTACAGAATAATCATCCTTATGCCAAAATGTGTGATGCAAATTGCTAAAAGCATGTTCGGAGCCATTTGTCAGAATTAATGGCAGCAAATCACATGGACCAGCTTCAGTCATCCTGCATAGCTAGTGGCTGGGGAAGGGCTTAGGTCACTTTAGATCCCAGCCACACAAAGACTCTTAATAACATGTGGAATTTAAACAGGACATTCAGTGAGGAGATCAAAGAAATTGCTACCATATAATTCACCTTCACATAATATGCTTAATGAGGGAAATATCTTGGGAGACAGGGATGATGGAAAGAGTTTGAGCTTTGAAGTTAGACAGACTTGGGTTTGAAGTTTAATACCATTGTCTGCTAGCTGTGTGACCTTGGGAAGTGACTGAGCCTCTCTGTGCCTGTTTGCTCACCTCTAAAGTGTGCGTATGGCGGCGGGGGGGGGGGAGTGTAAAAAATGCCTATCATAAAGAATTGTTCTGAAGATTTAAATAAGGGTCTAACCTGAGGTCGGCATTCAATAAACAGTAGAATTATTTTTTAACCATACTTACTCTTTGTTATGTTTTATAGCCTATGTGAATATTAATAATAACGGTTTTGAGTGGTAGTTCTCAAAGTATGTTTTGGGAACCCCTGAGGGAATCTCAAGACTTTCTCAGAGACCCCATGAGATTTAAACTATTTTTACAGTAACACAAAGATTATATTTGGTGTTTTCACTGTCATTCTTTTATGGCTTATAGTAGGGTTTCCCAGAGGCCACATGACATGTGATATTACAACAGCCTGAATACAAAAGCAGAAAAGAGAATCAAGCTGTCTTGTTTTAAGTCAAACATTAAAGAGATTTGCAAAATGTAAAACAATACCATTCTATTAAATATATATTTTAGAAGATAGTTATTTTTCATACATTATGTTGTTTATAGTAACATGTAATAGGTCATTTCAGATGTGCGCATGTGTTTAAAAAAGTATTTCTATGGTGAAAATCAAAGTTTGTAAAACACTAAAATGTGGCCTCTGAGCTGTGTGCACAAGTAGTGTGGGAGGTGGTTTTAGTTCTGGCAATGATGGAGTCACTTGTATTGGTGAAGTAAGATATATCAGACTATCCCTCCCTGAAAAAAAAATGATAATAACCTCTGGACAAAACAGTTTTTAAAACTGAAGACTCTGAAGATGAATCCAAACCAGATTCCACATTTATTTATGGGCCTTTCCCTGAGGGCTCTCCTCAGTCTACCTAGAATTCAAGCATAAAGTTCAGCCTTAGTGGCCTGAGAAGTAAGAGGACAATTTGGGACAACCAAGCAGGGTCATAATCAAAGGGTAGAGCCCCAAAACAAGAGACCCCTAAAGAAGGAAACTTCAAAATTTGCATCTAAAATCCCCTGAGGCTGATCCCTGAACCCCGTAGGCTCAGGTGAGCTTTCCTGGTAGGAAAACAGTACCCGGCAGGCTGAAAGAGATGGGCAGAGTTTGGGCTCACCACAGAGAGGACAAAATGTAGAGTGAGAGTGCCAGTGTGAATGTTAGAGAGCTTTGGTAACCCCCTGGGACTATTCATTGACATCTCAGAAGGGCCACACCTTAGAGTAAAAAAGGGTCTGAAAGCATGGTCACTTCAACAGATGAAGCTTTGTGGGTCCACATTCTGGCTGTTTACTAGCTGTTTACTAGCTGTAAAAATGTGGGTATTTTGCCTTACCTCTTTAATTTCCGCGTTCTAGGAAACGGGGAGAATAATGTTAGCTGCATAAGGTTATTCTGAGAATTAAGTGAGTTCATTCATGTGACGAGTTTAGTACAGCACCTGGCTCATGATGAGTTTTCAGCAAATATGATCTAATATTGCTTAGCATTGTGCTAGACTCTTAAGTTACTACCATTAGACAAGAGTGAGAAATAAATGTATAAATACTGGACATGGGGAAGCAAAAGTAATTATTTGTGGAGATGATCGTGAATCTCATATCAACTGAAAATCTAACAGAATAATGCAGTTTGCTAAGGTTACTAATTAAAAATTAATATAAGGGTAACTTTCCATATATAGTAAAAAAAACTGTTTTAAAATGTAATTCAAAGAGATATAATGGAAAATCCACAATAGTACCAAAATTATGACACACCTAGGTATAAAGTTAATGAAGAATAAATAGGATGCACATGAATATAATAAAACTCAACAAAGGGATATAAAAATGATTTTTTAAAATAGAGAAACATTTTATTCTTAAGTACAAATACTCAGTATTTCTTTCTAACTCAAACCAGAATTCAATAGAGACTAAGTCAAAATGACAACTGACCTTGTTTGGGAACTTGTCAAAATAATTCTACAGTTTATCTGGAAGAACAAACATGTAAAAATGACCAGAAAATGACAGTATTTGCCCTCCCAAGTATTTGAACCTACAACACTGATTTCTAAAATAGTAGGTACTGGCACATCAATAATCAGGTAAGTGAAACAGAATAGAATGTACAGAACCAGATGGGTGTTTACAAAAGAAATTATTTTAGAATGATGCTTCAAATCAGTGGGGAGTGGGGGTGAAGATGGATTAGCTAGTAAATGGATGAGATGGGAAAACTTGCTCCTCATTCGTACCCCTATCTCCATCTTTACACCAAAATAAATAACAGGTAGATCAAAATGCTCAATGTGAAATTGTAATGACAACTCTAAAACTATCGGAAAACAGCTGTGGGGAAACATTTTTATGATTTTGAAATACAGCGTTTCTGAATATAAACAGAAAACTGTAAAAATATGATTGAATATTACTGTGTAATGATATTGTGGGCCATTGATTGTACACCACACACGGAATGTTTCTATGTTTAGAATGTTCATGCTTGTAATTTGTTTGGTTTGATAATACAAAATAAATTTTTAAAAATATGATTGAAGTTTTCACTGCATTAAAGCATTTACATTTCTGCATGTCAAAAGGCACCATAAACAAGATAAAAAGCTATAAACAGAGAAAAATATTTTTGAGATATATGACAAAGGCTTAATATTATTAATTTACAAATAAAATCATAAGGAACATCAAACAAAGCAAAAAGGACAAAGGACTTGAATAGGCTATTCACAAAAGTACGAATGGCTTACAAACATATTAAAATTTAGTCCCTAATAGTTAAAGAAATTATCATTAATAAGCCGTCAAACATTTTTCTATATCAAGTTGGCAAAGATTTTCAGTGATAATACATAGTGTAGGTAAGAGTGGGTTCACAGGGACTTTCATATTAGGTCGATAAGAGTACAAATTGCTAACACCATGGGAATTTGGTGATAAGTATCAAATTGTAATAGTAGCAGTGATAACTGGTGCTCTTTGTCTTTTATTGAATTGAAAGGGTAATAATTCTAGTGTTTTATCATTAAGCAGTATACTGTCTATTGTTTTGTGAGATATACATTCACTATACACACTCACATAAAATCAGATCTGGGAAGTACCAATTATTTCTAGTTTACCGTGGGTTTTTTAAAAAATACAAAGCTGCATCGAAACTTAATGAATTTTTGGCATCTATTGAGAATATATGGTGGGATATATTAATAGATTTTAAAATATTAAACATCTTTACTTTCCTACTAAGAACTCCTCTTCATCATAATTCCCTTACCATTCCATAGACTTTCTATTTCATTAGAGGACTCAGATTTTTACAAGTGAGATTGGCCAGCTACCTGGCTGTCATTAGGCTAACTGGTTTGTTGTGCTTCCTTTTACAAGTTCAGGCATAGTAACAATATTTTAGAGGTTTTCCTTATTTCTCTGTGCCTCGAAAGAGCTTAGCAAGCATAAGAATGATCTGTTTCCTTGAAGGTTTGTAAGAAGTGCCCATGAAACCCTCTGGGTCTGGCATCTTGTGGGGCGACAACTTCTTTAACAACATATTCAGCCTTTACCTTGGCTGTCAGCCTATTTAGATTTTCTTTTGGTTCATCTTCAATTGGGTTTGGTCTTGTGTATTTTCCTTGAAACTCATTTATTTAATCCTTGTATTCAAGTTGGTTAGCATAGAATTAAGCAAAGTATTATCTTATCAATATCTGGGTTTAGTTTCCCTGGGTGAATTCTATTTTGTATATTTGAGCGCTCTCTCTTAGTTCTTTGGCTAAGATACCTAGTAGATTAGTATGCTGTATCTATTTTTCCCCCAAAGAACTATCTCTTGGGTTCATTTATTACTTATACTACTTTATAATTTACAAATTTCTAATTTTATCCATCTCTGTTTTTCACTTCTTTTCTAAAATCTGTGGATTGTACCTTAATTGTATGCGTGAGTTACAGATTTTTTCTTTTTTCCTTAACAAAGTATCCTGAGAGTACAACTTTAACTATATAGCAAAGATGTTCAAGTAATATTTTTATTATAGCTATTTTCTAGATATTTTATCTGTAATTGCAAGTTTTGTTTCCTTGGAGTCAAAAAATGACTTAGAAGGGAGGTTTTTTGCTTGGTTTGGGTTTTGGCGACATTTGTTTCTTTTTTTCTTTTGTTATTAGCTTATAGATGTATGGTTGGTAGAGAATGTGGTATTTTTTCATCTTTAAGAAACACGTTACATTTTGTTGTGCTTTAGTTGAGAAAATGTATAAGTGTACCATAGACACACACAAACAGTATACTTGGTAAAGCTTTCTCTATCAGATCCGCCTTATTAATAATAATATTGAGATTTCTACATGCTCACTGTTGGTTCTTATTTAATCCCCCAAAAACCAATTCAAACTTGTTTGGACAATAATGGAATGTACTGGTCTTTTTAACTAACACATCAGCTTCAGGTGAGGCTTGATATAGCAGCTCAAATGATGTCACCAAGAACTGGGTTTCTCTTCCTCTTTCCACTCTGCTTTTTGGTGTGTCCATATACGTTTGGGGCCCATCCAAAGCAGGAACTAGATCATTCCTACCCCAAAGCACATGGCCAAGAGTGATAAATTCCTGAAAGCGGAATCCGGATGAAATTGGGGGAGGGGCTCTGGAACAACAACCAACAAATATCCATTCACTAGCTTCATAACTTAGTTCCATTTCCTTTTCCTAATTTAACTGCCTTCACTCAATGCCTTTTCCCTTGCATTCTTCTATCTGATATTCATACTGTGGCCTACTCCTTATTTTCACTCCACATTACCCAACCTCTACTGTATGTTTCAATGTATTTATCTATTTATGTTCTTTAGAAATGAAACTACCACATCGTTCCATCCTGATGATACACCTAACTTAGCTCTTTACATCCCTGCCTTGCATGAAAACGTTTTCATTTTTCCATGGTAAATTCAATGCTCCTGTTGATCTTTAGAACCTCGGATGTATTTACAATGCTCCTGCCTCCTATTTCTCCACCCGGAGTCCTGACGAGCCCCAGTTACTGTCATAGCTGTCACTGTCTTGCCATGTGCCTGTGCCCACTTCCTGCCACTGAACCCATTACATTTACTGAGGCTGTCCCTTTATCTCCAACTTGCTTACTATATCCAGGCTCCCTTCCTCGAACTTACTTCCTCAAAGCCGAGTTCTGCAGCTCCTACCAGCTCTCACACATCTCAGCTTTCCTCCCAGAAGGCTGACCTAGGGCTGCAGAGCTCTAGCAGATGCTGCCGACTCTGGCCACTGCTTCCCCTGCAAGCCCAAGGATGGCAGCGTGCCTGTCCACCTCCAGGCTGCACCGCTGGCCAGGGAGTGGGTTGGCTGTGCACAGGGCAAGGCACAAGTGTTGGAGGCACAATTCCCTGGAAGCAGCGTCTCCCACTGACAATGAGGGGAGGGGGTGCTGGTGGATAAATACCCCAGTTCCTCCCCCAGTGGCTGGATATGTCTGAGGCACGTGCTTCACTGTCTGCTGGATGTCCCCAGCAAGATCCAGCACACAGCAGTCACCAGCTTGACGATTCACTCTTTTGTGCCTTCCCTGCCTTCCCTGCCTCACTTCCCACAGCCCTCCCTGTTATTTCCTAGGATCAGCTTCCAAAGTTAAACGACTTGCCCTTTAAATCCTTGTCTCAGGATCTGCATCTGGGGGAACCCAAATCAAGACATCCCTCCAAAGAGATGAAAGACTCTATCTAGCTTATGCTTTGCCAGGAAAAAAAACCTATATTTATTTATATGATTTATTGAATAATGAAAAGCAAGCCTTTACTGTCTAAGTACAATAGTCCTACTGATAGTTCTGTCTTCTTTCAAATGAAATCAGTTAAACACAATAGCATGTACAGAACACTTTCTCTGTGTAATGGCTGAGGGCAGGTGCCGGGCATGAGGTCTGGCCTCAAAGGGCTTATAAGAAGAGGGATTTAAGGTGTTTACGTAAATCCCTATAACTCCTGAGAGTGTGGTTAGTGTTACTGGAAACGTAAGGAGTTTAATAGAAGCGCCTTTCTTTTTCTTTTATAATCAAATATTAAATAGATACAAAAGTTTATGAATTGCATCTAAGTTGTAAATAATAGCTGTTCAGTGTTCTTGCACAACCATTCAGTTTAGGAAAAATTTTTTCCAATTACTTTAACGTCAGTCTTTTGTGTGTCCCTCCCTGATCTTCTATCACTTCCTGCCCCCCAAAATAACCATCATCCTGACTTATGTATTTATCATTCTCTATTTTTCTTTATAGTTTTGTTATATATTATGCATTTGTATCCTTAAACAATATAGATTTTAGTTTTGCATGTTTTTAAACTCTTTGTATATGAGTCTTTCTCATATTGCCTCTATTAGTTTAGAAATTGTGCATCTCATTTCCATTCTTTTAATAGTTACCCTGCAAATTTTAACACATGCTTAATATACCGAAATATTTAACTAATGACTATCTTTACTCTCCTCCCAAACAATACGAGACCTTAAGAACACTTTAATTCCAATCATTCCTCTCCAGACATAAATGCTATTTATAAGTGCTTTTATTTATCTTTTTTAAACCCAGCGGTATTGTTAATTTTGTTTTATACAGTCCATGTTTATTTAACTACACATATTTTCTTCTCTCTGTGTTCCTTCTTATATCACAAACCTTCCATCGGAATCACAATCCTTCTGACTGAATATTACAATTTTTAGAGTTTCTTTTAGTGAAAGGCCTAATGATGGGAAATTCTCTCAGTTTTTCTCTATCTAAAAATGTATTTTGTCTTCATTTTTTAAATTTAATTTAATTCAATGTTTTTTTTTTGCATGGGCGGGCACCAGGAACCAAACCCGGGCTCCAGCACAGCAGCGAGACTTCCACCGCTGAGCCACCGTGTCACCGCTCTGCCTTCATTTTTTTTTTCTTTTAACTTTCTTAATTGTATAGTATAACATATATACAAAGCAAAACAATAAAAAAGCAATAGTTTTCAAAGCACTCTTCAACAAGTGGTTAAAGGACAGATCCCAGAGTTTGTCATGGGCTACCATACAATCCTCTCATATTTTTCCTTCTAGCTGCTCCAGAATGTAGGCGGCTAGAGGGCTTAAATTCTTTCTTATCGTCACAATCAACTTTTTCCTTCTTTTTTTTTGTGACCAATAACATCCATACAAAAAAGCTATAAATTTCAAAGCACAGCTCCAAAATTAGTTGTAGAATTTATTTTAGACTTTGACATGAGTTACAATTTCACAATTTTAGGTTTTTACTTCTAGTTGTTTTAAAATACTGGAGACTGAAAGAGATATCAATTTAATGATTCAGCATTCATATTCATTTGTTATGTCTATCTTCCGTGTATAATTCCACCATCACCTTTGATCTTTCCATACCTCTCTTTGGGGTTGTTTGGGCTATGGCAATTTTAAATCTTTTATATTGGAAGGGTCTGTCACTAATATGGGGTAGGGAGATGAAACTATCTGATGTGCTGGAGAGGCTGGGCTAGGTTTCAGAACTTATCTGGACCAGGGACCCATCTGGAGGTTGTAGGTTTCTGGAAAGTTACTCTAGTGCCTAGAACCCTTGTGGGATCTTATATATTGCCCTAGGTGTTCTTTAGGATTGGCTGGAATGGCCCTGGTTGGGGGTTGGCAGGTTATGATAGGTAGCAAGGTCTACCTGAAACTTGCATAAGAGCAACCTCCAGAGTAGCCTCTTGACTCTATTTGAACTCTCTCTGCCACTGATATTTTACTAATTACACATCTTTTCCACCTTTTGGTCAGGATGGAGATGTTGATCCCACAGTGCCAGGTCTGGATTCATACCTGGGAGTCATCTCCTACGTCACCAGGGAGACTTTCACTCCTGTGTCATGTCCCACATAGTGGGGAGGGCAATGATTTCACTTGCAGATTTGGGCTTAGAGAGACTGAGGCCACATTTGAGCAACAAAAGAGGTCCTCCAGAAGTAACTCTTAGGCATGCCTATAGGTAGTCTAAGCTTCTCTGCTACCTACATAAGCTTCACAAAGTAAGCCTCATGATCGAGGGCATGGCCTATTGATTTGGGTGTCCCTAAAGTTTGATACAGTATCAGGGAATTCCGTAATGGTAAGGTTTAATAGTTCCATATTCTTTCTCCCATCCCTCAGGGGACTTTGCCAATACTTTTTGATTATCTGCTTAATATACTGTAGGATGTTTCCAGGCATTACAATAACACTTTCATTTTTTAAAGATAATTTTTATTTATTTATTAAACACAACAACATACAAACACCAACATTCTTACCATATGATCATTCCATTCTTGATAATAATCAATAACTCACAATAACATCACATAGTTGTATACTCATCATCATGATCATTTCTTAGAACATTTCCATCAATTCAGAAAAAGAAATAAAAAGAAAACAAAAAAAAATCCATACATACCATACCCCTTACCCCTTCCTTTCTTTGATCACTAGAATTTCAATCTACTAAATTTATTTTAACATTTGTCCCCCCTATTATTTTATTTTTAATCCATATGTTTTATTCATCTGTCAATAAGGTAGATAAAAGGAGCATCAGACACAAGGTTTTCACAATTACACAGTCACATTGCAAAAGTTATTATCGTTACACAATCATCTTCAAGAAACATGGTTACTGAAACACAGCTCTACATTTTCAGGCAGTTCCCTCCAGCCTCTCCATTACACCTTAACTAAAAAGGTGATATCTATTTAATGTGTAAGAATAGCCTCCAGGATAACCTCTCAACTCTGTTTGGAATCTCTCAGCCATTGACACTTTATTTTGTCTCATTTAGCTCTTCCCCCTTTTGGTCGAGAAGGTTTTCTCAATCCTTGATGCTGAGTCCCAGCTCATTCTAAGATTTCTGTCCCACATTGCCAGGAAGGTCCACACCCCTGGAAGTCATGTCCCACATAGAGAGGGGGAGGGCAGTGAGTTTGCTTGTCGTGTTGGCTGAAAGAGAGAGGCCACATCTGAGCAACAAAAGAAGTTCTCTTGGGAGTGACTCTTAGGCCTAATTTTAAGTAGGCTTAGCCTATCTTTTGTGGGGTTAAGTTTCATATGTACAAACCCCAAGATTGGGGGCTCAGTGCATTGCTTTGATTGTCCCCACTGCTTGTGAGAATATCAAGAATTCTCCAAAAGGGGGAGTTGAATTTTCCCTCTTTCTCACCATTCCCTCACAGGGACTTTGCAAATACATTTTAATTCACTGCTCAAATAACTCTGAGATTTATTGGGGCATCACTCTAGACAAATCTAAAAAATCTCAGGCCCTACTCAAGGTTCCATGTACTATGGTGTTCAGTTAAGCTGTTCACATCAGTTATATTAGGAAATGCATTAGTCAAAATATAAATTTTGTACCAAATAAGCATTTTTTTCCTTTAGTCTCACACATAAGTTAAGGTTTTAAAATATTAATTACTTTGTTCTTCCTCATGCAAAAACATTTTTAAATTTGTACATTTAGTCACTGTTCTAGTTTGCTAGCTGCCGGAATGCAATATACCAGAAATGAAATGGCTTTTAAAAAGGGGAATTTAATGAGTTGCTAGTTTACAGTTCTGAGGCCGAGAAAATGTCCCAATTAAAACAAGTTTATAGAAATGTCCAATCTAAGGCATCCAGGAAAAAGTACCTTGGTTCAAGAAGGCCGATGAAGTTCAGGGCTTCTCTCTCAGCTGGAAGAGCACATGGCAAACACGGTGTCATCTGCTAGCTTACTCTCCTGACTTCTGGTTTTATGAAGCTCCCCAGGAGGCGTTTTCCTTCTTCATCTCCAAAGGTTGCTGGCTCATGGACTCTCTGCTTCGTGGTGCTGCAGCATTCTCTGCTCTCTCTCAATCTCTCATTCTCCAAAATGTTTCCTCTTTTATAGGACTCCAATAAATCAATCAAGACCCACCCGAATGGGTGGAGACATGCGGTCCCTTAATCCAGTTTAACAATCACTCTTGACTAAATCTCATCAACCAGGGAGATGATCTCATTACAGTTTCAAATATACAGTATTGAATAGGGATTATTCTACCTTTATGAAATGGGATTTATATTAAAACATGGCTTTTCTTAGGGGGCATACTTCCTTTCAAACCAGCACAGTCACTATCATTATACACTGTAGGCATTCCTAGATTATACCATCTCAGTCTTTATTGTCTATGTTTTGAAAGATAATCTTACTGAGTACACTCTTCTAGGTTGCAATTATTTTCTCTTGGTATAGTGACAGTATCATCCCATCCTGGTTGAGCTTATGTCATTTCTATTGAGAAGTCAGTGGTAGTCTAATTATCAATACTTAAAGGTAATTTATTTCCTCTGGATTGATTCTTCTAAGATTGCCCTTGTTATTTTTCCATTTTACTGTGAGGAGTCTATGCACAAGATTTGCTTTTATTTGTCTTGCTTGGTGCTCATTAGGTTTCTCAGTTTATAAACTGGCATCTTTCATGGATTCTGGGAGATGACTGGCCACTATCTCCTCAAATATTGCTTCTTCCCCATTTCCCCCTGTTCTCTCTTCCCTTTCAGAAACCCTGATTAGACATGTGTTACACCTCCTCCCTCTATCCTCCACATCTCTTAATCATTCTTTCCCCTGTTCTGTATATCAGTCTCTCTGTGCTTCATTGTGGGAAATGGTTTAGACCAACTTTTTAGTTTATTAACTCTCATCAGCCGTATCTAATTGCGTTCCATTAAGTTTTCAATCATTTTGGTTTTCATTTTTAAAGTTCTCCTTGTTTCTTTCTCAAATCTGCTCAGTCATTGTTTATAATCTGTTATTCTTCACTCATATTTTCAATCACTCATTTTACTTGTTTAATCATACAAACTACTGTCAGTTTGTATTCTCTGATAATTCCAACAACTGAAGCCTTTGGGGCTCTGGCTCCGTCTACCTCCTGCTGGCTTTCACTCTTGCTGCCTTGTTTTCCTGTGGTTTTTATGATGCTTGTGTATTCATTGGAACTTAATATGTGTCGGTTATTTGAGGCCTAGATTAGATGGATTCACCTAGAATAGATAATGGTGATTTGCCTCTGGCAAGCACCTACCTGGAAGCACAGCCAGCCTGGACCACTTTAAATTAGCCTGAGGCTTTTTAAAACCACCAGTGAGAATTAATTGAAGCTGTAAATCTGCATGGTGAGCGGCTTGTGCTCAGGAATTCCTGGGGATGTGCCCCCACCCCAAGCACCAAGGTACAAGAATAGATTCTTTTGCTTTCATTTGGTGGTGGGGGGGGGGGGTGGCAGGGAGGTGGTTTAATTTCTAGTTCATGCTATACTAATGATATAACCCTTTAGAGTTTGTCACTATTGTTGCAGCTTTGTCACTACTGACACTTTGTATTGGGGGGAGGAGGCTCTTGTAGTTTGTAGGTTGTTCAGTAGCGTCTCTGGCCCCTATCCACAGATGTTAGAATCATTTTTCTAGCATGACGATCAAAAATGTCTCCAGACATTGCCAAATGTCCCCTGGAGGTTAACATTACCCCTGACTGAGAAGCGCTACTCCACAGCACCAGTTTTACGTAGGGTTTTCTCTTACATTCCCTCCTTTGGTAGATCTGGAGCTTTGTCTCCTGTTCCCAAGGGGCCATGAAAAGCAAAGCTCAGGGTTACCCTGTCCAGGAAGTGCTCCCAAGGGAAAAATCCAATGCAGAGCCCCACTTCTTGTTAGGGTTTCTACTTTCTCTTGGAGTTAGGCTTCTGAACATTCCTTACAAACTTGCCAGCTCGCTGATACTTTTTAAAGGGGTATATGCGTGTGTTTGCATGACTGCATGTGTGTTTCAGGGTCCTTTTAATATTTTATGTATCATTAGCTCCTTTCACCCAGTCCCCATTCTCTATATATCAGTAAAATTCTTTTAACAGCAGGATACAAAATTGTCTTTTATTTTAAACAACATTTTTTAACCTCTTCCCATTATCAAACCTTAAAGGGATAGCCCAAAATTACCCAAATTGAAACTCACTTTCTTCATTTTTACTTTTATGTTCTTTGGTGCTGAAATCAGTGGCATCCTAGAGCAGCTCAGGGCTGCCTATGAGAGTCAATTTTGCATCTCTCGCCACAGTAATGGAAGTCACAATGGACGCTCAGAGTCGGCCATGCTGGGAATATTTACATCAGGGAAATCTGCAAATGCTACGAATCAGGCTCCTTTTTCCTCAGACAGCCGTTTGGTGTACTGAGGTGGTTTGTAACGATACCTACCCTAGAAAAACATGTTCTTAAATTTAATCCATTCCTGTGCGTGTGGACCCATTCTAAGAAGGACCTTTTGATAAAAGTTACTTCAGCTAAGAAGTTGTGGCCCGCCTGTCTGGATGGGTTATAATCCGATTACTGGAATTCTTCATAAGCAGAGAGCAATTCAGAGAAACAGAGAGCCCTGGAAGAAAAAAGCTGAAATTCAGTGGAGCCTGGAAGAGAAGGGAAAGACCAGAACACACAGCCACGTACTTTGTCCTGTGACAGCGGAAACAAGGGTGACCGGCAGCCAGCCCCAGAAGCCACGGTCTTTGGGCAGAAAGCATCACGTTTGATGATGCCTTGATTTGGACTTTCTTTTTGCCTCAAAACCATAAGGTAATAAAGTCCCATTGCTTAAGCCAAACCATTGCAGGATATTTGCTAGAACAGCTCCAGTAGGGAAACATAAACATTTTCCAGCACACCATTGACTGAAATGGACAAAAAGACAGTAAGAAAGACAAGACTTGCTCATTTCCATCCTTTATTGACTTGATTGTATATGTCTATCTCAGCTTTCTCTTCTTACCTTGATTTTATCTTCTTAATACACTGCCAAACCAGTGTGCAATTCTGGGCCAGTTAGTATCTGTTGTCTATGAAGATAAGGTCATGGACTCAGTCAGGGTATGTGCAGAGACAAAAATCTGTGCCACTATAGGATTCCCCTAACCCAGCTGGTCATAAGACAAAAATGATTGCCTATTCACAAGGCTAACCCAAGAGAAAGCCAGCTGGCCCATCGATACTTCCTAAAATACCCTTAAAATTCAGGCCCTTCTTGAAATCTGCATATTCTTTTTTTGTAAGCATTATCATAACACATCCTGGCTTGAGTCTAAAATGCTGATTATCTGTTTCACTGTTTTTGCTAAAACCAGCCTAATACACCATTAGAGGTGAGATTCCAACCTCTTCCAATGATGGAGAAGAGCATTTCTCAGAACCTTTATTTTCCACAAGAAAGTTTGAAATCCTTAATGTTTATGATTATTTAAAATTCATTTTGAGTCCTCTCATAATTCAACTACATAGAAAACTAAATGGACTTAGAGAGTTAATGGAGGACAAAGGTTGACAGGAAAATAGGGTGAAAGTGGATCTTCCTTAGAGCCTGTAATCCTCGTCCAATGGATCTTATTTCCATTTGCATTCTTTGCTGCTGTGGTTTTACTTTCTTTTCTTTTTCCTTTTTTTATTCCTTCTTTTAAATCAATAGCTAATGGGGCACAAAGGGGGACTCGCGCTGGTTCCTTGATTTGCTTTATACGTCACTTGAAATGTTATATTTTAGAACCCAATTTTTAAAAATCATTTACACTTCAGAATAGAAAAATAGCAACATTACTAGAAGAAGATTCAATTAAATTACCCCAGGTTAATGGGTGCACTGTCAGCAATGAAGAACCGCATGTGTGTAGCCAATGAATAGACTGTAAAGCTCTACTTCTTTCAAAGATTCACAGTCATTTTTGTGAGCATATTAAAATATATTTTCTAATAGAAAAAAGGTTCTCTTTCGTTTACTCCATTTTACAGCAAGTTAGTGCCTATCATTCCCAGGACAATGGTTTCCTTAAAACTACAATAGCTTTTATCTCTTCAAGCCCCAGAGGACACTGGGAAAATCTCTCACTTGGGTTAACTTTGCTGAATATATTTAACCTGTAAATTATTTGCCTTCCCAACTGGAAGAACCAATATACATTTATGTTCTAGGAATGGTTTGTTTTACTAACTTTATGAGTGAAGACCTCAATAGTAGCAAAGCCAAGGGACATTTAATTAAGTTATATTTGCTTTTTCATGATCTTTAGCTCTAGCTTATAAATCAAGAATCAATGAGTACTTAATTTCCTCTTATAGCATTAAAAGTAATTGCTTCATAAATTCACTTTAGTAATCCAAATATTTGCACACAGTACAGCACAAAGAGAAGTTGTTTCACTGATGAGATCCTAACTTTTATTTTATTAGTATAAAATGGAGCTTGCTCATTTTATAGCTTATGATTTTCCTGGCTGCCTCAAATTCCTTTTTGAAGCAGACAGGACATAAATTTAAAATAAATACAATTATAGCTTTCCTTGAGAAAAAAAGAAGCCAATCTACTTATTTAAAATAAGAAAAGAAATCATAGTCATAGATACATTTCCATTTAGCAGAGTATTAAACTTAATGAGTAAATTCTTTTCCCAAAAATTGTGTGCGCTTGAAAGGCAGCAAAAATATTTTCAAGTCTGATTTAACCTTTACTTGACTTGGATATTTTATTTGGGGATAACAAAAATTTCTTAATAAAATTGTCATTTATGTTGCTAGACTGTGAACTATTGCTAAACTTTCTCTAGCACAGAGGCTGATAGTGTTTTGTATTTCTTAACCGCCCTGCTCACAGGATTTCCTGAACTTTAGATACTGCTTTAAGGTTGACAAAAGTTTTCCACAATCCATTGGGTCATTCAAGCCTTTGTGAACTAGTGGCCATTTCCATGTTATACAGAGGAGACCTAAAGCTGAAAAGGGATGAGACTCCAGGGACCTATTGTCAAGATGAGGCTGGGCTGGGCAGAGAAGAAAGCTGCTGTGGAAGCTCAGTGCACCCCCTACCCACGGCTGCCACACTACTACTATTTGTGTATACTATTTGTACCACACAGTAGGTACTCAACAATTCAGTCTTCACAGATTGTTGAGTACCTACTGTGTGGTAGTTACTGGGGGAAGAGTATACAAGATAGCTCTAGTGCCTGCCTGCAGAGACTGCAACATGTATGAACCCGGAAAACATGATGCTGAATAAATGAAGCCAGCCAAAAAGGATCAGATATTCTATAACTCCACCTATGTGAAATGTCCAGAGTAAGCAAATCTGAAGAGACAGAAAGTAGATCTGTGTTTGCCTAGGGATGGGGTGGCAGGGAATTGGGGGGTGCCACCTAAGGGGATTTCCTTAGAAGGAAATGAAAATGGTCCTAAAATTGATGATGATGATAGATGCACAATTCTGTGAATATACTAAAATCCATTGAAGCACACACTTTAAATGGATGAATTTTTCAGTATGTGAACTCTATCTCAATGAAGCTGTTTTTAAAAATTGGATGAGTAACAAGCATAAAATGGCAGAGTAAGGCACAAAGTGTTCCCTCCAATAGAAAAATGAAAGCTGAAAAAAGAGACTAGGTGGCAATCCTGGGACCAAAATGGACATTTAGAACAACCACAGGGGTGCCAGAGGAAGCAGGAGGCTTCTGAGAGTTCAGCTTTTATAAGTGAAAGCTGGAGCTGGTGACCAGCCAGCATTACTGAGCCCCGCAGTTGCACTGTGGACACAGGCTGTGGTTGCAGTACTGTGCCCAGATCCTGGGAGCAGCCAGCTAGAGCCAGGACTGACAAAAGAAACCTTCTCCTCTGAAAATTGGGGTTGAAGGATGGGGTTGGTCTGGGGGATCCCTGAGGGACCAGAGTGGAAACTGACCTCAGTCTCCACTTTTCCAGCCTCCCACCAGCATCCACCTGGACATAGAGAACTAGAGCACTTTCGCTGGCTATTTTAATTTTTCCTTCTGTGTGTGGAAAGGTTTTTCCTTTCTCTATGCTATGTTTTTGGTTTTGATGTATCCCTGAGGGAGGAGCAGGGATACTAGCCTGGGTTTTAGCCTTGAAAGCAGCAGCCTCTAGCTTCCCACTGATACGTAACAAGACACTTGGAGAGGCAGTGCACTTCATTATTTGGTTCCCTGTTTTTTGTTTCCTTGTTTTTGTATGGGGATAGGTGGGGGTGTTTGTTAATATTTTTTATTTTCTTCCTCCCTCTCTTTTTTTCCCTTCTTTTCCCTTTTTCTTTCTTTTCTTTTTTCTCCTTGTTCTTAGTCTGGCAAAAAGAAGAGTGGGAAAATGAAATTTCCAGAGTAACCATAATGTCTAGTTCACAACAAAAACATTACAAAACATAGAAGGAGATATAAAAGCATGATCCAAACACAGAAAAAAAAAGTAATTTGATGGAAACTATTCCAGAGGAAGCGTAGTCTCTGGAGTTACTAGTCAAAGATTCTAAATCAACTCTCATAAATAAGATTAATGAACTAAAGGAAAACTTGGAGAAAAAAAACAAAAGAAATCAAGAAAATAACATTATAGTTTCAATAATGAGATAGAAATGATAAAGAAGAACCAAATAGAAATGCTGGAACTCAAAATTACAATAACTGGAGTGAAAAATGCAATAAAGGAGTTCAAGAGCAGATTGGATGAAACAGAAGAAAGGCCCAGTGAACTTGGAGACAAAACAATTGAAATTTTCCAGATTGAGAAGCAGAAAGAAAAATAATTGAAAAATGAACAAAGCCAGAAGAACATGTGGGACACCATCCAAGCATACAAATATAAACATTATAGGCGTCCCAGAAGAAGAAGAGATAGATAAAAGGCCAGAAAAAAAAAAGTACATAAATAATGGCAGAAAAATTCCCAAATATGATGAAATATATGAATATTCAAATTCAAGATGCTTGATGAATACCAAGCAGAATGAACCCAAACAGATCCACACCAAGACACTTTATAATCAAACTACCAATGCCAGTCCAAAGACAGACTCTTAAAAACAGCAAAAGAGAAGTGACATGTCACATACAAGAGGTTCTTAATAAGATTAACATCCAAGTCTCAGTAGAAACCATGCAGTCAGAAGAAAGTGGGAGGACTGAAAGAAAAAAAGCATTATCCAAGAATAATAATAATCTCAATAAAGTTGTCCTTCAAAAATGAGGGAAAAATTAAGACATTTATTGACAAACAAAAACTGAGGGATTTCATTACCACCAGATCTGCCTATAGGAATTTCTAAAGTGAGCCCTCCTTGTTGAAATGAAAGACTACTACACAGTATCTCTGTGCTAAATATAGAAATGAAAGTTCTCTGTGTTAAGTAGCAACATGGGTTCATATAAAAGTCAGTATTATTTCATTTTTCATTTGTTATGCTGCCATTTACTCCTTATAAGGCTTAAAACTCAAATGTAAATAAATAAAACCCAAGCAGAAATCTTTGTTCCTGGGCACACAGTGTATAAAGATGTAATTTTTTATAAGAACAATATAAAAGGGAGGGCTGAAGGGATATAGATACTGTGTAGGTTATTGAAGTTAAGTTGAAAACAACACAAAATAACCTGTAATAAATTTAGTATGCAAAACATAATCCTCATGAGAACCATAAAGAATATATCCTAAAAACCTACGCAAAGGAAAGGATTCAAAATGACTCATTACAAAAGAGTATCTAAACAAAAAGAAGGCAGAAATGGAAGAAAGTAGGGCCAAAAAAAGATATGACTTACAAAACACAATTAGCAAAATGGCCAAAGTAAAACTTGCCTTAACAGTAATTTCCTTAAATGTAAATGGATTAAACTTTCCAATCAGAAGGCAAAGATTGGTGGAATAGATAAAGAAATATGACCCAACTGTATGCTGTTTACAAGAGATCCAACTTAGACTCACAGATACGAATAGGTTGAAAGTGAAAGAATGGAAAAAAATATTTCATGCAAATAGTAATCAAAAGAAAGCAGGGGTGGCTATATTAATTTCAGACAAAATAGACCTTAAATCAACTTTGGAAGAAGCAGGCAGGCATGGAGAATCTTATGGTTGCAGGATTTTTTAAAAATAAATTTACATGTGTATTTTTTTATTACAAGGAAGTATGATAGAACAACCCACAAAATATTCTGAAGCATAAAAATCAGGGGCATAAAATCTGGGGATAGGAGGAATGGAATGGAACAACAATTTCATGGAGGAAAAGGAGCAATGTAAAGTTTTTAGCTATTAAAGAACAGCTTTCTTCAAGCAAAAAAACAATAACCTTAAGTAAAAAACTGTTACAAAAGAAAAGGAAGGGTGCACAGTTCAGTGGTTAGAGTGCCTACCTTCCATGCAGGAAACCCAGGTTCAATTCCCGGACCATGCACCCAAAAGAAAAAAAAAAAAGAAAGAAAAGGAAAGACATTATGTATTGATAAAAGGGTCAATTCAAGGAGAAGATTTAACAATTATAACCACAAGCACCTAACAGCAGAGCACCAAAATATATGCAGCAAACATTGACAGAACTGAAGAGAGAAACAGATATTTCTATAACAGTAGTTAGAGATTTCAATAAACAACTTTCAATTCTGAGTAGAACATGTAAACAGAAGATCTGAACAACACGATGAACCAACTGACGCTAATCAACATGTATAGGACACTTGACCCAACGGCATCAGAATATATTTTATCTGAGACAGACCACATGTTAAGGCACAAGAGAAGTCTCAATAAATTTTAAAATATTGAAATCATAAAGTGTAACTTTCTGACTACAGTGGACTAAAGCTAGAGATTAATAACAGAAGGAAACTGGAAAAATATACTAATGTGTGGAAATTAAACAGCACACTTTTAAATAATCAGTGATTTATAGAAGCCATTAAAAGGGAATTAGAGGGTGGTGTGACAGTGGTTCAGTGGCAGAATTCTCGCCTGCCATGCCAGGGACCTGCGTTCATTCCCGGTGCCTGCCCATACAAAAACAAACACACAAACAAACAAATAAAAAAAGGGAATTAGAAAATAATTAAGTACAAAGGAAAGATACCAAAACTTGTGGGATGCAGCAAAAGCAGTGCTCACAGGGAAACTTATACCTATGAATGCCTATATTAAAAAAAAGAAAGATCACAAACTAATAACCCTATATGTTTTTTTAATTTAAAAAATATTTTTCTTGCCAAAACAACATACAAACCCAAAAAATTCTTAACGTATGAACATTCCATACTTGGTATACAATCGGTGGCTCACAATATCATCACATGGTTGTATAATCATCACCATGATCATTTCTTAGAACATTTGTATCACTCCAGAAAAAGAAATGAAAAGAAAAAAGAAAAAACTCATACCATACCCCTTACCCCTCCCTCTCTTTGACCATTAGTATTTCCATCTACCCAATATATTTTAACCTTTATAACTTTATATCTTGAGAAACTAGAAAACAAGAGCAAACTAAACCCAAAATTACACATGAACGGAAATATGTAAGATTATAGTGAAGACAAATGAAAAAGAGAATAGGAAAACAACTGAAAGGATAAAACAAAAAGTTGGTTCTTTAAAAAGCATCAATACAGTTGACAAAATTTTAGTTAGGTTGACAAAGAGAAAAGAGGCAAATAACTAAAATCAGACAGAAAAAATGGTGATATAATTACTGCCCTTACAGAAATGAAAAGGATTCTAAAATAATATTATGAACAATTGTACACCAAAAAAACTAGATAATTCAGAAGAAATGGAAAAATTCCTAGAAATACCTCAATTACCTAAATTGGTACAAAAGGAAACAGAAAACATTTACAAACCTATAAAAAGTACAGAGATTGAATCAATAATCAAAAACCTTCTACCAAAAAAAAAGTCTAGGAGCAAATTTTTGATGTGTTTAACCAAACATTTAAAGAATAATTAATACCAATCTTTCTCAAAGTCTTCCAAAGAATTCAAGAGAAGTTTGCACTTCCTACTCTATTCTATGAGGCCAGCATTGTTCTGATACCAAAGCCTGGTAAAGACCTCACAAATAAAGAAAATGCTGACCAATTTTCCTTATGAATTTGGGAGCAAAAAATCCTTAACAAACTACAAGCCCACTAAAACCAATGGCATATTAAAAAGATTATATACCATGACCAAGCGGGATTCATCTCAGGAATCCAAGGGTTATTCAACATATGAAAAGCAATCAATAGAATGAGGGAAAAAACATATACCTATTTCAATAAATGTAGAAAAGGCACTCAACAAAATCCAACACACTTTCTTGATAAAAACACTCAGGAAAGTAGGACTAGAAGGGAACTTTCTCAACATGATAAGGTTCATTTATGAAAAACCTCCCACAGCTAAAATCCTCCTCAATGTTGAAAGAGGGAAGGCTTTTCCCCTAAGATAAGAAACAAGGCAAAGGATGCCCACTTCCACCATTGCTATTCCATATTGTGATAGAAGTTCTTGCCAGAAAAATTAAGCAAGAAGAAGAAATAAAATACATCCAAATTGGAAAGGAAGAAATAAAACTATCTCTATTTGCAAATGACATGATCTTATATAGAGAGAAAACAAAAGGAATCCACAAAAAAAACTATTAGAGCTAATAAATGAATTCAGCAAAGTGACAGGATACAATGTCAAGATGCAAAAAAAAAAGTGTGTTCATATACACTAGTAATGAATAATCTGTAGAGGAAATGAAGAAAGCAATTACATTTACAATAGCATTTAAAGAATAAAATATCTAGGAATATATTTAACTAAGGATACAAAAAAGTATGCTGAAAACTATAAAACACTGCTAAGAGAAATTAAAGAAGACCTAAATAAATGGCAGGAAATCTCATGTTCATGGATTACAAGAATTAACATTGTTAATATTTCAATATTACCCAAAGCAATACATAAATTCAGTGCAATCCCTATTAAAATTCCAGCAACCTTTTTGCAGAAAGGGAAAAACTGATCCTCAAATTTATATGGAACTGCAAGGGGCCTCAAATAGCCAAAACCATCTTGAAAAACAAAAACAGAGTTGGAGGACTCATACATCCCTATTTCAAGTTGTATTACAAAGCAACAGTAATCAAAACAGTATGATACTGGCACAAAAAGATCAGTAGAACAGAATTGAAAGCCCAGAAATAGACACATTTATGGCCAATTGGTTTTCTTAATTATTTATTTTTATTGACATATATTATATATTCACACACCATGTAACCATCCAAAGTGTACAATCAATGGTTCACAATACCATCATATAACTGTGCATTTATCATCACAATCTACTTTTGCCAAATGATTTTTGAAAAGGGTGCTAACTGCATTCAGTGGGGAAAGAGTAGTCTCTTCCACAAATACTGTTGGGAAAACTGAATATCCATACACAGAAAAAATGGAGTTAGAGCTCCTATTTCACCATATACAAAATTCAACACAAAATGGATATGGGGCCTAAATGCAAGAGCTAAAACTATAAAACTCTGAGAAGATAACATAGGGACAAATCTTTATGACCCAGGATTTGGCAATGGATTTTCAGATACAATAAAAAAAGCATAAGCAAAGAAAGAAGCAACAGATAATTTTATTTCCTCAAAATCAAAAACTCGTATGCATGGAAGGAAATGATCAAAAAAGTTTAAAAACCTACAGAATGGGAGAAAATAGTAGCAAGCTATATGTCAGATAAGGGTTAATATCCAGAATATGAAGAACTTTTACAATGCAAAACAAAAAGAAACAACCCAATTGAAAAATGAACAAAGGACATGAATAGACATTATTCCAAAGGAGATACACTAATGGCCAATAAGCATATGAAAAGATGCTCAATATCATTAACTATTAGGAAAATGCAAATTAAAACTGCAAAGAGATACCACTTCACACCCACAAGGATGGCTATTATTTTTTTAAAAAAAGGAAAATAACAAGTTTGGAGAGAATGAGGAGAAATTAGAACTCTAGGACACTGTTGGTGAGACTATAAAATGGTGTATCCTCTGTGGAAAACAATGTGGTGGTTCCTCAAGAAGTTAGAGAATTACAATTTAATCCTGCAATTCCACTCCTGGGTATGTACCTAAAGAGAGTGAAAATAGGGTTGAAGGCAGATACATGTACACCAATGTTTATAGCAGCATTATCACAATAACCCAAAGCTGGAGACCACCCAAGTGTCCATCAACAAATGAACGGATAAACAAAATGTGGTAAGCACACATAATGGAGTATTATTTGACCATAAGAAAAAATGAAGTTATGAGATGTGCTGCAACATGGAAGAACCTGGAAACACTGTGCTCAGTGAAAACACAAGCCACAAAAGGATAACAACTGCTTAAGATCACCTTATAAGACCAGAAATCGCAAATTCACAAAGATAGAAAACCAATTAGAGGTTACAAGGAGGTGGGGGAAGAAGGAAGGAAGAAGGCATGTTTGTTTGAATGAATGAATGAATAAAGACTGAGAATGAAAATCAGGTTCAGGCTGAGTTCTGTTGATCTGGGCTGAAGGAAGTTTGTTTTTGATACAACTTGATACTAATTTTGCATTGGGAAATCGGCTTTAGACATGTTTTCAAAACTGAAAACCTAGCTCCTTTTTCCCATAAAAAGGAAAAATAAAATAATTTTATATAGATTTGAGATTAGGATCAGGAGACAATAGTATCTTGTCAACCCATTTCCAAAGGCAGTGGAGAAACACAGATTTGTCAGGGAGAGCCATTTCACTGGGAGGGTTAAATTTCGATTCTGGTTCTTTAGGGTTTGCCAATTGGGCACGGAATGTATTTGGTAACAACTTTTGTCATAGATATGATTTAGCAATCTTTCCCTAACCCTTATTTATAGATTAGAAAAATGGGCCCCCAAAGAGAGCTGACTTCAGGAAGATCACAGCTAGCGGCAAAACTCACCAATTAAAAAAAAAATTCAGGACCAGTCAACTTCCCTCACCTTCTGAAAAAGAAAAAAAAATTAGCTAAACACACAAACAAAAAACACAGCGACCGGAGAAGGGACGCCTCTGCTGCTGGCTTCCCTCTTCAGCTCTCCGTGCAGTGCCCGGGATCCTGTCCTCTATTGGCCCCACACGGGTCAGCCCTGCAGAGGTCCAGAGTTTAGATGACTTCACACCAATCAGGCCATTCCAGAAAAAAAAAGATTATCAGTAGCTAAATCGCCACTACAATTTGTCCTTCCTTAAATGATCCACCTTCTTTACGCCTCCCGGCTCTGCTCAGGCGAGTTCCTGTGCCTGCAACCCCGTCTTCTGTGCCTCTCCCTGGAGAAATCTTAAATATGTATCTATCCTTGCAGGTCCCGCCCAGAGAACTTCTCCGCAAATCGATCGATTATTCCCTTCCTCGTGCTCCTGCAGGGGCACAGGCTGTGTGACATAATCGGCTTGCCATCTCCCCAGGCCGGGGACAAACTGCTCCACCTACCCCAGGACCTCCGCCCAGGGCCCCGCACCCCTGGACCAGCATCCCAACCCGTTTGGTTTGTTGGACTCGAATTGAGTTCAGTCATTTAACAAGCAGAGATTGGGATGGGGAACATGTAGGCAGAACCTTCCCAGCGCTAACTTCCAAAAGCCTGAAAAGAAAAACAAGCTGTTTCTTTAGTGATAGCAAATGAGACAAAGAAAGGAAGGCACCGCCTGAGGTCATAGACAACAGTCTCGGTGGAAGATTTCCATTGGACCGTGATGGAATAATCAAGATTTATTTTTAAAATATTGTTATTAAATAAACATTACAGAAACTTTTGCATATCCAACTTATTTATAGCTTAAGGCATGAAAAACCACATTAATATGTTGAATTATAAGAATTCACTGCAGCCTGCTAGCTGACAGCACATCAAATTATTTGCAAATATTTTCTGGAACAGTAACCTTGAAGGATGCCAGCCCCATTCAGTGTAACCTTATCACCAGACAGAAACCCAGGGCGGAGATGAGTTCCAAAGCGAAGGAGGCTCGGGTTGCCTGCCACCTCTGCAGCCGTGGCTGTTTGAACAAGCTCATCCCCCATCTCTCAGCTTCTGTCTCTTGCGCATTTGCATCCCTCTCTGCTGAGAGACTTTCATCTCCTCTCTGCTGCACTTTTAAAAAGACATGAGGGCGGCCCCCTTGAGAAATGGTGCTCTGGGCAGGAATTTGAGAGTACATTAGTCACATTTAAGAGGCTCCATCTCCTCCAGTCTGCCACAGCATAGTTCTGTGAAAATTATGTAATCATTCTAACAAAGAGTCTCTAATTGACGGGAAGAGGCAAAGTCAAAATAAAAATGAATTTCACGGTGAGCAGGAAAGACACTACCTTTTCCCTCCAGCCCCACCGAGAAAAGCAGGTCCAGGACATTTTTAATAGCTCCTGGACTTGCAAAAGCCATAGTAGCTGATTCTTCAGGAGGTGATTATTCTTAATATCCAGTGCCCACCCTTCAAATGTTTCAAATGTGTTTCCTTTTTCTAAGATTCAACATTATTGTCAGTACTCTGAGTGTCTTTTTTTCTATCAAGAAATACCTTTCTTTTGATGAAAATATACTACGGTCCATTTAAACAACCGTGAAGAGGTTGGGTGGTTTAAAAACTCTATCTAGGTCATTTAGCAAGGTCGTCACCTCTAACTTCTAAAAAAATGAGTATTCTGCCAAATATTTCAGTCGCATCGCAGCTGCTAAGCTAGCAAGAAAATGCTAATCAATTGGCATAAAGGTAGTCATGTTAAAATTAAACTAAATTGATTGTATTCAAAATAACCTTTTGTTTTTGCCTCCAAAAAGCTGCTTTGCCCATTTGGTGTAGGTAAGAACACATTTCTCATCCTGACAGTAACATCTTTCATGCATTAAACAGATTCTGTGTTTATCTTTGTTCTCTCATCAATAAAAATGAGCCTCTGTTTCCCCTCCGCTCAATGAATTCAACAGTTGTTTATCAAGCACCTACGCTGTGCTGTGCTATGAAGATGTAGCTGTGCCCTCTGCTGCACCCTAGTCCATGATTGTGACAAATGGAGTGCTTCTAGAGGGAGCAGAGCAACGCAGCCAGTTTATGACTGCTAGATTATAGCAACAGGCATTTCCAGATGATTTTATGAAGTAAGTAGAAAACCAGAATTAGTTTTCATTCAGCTTATCAATTATAATACATTCTTTCAATAATTTTTTTTAAAAAGCAAAAGTTTGCACTAACCATACATATGACTCCATGGTGAGCACAAAACGGGCAAGAGACACAGGACCTCCTCCAAGGAAATGTATAAGCTGTTTCAGAAAACGAAGCACACAATCCATAACCATATGAATAAGAATGAGCTCTGCCAAAACCATGCCAAAGCAGAATGTTATTCAGCCGTTAACAAGGAATGACGTTCTGTCACATGCTACAATATGGATGGATCTTGAAAACATTATACTAAGTGAAATAAGCCAGACACAATAGGACAAATATTCTATGATTCCACTTACATGAAATACCTAGAATAAGCAAATTCATAGAGACAAAGTAGATTAGAGATTACCAGGGGCCGGGGGAGAGGAGATGGGAAGTTTTTGCTTAATGGATACAGAGTTCCTGCTTGGGGTGGTGAAAAAACTTTAGTAATGAATGGTAGTGATGGTAGCACAACATTATGACTATAATTAACACTGCTAAGTCATATTCTTAAAAATGTTTAAAATGGGAAGTTTTATGTTATATATATATATGTTACTGCAATAAAAAAATTTTTCTGCATTGTATAGCTGAAAGTCAAATGGCCATGAGTTGGTAGCTCTTGAAATTGAGCTATAATCATCCAAATATTTCGTCTAGTTTTAAATATGAGTGAAATTTTTCATAATGGAAAGGGTTTTTTTCGAAGACTTTAAAAATCAAATCAAAGGCACAAGAAATGTACCAAGTGAAAAGAAGAGAAACTAAAATTCATTGAGCATCTACTATGTGCCAGGATGTTCCCTTCATGTTTTTGGATCTCAATCCATATATGTGGTTTCCCATGGCACCCCGTGGCACATATACAAAATGGGGAATGCTAAAATATACAGGCTACAGAATATTTTGTGAAATTGTTTATTACTGGGGAAAGAAACTGGGAGAATAAAACAAAAGGAGGACTTAATTTTTGTCATATACATCTTCATAGTTTTTTAAACAAATGCATTTTTTTCTATTAAAACTTGTTAATTAAATGCAAATGTACACACCTGAGCCCATTCCTCAGCTGTTGCATCAGAATCTCTAGGGGTAGAATTGGGCATGCGTACTTTAAAAAGTTCCCATTTTGAAAATCCCTGAGTATTTCAGAGGCACTTTCTCCATAAAGAATTGCTAGTATATATTGCTTATGCTAGTTGTGTTATCTAATAATCCTCTAATTGAAAGTCAATATCATTCTCTCATTAATGCTCAGAGATGCCAGGGCATTTGATCAACACAACAAAGCCAGTGAGAGGCAGAGAAAGGATTGGGACTTAGGATCTCTGGTCTATTAAGATGATCGTGTATTGTTGTCCCTTATTCTATTAATCTGAAGTATGACATTGATTGACATGTTGGGCCAACCTTGCATCCCTCATTGGTCCTGGTTTGCAATCCTTTTCATGTGGTTGGATTCTGTTTGTTAGTATTTTGTTGAGAATTTTTGCATCTATATTCATAAGGGACACTGGTCTGCAGAGTTCTTTCCTTGTGATGTCTTTGTCTGGTTTTGGTATCCAGCCTCATAGAATGAGTTGAGTGTTCCCTTCTCTTCTTTGTTTTGGAAGAGCTTGTGAAGGATTGTGCTATTTCTTCTTTAAGACATGGTAGACTTCATCAGTGAGTCCTTCTGATCCTGAGCTTTTCTTTGTGGGAAGTTTTTTGATTACTAATTTAATCTCTTTACTAATTAAATACTTTACTTGTAGGTCCATCCAGGTTTTCTATTTCTTCTTCTATTTCTATTTCTTCTTGAGTCAGTTTCGGCAGTCTTTGTGTTTCTAGGAATTTGTCCATTTCATATAGGTTATCTAATTTGTTGTCATAAAATCGCTCATAATATTGCCTTATAATCCTTTTTATTTAGTAGTAACATCCCCTCTTTCATTCCTCATTTTAACAATTTGAATATTCTTCTTCTCTTGGTTAGTCTCTATCAAAGTTTATCAATTTTATTAATATTTTAAAGGAACTTTTGACTTTATTGATTTTTTCTATTTTCTATTCTCTATTTATTTATGCTCTAATATTTACTATTTCCTTTCTTCTGTTTGCTCCATACTTAGTTTCCTCTTCTTTTTTAAGTTTCTTAATGTGGAAGTTTAGGTTATTACATCAAGATATTTCTTCTTTTTAACACAGGGTTTTAAAACTAGGAATTTCCCTTTCACTGTATCCCATAAATTTTGGTGTGTTGTTTTCATTTTCATTCATCTCAAAGTATTTTCTAATTTTCCTTGCAATGTCTTCTTTGACCCATTGGTTATTTTGGGGTGTGTTGTTTAATTTCCACATATTTCTAAATTTTCCAAATTTTCTTCTGTTATTGATTCTAATTTCATTACATTGTGAATGGAGAACATACTTTGCATGATTTCAATCCTTGTTAATTTGTTGAGACTTGTATTATGGCCTAACATATAGTATATGCTAGAGAATTTTTCATCTACTCCTGAGAAGAATATGTACTGTGCTGTTATGTGGAACATTTTATAGATGTCTGTTAGGACTAGATGATTTACAGTGTTTTCAAGTTTTCTTTTTCCTTGTTGATCTTCTGTTTAATTCTCTATCCATTATTGAGAGTGGGGTATTGAAGTCTCCAATACAATCATGCTAAATTGTCTCGTTTTCTCTTAAGTTGATCATAATGTCAGTTTTGCTTCATGTATTTTTGGGTTCTATTGTTAGATATTTTCTAATGTACCATTTCAACTCTGTTATCATCTCAATTATTATATATTTCTTAGTTATTTTCTTAGTGATTGCCTTGGGAAATACAATTAACATTTAGCAATTCAGTTCAGATTAATATCAACTTAATTTCATAGTATGCAAAAATTATGTTCCCATATAACTCTGTTCCTTTCCCTGTTCTTTGTGTTGTTGTAGTCATACAGATTACTTTTTTATACACTACATGCACACTGATACAGATTTATAATTACTGTCTCATGCAGGTATCTTTTAAATCAGATAGAGAAAAAAGGATAGCAAACATAAAGTTCATTATATAATACTTAATATTTTACCTTGTAGTTACCATTACCAGTGTTCATTTGTTGTTTATGTGGATTCAGATTACATTCTAGGGTCCTTTCATTTCAGCCTTCAGGACTCTCTTTAGTATTTCTTGTAGGGTAGGTTTGCTAGTGATGAATTATCTCAGGTTTTATTAGTCTTGGGATGGCTGAATTTCTCCTTTTTTATTAGAGCAGTTTAGGTTTATTGGAAATTCATGCAGAAAGTATACTGCCCCTCCCCCCCAAAAAAAACCACGCAGTTTTCCCTATTATTAACATTTTGCATCAAGGTGTTACTTTGTTACAACTGATGAGTCAATAATACTATAATTATATTACTGACTGTAGTCTGTAGTGTATATTAAGGTACACTCTTTGGTTTGTACTCTTCTTCCTTTTTTGAAGGATACTTTTTCTGGATATAGATTCTTGGTTGACAATTTTTCTTTCAGCACTTTGAATATGTCGTCTCACTGTCTTCTGGCCTCTAGAAACACAAAGACTGCTGAAACAGAAATCAGCTGTTAATCTTATTGAAAAACACTTTTACGTGTAATGTGTTACTTCTCTCTGCTTTCTAGAATTATTCTTTATCTTTGGCTTTTAAGAGTTTGCTAGTGATGTGTCTTGGGCTTTGTCTTTTTTAGCTTACTTGGAGTTTGTTGAAGTTTATGGATATGTAGATTAATGTTTTTTCATCAAATTCAGGAAGTTTCTCAGCTATTATTTCTTCAAATATTCTTTCTGCCCATTTCTCTCTCTTTCCTCCTTCTGTGACTCTTACCATGGACGTGTTAATTTGCTTTATGGCATCCCATAGGTCTCAGGACTCTGGTCCTTTTTCTTTATTCTTTTTCTCAGACTGAATAATTTCAGTTGCCTTATCTTCAAGTTCACCGGTTCTTCTTTCTGCCTGCTGAAATCTATTATTTGGATCCTCTGGTGAATTTTTCATTTAAGTCATGTATTTTTCAACTACATACTTTCTGGTTTTTTTTTCTCATAATTTCGGTCTCCTTTTTCGTAGACATCATGCTCATACCTTCCTTTAGCTCTTTAGAAATGGTTTCCCTTAGTTCTTTGAACATATTTAAAATAAATGATCTAAAGTCCTCATCTAGTAATCCAAATATCTGAGCTGCCTTAGGAACAGTTTCTATTGGCTGTTTTTTTTCCCAGTACATGGACCATACTTTCTTGTGGTTTTTTTTTTTTTTCCATGTCTTGTATTTTTATTGAAAGATATACATTTTAAATAATACAAAATGGCAACTTTGGAAGTCAAATTATCCCCCCTCCCCAGGGTCTGTTGTAGATATTGTTTATTTTTTTAAGTGACTTTTTTGAACTATTTCTGTAAAATCTGTATTCTTTGTTGTGTGTGGCCACTGAAGCCTCTATTTGGCTAGCTGAGTGCTCAGCTGACTGGACAGAGGTTTTATTAAATGCCTGGAACGATTATCTCTCCCAGTCTCTGCCAAGGGACTCTGGGTATGTATTTGATGCATGCTTTCAATTTAGCCAATTCAGCCAATTTAGCTGTCATCCCTCACTTTTACAGAGCCCCAAGGCTACTGGAAGTGAAAACTTAGGTCTTAGGTTTTTCCTGAGCACACACATAGCCCTAAGCATGTGCATGACCTATCAGACTTCCAAGAATGATTTTCAAAGCTCCCCGTGGACATCTCATTCCCTTGTTTTTCCTTTTAAATATTTGGGTCAGGCTTTCATTTGTCCCACTGTTACCCACTACCTGTAATGTTCAAAATTCTTTAGAATTGCCTCTGATTGTTTTCAACAAATGTCCCAGGGAAATAGTTATTCACACTGGGTGAATTCTAAGTCAGGTCAAAGGAAAACAGCCTTGCAAACAGCACTGGAATCCACCTGACTGGTCAGATAATGACAATGCTCTGGAAATGGGGCTCCATCTCTGCCAGACTGTTGGTTTTCACCATGATTGTGGGCTGTGGTTTACCTTGGGGTTAGGAATAAGACAAATTAAAATGCCATAAAACTCATGGGTCATACTGAGATTCAGCCATCTTTCTAGAAGAAATACTCCCTGGATTGCCACAAGACTTTGGTTAAATTCCAGAGTTCTGAAGCTATTAACTCTGACAGTTTTTGCTGCTGTTCTCATTGCTTTTATGGAGGAGATAATTTTCAGAAGTCCTTAATTGGCATTTTTCACTGACACTTCAGCCCAGGGTCTCATGAATGCATCATTCTATGGTGACTTCTGGGGAAAGTGTGATTCATGGTTCAGAAGCCAACGATGAGAACTCTGATCTTGAGGTTACAATGGCAGTGTGGGCTTCTTGAAGCAGCAGGGAGTAAAGAGAGCCTTTAACCAAAGGTGTGATTTTGAGTAGCCTACTTGATGGCATGGGGAGGAGAAGACAGCACTTTCTAGAAAAGAAAAATGCTGGGACATATATTGCTTTAGAAAATCATCCATTAATGCTTTCAGTTCAACCAAGAGAGCCACTCCTGGCATAATCTAAAAAATTATAGAAAAACAGATTTCTGAAGCCTGAAAACTTCTGAGCCTACCGTAGACAAGTCCCCATACTAAGGTGAGGCCTCCTCTTTCTCACTCACCATGTTCATAACTGCCCTTCTATATTGTTAAATATAAGGAACATCTTTGAACATAAAGTCTTTGCAGACAGCACCTGGACAGAAACATCTCTTGTCATGTCATTCAAAGACCACCACGGGCAGCTTGGTCAGTCAAAGGAATTCTTCATAAGTTCTACAGTTGTTGGTTCAGAAACGTTCATTCCTTCACTCATTCGCCAGCCGTTTATTTCTTGAGCACTCATTGAGAGACAGACACTGTGTTAGTTGCTTGGAAATACACAATGCAGTCCTTCTCATTGTGGAGCTCACATTCCAGATCTGGAGGTGGCGTTATAGCCCCAGTTCATGGGCAGTATTGGGAGAATAACACTAGGACATGGGGAACGCCCAACAGAGAGATACTCAAGGCAGTTTGGGGTGAGAGGAGAGCTTGGAAGAAGTGGCACTATGCCTGAGCTTTAAAGGGCAAATAGACTTGACAAGGGTAATGCTGATGGGGGAGTGGCAATGTTCCAGCCAAAGTTTGGAAATGAGAGGAAACACCGAGCTGGCCATTTAGCTAGAAGAAGTACAATGTGCACATAAATTTCTGCTTTCCTCAGTGTTCATACGGCCAGTTAGTGCCCACCAGCATTTTTACACCCCAATCACCACACGTCCCTGAGTTCCTGTGCCCTGCTTCACATTACTGAAATAAAATAATACACAGAAGTCTTTTAACTTTTTTCTTTAAAAAGTCATCTAATATAAATAGATAGGCAGATAAGATAAATAGGTGGGGTAGACAGAAAGGTAGATAAATAGAATGATATGGCAAATGTGGCAAAATATTAAAAGTTGGTGGATAGTGGACTTCCGGAGAAGATGGCGGCTTAGTAAGACGCGCGGGTCTTAGTTCCTCCTCCAGAAAAGCAACTAAAGAAACAGAAACAATACAAAACAGCTCCCGGAGTCACGACAGAGACCAAAAAAGACAGCGTACCCCATTCTGGAACGGCTGAACGGGTAGGGAGAGTCCACTGCTGTGAGATACCCGAGGGGTGCACGTTTTCCCGGCTGGGGTGGCTGGCGTCTGGGGTCCCCTCCATGCACGTGGCTCCCCGGTCTGACTGGGAACATTGGATAGCGGGGCCCTCCCGTCACGCTTGGCATCTCGGGCCAGCTGGGCAATTTGGACCGGCACTCCCCCAAGCCACGGCCAGCGACCCCCGCCTCCACGCGCGGTTTCCCGGGCCAACTGCCCCGCAGACAAACGACCGCCACGAGCGCCACCTACTGGGCAGGAAAAGAAAAACAGAGCCCAGAGATTCCACAGAAAAACCTTTTAACCAGCTGGGTCCCACACCCAGGGAGATCTGATCAAATGCCCAGACACCAGCAGAAAATAATGGATGACGCTCGGAAAATTGAAGATATGGCCCAGTCAAAGGAACAAACCAATAGTTCAAATGAGATACAGGAGCTGAGACAACTAATGCTGAATATACGAACAGAAATGGAAAAACTCTTCAAAAACCAAATCAATAAATTGAGGGAGGACATGAAGAAGATATGGGCTGAACAAAAAGAAGAAATAGAAAATCTGAAAAAACAAATCACAGAACTTGTGGGAGTGAAGGACAAAGAAGAAAAAATGGAAAAAACAATGGATACCTACAATGGTAGATCTAAAGAGACAGAAGCTACAATTAGTGAACTGGAGGATGGAACAACTGAATTCCAAAAAGAAACAGAAACTATAGGGAAAAGAATGGAAAAACTTGAGCAGGGAATCAGGGAACTGAATGACAATATGAAGCGCACAAATATACGTGTTGTGGGTGTCCCAGAAGGAGAAGAGAAGGGAAAAGGAGGAGAAAAACTAATGGAAGAAATTATCACTGAAAATTTCCCAACTCTTATGAAAGACCTAAATATACAGATCCAAGAAGTGCAGCGCACCCCAAAGAGAATAGACCCAAATAGGCGTTCTCCAAGACATTTACTAGTTAGAATGTCAGAGGTCAAAGAGAAAGAGAGGATCTTGAAAGCAGCAAGAGAAAAACAATCTGTCACATACAAGGGAAACCCAATAAGACTATGTGTAGATTTCTCAGCAGAAACCATGGAAGCTAGAAGACAGTGGGATGATATATTTAAATCACTAAAAGAGAAAAACTGCCAACCAAGACTCCTATATCCAGCAAAATTGTCCTTCAAAAATGAAGGAGAAATTAAAACATTTATAGACAAAAAGTCACTGAGAGAATTTGTGACCAAGAGACCAGCTCTGCAAGAAATACTAAAGGGAGCACTAGAGTCAGATACGAAAAGACAGAAGAGAGAGGTATGGAGTAAAGTGTAGAAAGAAGGAAAATCAGATATGATATATATAATACAAAAGCCAAAATGGTAGAGGAAAATATTATCCAAACAGTAACAACACTAAAAGTTAATGGACTGAATTTCCCAATCAAAAGACATAGAATGGCAGAATGGATTACGACCCAGCAATACCACTGCTAGGTATCTACTCAAAGGACTCAAGGGCAAAGACACAGACGGACATTTGCACACCAGTGTTTATAGCAGCATTATCTACAACTTCAAAGAGATGGAAACAGCCAAAATGTTCATCAACAGACGAGTGGCTAAACAAACTGTGGCGTATACCTACGATGGAATATTATGCAGCTTTAAGACAGACTAAACTTATGAAGCATGTAATAACATAGATGGACCTAGAGAACATTATGCTGAGTGAGTCTAGCCAAAAACTAAAGGACAAATACTGTATGGTCCCACTGATGTGAACCGACATTCGAGAATCAGCTTGGACTATATCATTGGTAACAGAGACCAGCAGGAGTTAGAAACAGGGTAAGATAATGGGTAATTGGAGCTGAAGGGATACAGACTGTGCAACAGGACTAGATACAAAAACTCAAAAATGGACAGCACAATAATACCTAAGTGTAATGTAACTAGGTTGGAACACTGAATGAAGCTGCACCTGAAATATGGTTTTTTGTTTGTTTGTTTGTGTGTTTGTATCTTTTGTTTTTGTTTTTTCTTTTTCCTTTTTATATATATATATATTATTAGTATTATTATTTTAATTCTCTTCTCTATATTAACATTCTATATCTTTTTCTGCTGTTTTGCTAGTTCTTTTCCTAAATCGATGCAAATGTACTAAGAAATGATGATCATACATCTATGTGATGATACTAAGAATTACTGAGTGCATGTGTAGAATGGAATGATTTCTAAATGTTGTGTTAATTTCTTTTCTTTTTTTTGATTAATAAAAAAATTAAAAAAAAAAAAAAAAGTTGGTGGATAATACCTAGGTGGAGAGTATGTTGGAGTTCTCTGTATGGGGTTAATATTAAATTTGCAACTGTTTCATAAATTTGAAATTATTTCAATATAAAAAGTTATTATTTTTTTAAAGACATTTAGTGTGCACAGGTGGTTCAGTGGTAGAATGTCTGCCTTCCATGCGGGAGACTCAGGTTCGTTTCCCAGACCATGTATCCGCCCCCACCCCAAAAGAAGACATTTAATAAAACTAAAGGAAAAAAATCACTAGGCAGACAGAGTTGACTGACCACTATATATTGGGCTCCCCTTCCATAATGTAGACTTGTTATTGGGAAGCATCAGCCCACAGAGACTACTCTTCCCATCAACTCCTTGCATCTAGATGGAGCTACGTGACTCTTTAGGACCACTGAAATGTGGGTGGAAATAAAGGCTGTCACTTCCAGGCCAAGGTGGGTTAGGATATGGCTCTTTATCCACCCACTGAATGGAGAGGATTCAGAGACCCTAAAGAGGAGCTGCCCACCTAGAAGGAGGCTGGGTGTCTGAACATCTGTAATGGACTTTATGTGAGCAAAAATTAACCTCCAGTGTGTTAAGCCACTGAGATTTCAGGGTTAATCTTTTACAGCTCTCTGCATTATTTTAAACAGTACAATCACCACACTCCCCTAATCTTTATTTTTTGCATATTCCTTTCCAATCTTATCAATGTGCATTCCTTTTTATAGAGTTGAAAGCAGACAGGCCATTTTTAATTCATTTTTAAAAAATACATAGACATATGAAAACATTATCCATATCCATATATAATCTTCCTAATTATCATTTTCAGTGGCTCTATATTTGACTGAACAAATGTAAATTTGTTTCCAATTGTTGACTATTTGGTTGATTCCAGTTGTTTTGGGCTTTCAGGGAAAAAAAAAATATGCCAGTGCTGTGCGGCCTCAGTGGAAGGGGTGGACAATCCTACAATCAGACTTTTCCACTGGTCAGCTGAGCACGTGCAGAGCCCAGCAGAGCAGAGCATGCAGCTCCCCTCCAAGGGAACCAGACCCGCTGAGAGTACTGGGCATTTGGAAGTAGTTCAAATGCCCTCCGACTTTCCATCAACCCCTCATCTGACCCAAGCCCCTCACTCTGAGCCCTCGGGGCCCCTCACATGAGTTCCCCTAGGTGATCCTACCCCTTCCCTCTCTACTTCTCATCCCTAGACACCCCCCTGCTCCTCAATCTCCAGCACCCAGTTCTATCCAGCACCACCCCAGAGGCACGGAGGCTCCCGCCACACTCCCTGCCTCACACAGACACAAACACACACTTGCTGTCTTGCCTTGAGCCTGGACAAACAACCACCTTCTGGACAAACAACCACCTTCCTGGCCAGTGCGTCAATCAGGATGGGTTTCAGGGATGCAATCCAAGGACAGTTTAACCCAAGGACTCTATAGAAGGTGTGAGTTGCGTGGGTAGGAAACAATGAGTACCTGGGGGAATCAAGGGTCTTCTCCTCAGAGAAGCCTCTGAACCCACCTCCTTTGTCATGTGAGGAAGGTACCTGGTGCTGTCTGAACTGTGGACTGCGTATCCCAGCACCCAACGGGTGCCTCGGCAGCCCCTGAGACATCGTAGCTGCAGAATAAATGTTTGTCCAGTGAATGAACTCACAAATGATTGAATGGATAATGGAGTGGGAAAGGCAGTGAGAAAACTGGGGGAATAAGTATATATTTTTGATGCTGTGTTTGAGAGTTGTGGTAGTTAGATTCAGTTGTCAACTTGGCCAGGTGAAAGCACCTAGTTCTGTTGCTGTGGACATGAGCCAATGGTAGGTGAATCTCATCTGTTGCTAATTACATCCGCAGTCGGCTAGGAGGCGTGTCTGCTGCAATGAGTGACGTTTAACTTAATTGGCTTGTGCTTAAATGAGAGAACGCAATGTAGCACAGTCTAGCAGCTCAGCATTCCTCATCACAGCACTTGCAGCTCAGCCCAGGCCTTTGGAGAAGTCACCCCGGGGAAAGTTGTTGGAACCCAGGGGCCTGGAGAGAAGACCAGCAGAGACCATCCTGTGCCTTCCACATAAGAAAAGAGCCTCAGTGGAAGGTTAGCTGCCTTTCCTCTGAAGAACCAACAAAATAAATCCCCTTTTATTAAAAGCCAATCCGTCTCTGGTGTGTTGCATTCCAGCAGCTAGCAAACTAGAACAAGAGTCATTTACAACACGGCTGATTATTAAAGTTTCCTTAATTCATCACTATCCCTAAAATTAGAAAGACAGCTTATAGGACCTTTTAGAAAACCAAATTTAGACACCTTTCAAACATGCTAAATCTGCAATTACTGGGATAAAAATGTATATTTAATAACTATAGACATGCCACAATACTTTTCCAGCAATCATAGGAACTCCCAATCCGGCAGTCTTCTGAACAGAATAAGCACTGGGATTAGTCAGTGAAATTCACTTGGCAAAAAGAGAAAAAACTAAAAGCATGCCTTTAAAATCCCCTGTTCACACAAACACACATCAATGACTTAACTTAAAAAAATATGTAACCCTCTATGAAATAATTGGATGATTACATATTTTTAGCAGCTTTGAATTCCACATTAGGGACCTAGAGGACTTGTGATTTTTATTTGCTTGTAATATATTTCTCAGTTTGGAGCAGCAATTTTTAAATCTCTTCTACATTTATTAAAGAGAAAAATTAATAATACCTTCATTACTTGAAACTAGCATAAAGTGTCCATTAGCTTGGTATTGAGCAAGGTAACATACAAGAAATTATCCAGCAGGATACACTATAGCAGATAGAAAAGAGAAGAAGATATCAGAGGAGGGACGTGAAGCAATGGACAGAAGAAAGTAAGTGATTGCAATAATAAGCTCCCAAAAAGGTACTTGCATTTTGGAGGTGGAAACTCATCTACTCAACTTGTACATATCAAGTTTGTGTCAGGACACAAAATGGAATAGGATATGGTCTCTTGGGAATGGGTGTGACAGGTCATCAAATACTTAACATGGAAAATACTTTCTAAAATTAGAAAGACAGCTTATAGGACCTTTTAGAAAACCAAATTTTCTAATGGGGACCCAAAGAGGCAAAGTTGATGTCACAGGAAAAAAGCAAAACCAAACAAACCATTTGTGCTGGTTTGAAAGGAAGTATGCCCCCTAAGAAAAGCCATGTTTTAATATAAATCCCATTTCATAAAGGTAGAATAATCTCTATTCAATATTGTATATTTGAAACTGTAATGAGATCATATCCCTGGATGATGTGATTTAATCAAGAGTGGTTGTTAAGTTGGATTAGGTGACGACATGTCTCCACCCATTTGAGTGGGTCTTGATTAGTTTCTGAAGTCCTATAAAAGAGGAAATATTTTGGAGAATGAGAGATTCAGAGAGAGCAGAGAATGCTGCAGCACCACGAAGCAGAGAGTCCACCAGCCAGTGACCTTTGGAGATGAAGAAGGAAAACGCCTCCCGGGGAGCTTCATGAAACCGGAAACCAGGAGAGAAAGTTAGCAGATGACGCCGTATTCGCCATGTGCCCTTCCAGCTGAGAGAGAAACCATGGCTGTTTTCATCATGTGCCTTCTCGGATGAGAGACCCTGAATTTCATCGGCGTTCTTGAACCAAGGTATCTTTCCCTGGATGCCTTTGGTTGGACATTTCTATAGAGTTGTAATTGGGACATTTTCTTGACCTTAGAACTATAAACTAGCAACTCATTAAATTCCCCTTGTTAAAAGCCATTCCATTTCTGGTATATTGCATTCCAGAACTAGCAAACTAGAACACCATTTTTGGAACCGAAAGACTGGAGCTCCACCATGGCAGTGCCTTGACTCTCGGCGACTTTGGACCTTCCTTTTTTGCCTACCCACCAAATCCTCTCGTTTAGGTCAATATGATTTTGTAAACTGTAAATCGGGACTGAATTTGTACGCAGATAACATTTTGAAGTATTATTCAACATATTTTCCTTTCTGCATGCTTCCTATTTTTTACCAGCCATTAAAACATTGAAGTTGAGACTTATTGTCCCAAGGAATGGAGGCCACAGAAGAATTCAGAAAGAACAGAAAGTCAAATTCTTGCAGGATGGAGAGTGAGGATTTAACCACTAATGAGGGGCCCGGACCCACAGAGTGGCATCTGAGGCTCCTCCAGATAAGTTTAAGGGTGGAGCTCAAAATCTGTCATCTAAAATTGCTCCCCGGTGGAACCCTAAGAGCAAGGAGCCTTAAAAAGAATGAGAAGTGCAATGGTCCATTAGGCAGAAGGGAGGCACCTGTGATCCCTCAGGGCTCTAGCGGAGACTGAAAAGTTAATGCAGAGTAGGTGAGGTTCTGGGACCTGCCTCCCCACCTGTGCCGTGCAAGGGGCTCCAGGTCGAGGCTGGGGGTGGGCTACTGGGGCCTGGTATCCCTAGGAGAGCTGAAGTCGGGGAGAGGCTCATCATGAGACAGCAGCTCCCCAGCCCAGTCCAGCCCACAAAGGACGAGTTAGATCAGCTGGGGGAGGCAGCTCAGCCAGAGGCTGATGACCCTGGAATTAATCTGGGAAGGGCAAAGGAGGATGGGCAATGTGCTAAAAGGGCCTATGTTACAATGATGAAATATCTGCCCTAGTAGAATCAGAGGATAGGAAAACAGAATTAACCTCCAGAACATATAAAGTGGCCATCTGTCCACATCAAGAGTTTGTAACTGGGAAATTTTGTGCCTGCAACACATGAATGCTACAGTGCATTCCAAGTGCTTTGCAAAGTGTGGCACAAATGTTTATTCTTGTTATTATTATTAGTTGCTACGATAGAACTATATTCGTTTATTCAGTAAATATTTATTCTCTGCCATGTGCTAGGCCCTCATCTAGGTACAGCAGAGAACAAAGCAGCAAATTCCTTGCCCTAGAGGTATTCAAGATCCAGATTGGGAGACAGAGGACAAGCAAATACATGGGTGCAATATAGAGTATGCCGGCTGGTGCTAAGACATATGGGGGAGAACGAAGCAGGCTGCACCAAGGATGAGGGGACCATGCCTGAGAAGGTGGCGTCTGGGCCAGACCCAGGAGGTGAGAGACCCAGCTGTGCAGCTTCTGAAATAGCCAGGGTGAGACAGCAGTCCAGGCATGTTTGGGGAGCAACAAGGAGGCATGTGGCTGGAGTGGAAGGAGGTAGGGATGGGGCAGTGACAGAGAGAGGCTCAGCAAGGAGAGAAGGAGGAGGCAGCTCTGGGGGAGGGTGGGGGGAGGCCTGGGGACCACTCTGAGGCTCCCCTTGGACTCTGCCAGGGCTGGGAACCAGGGAGGGGCATGATGTGAAGTGAACTCTGGAAGTGGAGGAGGAGAGCGGTTGGGGCCATCTTCCCATTTCCTGACAGGGAAGTGGAAGATTCTGCTCTTCGTGGAATTCAGTGAATTTTCTTTTAGATTACCACATTTGAAGTCTGGGATTCACAATAGCCAAAAATAAAAAATAAAAAGACCTGGCACAACATCACTGCACGAAGAAAGGGGGCACCCAAATCTGTCCATTTTATAGCTCAGGACACACAAAAGAGTCTGAACGATTTGCCCAAGGTCATAAATCCAACAGCGGTGACGACAGGGTCCGATGCCAGGTAGGCCCGGTATTTCCAGCCCCGCGACTCCCATTTGACAGTTGTCACCCCTGCAGGCCCCCGGGGTGTCTTCAGAGAGGACACCGGACCCCTGACGGGGCCAGGGGCTCTGGGGTGGGGTGGGGGGTGCGGGCGCGGAAGCCCGGGACCTTTAATCCCCCGTCCCCCTCTGCGAGGGAGAGGCAGTGAGCACACCGAACCTCAGGAGAGTGACAAATAAAAACGAATGGCCCTGAGCGGCTTTATGGATGGCGGAAGGATGCTAAATAACGGTTCTGTCGCCGGGCAGGTACCGCAGAAGCGGTGATGAAAAGCGTTCTGTCACCATGACTCACCTTGTACAAGGCCGGCCCTGAGCCCCCCGCGCCGCCCGGCCCTGGCCCCGCCGGGTGATGTCACTCGCTGGCTCCGCGCCCGCCCGCCCGCCAGCTCTGGGAACCGCTGGACTGGCGACCCTCGGGGGGCATGACCGGCCCGGCCATGTCCCCGGCGGCACAGCTATCGGAGGACCCCGCGATGGGGCCCATCGCCCTGGCACAGCCGTTCCACCCTCTGCCTTTCCCAAGGCCAACGGCTGCTAATGAACATCAGCTGGTCTGTACATCCCGCGGAGATGATGGGAGACAGGGGTGGGGGCAGCTTCTTACTTTATTTTATTTGCCTCCTTGAAAATTGCTTTGCTTCTCCCAGTTGACTCTTTGCTGCCTTCTGGTTTTTACACGGCTCACTTTCCCCACCCTTACTTTCCCTGCACGTCTCTGCCCTCAGCCGACTAATTTATTGATTGGCTTTTACCTAAGGCCAAATGAAGTTCTCCTTTATTGAGACAATTTCTCAAAGTCTGACTTGCAAACCAAGACTTCACCTCCCATTCTCTTTAATTAATGGAGACCCGCTCACCAAGGTGTTATTTCCCAGCAGCTTCCCGCAGAGTGACAGGGACCCACAGAAGCTTCCACTCGCTCGTTCACTCAGGAAGGACATGTTGAGTGAACAAGTGCCCTGTTCTCAAGAGAGTATCTGTGAATTTTAGACCGAGAGTGGGCCATGGATTAGGAGTCATCCTTCTGTATCTGTATTTCTGTATTTCACAGAAAATAAGAAATCAGGTTAATTGTGCAGAATTACTTTTACCTTAAAGCTCCTTTTGTTTGAAAACAGCCAGGTAATTGAGTAAAATTGGAGTTGGTGAAATTGGTTCGATAAGCACGGCAACTGGCTGCCTCTCCTTTGTCTACCTTTGTTTGCCTGCAAAGGTGCAAGTGGGCATTTCCAAAAATGCTTCCAAGGGGTTGTGCCCCCTTGCTCAGTTCTTCCAAAACTTTGTCCTTTAAGATGAGTCTCAAAAGTAAGGTGGGTGACACACTTAAATTGCTTTCTTTCAGTAAAAGCCATCGGAAAAAAAATATGAAGACTGGATTAGTACATGGCTTTTATTTGCTTTGATTAATGAAAAGACTAAAGCCACAAAAGAACACAACTTATGTCTGTTTGCTGACATACAGTTTGCTGAGTCACCAGATTAGAAAAGAGGCAGGATATTCTACCTACCAGGACAGGCCAAATGCAATGATTTGTTTTAAATGATTTGAATTGCTAATATATTCACATAAATCAGAAACTTTTAAACATGAAAAGGTACACAGGGGAAAAAATCCTCTTCCCACCCAATTCCCAACCCATTCAATTCCCACCCAACCCTCATGCACAGATAGTCTCAGTTTTGAGATGCTTCCTTATTTTAGGTATCTTTATGTACATCAAGCAACTGTGAATATAGATCCTTCTATTCCCTCCCCTTTTACATAAAAAGTAGCATATTATAAACACTGCTCTCCTTTGCTTTTTCACTTAATAGTATATCTTAGAGCTCTTTCCTTATCTAGCTAGAGAGCTGCTTCTTTTTTATGGCTGCATGGAATTTCATTGTATAGCAGCAACGTCCATTTAACTAGCCAATATTTGTGGACCTTTGGGTCATGCCCAGTTTTGCTGTTACAATGCTGTACTGAATAGCCTTGTGGATACTTCATTTTGCACATGAGCTGACAAATCTGTAGGACAAATTCCCAGAGCTGCAATTCAGGGTCCAAGGGATATACCTTTGTAATTTTGATAGACATTGCCCCCCAGCCTTCATCAGGGTTGGACTCATTTACACACCCACCAGTAGTGTACAAAAGTGCCATTTCCCCATAGCTTCATGAGCCAAGTATTATAAAACTTGTTTTTCTTCCATTTCAATAGGTGAAAAATGAGTCTCCATTTTTATTTACATTTCTGTTATCATGAGTAAGAATAAGATCTTTTCTGTGAATGATGTGTTTGTATGTTTTGCCTGTTTTTCTATAGGGTTTTTGTTTTTTCTTGCCAATTTCTATGGGCTCTTTACAAATTACAAAGTTTAGCCCTCTTACCACATCATCAATTACAACTTATTTTTCCGGTTTTCATTGGTGTTTTGTCTTTGCTGTGTGATTTGTTTGTTTTCTTTTTCACAACATGTGGTTGTGGTTGTTTAGCCATAAAGAAGGCTTTTATCATTGTGCTGCCAAATTTATCAGTATTTTCTTTTATGGCTTCTTGCTTTTGTGTCATCGTTAGAAAGGCCTTCCCCAAGCCAGGATTAAAAAGGTTTTTTAATCCCATTTTTCTTCTAGGAAATTTGTAGTTTTCTATTTTATGCTCAAATCTTTCACTTAGTTAGAATTTATCTTGATATACAGTGCAAAGTTTATATCTATATATTTTTTCCCAGATGGCTACTCACTACACCAGGAGGCAAGTGTTTTTGCTGTGTCATCCAGCAAAGAAAAGCAAGCCATTACTGCCAGAGGTTTTGTTATTCATCCCTATATACATAGAGAGACCTGAGAATATGTTTCTGATATATTCTCTTAACTGTTTCCCTACATCTCTGATATCTGTCCAACCACTGGGAATTCCCAGAATTTGTATAAGTCCATCCTTCCAAACACCCAATGAGTTCTATGCTTTGTCTTTTCAGTCATGCTTTTTATCGAAGTGTTGCATCCATGCAGAAACGCATGCAGATCACGAATAGCTTTATGAAATGTCACAAATGAACACGGCCAGGTAACCATCCCGTGCTCGAGATCCCGTTTCTACCCTTGATTCTGATCACCATGGATTATTTCTGTTTTTCAACTTTAAATCAATTGAATGTACTGCATATATTCTTTTGTATCTACTTCTTTCCCTTGTGTTGTGCTTATGAGATGCATCCATGACGTTTCAAGTCACAGCTCTTCATTTTCCCCCGTGGCTGTGCAGTACCACATTGTGTGGCTGTAACACAGCGCAAGTGACCCTTCTACTGCTGAGGGAAGTTTGGATCATTTCCAGTGTGGGGCTGTTATGAACGGTGATGCGATCAGTATTCTTTTCATGTCTTTCCATGCACTTAAGTGGGCTTTTCCACCTGGTCTGTGCCTACAGGGGAAGGTCTGGGTTTTAGAGCTTGCATAGAGTCAGCTCTGGTCTATACTATTATACGACCTCTAACTTTCTATATTCAGCTTCACAAAAATTTAATCAGTTAAATCTTGATATTTTTGGGGTCCCTGTTGTGTTCAGACCCCGTGACATAAACTATCTTACTAAACACCTTAACCCTCTTACTGCCCCATGTTACAGCTGAGGAATTCACAGAACATCATGTCCTCTCAGTCGAGAGGTTTCACTGACAAATGTGTGGGAGTGATCATATTTAATATAGCTATATCTATTCAAAATTTTGAATTTTACTCCTGCTTTTTAAAAGCAGGCTGTAACACAGGGATGGACTTTATGTACAAACACAAGAAAAATTACTAAGCATTAAGGGAGTGCGTGATGTGAGTGATTCAAGTTACCATACATTATATTTAAGTTGTCATTTAAATACAATGGGTATCTTATATCTACATGTGACCGAGAAAGAAATACCAAATATGTAAAGAGGTGCTGAGTGGTCATCCATCCATCCATCAATCCATCCATTCATTCATTCATTCCTATATTTCAACAGATGTTACTGAGCTCCAGTCAGGACTGGAACCAAACTTGGATAAAGTGGTAAAGTAAAATGGGGGTTAAAGGATCCCAAATGTCCTAGACTTTGAGCACTCATATTCTACAAGGTTCTACTGAAACCAAAGCAAAAGACTTCTAAGCCATCCAACAAGTGCTATCAAAGACCATGCACAAAGGAGCTAGTAGAACAAAAGAGACCACAGGGGAAGGATCCCAGAGAGGGGACATTTGGGCTCAGTTAAGGATACATGGAGTTCTCTAAATGGATAAGCAGAGGAAAGAGCTTGTGAAAAGGTGTAGGTGCACGGTCAAGAAATGGTGAGTCATATGGGGTTCAGGGTATGTGGAAGGGAGAAATGGAAAGTGGGAGGGAGTAAAAGACAGATGTTGATCAGGTCAGATAGAACCCTGCCGGCCACAGCAAGGATTTAGATTTTATTCTGCATATCCTTAGAAATAGTTTAATAGCAGCAATGCTTAAAATGTAGAAAACACAAATTCATACTTTTAAAATAACAAAATACTATTTGGAACTTTGAGGGGTCCTCGCCAGAGCTCCTAGTTTTTAGTCTTCATTCATGGAAAAATTCTGCTTCAGAACAGAAAGATTCAGTAGTGGAAACCATGATGCTCTCTCATTCAACTAGATCAAGATAACTCAGCTAATGAAAATAGTCTGTTCAAGCAGGGAATCAGAAAAAAAATCATAAATGCCTTAAATTTTTTATTTCAATTAAAACAAATAAATTTTCTGATATAGGCACAAGACCTCTTCTTGGAGTGTAAATCACTGGGGGGCATTTACGATGTATTTTTTTGCAAAGATCACACCATAATTCATTGGCATCTATTTTTATTTTCAATTACTTTGTAACAGAGCAAGAACTTAAAGACAGCTGCAAATAATCTTTGTGAATAATCTTCTAGATTGTGACTTTTCCTCCAGGTTTTTTCACAATTGTCTTGACCAATCCTAATTCTGTAGCAACTTATCAATGACTCATCTAGACTGTGTCCTTTCAATAACATTCAACTTGTATTTAACAGGCTTATTTTTTTCTTGGCCCATACATATTTCATGAGTTCCTACAATATTGAATTAAGTTATCTGGTTACAATAACAAGTACAACTGGCAGAAACAGGTTAGGAACTAACACAACAGAGTCTTGGTAATCATACACCTCAACCGGTAGGAGAAAGGCATAGAAGTTCTCAGTCAGTAGTTGTGGAAGCATCATCTCTGGACCAGCAGCAGTAGCAGCACCTGGGAACTTGTTAGAGATGCAATTCCTCTGGCCCACCCCAGACCTAATGAATCAGAAACTCTGGGGCCCAGCAATCTGGGTTTTAACAAGTCCTCCGGGTAAGTCTGATGTTCCCTCACTTTTGAGAGCCACTGCCCTAGAAAGTGGCCTTTGAGTCCTCCAAGCGCTCAGCACAGGCATCAATCATATTTCATCAAGGGAATGGAGAACGTCAGCTAATCTGGGCCCAGGGAAAAGTGCCTCCCATGCTTATCTCTATGTATATATGCATACTTTCCCTTTTACCCAATTGAATCAGCCTGGAGTAGGTCCCTTTGGCGCCCCACATCACTTTCTGCAGCCCACCTCTGGTTTCAGTCATGCCTGAGTGAGCTTTTCTTTTACCTTCTGTTCCAGAGGCTCTGCCTCTCATCCTTCCCTCAGGGGACAACTCTGGAGTCATTCCACACTCTTCTCAAGAGGTCCCGGATGAAGCCAATCCCTGGTGCCTGTATTATAGGATGATAAAGGACTCTTAGCCTTTCCTTCTTCCCTGTCTCACTCTCCCCTTTCCCTCACTCCTGCTTCCTGGGATGTCTTTCCCAATAAACTACTTACACCCACTTCCTTGTCTCAGGCTCTGGTTCCAGGGAAAGTCACACTAAGACATTTTCTTCTTCCCTTAATATTATGCCATTGAGCCTTTGCATTTCAGCACATACATTCTATCACATTTTGTAAGGGTGTTGAAACTGAATTTCATTGTATGGATCTACTGTAATTTATTTAACTAGTCAGCTACTGACAGACATTTAGATTGTTTCAAATTATAATGGTGTGACGAAAATTGTTGTACAAAGGTTTGTGTACTCTTATACAAATATATCTGTAGGAACTTTTTTAAGTAAAATGCCTGGGTCCTAGGGTATATGCACTTAAAACTTTTGTTGCTGCTGCTAGATTTCCCTCCACAAAAACTTGTGCCAATTTGAACTCATACCTAAAGTATGTCATGCTACCTATTTTGCTACTTCTTTCTCATCACTTGGTGTTATCAATCTTTTAAAATCTCAGATTAAAATCGATAGCATATGGTTGTTTTATTTTATATTACTTTAATTATGAGCTTGTTTAAGCATGAAAAAAATTTTTAAGACTGCACAAAAGTCAAGTCAAGAAATGGATCCTAATTTGTTTTACCTTTCGTATTTTATTTTGTTTCCAGTTTTGAAGCAGCAAACATTATTTATAAATATTTGGCATATCTCTGATTATTTCTAGGATGGATTTAAGAAGTTGGATTACTTGGTCAAAAATAATGACCATTTTTTAAGGTATCAGTGGCTGAGAGAGTTCAAATGGACTTGAAAGGCTGTTCTGGAGGTTACTCTCACACAAGCTTCAGCTAGATATTGCTATTTACCATGGTTTGCCAAATCCTAACCAAAACCATTCCTGCCAACCCAAAAGAACACCTAGGCCTCTCTCTGAGATTCTACAAAAGTTCCATACACTAAGATTACTTTCCAGAAACCTACAACCTCCAGATGGGTTCCTTTCAGATAAGTCCTGAAACCCAGAGGGCCCAGCCTCTCCAGGACATCAACTAGTTCCATCCCCCTACCCCATATTATTGACAGCCCTTTCCAACATGAAAAAGTTAGAAAGGGTATAATCCTAATACCCCTAAAGATTGGGGAAAAGATCAAAGTAGAAAAAGGAATTATAATAAAAAAGATAGGATTTAACAAATGAGTAAGACTGCTGAATCATTCTATTGATATTTCTTTTAGTCTCCAACAGCTAGAAGGAAAAACCCAAAACTGTGGAACTGTAATTATACCAAACTCTGAAATCTGTTCTATAAGTACTCATTACACTGTACCTTGAAATTTATGGCTTTTTTGTGTATACGTTATATTTCACAATATAAAAGAAAAACGTACAAAAAAAATAATGACCATTTTAAAGACTCTTGATATATCCTAACAAGAGGTTGAAGGTGACTTGGAAATACACAGGTGGGGCATTTAGTTGAAAATTCAATAGGAAGTTTGAATATGAAGATAGAAAGATATAAATTTTGGAGTCATCAGTATAGCAATGATGGTTTGAATCCATGAAAATGGATATTTACTGAGTGTGATTGCTGAATCATTATATCGATATTTCTCTAAGTCTCCAGTGTCTTGGAGCAGCTAAAAGTAAAAGGCCGAAATTGTGGAATTGTAACCCACACCAAACTTTGGAATCTGTTCTACAGCTAATTGTTGTAGTGTATCTTGGTATTTATTGCTTTTTTGAATATGTTATTTTTCACAATAAAAAAAAAGAAAATAGTTATTTGTGATCCTCAAAGAACAAGAAGTATTTGAAAAGATAGTTGATGCTAAAGGGGCAATATTATGAAGAGATGAATGATTGTAGACTTTGTGAAAATCTACTATCAGGGAGAGAGAAAGGAGAGAGACCAACAGACAGAGAGAAGAAGAAAGAGCAGAGGCTCTGGAGAAGGGGCAGAGAGATAGGAAGAGAACAGGGCAGTGGGTAGGTGGAGGGAAGGTGATTTAGGAGTCAGTAGGGGTCCAATGGAGCAGCAGAAAAACAAGAGAGCAAGAAAGTGTTATTGGTAGACTGTCTGGAATGGAAAATGGGTCAGAAGGGCTGGGGAGGTTGGGCCACACTTCTTGCAGGATTCCAACCGCACTTTCTGCTCTCCCTCATTGCTCGCTTCATCAACTACGAAAATCTCCAGCTCAGGAACTTCCTGTGGTCCTAAGGCTGAGTTCAGAGGCTGGCACTGGTAGGTGCCTCATCCTGGTTTTCTGGGTGAATGGAAGAATGAAGATATTTTAAAGAAATCTCTCACAAGCTCCTGGTGGTCCCTTGGGGAATAGGAGTCTCTCTCCAGCACGCATCATCCACATTCTGTCAAAGCTCAAACACTGAATCACTGCTACTCTGAATCACCACTTAGAAAATAAATATATCTTGGCATGCAGGGAGCAAACTGCCGGGGGCCAAATATTTTTAAATTTCAAATAAGTACCATGGCACTGTAGGGCAGAAGGATGAAGTACCCTTTAATTTGACTGTTAGCATCTTCATAGCTGTTACTTTCTCCAATATATGATACAAAGATATTGAGTGCATGTGTATTTGCTAATGTTCTTGAAATGGTTTGAAAATGAAGAAGCTTAAGGAGTCACATTTGCTATTTTCCAAAAGAAATAGAGAAAACACGATATCTATAATCTATAGCCTAGATTACACGAGAATTGTGCTTTCTTTCTTTCTTTCTTTTTTTCTGTTTACTGACAGAAAAAAAATAGCAATAATGGGGAAAAAATCTGCTTTTTGCTTAACGCATGATTCGCTGTCAGAACACAGAATCAGATAATTCTACAGAAAATTTGACAAGCTAGATAGGGATTGGGATGTAGCTGTAGAGTTCTTCTCTAAATACCTACAAATATTACTGTCTGATGCATAACATTCACAAACCATTAGATCCAACGTGCAGATTTATGGTTTGATAATCAGTTGTTATTAACAGATGAGTAAACAACATAATGTTTGTGTTCAGAAGGAACACACAAACAGAAGAAATAGTGCCAACAAGCCAAGAACATTTACCTTGCTCCTCTCCATGAAAAACAAAGTGAAATGAATCTCTCTAATTTTCATAGTTAAATTATATCTGCTCTTCTGTCTCATCTTAGCTGGCAGGGCGTCAGACCAATTTCTCTTTTTCATATGAAATGCACCGTGTCAACCTGGTTCATCAGTTAAGAAAAGTTGCATTAAATTTACCAGGTTAGAAATAATCATTCTCTGGCTGTGACTATCCACTCAAACCCACAGTTGGGATTAGGCAGACTAAACAGTTCAACAACATCTTTCAGACTCATAGAATTATTAATAGTTTTAGCTGCACCTCTTACTAGCTTGGACAAGCCACTTAACCTCTCTGTATCTTGGATTTTTCAACAATAACACACAAATTATTCCATCTACTCTACCTCATAGGGTTATGATGACGGACCTAGGAGAGGTTTGTCAGGTAAAACTCTACACCAGTGTATTATATGGATAAAAATGTGAGAAGGAAGTATGGGAGTTTGGAGATTCACTCCCAATGCAAAGAGAAATTTATATATAAATACATCTGATTTGGTCTGAGGTCTCCTGCATATCAGCACTTCTGAAGCTCAACAGTAGCCTTCCAGGTCAAAATGGTAGGTTGCAATATGAGCACTGGACCCCCTGGTCCTATGTACACTCCCTCCTCCCCCTTCACTGTGAAGTGGGTCCACCAGGTGAATGCTATGGGATGTGGGTTCCATTCCTGAGGATCAGGCATGCCATAAGCCACGAGATAGTAGTGCTGGCTGAAGCTCTGTGCACAGAACAGGAAAACCTATACCTGGAATAAGTATCTATCTCTTTGTAGATGAGCCACTTGTCTTTCCAGAATGCAAGGAGTCCAAGAGAGTTGACTTGTCACTGAGTGGCTGGTTGGTCTTCTCAAGGAAGAGTGCTATATCAGAGGCTCAGAATGGGTATTGGTTGCTGCAAGCTGGACATTCAGAGGCAGCAGTAGCTAGATGGACCATAGTAACAGGGATTCCCTACTGTTGAGCTCATGCATAGCCTCCATATCCAGCACTGTGGCCTCTTCATTCATGTGCCTATTTGCCATTTCTGGGGTGGCCAATGATGAAGCCTGATCAGTGTTAACTGGCCAAGTCTTATTGTCTACTTTGTTGTTCAGTTCCTCATCTATCATAGAGCTTTCTGGTGGTTATTAATATGGGATACAAAAATTTTCACACTTTGTGCTTACTCACATATGTCCATCCATATGCTTCTACATCAGACCTCTTGTTTCTGATCTTCCTCTCTTTTTCTTTCCAGGTCCTTGCCCACTGCCCAGGAATCTCTCTATATACTCTTACCTTATGCCACTTCTGTTTGCACATAAAGTGGATTTAGGACCACCCAGAAGTCAGAAGTTGGGGCAGGGGGCTCAAGATGAGAGCCGTTGTCTTAGGGTCAATGCTCTGCGAGAACCGATTTATAATTTTTTATTTGTTTATGGGGAGACGTTTTCTAATGACCCCTGCAAGGATACATTTGTATCAAATGTGAATATAAGAAAAATCTGCACCAATTCCAGCTGACTCTCCCTCTGTACACCTGCCCTTAGGCCTACTCTATTCATGGCAAAAAAAGAATATGTTCATACTAAGCACAATAATTAAAATAGCTCGGGTGGTGCAATGGTGGCTTAGTGGCAGAATTCTCACCTGCCATGCTGGAGACCCGGGTTCAATTTCTGGAGCCTGCCTACGCAAAATTAATTAATTATTTAATTAAACTAATTCATCAACTAACCTGCGACATGCCTATATTACACATGATCATTACTGCCCCTTATTGAGGCCTGTCTATGTGTCAAGCACTTTACCTGCATTATCACCCTTAGTCCTCATGACAACACTAAGAAGTCATCAGCTTTATTATTATTTTCATCTTACAGATTAGAAAACAGAAGCTCCAAGAAGTTAAGTTACTTTACACGCTCTTCACCGCTATGCTTTTGGGCCTCCTATATGTTCTCTTGAGAATAGCAATGTTGCCTAGAAACACATGCAGGTATGTAGCTGTTGGCATCTGCACACAGATCAGCACCCGCATGGATGTATGTGGACTGAACATTTGATGACCTGGAGGAATTAAAGTACTTCAGCCTCCATGGACTGGACCCTGTAGGAGGAAGCTGGGGGGTGAGGGAACCTACTGATGAAGCCACATGGGTCACCAGGGAAGCAGAGTAAGGCTGGAGCAGGGTGAACAAGGGTGAAGAATAGATCTATAGAGGCAAACAGAAGTAATCATCATGTAGGACTGTGGTCTGTCTCCCAACTAAAACGTAAGCTCCAAGAGCACAGAGCTGCAATGATCTTTGTCTCTGCTCCTTACTGACGTATCCCAAGCACCTGGAACTGTCTGGTATAGCATAGATACCTAGTAACATTTGTTGGCTAAATGAATGATTTATTGTGCTAAGCCAGCAGATGGACCAGCATCCTCTAGGGCAGGAGTCTCAAACTCGGGCAGGGGGGCCAAAACCTGCCAGCCACCTGTTTTAAATAAAGTTTTATTGGCACACTGCCATACCCATTTGTTTATATATTGCCTATGACTGCTTTCCTGCTCAACAGCAGATTTGAGTAGGCGCTAAAGATACCGTATGGCACTTAAAGCTGAAAATATTTACAATCTGGCCCTTTACAGAAAAAAAGCTTGCCTGAGAGAGAGTCTGTCCTACAGCTCTCAGGTTGTTGGGCTGGAAGCCTGGGAGATAAGGAGCCAATGTACAGGAGCCACTGAGTCTCAAGACCTAAATGGCTCATGGGTGGGGAAAAATTTCTCAGCCCAAAATTTTGTCCAGTGAATTAGTTCTGTACAAACCCAAATGACCCTGAAAGAAGGCTGTCTTCTTAGCAGAAGGAAGCTCTCTTACTAGGATACCTTATCGATAAATAAGAATAATGATGTTGTCAGCAAATAGACGTTTCATCTGAGTAGCTTACAGAGTGCCTCATCTCGTCAATCTTGGCAACTCAGACAGTGAAGAGGCATCTAAGGATGGTTATACCCAAAGAATTTTCATTTCCAAACTTCTTGAGGTCACAGAGAATGGAAAGTTGCCTGTCTCCACTCATGCATGCCCCTGGACACCAGAACCCTCCCGTTCCAGCGGATGTTTGGGATGTAAGGTCTACCTTGAACCATCTTTTTCCCTCTATTTTGGGCCTGGATTCACAGACTCGAGCTTAAGCATTTAACTTCTGGGTGTGGCAAACCAGAGGTGGAGGGCAGAGCAGTTTCTCAATAAGGTGTTAGAAACTTCTTGTTGCTCTAAGAAGGCCTATTGGTCAACAGCAATTCCTATACCCCCATCTCCTTGCTGGGCCTTCATCAATCATCCTCTTGATCTCCCTTCCAAAAATTCCTTGACAATCATCACTTTTCCAGCTTACTAGGTTTTGCCTGCTCTTCTAACCAGCAATCTCACTCCACAAAGTATATCAGATAAACATAGACATCAATCAGAGTAGAACTGAATTCACTCAAAAAAGCAACCTTTGCACCTACATGTCATATTTATACTTGCAACCACATGGACACTAACAGTGAGTCTCCTGCATCTGGGATCATCCAGTTGGAATGGAAAACTGTGTCCTGATTTACAGGAGCAAGGTTTTGCTGACACAACACTTTATTCATGTTTCCCAGTGAACTTTCATTGGGGTGAATGAGTTCCAACCAGACGTTTCACTAACTCCCTGATCAATTTCGGTGCCTGGGGATTACACATGTACTATTCTATATAAATTGTGGTTCAGCTAACCTCCAATGAATACAAACATGTTTGCATGCACAACTTATTACTAGAAGCTTCTTCATACTGCCAAATGCAGTAGTAGTAATATTATTAATATTTCATTTAGAGGAGCCCAGAACTAGGAACATAGAAAACTCACTCCACCCACCGCTTCTCAACACACACTTTGAAAAAAATATGAAATGCTTCAGAAAGACATGTGGATCATTTATCGTGACTTTATTGTAACCTACACAGGTCTTGCTTGACTTAATAACATCTATTTTTGATAGCTTTTGAAGAGCAAGGTACATGAAAAGGTATTTCTGGAATTGTGGGGGTTGTCTATTTGGTTGTCTGTTGTTGCAAGTGCTGAAAGACAGTTGGAATGAAAGCTTAAATACTTATGTAATATAGAGAGAAATGTATTCACATCTGTGTGTAAAAGAAAGCAGATAAAATGGTGCTCAAATTAGATTTACTTTTCCCCCTAGAATTGGCAACGTCTAAATGAGGCTGGCAAGCGATGGCAGGCATCAGATGACAGCCGAGTTAGAATGGCAAAACTGCAACGCCAGCTTAGTTCCAGGCGGCGATTGTCAGGTGATTTGCCCCCATCCATAAAAAAAAGCAAATGGAAAAGATTGAGAGAGTTGGGATGCTGAGATGGCAGAAGAGTGATTTGAGAGAGTGCTAGCAAATCACTGTTCAATCAACACAGATGTTTGTCTGAAGTCTAATAGAACTGCAACATTTAATTCACTTACACCAAATCTACCCATCTTCATAGGCTTAAGGATAAATAAAGATTGCCTAGTCCAAATGTGTCTCTAAATAAAAAAAATGGCCAGTCTTCCCAGACTCATTTTGCCAGTTATTGGGAAAATTGATGTTTCTGGTGCCATTTTGGAAACTTGAATCCATTCTTGTAAGCCATACAAGAATGAAAACAAAGATGGTTCTTGTAACTACCATTTGGGAAAAGAATAGATATAAGAGAAGCACATGGAATGCTGAGCAATTATCAGCTAGCATGGATAATCACCCTGGTCTGGGCTTGGTGTTACGGATTTGCATTTCCTTTTCTAAAACATTTTTTTAAATAGTGACATCTTGGCCTTGAAGACAAATGTTTGTTTACTTGTTTAGAAGAAAAAATGGGTTATGCTGGTTTGGAAACAGAATGCAGTGGTTTTTTCTTTTTTTTTTTTTCCTAGTTTGTTCAGAATATGTTACCTACCAGTGGGATTCGAAAGGAGAGATTCTGGCTTAAAGAAAAATAAACTTCTTGCAAGGCCATCTCAGTGGCCTTCTTAGGTAGACAAGAAAAATAAGAGATTTTAAAAGAAGCAGGTCTCTTTAGGTTTCTCACTGTTCAGAAAACAAAGCCTGGTTGCCTCTTCAGTTTTCTATTTTGTAAACAATTTGGTACAATAATATTGCCTTTCATTTTACTTTAACTGACTCACAGTATGAGATCAAATTGAATAGCTGAAAGGAAGCATTTAGAAGGACTGCAATGGAAATAGCTGAGAGCTCTCTCCTGGAGGGAGGAGGGGGTGGGGAAAGGGGTGTTCAGGGGGCAGATAAGAAAAAGGCTGATCGACCATAAAGTAGGAAAGCCATGCCTTTTTAGGTCCTAGATAAGCAGAGCGGGCCTGTCTGTGGTCAAACTGCTCCCTTTCAAAGAAATGGGTTATCTGCTCTCAAGGGTGACTGAAGGAAGACCCCCTGAAGGGGGTTGTCAGCAGATAGCCTGCCTACATGGCCTCTTGGAGAAGCGTTGCATCTGAGCACAGTTTTTATGTTGAAGTGAAATGGAAAGGGGTTCAAGAGCCAAATGCCTGGGAAACAACTCTTGCCAAAGTCATTTCTGTGGCAGCCCCTCAGCACTGTTGCTACCTGTGTCCAAATGGACACTTTGACCTTGGCTGCAGCCTCTAAGAGTCTCTTCTGTCCATGCTGGGCCTGGCCTTGGTGGATGGCCACAGAGGGACAGGAGGGGGCAGCCATCTGGTGTGGGAGGTGTTGGCCGTAGGTCCTCTCAGGAGACAGGTGGTTCAGCGGCAGGAAGAACTTACTCGGCTGAAAATAATCTGAAGACGGGATAGCTGCTGCTGGTTACGAAGCTCACAGAAATGTCAGAGACCAAGGCAGAAGGTGGAGGGTGGAGTGGCCGGCAATGAGGAACTGGGTCATTCTGGTCACGTCCCTGGGTCTCAGGCCTGCCAGGAACCGAAGAGTCAAAACCTAAGGTAAAAAGAGAGGGCCAGGGGACATGGGGAAGGGAAGGGACTGTGGGTGGGCCCCCACACCCCAATCTCTGCCCAGGGGCCAAAAGAGCCCTTTGATGACCACCGCAGCAGTGTCTGCTGGAAGGCCACTAATCCAAAGTGATTCCTGGGATTGAGGATGCAATGGGGAAGGGTCAGTTGCATGAGGGCTTCTACCCTGGGTGTTTAGGGAGTGGCCTCCACCAGCCTGGTATTACTAGAGCTGGATGCCTCGCCAAAGGAATCCAGGGGGGCACCCTCTGACATGGAAAACATACTGGGCAGAAGCAACTCCAGCTGTCTGACACACTGACCTTAGCAAAGCCATTGAGTGCTGCAGGCCATGCTTGTCTTCCTACTAAGGGAAGGAGATGCATCTTGTAGAGTAGATTCCTCACAAGAAGAATGAGGACTTCAGGGCTAGACCATCTTGAGTTTCTCTCTTCGCCCTGCACCTTACAAGTTAAATGATCTTGGGGAAATTATCTTCTTTACTTGAGCCCATTTTCTCATGGGCAAAATAAGGCCTCATTTCATCTGAGGATTATGTGAAATAAAGTTCTAGGAAGATTGGCCAACAGATGATGGGTTAGTCTCTTTTCCCAGGCCTCCTTTCTCCTAAAAATTATGTGATTCTGGTCTGAAAACTCTACAATTCCATATATCCTGGAAAAAAATCGAAGTTCATCTACAAAGTCTGGAATATTATCATATTTAGGGGTGACTTTGTTTGTACCAGTAAGGGATTCTATAAGAAGTTACAAATGTCATGGGTCCGCCTTAACTGGTGTCACCTGTCCTTCTAGATTCAGTTTCCTAATCCACAAAACCAAGGATCTGGATGGCAATTTCCCTTCTGGCCATTGTGTTGATAAACCCTTCACCATAGACTCTGCTCCCTTCTTGGTCCTGGACTTTTTCTTCCGTAGAAGCACTGAGCTTATTAGAAACTCATCCCCATCTGATGTAGAAGGGCCATGGACCTGCAGATGGGTGGTCCATGACCTGAGGGCACATCAGGACCACCTGAGAAGCTGTGCCAAGGAGGGTGCAGTCAACCAGTCCCCATTCCAGAGGTCTGCAGGGAGGTCTGGAGGTCTGCTAAGAAAACAACATTGAAGGGAAATTTTTTGAAAACAATAAAGAATATGCTAAGAAAAAAGAGGGGCTGGTCTAAGACTTTTTTCAGAGGTTATCTTTACAAAAAGGGCCAGATGAATGATTCTTTTATCTCTTGAGCCTGTAATTACTGATCACCTGGTGGAGTATATGTCACATATGAAGCTCAACAAGGCCTTAGATATGGACTCTTCCAGATTCATGATTTCTCAAATGATGAAAATGGGGCTCAAAATAAGGCCTATGTGGGCGGGCCACCATGGCTCAGCAGGCAGAGTTCTCGCCTGCCACACTGGAGACCTGGGTTCAATTTCTGGTGCCTGCCCATGCAAAAAAAAAAAAAAAAAAAAAAAAGATGAGGCTCATGAGAAGCTCTGGCTTGGCCAAGGCCACCCAACTAGTTGCTTCACAGATCTGGAACCCAGCCACAACCCCACCTCTACCTGGCTGCCCAGCCACGACCCCACCTCTACCTGGCTGCCCAGCCACGGCCCCACCTCTACCTGGCTGCCCAGCCACGGCCCCACCTCTACCTGGCTGCCCAGCCACGGCCCCACATCTACCTGGCTGCCCAGCCACGACCCCACCTCTACCTGGTTGCCCAGCCACGACCCCACCTCTACCTGGTTGCCCAGCCACAGCCCCACCTCTACCTGGCTGCCCAAGAAGAACTGCAAACACATTTAATGTGGCCCATTACCACAGTCCTGTGATCTGAAGTAAAAATCCAGATGTCTAGCTTCTCTTATTAAAGCCAGAAGATTGAAATGAATAACTGGACCTGAGCTTGCCAAGGGCAGGAATCAGTTGAGTCATGTTTCCCTTCAAAGGGGGCCCGAGGGCTTCACCTGGCCACAAGCCCTCCCTCCACTACCCTCATTCCTTTATGTCACCTGCCTAGCCCCTGAAGACAGGTGACTTTGCAATTCTGCCATAAAGGGGGAGAGATGGGAAGAGAGGAAGTACCACAGACCCCTTCTCCCAGACCCAGCAAGGGAGAGGAAAGTCAATGGGTCAAATCTTCATTAACCCTTTGTGGCCAAATTTCAGTTGGACATTCCAAAATAGGAAAAGAATGTTTATGTAAACACATTAAAAAGCAAAATTTACACATTTACACTTACATTATGAGTAACATCTACTATCAATGGGATTGTCACTGACCCCAAAGCCATAGGTTCCAGAATATGAGGATTCTTTTCTAGAGAAAACTTAAGATCCCTTGTAGCCCATAAACGTTCAACAGGGCTTTTCTTCACCCATTTTTCCCTGCCCCACACAAGTTCCCCAGAAAGAGGTGGTCTGCAGGCTCTCTCTGTTTCCCATTTCCCTCACCACCTTGACCACTTGTCCCCCTCCCCCAGATCCCAACCCAGCTTCACACCACACTCCACAGCCTCACCCCACCAAGACAGTGACTCGGAGCACAAGGCCTAGGGAATGGGGATGGGGCTCATTTGTAACTCAGAGAAGAATTTGCCTTCATGTTCTGCAGGAGGAAAGGGGATTCACTGAGAAACTAACCATGTTCTCAGAGTAGAAGGTAAATGTTTAACCTACAGCGAAGGTCACCTGGCTGGAAAACACTTAGCAGCCCTTTGGTGCAGACAATCCCCCAAGCTAATTGTAAAGCATTACATCAAAGCAGACCCTGCTGGAACATCTGCGAGGGCTTCCCTTTTCTGAGCCTGGGTACACCTGGCGGGAAGGAGTGCTGGTGATTAGAACACACTTCTCCATCCAGATGTCTCCCCAGTTCCTAGAACTCTTTGAATGAGTGAGGTTCTTTAAAACATTTGAAAATCCAGAAAAACAGATCAAGTCCCTTTAGGTCACTATAGCGAAGGATGATGAAGCTGGATTGGGGGTGATCGGAGACTTCATTAAATAGCCAAAACTGGAAAACATCGCTGCCCGTCCCAGAAAGGCTGTAGCCCTTGGAGTGGGCTGTAAGAGGTGGAGAGACCTACCTAAATGCCCCTTTGTACTTGATTCTTCCAAAGAAGGCGAAGAAGAGGGCGAAGAAGGAAACACAGGGGCAAAATATCACCATGAGTGGAGCAGTTGACATGTTCCTGGCTGAGCAAATGCCATTCTCTATCCCTGCCCCTCATTGCTGCTGGTCAAAACTGTCATCCTTCCTGGCTCAACACAAACATGCTCCCTTGGCAAGGTGGTCCCTAGTTGCACAGTTCAAAGTCCCACAACTTCCCTCTCTTCTCCCACCCCAATCTCCCATGGTGTGCATCTCCCATCGCTGTGAAGCCACATGCCCACTCCCTGCTATCTCAGCTCTTTGCCACAAGTTGTGTCCATCAGTGGGGAGCTCCTTGAAGGCAGAGGAGAAATGACTCAGATTTTGGGAGAAAGGAACCACATCTCATTCATTTTGTTTCTCTCTTCCTCTCACCCCCACAAATGCCCATGAGCCTCTAGGAGAGTGCTGAGCCCCAGAGTAGATGCTCGATAAGCATTTGCTGAAGTAGTGAAAATGACAGAGTTTAGGATTACAAAGATGCAGGGGAAATTTAGAAGAAAGATGTATTGATACAAAATATTCCAGGGCCAGGTGCTCTTATGGAAAGAGCCTAATTAGGAAGGTGTGATTCAAGCCTGAATTGTTCAGTGCAGGGTCACTGCTTAGCAGTTCCTGGCTGGGCTCTGGGGACATTTCAGTGATCTATCCCTTGGTTAAAACACCCCCAAGCCTAATGGCTTAAAATCAGGGCCCAGCATAGCCCAAATACCCCTAAAGATTGGGAGAAGGATCAAAGGAGAAGGAAAAGTTACAACAGAGAAAATAAGAAAAAACCTGAAATTGAGGAGCTATAGCCCATACTGAACTTTGAGAGTCATTCTATAACAACTTGTTACAATGTACTTTGAAATTTATTGCTTTTTTGTAATATGTTATATTTCACAATTTAAAAAAATGTTAAAAAAAAAAAAAAAAATCAGGGTCCAGGACTAGAGTGAGCAGGCAGGGAAACCATAGTCAGCTGGCAGCTACGTCCAGACCCTCCTGCGTCCACCTTTGCTTACCTAAAATCTACCCTCAACACAGCACCCAGAGAAAGTCTCTCAAAAAAAAAAAATCGAGGACAACTAAATTAATAGACTGAGCTCCCGAACTTGGGGTTTGCCCCTATGAAACTTATTCCTGCCAAAGATTGGAATTAAAATTAGGCCTAAGTGTCACCTCCAGAGAACCTCTTTTGTTACTCAGATGTGGCCTGTCTCTCTCTCTCTATCTCTCTCTCTCAGCTGACTTGGCAAGGGAACCCACTGCCCTCCCTTCCTATATGGGACATGACTCCCAGGGGTGTGAATCTCCCCGACAATGTGGGACAGAATTCCCAGGAGGAGCTAACACCTAGTATCAAGGGATTGAGAAAACCTTCTTGACCAACAGGGGGAAGAGAGAAATGAGAAAAAATAAAGCGTCAGTAGCTGAGAGATTTCAAACAGAGTTGAGGGGTTATCTTTGAGGTTATTCGTACGCATTATATAGCTATCTCTTTTCAGTTTATGGTGTATTTGAGTGGCTAAAGGGAAGTACCTGAAACTGTAGAGCTGTGCTCCAGTAGCCTTGTTTCTTGAACATGATTTCATGAAGATATAATGTTTATAAGGTGACTGTGATTGTGAAATCTTGCGTCTGGTGTTCCCTTTATCTAGAGTATGGACAGATGAGTAAAAACTATGGATGAAAAATAAACAAATAATAAGGGGAATAAAGGTTACAAGATATTGGGTGGATGGAAACACTAGTGGTCCATGAGAGGGAGGGGTAAAGGGTATGATGGATGAGTTTTTTCTTTTTACTTCTTGCTCTGGACTGATACAAATGTTCTAAGAAATGATCGTGGTGATGAATACACAACTATGTGATGATATTGTGAGCCACTGATTGAACACCAAGTATGGAATGTTTGTATGTTAAGAATGTTTGTGTTTGCATGTTGTTTTGTCAATAAAAATGTTTAAAAAAAAACAAAAAACGTCGTATCTCAGCAGCACTCTCTGCCCTAGACCCTCTAAAGGTGCCATCTACCTACAGTAAAAGCCCAAGCCCTTACAATGACAAATGCAGCCTGGTGTGATCTGGCTTCCTGCACCTCTTGAACTGCTTGTCTTATATCCTTTCCCACCACCCTTTGGAGCCAGCCCCACTAGCCTCCTTGCTGTTCCTCAAACATTGCAGGTATGCCCCCACCTTAGAGTCTAATATTCCTTCTGCCTGGATGTACTTTCCCCAGATATCTACCCAACTACCTTTCTTTCCTCCTTCAAGTCTTCTCACAAATTTCAGCTTTCCTCTGAGGCCTACCTAGACCCTTGCTTCCTGAATACTTCCACCTCCCCACCATCTTCCTACTCTTTTTTTTTCCATATTACTTGTGATTTCATGTCTCAACTTGGCTAGTTTACCGTACCCAGCTGTTTGTTCAAACACTGGCCTACTTGTTAGTGTGAAGGTTTCTTATAGTTGGGTTTTGCATCTATAATCAGTTGATTGCATCTACAGCAAAAGAGATTGCCTTCAGCAATGTGGATAATCTCCTCATCTAATCAGTTGGAGGTGCTAAAGTCAAAAGTGAGGGTTTCAGAGGTCAGAAGAATTTCTGCCTCAACTTCAACATGGACTCTTGCCAGAATTTCCTGCCAGCCAGTTTCCTCTGGGGAATCCAGACTAAAGGCTTCAACATTACACTTATCAGTTTCCAGCCTACAGCCTGCCCTACAGAGTTCAGACTTGTCAGCCACCACAATTACATGAGCCAATTCCTTATAATAAATCTCTTACATGTATATCTCCAGTTGGTTCTGTTTCTCTGAAGAACCCTTACCACCTTCTCACATACTATATAACTTAACTGGTTATTATGTTAATTATTTGTTGTGGGTCTTCTGAGTTGTGTTATAAACTCCTAAAGGACAGAAATCTTGGTCTGTTTGAACAAAACTCACATTTCCCAACTACCTAGTCAGGGCCTGGTACATAGCAGATATTCAATAACTAGTGAAATAAAAGAAAACACTGAATCTGCTAGAGAAAAGTCATATGGTTTTGAGGGCTGATACCAGCAAAATCATGGTCAGGCTAAGGGCACATATACATCTACGTTCCCTTGCAAGATTCCACTGAAATGATAAAAAGATATTTTTAAAGGAAAGAAAAAGCAGTCCTGAAAAACCAAGAAAGAGAGTCTGCAGCAAAACAGAGAGTTTAAGAAAACTCTGGAAGATAAGCTGCATATGGGAGTGGACTGTGGTTGTCAATGGTTTCTTAGGGCTGCTATAACAAATCATCACTAACTCGGTGGCTTAAACTACAGGAGTTTATTTCTCACTACTCTGAAGGCCAGAAGTTGGAAATCAAGATGTCAGCAGGGTTAGTTCCTTTTGGAACTCTGAGGGAGAATCTGTCCCATGCCTTCCTCCTGGCCTCTGGTGGCTCCCGGTAAGTTTCGGCATTCTGTGACCTAAAGCTGCATCACTCCAATCTCAGCCTCTTCTTCACATGACCTTCTTCTCTTTGTCTCTGTGTCACAAATCTTCCTCTCCTTTCACTTATAAGGACACTAGTCATCAGATTTAGGGCCCCCCTTAAATTCAGGACAATCTCATCTTGAGATTCTTAATTATATTTCCAAACCCTTTTTCCAAACATGGTCACATTCACAGATACTGGGAGTTAAGACTCAGACTATCTTTTGGGGGGGGCACTATTTAACACACTGCAATGGTTAAGCAATGCAGGCAGTCAACAGCCCTGCCGTAAGTGCTGGGGTACAGCAGTCAGCAGTACAGACTCCTTGAGTCAACTCTCAAAGAGTGTGGGGAAGGCATGCAGAAAATAAACAGGGAACAAACACACATCACTTTATGCTAATAAATGCTATATAGAAAATTAAAACTGGTAATTTGATAGAGAGTACTTAAAAGTTTGGATCCTAGCAATAAAGGGAAAAGAAGTAGGAAATAAAATGTAGACAGTAAGTGAGGCTTAGGTAATATTTGAAATCCTGTAAGATTAGATTTTCTTCTAGTTGCAGTGGGAACCCAGTGGATGGATAACAGCAGAGAAGTGACATGACCAGGTTTACATTTTAAAAATATCTCCTTGGTTTCTGTGTGCAAGATGGATTGTAGGTTAAGTGCAAGAGTGAAGTCAAGAAGATAAATTAGCAGTAAGCCAAGCAAAAGAAAAAGAAGATGAGAGTTGTAGCAGTGAAGATATAAGAGGTAGTTTAAATTTTAGAATCGTTTGGAGGCAGTGACACCAAGAACTGCTAATACATTAGATATGAGATGTGAAGGAAAAAGAAGAATTGGTGGTGAATACTAAGTTTTTCGCCTGACCAAGCAATGGATAATATTATTTATGAAGATAGGAAAAATTTGAATAGGCACAAATTTGTAGGTGTGTTTGTGTGTGAAAGTTGTGGTGTTAGGGATCTAGCCTGATTTACACCAATATTTCTTAGAAAAACCTTCTATAGATAAGCCTCATGCATTAGAACCCACATTTAGCAGTCTTATTTAAGAGTAAGAAGTGTTGGAAGGAGAGCGGTACATAATTTCAGAGGAAAGCTATGTCTGCTGCTTAGATGAAACAACTAGCAATTCTTTCATGGATTCAAATGGACAGCCAAGGATCACAAGCCTCCTGAGGAAACCCAGTTGCATGAAAGGGAGTTTCTGAAGGAATAAACCCAACAACTAAGCTTTGAAGAAACTGAGCTCATTCAGAAACACACACACACACAAACCTCCTAAAAAGGATAATTCATAACCTAAAAGAAATTCAAAAGTACATTTGTAATTAAAAATCTTCCCCCAAAGAAATCTCTACACTTGGGTGGCTTATTTCTAAGAATTCTGCCAAACATTTAAAAAATAAATAATATCAATGGTGCAAACCTTTTTACAAAATAGAGAAAAGAAGATTATGAAACTACCATAACATTTTTACCAAAATCTGAAAATTAAATTACAAAAAAGGAAAATTATAAGCCATGTCATTCAGGGACTTAGATATAGAAAGTCTAAACCATATATGAACAAATAAAATTCAATGATATATAAAAATAACACTGCATCATTATAAAGGAAGATTTATTCCAGGAATGCAAGGTTGGTTTGACATCCTAAATGCAATCAAAATGGAGCACCAAATTAATCAAATTATATAATTATCTCAATATATGCAGAAAAATCATTTCATAAAATTCAATACCTATTCATGATTTTTTTAACGTAGGGAATTTCCTTATGCTGATAAAGAGTATCCACAAAGAAACTCAGAACAATTAACATAATTTAATGATTAAATATTGAAATCTTTCCCCCCAAATTGAGAACAAGACAAGATTGCACACTGTAACTTTTACTCAACATTGTATTAGAAATATTAGCCAGTATAATAAGGCAAGGAAAAAATAAAACAAAACTGTTATTATTAACAGATTAAAGAAAGGCATGAATCTTCAAACCAAAAAGGTCCACCAAGTGTCCAGTGGAATGAATGAAAAGATATCCACACTGTTTTAGTTTTCTGGCTGCTGTGTCAAATACCATACAATGGATTGGCTTGAACAACAGAAATTTGTTGGCTTTCTGCTGGCGATCCTTGATCCTTGGTTTTTCTGTCGTGTGACAATCACACGGGGCCCTCTCCTGGCTTCCTTGGGTTCTGTTGACTTGTGGTTCCTTCCTGTGTTTTTTTTTCCCTCTGTCTGACTTTCACTCTGTTTATAAAATACCCCAGTAATCCAAATTAGTGCTCAACCTGTTTAAGTCCACACCTTAACTAAAGTAACATCTTGAAGAGGTGTTATTTACAATGGATCCATACTCACAAAATGGATTAAGCTCAAGAACATGTTTTTCTGGGGTACATAGCTCCAAGCCACAACATACCTACATCTTTTTTTGGTGAAATTTCAAAACTCCAATGATAAAAAGGAAATTCAGAACAATTCAGAAAGAAAAAACATTCTTATAGATAGTCTTGGACTATCCATTCACCCATCCTGGATGATGGAAGATGGTGGGAAAATGCTTTAAAGTTCTATGGGAAGATGCTTTTGATACAAAACCAAACCATTAGTGATATGTGAGGGCAAACAAAGCTAACTTTGGATAGACAAGGAATCTACCATGCATAATATGTAAAAATGAATATCTCAAGAAAGTTTTCTGGGACTCAGGGTAGTATGCTTCTTCAGTGCATTGCTGTAATCAAGAAGTGTAGGGCTACAGACATTGTTAGTTGCTTGCTCTACAACCATTTCTCCCTGCTCACTTTGCTAACAAACCCTAATTTTGTTCCAATATGAAATTACAATGTGCTCCAGGCAAGGCAAGCCAGAAGGTTAAATTTTAATTAGCCTAAACCATTCATGGTAAATCCATTTTCCTTGCCATTGATCAGTTAGGGCATCTGATGAAATTCTGGCCAATCAGATCTTAGGGGAAACTTCTAGAAAGCTCCTGCGCATGATTTTCCTTGCTGATAAAAGGAAACACAGTAGAAAAGCCCTTCCCTCTTCTGCTCAGATTTTTGTACCTGCCCATGAACCCAAGAGCTGGGGCACCTATCTGTAACATCAGGGAACAAATCTGAGAACAACAGACAACATGAGGGATGACAGATTGGAAAAAGAGAAAGAGCCTGGCTCACTGATAGTATCAGAGTTGCTTAATTAACCCACCCTTGAACCAGTCTACCTCTAGAATGCTTATTACATGAGATAATAAATTTTCCTTTCTTTTAGTCACTTCTAGTTGGATTTTCTGTTGCCTCCAACCAAAAGGATACACTTGAGACTAAGTAATGAAACAATTTGTCCATTGACATATTTGTAGATCTATGCCTTTGTGGTCTAGACCAGCCCCTGAGCAAAGCCACAGATGTGGTCAAAGAGGCTGGGGCTGCAGAGGGTATGTTGCAAGCTTTAGGCCCCTTTCAACTGGAAAGGCCAAACTGACAGTAAGTATGGTGAAAAGCCACAAAGGAAAAAGATCATTGGTAAAATCAGGGTGAACTTAGACTCCAAATTCTGAAATGTTAGGGGATAACAGAAGCATCAATGTGAAACACAAACCCTATGTAAATGGGCTGAAGATTGTGGATGAATGTTGGATGCCTCAGCTCTAGGGAAACAGCCAACGTGAAGGTCTAAGACTTCTCAGGACTCTTGCTACCATTTCTATCCATCTGGGACTTAGAAGAACAGTAAGATTCTCTGATGACTACAGCTTCCATAAGCATCTGCTTGCTATTCATTGCCTTCCAGAAGCTTTTCATTGCTAGCATCCGCAGAGCTGGAATAAGATGGGTGGGTGCCAGCCCCTCTCATTAGGCCACTGCCCTGGGTCATTCAAGATCCAGCACCTCAAAATTACTTTCTCAAGGCTCTTCAAGTGATGGTTGAAGCCATGAGAAGCATTTCTTAGGCTTTGATTTTACACAGTGAGGTGACTTGAAGACCCACCAGAGTAGAAGGTGTGACTCATCCTTGGTCATCACACCTGACAAAATGAAGTCACTTGGTGTTCTTACACCAACTAATACAGAGATTCTCAGCCCTGGATACATATTAGAATCACCTGGAAATTTTTATTCAATTTGTCTAGCATGGAACCCAGACAAAGGTTTAGGTTGACAGCTCACTAGGTTATTATATCAACAAGTTTCACAAAAGAAAAGTCCCTTAGTAGGAAGTAGGTCCCATGAGTTAAGTATGGAAACGAGATACTCTGTTGGTTCAGTGTTAATGGAAGGGTGAGAGCCCATAGAATTCCCAAAGTTGTTTGAGTGGGAGACCAGATCCTAGATCAAAGGCCTTGAGTCCCATGAGTAGGGTGTACTTCTTCCTTGCAACATCCTCAAATGATGTCTATTTTGTTATTGATGTTTTTGCTGCTCCTGCCACAGCTGTTATTATTATACTATTTGGATTTGGACATAAACTAAAAAAAAAAAAAAAAAAAAAAAAAAGGCAGGCATAGCTGAGAAATAAATGCATCTCCAACTTAAGAACAAGCTGTCACCCAACATTTCATTTGTAAGTTGGTCATTTGTTGTGCATCAAGGGTCAGCTTATGGAGGATTGTGCTTTTTTTTTTTCCTGCTTTTTCTGCAGCTCACAATTTGGCCACAGAGTAGTCCTCCTGCACTTACATCATCCTGCATTCCTTATAGCTTGGTTCCTGCCGGACTGGTTGTGCCAGTTTGAAAATATTATGTACCCCTGAAAAGCCATGTTTTAATCCTGATCCAATCTTGTGGGGGCAGTTGTTTCTTTTAATCCCAGTTCAATATTGTAGGGCAGAAACTTCTTATTAGATCATCTCCATGGAGATGTGGCACACCAAGTTGTGGGTGTGACCTTTTAATTAGGTGGAGATGTGACTCCACCCATTCTGGGTGGGTCTTGATTAGTTTACTGAATCCTTTAAAAGAGGAAACATTTTGGAGAGATCTCAGAGCAGAGACACAGATGTTTGGAGATACTTGGAGCCCAGGAGACATCGCCATGTGCCTTCCCATGAGATGTTAAGCAAGCCAGAAACTGGAGAAAGCTAATCGAAGCCAAGAGATGAAAGCCAACCCTGGAGAAGCAAAGCGAGGAGCCCCCACAGGAACAGAGACTGAAAGTGATGGAGCCCAGAAGCAAGGAATGAGTAAATAACAGCCACATGCCTTCCCACCTGACAGAGGTGTTCTGAACAGCATTAGCTTTTCTTGAATGAAGGTAACCTCTTGTTGGTGCCTAAGCTTGGACATTTTCTCAGCACAAGAACTGTAAAGTCATAACTTATTAGATTCCCTTTTTAAAAGCCATTCCTGTTTCTGTTATATTGCATTCTAGCAGCTCAGCAAACTAATACACTGGGTATGAACCCAGGTCATAGGAGCTGATAGTGCATGTCTCTCCCACCTCTGTACCCAGTGACATTATATTGGAAGCTTGAAACTTGCCATGTGAAAGTATTTACACCACAGAAATTGGCAATGCTGCAAATTTTCCCCCCAGACTGCTAAATATTTACCAGCATACATGCAACTAGCTCATTTCTTTCTGTTTTGGGAATCACTTAAGGTATTTGAAGAAGATCCTTGCTATTCACTAGAGAGCACTTATTGCACATTTATTTCCCCTTCCTCCTGTCATCCATTTAAATTATGGTAAACAGCAGCAAAAATAAAAGGTGTTAGCCTAAGACAATAGAGAGAATGAAAGGTAGATCACCAGCTATGAGACACCTTATAGTCTTCATTTCAGACCCTCTGAGTCTCATCCTGTCCCAGCTACAGCTGCAGTGACAAAATCTGGGAGGACTTCAACGGGCTTCCCACAGGCAGCATCTGACCAAGCCTTGTGTCCTGCTCCAGCCTTCCCTCGTGATTTTGAGGCATGGGATACTGCAGGACCCCACTGGGCTCCCACACACAGGAACCTGGAAGTCCCCAGTGGACTTCTCATAGGATGGTCCTGCAAGATAGGGCAATTGGTGGTTCTTTTACCGGTCAGCACATCCTTGTTTGGACTTTTCCTCCTCTTCTGTGTCACTCTCGTGGAATGTCACTTCTCCTCCCTGGGCTGCACTTTCTATTACTGTGGTCGCTCATTAGCCTCTGCCTTCGCATAGCCCAGGCTAAGACAAAATTTCTGGAGGAGAGAGAACAGGTGGTGAAGTGGTACCAGCTGAGAAAGCAAGTGCCAGAGCATAGCACAAAGAAGTCTGAGATCCAGAAGGGAAGAGCAACTCCAGCCTCAAGGGCCCTGGATTTCCAAGTACAAGAAATACTGCAGAGTGGAGGGCGGCACCGAAAAATGGCAAAAACTATAGGGATTATTGCAAGCTATAGCTTCAGTCAAGTGTTCATACTCTGCTCCAGGCAAATCTGGAGATAAACATTTGATCATATCAGAACAGTGGAGATCAGCCCTCACTGTACAGAGGCATTCGACAGAACAGCTGGCATTCAAAGGTCAATGCCTTGGGGAAAAAAAAATTTTTAATTTAAGAAACTGAAAAGGAATGAGAGTACAATGTAGTGCACAAAACTTGATTGGATCCTGGCTTGGACAAAACAATGGACGCCTATATGACATTGGGACAGCTGGAAAAACAGACTATGAAATGGATATTAGGTGACATTATGAAATTTTGTTAATTTTCTTAGGCATGATAATCGTATTGAGGTTATACACACAGAGACACACAGTGTTCTTACTCTTAGCAGATGCTGCTGCTATATTTAGAGATGAAGTATTATTATGCCTGCAACTCAATGTCAAATAGTTCTGAAGATAAATGGGTGTGTGTGTTAACACAGGGAGAGGCGGTAGACACAAGGGCAAACAACCTATATGTAAAGCAAATGCATCACCCCATTATCAGTGTTTGAATCCAGGTAGAGGATATCAAGTGTTAATTGTACTATTATTTCAATTTTTCTATACATTTTTCAAATGTCACAGTAAAAATGGAGGGGTGGACAGATAATGAACCATGCCTTCAAGAATCTGAAGACAATGTTTTCTTTATTGTAAAAAAAGTCTACTTAAATATATATTCACTTACTCATTTTATCTAAATGCATGAACGTACTCATGTCACTTGTGCTTTTCAGAGGGCAGCCTTATTTTTGTTTTCCTTTCTTGCTTGATTCACTTGTCATCCTCCTCTTGTCCTTCCCACAATTCTCTTAAGACCGACCAAATAATCGATGTTAGCAATCTAGAGGGAAGCCCTTCTTTATTCTCCAGTCTCATGAAGTTATATACAGATCTAAATATGCTCATGGATATAAACAATTACTTTATACACGTATAGGGTTGACACTTTCTTTTGCAAGCAAGGTATAATTTGAATTTTAAACATGCTGGTGAGTGTAAGTGATATCACATTGTTGCTTTAATTTGCAATTCCCTGATCACTAATAAATTTAAGTACCTTTTCATATGTTTGCTGGCCTTTCTGATTTGTACTTCCTCTAAAGCCTATTCACCTCTTCTATTTATTTTTCTGTTGGGTTGCTTCTATCAGCTTTTTATTGTCAATTTGTAAGTGCTTTTTGCATGTAATAGAAAGAGATAACCTTTGTCATCTCTAGTAAGTTTTTTTTTCAAATCTATTGTTTGTTGATTTGGTTTATAATATCATTCATGATGCAAATGCTTTTAATTTGTATAGACTCAAATATGTCTATCTTTTCTTTTCAAGCTTCTGAATTGTCATTCTGGTAAAGAAGGTCTCCACGCTCTTAAATTATACAGAGATTTTGCTTTCTACATCTAATTCTATAATACAGCTGCATCTTCTTCTTGAACAAGAGATGAGATAGTGATTCACTTTTATTTTCTTATGGAGGTATGGTGAATTATGCCAGAAGCAGTTACTAAACAATCCTTCTTTTCCCACTACAGTAAATGATCACTTTTGTCATTTATTAAATTATCTCCAGGATCTAATTTCAGATTCACTGAAATCTACAGTTAGTTCTACTGACCTATTTATCTATTCCCATTCAAATACCATATTGATTTTACTGCAGCACCTCTATAGTATGATCTGATACCAGGTAAGACAAGTTTTCTCATTAAGCTTCTCTCTCATATATTCTTAGCTACTCTCTAGACTTTAGTCTTCTATGGAAACTTTAAGGTTATTTTATCCAGCTTAAAAAAAAAAAAAAAACCCTGCTAACTTTTCCATTAAATTTACATAGTAATTTAAGGAGCATTGACATGTTCATAATGTAAAGTTTTTCCCATCCAGAAACATAGAAACATGCTTTGCTTCTGTTCAGATCTTTTGTCTTTCGATGTCTTCATATTTATCTTTGTTTAGACCAAGAGCCTTTCTTATTAAATTTATTTATAACTATTTCATAGGTTTTGTCATTATTGTCCAAAATATTTTTCACATTTTAGTTCAAGGTAAAACTAGAAAAAGGATTATTAGAGAAATTATACAATATAAAAGCACAATTTATTAATAAATTATAATCATCAAAAATGCACACGCACCAAACAACATGGTAACTCATATCTAAATAAAAATAATTTGAAATATATGGAGAGCCTGATGAAAATACGAGTCTAGTGGAAGGCTTGAATATACCTCTCTCAGAACTGAACAGATCTAGGAGATAAAAATAAGCGAGCATATCCCCTATGCCTGCCCATGCAAAAAAAAAGAAAGTGAGAATATAGAAGAATAAAATACCACAATGAGAAACTTGATTTTAAAATGTGTGTAGAGACTTATACACCTCAAATTGAAAACTACGTAATATTTTATATTTTAACTGCTTTCTTGAGATAAATTTGCATACTCTAAAATTGACTCATTTTCAATGACTCCATGTAAATTTAAAGAGTTATGGATCTATCACGACAATCCAGGTTTCCAACATCTCCACCACGGTGGAGATTAGGAAAAGAAGGCCAAAAATGAAAGGAGCTTTAGGAGAAATCTTTGTAAATAACAGGGATGCTTGAGTGTCAACCCATGCCACATGTATTAGAATTACACGGTCACTCATAATCAATAGATAATGTCAACACTAAGAAACCTCTATGCTGAAGATTCCGTTTTTTAATGGTTTAGGTTAACTGGAATTCTCCAGAATGAGTTAACTTCTCTGTCTGGTATGGTAATGTGTGAAATGACAGACGTGTCAATAGATTTCCTTTTATTTTTTTTTAATCACTCTATCACTTGGCAAGTTTTTAGCCCAAGCAACTGTATATTCAAGTAAAAGTGTCTTAGAAAATGGAGTTTATTTTTCTTATATACCAAGCAGTTTCCAGGGTTGCTTCAGTGTCTCCAGTGTCACGTTTCTGGGGCTGCTCTGAGATTCTCTTGGCCTTACCCCACAGGGTCCTAGTTTGGCTGAAACTGCTGCACATTTCTCCTCACAGGAAAACATCCAAAAGCTAGAAGAAAGGGGTGGAGCATTCTCCTGCATGTTCAGCTCTCATATAGGGCCTTTTCCAGAAGCCCCCAGTAGATGCGCCTTCATGGTTCACTGGTGGGATTGGGTCACGTACCCAGGCCCTAGCTGCAAAGGAGGCTGGGAAGCTAGCAGCCAGCATGCTCTGCCTCTGGAATAGGTGGGGGGCTCTGGGGCTAGCCGTGGGGTAGACAGCCAGATGTGAGTGAAATTTTGAGAGGTGATTCTGGTTATTGTTCCTCTCTGAAATAACCAGTCTTTACCAACATACACACTTGTGCTTTTCTTTAGTTTCAGTTTATAACAACAGAGATCTTAGCACCACAGATTTCCTGGAGAGCCAAGGGCTGACAGCATTTCTGGCTTTCACCATCAGAGCTGTGAACTCTTTCTACCGCCTTCTCTATTTCAGAAAGCACTCCCTGCCTATCACTTAATATTGCTTACAAGGGTCTTGACTTTTAAGCAATGTGGCATTCAATGTGTATTTAAATGCCATCCATTACCGTCAAATGGTGACATTTACTTCATTTGTAATTCAGAAAAAGAAAACACATATCTGAATATAGCAAAGAGACATTCATATCAAAGATAATGGACCAAAACAATTGGCGTTCCTTGTACTTCAAGTTTGGAGAACAGGGCTAATAAAAGATTAAAGAGAAAGCCCAGGAGCCGCCGGAACAAGTTTGAGCAATCACTTGTCACTTGAGGTTAGCACAGAAGTTATTTTAACAAGATATTACTTGCAGAATTTCCACCATAAATCTTTCATTAAGACCTGGAATCTCAGGCAAGACATTTCCCATGGAAGGTTGTCAGAAATAATGCTGCTTCATAAAGCTCCCTTTAAAACTCGAAGCTGAGAGATGCTAAGTGCAAAACCCACTGACCTTCATGTAAACCTAATATTATTATTGATGCTCCTGGACTCCAAGAGGCAAAATACATTGTTTGGAAGTGGCCATTAACGAGCCTCTTCAGATAAGCCCTGAACAGAGCCAATGAGTGTTCATCTTGCGCTCTGATCTGCTTAGAGGGAAGCCCCTGGTTGGATGTAACAAGCCTAGACACGCTTTGATTGTGCTCCTGGGTCCTATAAGGAAAGGGCAGTGGACAGTCCAGTAAGAGAAAGACAAATACTTCAGAATTCCAGCACCTCAGGAACCTTGGCAGGTCGCGCTGACCTTCCCGATTCGGCAGGATCTCTCATCCCTAGTGTTTTCGGGAAAGCGTCCTTGCCGGCTCCGGAGCCCTGACCCCGCGCATCACCCAGCATTTCCTCCTGCCGACATCTAACGAGCGGGTTCCGTCCATTCCAAGCGGAAAGTTCTCTCTGCCCCAATTGTATTTTTTGTTTTTCAATTTCCTGGCATCCTTTTTCATTGTTAAAAATAAAAAACACGTTTGAAGAAAGCGCCGGACTCTGCATTTCTTACCAAAGCAGGAAATTTTATCGGCTGGGTTTTGGCCCAACCGAGTGCAGAGCCGTTGGGTGGCTGCAGCTCCGCCTGCCGCAGCCCGGCCCATTGTTCCTCGCTGGTCCCCTGCCAGGAGCTTCTCAGACACTAAGGTCACTCTCCTGGATTTTAAGACTAATTTTTAAAAAATTGCCAGTTTAGACAATGGGAATGCTTGAAATGGAGCAAAACAAACACTTTTAGGAAATCATATGCATAATATATACTTGATAAACGTATCCTCTAGGACTTTGGTTTAAAAAAAATACTGCCAGGTGCCAGGTATATTAATGTTTGAAGTATCCCCATTTGGGGGTCCTCTCAACCCCTGTAAATTGGATAATTAAAATATGTGATATACAAACTTTGAAATCTGTTCTTTAATGTCTTGTTAAAATGTGCTTTGAAATGTATTGCTTTCTAAATATTTATTTCACAATTTTAAAAGTTTAAAAACAAAAATAATAAAATACATGATATAGTACGGAAGGCAATTACGAGATGGGGAGAATTTTAAAAATAAATAACAGAGATGGGGGTGGGTTGGATGTTTATGTTATGCCATATGAAGTGATTTAAAAATACTTTTGTATTTTAACAGTGCAGGTACTTATTGTGTACTAAAACCCAACAAGAGCGAAATTCCTTATCAGCTATAACACAGTGCTTGTCAGTTCTAACAGTGGCTGATTCCTATGGGTTTTGGCAAATCCTGGGGCCTAGGATCACTAGCAATAATTAGCTTGAGTGTTTTCATTTTTTATATAGGAAAACCTTGTACCTATCATATTCACAAAGAATACTGTTTCCCATACATTAATGGTAGGGTCTAGGTTGGAACTGTCTCTAGAGAAGATAATTTGTTGGTATCGGTTACAAATGCACCTACATTTACCTTTAAGCTGTAATTCTGCCTCAAATGATGTATCCTACAGAAACAATCACACATGTGCAAACAGATGTATGGGCAGAGGTAATTATTTAGGCCCCATTTGTAATAACAAACTATTAGAAACAAATTCAATGCCCATCAATAGGAGACTGGTTAAATAAATTATGGTCTATCTATAAAATGCAACCTTTCAAAAAAAAAAGTGAAGAAGAATCTCCCAGGGGAAGATAGTGAAGTAGGGAACTACAGAACACATTCCTCCTCCAAAAGCAGATGTGAACAGGCTGGAACTGTTTAAAAGAATGGTTCTGGGGCTCCAGAAGCCAGGGAAGCACAGTGCAGCATCCAGGAAAGAGTGGGGCAGGAGACTAGGCAGCTGTGGCAAAAAACCTGAGTGAATCATGCTGCCGGGGTTATACTAATATCAGACAAAATAGACTTTAAATGCAAAAACATTATAAGAGGCAAAGAAGAACATTATATATTAATAAAGGGAGCAATCCACCAAGAAGAAATAACAATAAAAATATTTATGCAGCTAACCAGGGTACCCCAAAATACAGGAGGCAAACACTGGTAAGACTGAAGGGAGAAATAGACGTCTCTATCATAATTGTTGGAGCCTTCAATACACTACTCTCATCAACAGATAGAACATCTAGACTGAGAATCAATAAAGGAACAGAGAACTTGAATTAAATGATAAATGAACTAGACCTAACAGACCTATTCAGAACATTAAACTCCAAAACAGCAGGATATACATTCTTCTCAAGTGTTCTTGGATCATTCTCCAGGATAGACCACATGTTGTGTTACAAATAGGCCTCAATAAATTTTAAAAGATTGAAATTATACAAAGCACTTTCTTTGACCATAATGGAATGAAGCTGAAAATCAATAACAGGCAGACACCAGAAAAATTCACAAATATATGGAGGCTAAACAACACACTCTGAAATAATCATGGGTCAAAGAAGAAATTATAAGAGAAATCAGTAAATACCTCAAGACAAATTAAAACGAAAAAATATATATCAAAGCTTATGGGCTGTAGCGAAGGCAGTGCTCAGAGGGAAATTTAGACCTAGATGCCTACATTAAAAAAGAAGAAAGAGCTAAAGCCAAAACCATAACTGCACACCTGCAGGAACTAGAAAAAGAAAAGCAAAATAATCCGAAAGTGAGCACAAGAAAAGAAATAACAAAGATTGGAGCAGAAATATATGAAATTAAGAACCAAAAAAAAGAGAGAGAGAGAGAGAGAATAAACAAAACCAAAAGTCGATTCCTGGAGATTAATAACATGGAAAAACCTTTGGCTAGACTGACAATGAACAAAAGAGGGAGGGTCCAAATACATAAAATCAGAAATGAGCAAGGGTCTTCATTACTGACTCCATGGAAATAAAAGGATGCCAACAAATTAGAAAACTTAGATGAAAGGAACAAATTCCTAGAACCACATGAACAGCCTATGCTGACTCTACAAGAAATAGAAGACCTCAACAGACCAATTATAAATAGAGAGACTGAATCAGTCATCAAAAACCTCCCAGCAAAGAAAAGCCCAAGATCAGATGCCTTCACAGGTGAATTGTACCAATCATTCCAGATTAATTAATATGAATTCTGCTCAAATTCTTCCAAAACATGAAAGAGAAGTGGACACTACCTAACTCATTTAATGAAGCCAACTTTACCCTAATACCAAAGCCAGATAAAGAGACTACAGAAAAGAAAATTTCATACTAATTTTTCTAATGAATATAGATGCAAAAATTCTTAACAAAATACTTATAAATCAAATCCAACAACACATCAAAAGAATTATACACCACGATCAAGTGGGTTTTATCCCAGGCATGCAAGCATGGTTCAACACCAGAAAATCAGTTAATGTCATAGACCACATCAACAAATTGAAAGAGGAAAATTACATGATCATCTCAATTGATTCAGAAAAGGCATTTGCAAAATCCACCATCCTTTCTTGATAAAAACATTTAGAAAAATAGGAATAGAAGGAAGCTTTCTTAACCTGATTAAGGGTGTATATGGAAAACCCACTCTAACATCATACTCAGTGGTGAAAGACTGAAAGCTTTCCTTCTAAAAACTGGAATAAGATGAGGATGTCCACTGTCACCACTGTTATTCAACACGGTGCTAGAGCAATTAGGCAAGAAAAATAAATAAAAGGCATCCAAATTGGAAAGGATGAAATAAAACTTTCACTGTTTGCAGATGATAGGATCCTATATAGAGAAAGTCACAAAAATCTACAGCAAAGCTAATAGAGCTAATAAGCAAGTTTAGCAAAGCGGCAGTATATAAGATGAACATGCAAAATTCAGTGGTGTTTCTAAACACTAGTAATGAACAATCTAAGCAAGAAATCAAGGAAAAATCCATTTACAATAACAACTAAAAGAATCAGATACCTAAGAAAAATTTAACCAAGAAAGTAAAGGATCTGTACACAGAAAACTACAAAACATTACTTAAAGAAATCTAAGAAGACCTAAATAAATGGAAGGACACTCCGTGTTCATGGATTGGAAGGCTAAATATCATTAAGACATCAATTCTACCCAAAGTGATTCACAGATTCAATGCAATCCCAATCAAAATTCCAACAGCCTACTTTGCAGATTTGGAAAAGCCAATTATCAGACTTATTTGAAAGGGTAAGGGCCCCTAATAGTGAAAAACATCTTGAGAAGGAAGAACAAAATTGGAGAATTCACATCTCCTGACTTTAAGGCATGTTACAAAGCTACAGTGATCAAAACAGCATGGTACTGGCATAAAGCTAGATATACTGGCCAATGGAATCAAAGTAAGGGTTCAGAAATCAACTCTCCTATTTGTGCCCAACTGATATTTGACAAACTGCCAAGTCCACCTAACTGGGGCAGATTAGTTTCTTCCACAAATGGTACTGGGAGAACTGGATATTCATATCCAAAAGAATGAAAGAGGACCCCTACCTCACACCTTATACAAAAATTAACTCAAAATGGATCAGAGGCCTAGAAATAAGCCAGTACTATAAAATCTGTAGAGGAAGATAAAGGGAAACATCTTCAAGATCTTGTGGTAGACAATGGTTTCTTAGACTTTACACCCAAAGCACAAGCAATGAAAGGAAAAACCAATAAATGGGACCTCCTCAAAATTAATAACTTCTGTCCTTTACAGGACTTGGTCAGGGAGCTAAAAAGGCAGCTTACTCAATGGGAGTAAATATTTGGAAACCATATCTCTGATAAAGGTTTAATATCCAGAATATATAAAGAAATCTTACAACTAACAATAAAAAAACAAACAACCCAATTAAAACATGGGCAAAAGAGTTGAACAGACATTTTTCCAAAGAGGAATTGCAAATCACCAAAAAGCACATGAAAAGATGCTCAACATCACTAGCTATTAGGGAAATGCAAATCCAAACCACATGAGATAACATTTCACACCTACTAAAATGGCCACTATTGAAAAAAACAGAAAACTACAAGTGTTTGAGAGAATGTGGAAAAAGAGGAACACTCATTCATTGTTAGTGGAAATGTAAAATGGTGCATCCACTGTAGAGGACACTTTGGCAGTTCCTCAGGAAGCTGAGTATAGAATTGTCATCTGATCCAGCAATCCCACTGCTAGGCATATACCCAGAAGAACTGAAAGCAGGGATACAAACAGACATTTGCACACTGGTGTTCATAGTGGCATCATTCGCAAATGACAAAAGATGGAAGCAACCCAAATATCCATCGACCAATGATGGATTCGCAAAATGTGGTATATACATACAATGAAATGTTACCCAGCAGTAAGAAGGAATGAAGTCCAGAAGTATGCGACAACGTGGATGAACCTGGAGGACATGTTGAAATAAACCAGACACAAAAGGACAAATATTGTATGATTTTAGCAATATGAACTAAGTATAATAAGCAAACTCATAAAGTTAGTAGAATATAATTTGCCAGGGATAGATTGGGGTAGAGAATGGGGGTAGTAAATGGGGAGCGGATGCTTAATTTGTGCAGAATTTCTATTTACGCTGATTGTAAATATTTGGAAATGATAGAGGTGATGATAGCACTTTACTGTGAGTATAACTAACAGGGCTGAATTATGTGTGTGAAAGAGGATGAAAAAAGTAGTTTTAGGTTGTGTGTATTATTAGAAAGAAAGCTAGAGGAAAACCATGGGACTGAACAACATGCGAACCCTCTGGTGATGTGATTGTGCTGGTGAATGCACAATTCTGTGATTATACTAAAAGCCACGATTGCACACCTTGTGTGGGTTGTATAGTATGTGAATATAACTCAATAAAACTGCTTTTAAAATAGAAGAAAGAGGATGCAAGGGTAGTTCAGTGATAGAATGCTCACTTTCCATGAGGGAGACCCAGGTTCAATTCCCAGACCACGCACCTAAATAAAAAGGAGAATTTTTATATGCTGACATGGAAATACCTTCGAGGTGCTCTGTCAAGGGCTCATCGTTCATTCAGTGGTAGAGTTCTCACCTGCCATACGGGAGACCCAGGTTCTATTCCAGCCCATGTGCAAAGCTGACTGTGCATCTGAAGATACAGGAGAGGAGAGTCAACATAAGGAGAAGAATGAGGAATCAAAGATGTCAGCAGGCTTTGCCAGGGATTTGGAGCCAGGGTGGGTTCTTGGAACTACAGACTCTGGTGGAGAACTCGTATTCCTGAGGAAATGGAAAGACTCTGAGAGGCTGATGTGGCTCTCGCCAAGGAAGCCAACATCATGCATCCACAGCTTGTCACATCCTTCTGTGAGGAAAGGCTGACATGGCATTCCTATCCCTCCGAGGAGGATGACAAAAAAGAAGACAAGAATTAACTTAACTGAGGACCAGCCCCTGTCACTTCTGACGTGGGGGAGGGAGGTAGTTCTACTTGTCTCAACACCGCAGAGGTGGCTTGAGAAGCCGTCCTTCTTCCAAGGTGTGCCTTGGGGCTCCCCAGGCTTTAAGCCCCTCCATGCTGTAGAGTCTGCACATCCACCCCATAGGAAGGGAAGGAGGGATGCGTGTTTCAAGGCAGCCTGGTCTTCACTTGACTGAGAAGCAAAGGGCCCTCTATGAAGGGCAAAACTGCGAAAAGATGCTGTTGTCCTTCAGAGAACATCTCCGCTATCCGCAGCCTTCTGCCCAACAGCGTTTCTACATTTCTACTGTGTAGCATGTGTGTGGTTTTGTCTGTTACTGGTTTACTATTTAAGGGAAGGAGAGGACTGGAAGGAAGGATGAAAGCAGATGGGTAGGGTCATTTTTGTTGAAATTTGGGGCCTGATTTGGGAAATGGTGAAGCAGTGGGAAAAACTAGTAACTAATGATTTGGTTTTGCGTCCAGAATGGTTTACCTTTTCAAAAACTGTCGTTGGCAGCATAAAGGAGGATGGTGCGAGACTGTTTCAAAGCTGTGAATGCCTAAAAGCCACGGTGTTCCCTGAGCTTAAACGCTGCTTGCCACAAAGGGCCAAGCCAGTTGTCACTTACCAAAGCTGCCATTTGGAGATAGAAACCGACTGAGGTGGGAAAGTCTTTTAGTGGAGCAGGCCATTCTGCCTTTGAGGGGCTAACTTTTGAAATTGACAAGAAGACCCTTTCTTTTCCAATTTAGTTATAAATATGAGCTTGTCCACCCAAGCCACTGGGCTGAGATTTAGAGGGCAGGGAAAGAGGGTGATATGGGAGACAGACACAGAGGGAAAGACAAGGGGCTGTGCTCTGAGGGCAGAAAAATCCTAGCACCTCTCTGCTTTGGGGACTTTGAATTGAAAGCACCGGTGGCAGGGTTCAGTCCCCCGACAGGCCAAGTTTCACTGAATCGAGTCAAGGCTTGAATGACTTCGGAAGATCCCGTCTCGGGAGGAATGAAACTTTCACACTGGGTCAGTGGTTCATTTCAAACAAACAAACAACAAAAACCCACATTAAAAAAAAAAAATAGAATCCTAAGAATGAACGGATAACCCAGAATACTTTGTCTTGAATCCTGAGTTCTATCTCTTCTTGACCCATCTAGACCTGCATTTGGAGCTGCAGGGTAGACCTTTTCAGGCAGGTGTTAGATTTCTGTGAAAACCTGGCTGAAATGTAAACTTCATACCACACTGTCAGTTTCTGCCTTAATAAAGATCTATAGAAAGTGTTTGTAAAAATCTGAACTCCCTTCAACAGCATCCAGATGCCCCCCACAACCTCCCCAGAGGCCCTACCCCCCGGGTTGACGCTCATCCTTGCACTCCTTATTAACACTTTTACAGACCCATCCATCTATCCGTAGAAAGCATTTTGTGCCTTTTAAGACTTATATAAATGGTATCAAGGAATATCTTCAGGCTACAGCTTTCTTTTTTTACTGCACTTTTATACAGCTTTTGAGGTTCACCCATGTTAATACATACAGATCTTGCTCACGGTTTGCTTTTTGAGGATGAATTTATTCCCACCGCTTATCTTAAAGGAATATTGGTTTTCTTCAGGAGAATGAGTGCCAGTCTGTTAATTCATTTCTCCAGCATGCATTTATAAGGCACCTGCTGCTTGCAAATTGCTATGGGGTGGGGGTGAGGGGGTCATCAGATGTGGTCTTTTTCTTAAAAGAGCCCAGACGCCGGGAGGAAAGGAGAGACACCACCACACCACTCACACGTGATGGAGAGTGGTAGATGCCATAGGGCAGGGGGACGGTGCTGGGAGGGGAGGACTGGGGGGAGTTAGGGGAGGAACCAGGCACTTCCAGCTGGAAATAATAATAAAAAATTTTTTTAAATAACAGTAGAATAGATAATAATAATAACCATTTATTATGTGCATATGGCACCCCAGGCATTCTTTCATGTGGTTTATAGAATCTTCTCATTAAATCTTTACAAGAACCCTATGAAGGGGCTGCGACCATTAATCCCAGCCTGTGGATTAAGAAAGAGAGTCTCAGAGAAGTTTAAGCAACTTGTTCACAGTCATGTGGCTGATAAGTGGCACATTATCTCTAGTCCTTTCAATAACCCTACAAGGCAGATATAATTATGATTCTTCTTTTCCAGGTGAGGAATCAGAGGCTCAGAGCAGTTAAAAAAATCACCCTGATCACTCACAGCTAGTGTTCCAGAAATCAAGTACAAAACTCACCCTGACGTTCAAGGCTTACTTGATGAGATGAGGCCTGCAAGCACCTGTCCTTGGTGGGTCAACGGCAGGTGCATGACAGATGCAATGCCCTGCCCCGTCTGACCTGGACTTCCATCACGCCTCCCGCCTCCCAGGCCCCTTCCTCCTCCCTGTTCCCCGCCACCTGGGTCCCACTTGTCCTCAAACATCCTTCCCTCTTGTGCCCTTTTTCACATGCTTTGTCCCTCTACCTGAGTTTCTTGCCCTCTCCACCATGAGGTCCAGCCACCAAATGTCTTATTATAGTGACAAAAACTTTTATTTGAATGAAATCTTGCAGGCCATGCAGTTCTAAACCTTTCTCCCTAGGCAAAGCACCTTCTGTTCACTCCAGAGATAATCTGCCCAACCCACGTGGTGCCAGGGGCTGGCCTTGTTCTCTTGCACCCATCTCTGTCCCAGTATGGACACACCCCACCCTGGCCAGCCAGAGAACCAAGACCTCCAGCCATGGTAGTTGGTTCCACATGGACACTTGATCCAAGTCAGGCCAAGTAGAGTCTTTGCCAGACTTTTACTTCTTTGTGGAATCAAGAGCTGTAAGGATAATATAAGCATGGCTGTTACTGTCATCTACCACAGGGAAAGAACTTGCTTCAGAGAGATTTAAAAAAAAAAGAGCAGTTAGAGGCAAACAAGCAAAAAGATGGAAAGAGTGGCAGACATTGATAATACCATTTGAGCCCCTGGATCCACCCATTCCTGATTTCCCCTCCGACTTCCCAGATACACATATCAATATATGTTCCTTTGTTGAGTTGTGCTTTATGACTTGCAGCCCAGAGAATCCTGAATTATCCATATCTCAATACATGAAATGATTTTAAAATTCAGTTTTTATAATTTTTATATATTATTGGTCAATGAAAACAAGCAAGTCTTTTATAATAACCACAGACCAAAAAAAATTGAAACAAGGAGTTATTGATGAAAATTACAATATCAGCACTCAGTTTATTTCTGTATTTTTGGCTCTTCAATATGAAGAGAATCTTTTTTCAAACACCCAAGTAGCTCCAAATGTTAATAAATGTAAAGCAACGTATATAAAAATCTCAAGATGGTTTCCTACCTATCTGATTTCAGAAGTTTAAAGGAGGAGGAGGTCAGTTTTCTAAGTTGAACAGCCAATAGCATATTATAACTGCTTCCATCAGTGATGTGCTGGGGCCAGCTTGGACTTGCTCTCGTGAGAGCTGATGTGAAATTTTCAGGAATGCTGCCCAGCAGTCCTTAAACCATGGGGAGCTTCAAACTGGCCATGGTGAGAGTATTTACACCACGGGAATTAACATCACTAGAAACCTGGGTTCTTCCTCCAGAGAGTTGTTGTCAAACATTTGCTAGCACACCATTAGCTCTGTTATCTTTCCATTTTTATTGCAATGTTACATACATATAGCAAAGTGTGTAAATCTCAAGTGTGCTCTCTATGGATTTTTTCTTGTATCCACACCCAAGTAACCATGATCCTGATCAACAAATAGAACATCTACAACACCCCAGCCCAGGAGGCTCCCATGTGCCTCTTGCCAGTCACAACTCACACACTCACACACACACACACACACACACACAACCACTATTCTGACCTCTATCAGTGTAAACTAATTTTGCCTATTCTTAAAGATCGTATAAATGAGCCATGCTCTTTTGTGTCTGGCTTTTTTCATGCTTCATTATAACTAGGAGATGCATCCATGGTATTTCCTATAACAGTAGCTTGTTCTTTTTAATTTCTGTGTAGCAATCCATTATATGATCGGACAACAATTTATTTAGTCATTCTACTGTTGATGGACATTTGGGTTACTTCCAGTTTTTAAATAAATCTGGTCTGAACATTTTTATACATTCTTTAGGAGGGATATATGCACTTATTTCTCTTGAATATATACCTAGGAATCTAATTGCTGGGTTGTAGAGTATATGTTAGCTTCTCTTTGGTAGACGCTGCCAAAGAGTTTTCCTAAGGGTTTATACAGATTCACCCTCCCACCAGCAATAGATGAGAGCTCTAATTACTCCCCAGCCTCAGTAACACTTGGTATTAACACTGTATTTTGTTTTTACCATCATGCGTAGTGAGAGCCTATGATTCTGACTTGCATTTCCTAGTGAGTAATGATGTTGAGCATCTTTTCACATGTTTATTTTCCATTTCAATATTCTTTTTTGTGTGATATGCCAGATCTAGTCTTTCACCCATCTTTTTTTGGGTTGTCATTTCCTATTGATTTGTAGGAACTCTTTATATATTCATCATTCAAGTCCTTTGTCAGATACAGGTATTGCAAACATCCTTTCCAGATTTTGGTGGCTTTTTCACTTTCTTAATAGTGTATTTTCGTGAACAGTGTTCTTAATTTTAATGTAGCTAAAATTTTCAGTCTTTTCTTATGTGGACAATGTTTGAGGGGGGCAGTGGGTGGTGTCCTGTTGAAGATGTCTTTGCTGATCTCAAGGTCATAAAGATAGTCTCTTGTGTTTTCTTCTAGAAGATTAATTGTTTTATCCTTTCAAATGCCTCCATATTTTATCAAAAGTAAGTCAGACAATAAACATAAACTCACAAATTCTAAGACACCATGAGACAAATTACCATAAAACAAACTGCCCAGTTGACTGACTTGTGTGCTGTGGGAACACATGCCAGGCAAGGTACATGGGACCTTGCTTGACCTTTATTTGGGCATGACATATGGGTTTAGAGACTTAGGGTTCACACACCTAAATTCAGAAAAAGGCCAGTATAGATGCACAATCTTCCTCACAATGATGCATTATTTGGAAATCCATATCTATGCACCAGTGTGATGCTAGAAGCTGTAGTCCAGGGTCAGTCCACATGAATGAGCTGGTAGCCACAGCTGATTAAAATTAGACTATCATACTTTTAAATAGACATGATGCTTTTTTAAAAGTTATGGTCCTAAAATTTTGTTGCTTATACATTCAGAAGATAAAGTTCAAATCAAACATTTGAGGTACCACTGGGGAATCTGGTTCAAAAACCACTGTCCTGATATTTTAATAATATAAAATTCAGAAGAAATTTGACTCAGCCATCTACCCTTACTAAGAAATTCAGAAGAAATTTGCAGCAGTCATCCACCCTTAGAAACTGACCAGCCTGGAAACACCCATTGATGAAAAGGCAGATGCTATATTCAACTCCTCATCACCCATAAAAATTACACCTGTCTTCAAATCATGAGAGGCGCTGTCCTTCTTCATTGTAATGATCTATGGGAATTTATAACATTCTAGAAAACATGCAGCAGTGATTGATAAAGATTTACAGTAGCATCTTCAATGAGTCTTTAAATATTTATGTCATTGCTTTACTTAAGTTACTCGCTGAATTATATTGTATGCGATCCTAATGCATTCAACAAAATGTTGATTAAGTATCCACTCCTCCGTGTAGTGTTCTGTAATAGGAAATTGTCTTCTTTGAGACAGCAGTGAACGGGCAGACCAACCCCAGTTCAGACGGGGTGAGCTGACACTACACTAGCACTATACTTCTCAGTGCCCACCACAGGCTGGAGGAACACAGGTAGGAGGTAGAGAAGGCAATGAAAACTCATATGCAGAGATCAGCTATGTGCCTGGCACCTTCCATGCACAATGTCATTTTCACGCAGCCAAAATGTACGTGCAGGGTGCTTTACTCACGAAGTACTGAGGTTTTAGAGTTTGAATAACATGTGCAAGACCACACACAGCTTCCAGACATGTGTGGGCTGGGTGGAGAGTGGGATTCAAACCCAGGTCATTGGCAATCTGAGATCTTTCCTGTGTGAGTCCCATAATCATGGCCAGCTGGGAAGGGAGAGCAGAGCTAGGGCTGCCTGGGACAGCCTGCGTGGTGTCAGGTGTTTCTGCATCAGGTGGATTTAAATCTGAATATACCTGTGCAGCTTCGGTTTGTTTGCAGGAATCAATATATCTCTTGTTCACTGAGTTTCACCGCCAAGGCTAGTGTTTTTGCTGATAAATGCATGTGGACAGGCTCTTCAATTTCCTTTTCATTCCTGGAGATATTATTAAGTACATTTCTTTGATGGTTGGCAAGGCACAAATCAGTTTTAATATCAATAATGTACTATTTGGAAAACATTCAATTTCTAGGCCCGCCAAAAAATATCCCTCCATGTCAGAATTTATTGAGTCCAATCCTAAGAGGCTGCGGGAAGCTGGAGTTCCTTAAGCAGAAGAGTAAACAGATGGTCTTTGGAAAGTGCTCATGTTCCTAAGCACTGAATTAGTTTTGGATGGAGTGGAGTCACAGATGCCAGTGCTTGCTGGCCAGCGGACTGCTAGGAGGGAGGCAGCAAAACTATCATGACAGTCTTCGAAACTTAGGGCTTAATTTGGGCCTTTGTGATCTGATAGGAACAGTTACAAATTTTCAGGTGCCCCCTGCCTAATCTAAGGAAAGAAGTCACGACTGGCAGATGCTAACAGGATACCCAAAAGGAGCTTAGAGCAGTTTAAAGAATTTGATGCCGGGCATATCCTTCAGGGCTGCACGCTCCATGGGCCAGAAATCAGTGAAGCTGTGCTTGCCAGCTTTTGGCCTCATCCAAAACATAGCCCACGGAGTGAGGTGGGTTCAGGCGCTCTCCTTGCAACTTTATTCAAGGCATCCCTCTCCAAATTAACCCTCCCCAGTCTTGACTTCTTCACTGCTCTCCCCTTTTTAGGGTCTTTTCCTCAGTCTTCAGTGATCCTATTTATCTACCACCTTAAAATGGACATTCTCACCTGACCCCGTGACCATGTCCAGTCCCACCACCTGTCTCTCACCCCTCTGTACCTGGTGCTTCAATTTCCTCTCTGCACATTCACACCTAAAACATCTGTGCCCTGGATTCACTCTCCACCATGCCACTCAATATACTGAAATCTCAGTAACCAGCAGGAAGCCTGGCACATACCAGGTACTCAGTAGGGATTTGACGAATAAAGGAACCCAATGACTTATCTATGATTTCTTGTTCTTCAAACACTCTGACTGCTGAGAACCAATTCCCTTCCTCCTACCTGCCCCTCCCTGGCTTCTGGAGCCCTGTGCCTCCGACTCTCCTTCTTCTTCTCTGACCTCTCCCATGCTTCAGATTCTGGCTCTCCTGTCACCTCCACATTCCTGGTCACTTCCGTTCTCTAGTGTTCTCACGACAGGAGCCATCATTCCCAGGCCAGGGATTCCCAAATTGGGTCACCTGGGTCTGCATTGACAGATGAGTGCGCGCCTGCACTTCTGATGGCTGTTCCCTGGTCACTCACATCAGTGAGTCCAGAGTTGACCTTGGTCCCTCTGCTCAGCTCTGCTCAAGCTTGTTTGTGATGGTCCTCTTTCAGGCAAAGGGAACACCATCCGCCAGTTTCTGAAACCCTGGCTAGAGTCAAATCTTCATGAAACTGTGCTTTTGTGGTCATTTCAAGTATTTCTTCCACTCCTTCCCCCAGTCCTGGTACTCAAACTGTCCAGAAGCAGGGCCTGTCACAATCACTCATTCATTCACTCATTTCACTCATTCATTCATTAAACCACCCTCTGTCATGGCTTGCCAGGCCTTGTGCCAAGAGCTGGAGAAAGCAAAGTTGTAAGAAGTGAGGTCTCGGCCCTCAGAAAGGTTTAAAAGACCAGTGGCTTAAAAAAATCCTAACAGCCATATATGTCTAGAGAAGCATGATATGAATGATCCTCTAGAATTGCAAAAACTGAGATAACCCAGTAAATCATCATTAAGGAGGCAGCTTTTGGAGCAAAACCTTAGCAAAAAAGTCATAATTTCTAAATGCAAGAGAGAAGTAGTCGCAGGGCAAAGAGAATAGTCTGAACTGGGAGCTGCTGAGAAACGTCATGTACTATTGATTAGAACATTCAACAGGCTTTCACCACTGCTATTCAATATTTTCCTGGAAGTTCTAGCCAGAGCAATTGGACAAGAAAAAAATTTTAAAGTATACAAATTGGTGCAACATGGGAGATGACTCCCAAGAATGAGTCTGGCCCTGGCACCGGGGGATCAACAATGCCATCCCGAACAAAAGGGGGGAAAAGTGTAACAAATAAGGTATCAGTGGCTGAGAGAGTTCAGATAGAGTCGACAGGCTACTCTGGAGGTCACTCTTCTGCAAGTTTCAGCTAGATGTTGCTGCTATCATAACTTGCCAAACCTCAACCAAAAATCTTCCTACCAATTCTAAAGAATACCTAGGACACTATTAAAGATTCTACAAAGGTTCCATGCGCTAGGGTAACTTTCCAGAAACCTACAACCTCCAGATGGGTCCCTGGACCAGGTAAGTCCTGAAAATAGAGGCCAGCCTTTCCAGAACATCAACTAGTTCCATCCTCCTATCCTGAATTATTGAAAGCCCCTTCCAACATGAAAAAGTTTAGAATGGCCATAGCCCAAACACCCCTGAAGAGTGAGAGAAAGATCAAAGGTGATAGTGGAGTTATACAGAGAAGGTCGGGTTTAACAAATGAGTATGAATGCTGAGGTAGTATATTGATATCTCTTTAAGTCTCCAGTGCCTTAAAGTAGCTAGAAATAAAAACCTAAAATTGTGGAATTGTAACCCATACCAATCTCTGAAACCTGTTCTACAACTAATTGTTGTGATTGTTGTGATATACATTGAAATGCATTGCTTTTTTGTACATGTTATTTTTCACAGAAAAGAAAAAAGAGAGAAGGATGAGTATAATAGAGAAGATAGGATTTAACAAATGAATATGAGTGCTGAATCCATATATTCATGTTTCTTTTGGTTTCCAGTGTCTTGGAGCAGCAAAAAGAAAAAATGAAAAATCGTGGAACTATAACTCATACCAAACTTTAAAACCTGTTGTATAACTATCTGTTTAAATTGTACATGGAAATTTATTTCTTTGTTTTTTGTTTGTTTGTTTCTTTGTTATTTTTCACAATAAAAAAAGTTTTTGAAAAAAGGCATATAAATTGGAAAAGAAAAAGTAAAACTTTCAGAGGCAGGGCAAGATGGCAGTGTAGGGAGGTGTTGAATTTAGTTAGTTCTCTAGAGTTGCTAGCAAATAGCCAGGAACTGTCTGGACCAACTGTTTGGGGGACATCAGTGACTAGACACACGTCGTACACTAGTGTGGAACAGGTGGAAGGGCCGAGCTCATAGCACAGAAAGGTAAGTGATGCGCCCAAACTCCAGAAGCTGGCGCTCCCACCCCTGCCACAGACATGGCAAGCTAAGTTTGGAGACACTTCTCTGTGGGGAAAAAGAAGCCCTGTCTACTAGGAGCAAGGGAAGGCAGCCCAACCAAGCTCTAATAGCAGTTTTGTTTTGTTTTTTAATTGCAGTTTTAATTAACAAATTTGGACTGCTGAATGTAAGCTCTAAGTATAGATAAACCCAGAGAAAGCAGGAAAGTAACCATGACAGAGAGGAGATAGGGCTGATGAAGAAGAAAAAAAAACGGAGTTAGCCAAGCTCAGAACACTGGAAAAGGACTGTGCCCCAAGATAAAGGGCATATAGACCTGGATACCAACTCTGGCTCTTGACTGGCTAACCTTGGGAGCTGGGGACTGGTTCTGAAAAGGGATTTATTTTATTTTACCTTTCTATATTTTTTTCTTTCTTTTTTTTTTTTTTAGAGTGTTCTAAGCAGCTCATTAGAGAAAGCCTCAGGCATTTTCAATTGTCAACATTGATTCAGACAAGGAGGAAGTTAAGATAGTCTGAGAGACAAAGTAACAAGTCAAATGAAGGAGATAATTCCCTAAAGGGTGTGTCTTCCCTGAGAAAAGGGCGGCAGGGCTTAGCTCAAGTGGTAAGCCCTCCTTAAGAGCATTCAGATCCCAGGGCTGGGAATCAGAAACAGCTTGAGCTTGCCTTCCACCTTAGTTCCATCCTCCTATCCCGAATTATTGAAAGCCCCTTCCAACATGTGTCTCACCCACACCCCTGACTGGCTGAGAATTAAGACTCCATACCACTTTAATCTGGAGGGGAGTTGTGGGCTGACAAGAGCTTCCTGCCAGGTGGGATAGGAAAAGTACAGAATCCAGAGGCTCCAAAAGAAAAGCAGACAACCTCCTGGGTCTCATCCTCAGGGAAATTTAATTCAGATTATACCCTCCTCCTGAGGCCTGGATCTGCCTTGTTTGGGAAAATTTGATTTGGGTCAATCATATCTGTGGAGACAATCCTCAAAAAAAAGTTACATATAGGCAGAATAAGAATCAGAAAAACAAGAGCTGAAAAACTCTGGCAAGTTAAACAGAAGCCATGTTAGAGGTCTAGAAAAAGTTTAACTGAATGCTAAAGTGAAGATAAAGGACAGAGCTAACCAATAAGAAAACCCTAGGTAAAAGAGTGAAAATGACCTCCAGGAAAACTAATCAAGGAAATCAGATGGCCAAACACCAACAAAAACTTATGAGACATACTAGGAAAAATGAAGATACAGCCCCATACAAAGGACAAACTAACACTTTAAAGGAAATACAGGAGTTAAAATAATTAGTTAATGTTTAAATAAACATGCTAAATCAATTCAAAAATCAACAAGTTGAGGAAAGAAATGGCAAAAGAGACGAAGGACATAAAGAAGACATTTATAGTGGAAATTAAGACGAACTCGAAAGCTTAAAAAAACAAATCACAGAATGTATGGGAATGAAAGGCACAATTGAAGAGATGAAAAAACAATGGAGACATACACAGCAAATTTGAAGAGGCAGAAGAAAGGATTTGTGAACTAGAGGACAGAACATCTGAAATCCTATGCACAAAAAAAACAGATAGGGAAAAGAATGGAAAAATCCAAGCAGAGTTTCAGGAAATAAAATGACAACATGAAGTGCATAAATAAACATGTTATGGGTGTCCCAGAAGGAGTAGAGAAGGGAAAAGAGGCAGAAAGAGTAATGGAGGAAATTATCACTGAAAATTTCCCAAATCTTACAAAAGACCTAAAATTACAGATCCAAGAAGTACAGCATACCCCTAAGAGAATAGATCTGAATAGAGCTACTCCAAGATACTTGCTAATCACCTTGTCAGATGTAAAAGACAAAAGGGAGAATTCTGAAAGCAGCAAAAAAAAAGCAATCTATCACATACAAGGGAAACTTGATAAGATTATGTGTGGATTTTTCAGCAGAAACCATGGAGGTAAGACGATAGTATGATATATTTAAGATGCTGAAAGAGATGAACTGCCAACTAAGAATTCTATATCCAGCAAAACTGTCCTTCAGAAATGAGGGCGAGTATAAAATATTTTTGGACAAATAGACAATAAGAGCACTACAGGCAGAAAGGAAAAGACAGGAGAGAGAGGTCTGGAGAAAAGTGTAGAAAATGGAGACTATCAGTAAGGGTAAAAAGAGAAAAAATAACATGATACATCAGAATAAAGTCATGAAGCATGCAACAATGCAGATGAAACTTAAGTACATTATGTTGAATGATATTAGCGAGAAACAATAAGACAAATACTGTATGGTTTCACTAATATGAACTAACACTATTGAATGAACTTTGAGAGTTAACGTTGAGAACACAGATTATCAGAAGATAGAAAGAAGGTAGTGATTAGGAATTAGATGTTGAAGGAGTACAGAAGGCAAAAACATTATAATATGCTTCCATGAAATGTAATAAAGGCAATATACCAAAGCTAAGAGTCAATAAGGGGGATATAAAGCAGGGGTATAGGAATCTTGGTGTTGTTGTTTCTCCTTTAGATTTTATTTATTTTTATTTTTATTCTTTGTATTTTTCCTCTTCTTTCTTTATGAAAGAAAGAGAAATATCCTCATGTAGATAATGGTAGTGAATACATAACTACGTGATTATACCAGGAACCATTGACTGTTGACTTAAGATGATTACATGGTGTGTGAATAAAATCGTTTAAAAATAAACGGAAAGACCTAGTATTTAGAGATAAGAATGAAGCCGATCAGGTTGGGGTTAAAGTAATTCAGAGCACAGGGATAAGGAAGGCATTGTCTATATGTTAGAATCACACATACTCTTTGAGACCAAAGGAAGGAAGGTTTATTTTGTCTGGAACCTAAATTTTCTGTACCACGTATTCTAACTCAATCTATCTGTATAGCTCATTTGAAAAATTGAAACACAGGGAGCCCAAAATAAGAAAGAGGTCCTTTCATCCTATATAGCTTAATGTAATGCCTGGATGCATTCTAGAGTATATTAAGCAGATAATCAAAAAGTATTGGCAAAGTTTCTTGAGGGATGGGAGAAAAAATATGAAACTATTAAACTTTACCGCCACAGGATCCCCTGATACTGTATCAAACTTTAAGAACCCCCAAATCAATAGGTCAAGCCCTTGACCTTGAGGCTTACTCTTGTGAAGCTTATGTAGGTAACAGAGAAGCTTAGCCTACCTGTGCTGGTTTGAAAGGATGTATGCCCCCTGGAAAAGCCATGTTTTAATCAAAATCCCATTTCATAAAGATAGAATAATCCCTATTCAATACTGTATGTTTGAAACTGTAATCAGATCATCTCCCTGGATGATGTGATTTAGTGAAGAGTGATTGTTAAACGGGATTAGTGATGACATGTCTCCACCCATTTGAGTGGGTCTTGATTGGTTTATTGGAGTCCTATAAAAGAGGAAACATTTTGGAGAAGGTAATTCAGAGAGAGCAGAGAATGTTGCAGCAGCACAAAGCAAAGAGTCCACAAGCCAGCAACCTTTGGAGATGAAGAAGGAAAACGCCTCCCAGGGAGCTTCATGAAACCAGAAGCCAAGAGAGAAAGCTAGCAGATAATGCCATGTTCACCATGTGCCCTTCCAGCTGAGAGAGAAACCCTGTATTTGCCATGTGCCTTCTCACTTGAGAGAGAAACCCTGAACTTCATCAGCCTTCTTGAACCAAGGTATCTTTCCCTGGATGGATACCTTTGATTAGACATTTCTATAGACTTGTTTTAATTGAGACATTTTCTCGGCCTTAGAACTATAAACTAGCAACTCATTAAATTCCTCTTTTAAAAGCCATTCCATTTCTGGTATATTGCATTCCAGCAGCTAGCAAACTAGAACGCTACCTAAAGGTATGCCTAAGAGTTACTTCTGGAGAACTCTTTTGTTGCTCAGATGTGGCCTCACTCTCTCTAAGCCCAACTCTGCAAGTGAAATCATTGCCTTCCCCACTACATGGTACATGACATCCAGTGGTGAAAAACTTCCTGGCAGTATAGGAGATGACTCCCAGGAATGAGTCTGGTCCTGGCACCATGGGATCAACAATTCCATCCTGACCAAAAGTGGGGAAAGAAGTGTGACTAATAAAGTATCAGTGCCAGAGAGAGTTCAAATAGAGATGAGAGGCTACTCTGGAGGTTGCTCTTAGGCAAGCTTCAACTATAACTTGCCAAACCCCAACCAGGACCATTCCAGCCAATCCTAAAGAACACCTAGGGCAACATATAAGTTTCCACAAGGGTTCCATGCACTAGAGCAACTTTCCACAAACCTACAACCTCCAGATGGGACTCTGGACCAGATAAGTCTTGAAACCTAGAGGTTTCAGCTTCTCCAGAATGTCAGCTAGTTTCATCTCCCTACTCCATATTATTGACAGCCCCTTCCAACATGAAAAAGTTAGAATGGCCATAGCCCAACAACCCCTAAAGAGAGGGATGGAAAGATCAAAGGTGATGGTGAAGGTATACAGAGAAGATAGGATTTAACAGACAAATATGATTGCCGAATCATTAAATTGATATCTCTTTTAGTCTCCAGTGTCTTAGAGCAGCTAGAAGTAAAAACCTAAAATTGTAGAATTGTAACCCATGCCAAACTCTGAAATATGTTCTACAACTAATTGTGGTGCTGTACTTTGAAATTTATTGCTTTTTTGTATTTATGTTATTTTTCACAAAAAAGAAAAAAGTCAATTGTGTTGATAAAAAAAAATATTTATACCTTCTAGCCTCCTAAATTCTGGAGCAGCTAGAAGGAAAAATCTGAGAAGACTGTGTGTTAGCCCATAACAAACTCTAGGATCTGTCCTGTAACTATTTGTTGAAGAGTACTTTGAAAAGATTGCTTTTTTATTTCTTTGCTTTGTATATATGTTATATTATGTAATAAAAAAGTTAAAAATAAATAAACTGAAAGATACAGGTGCTGGAGAAAGTGTGGAGAGAGAGATGTACCTATTCATTGTTGGTAGGGAAGTAAAATGGTGCAGCCCCTCTAAGGGGCAAGATGGTAGTTCCACAGGAGGCTAACTATAGGGTTGCCACATGATATTGCAACCCCCTTTTTAGGTATATACTTGGAAGAATGGAAAACAAGGACACGAATGGACATTTGCATGCTGGTGTTTATGGTGGCAATATTCACGATTTGCAATGGACGGAGGTAGCCTAAGAGTACATTGACTGACAAACGGAAGGGCAAACTGTGGTATAAACATACAATGGAATACTGGGTGGCTGCAACAATGAATGAAGTTATAAGGCATGCAACTAGGTGAATAAAACTTGAGGACAGTATGCTGAGTGAAATAAGCCAGAAACAAAATGATAAATATTATAATGTCTCACTAGTATGGATTAATTATAATTGTGCAAACTCTGAGAATAGAATTTGAGAGCATAGGTTATTAGGGAAGGCTTATTGTAAAGATTCCTAGATTGTAGGCTTTAATAGCAGTCACATTTCTACCTGAGTTGTAGCTGTTATTTCTCAATTCTAAGATGCTGAGCTCTTTGTGTATAACCTGGTCATTCCCAGGAACTCCGGGAATATTTATGACATCTGGGAGTCAGAGCTAGAGTTCTTTAGCTATGAAAGTCAGCATTACCCCATACAGCAACCATTTAAAAAAGCTGAAAAAGAGATCAGAATTCAATTAGAGATATGAATGAAGCTATTCTGGTTAAGACTAGAGTAACCAGACTTAAGGCTAAAGGATATATTGACTATATTTAAAACTTCGACTTCAGTGTAAGACCAAAGGAAGAGGTGTTTATTTGGTGCAAAATTTCTATTTTCTTTAGCACACTATCTAATTGAAATTGTATGGTCAGCTTATTTAAACACCGTAATTACATGGAATGTTGAATAGGGTGTGAGATCTTACTGGTTTATAAAGGTTAATGTAATGCTCTGATACATTCCAGAGTAATCTGGCCAGAAGATAAAAAGTATTTGCAAAGTCCCCTTAAGGGACTGGGGGAAAAGGTGGAAATATTAAACTTCCTCACCTAGGGAATTTCTGATATTCTTGCAAGCACTGGGGACAACCAACTTAACAGGCCATGCCCTCAATCTTGAGACTTGCCTTTCTAAACTTATTCCTGCAAAGGAGAAGCTAAGACTACTTTTAATTATGCCTAAGAGTCACCCCCAGAGAACCTCTTTTGTTGCTCAGATACGGCCTCTCTCTGTAAGCCAAGTCTTCAGATAAACTCATGCTATATGGGACATGACTCAAGGGGTGTAAACCTCCCTGACAATGTGGGACCTGACTCCCAGGGATGAGCCTGGTCCTGGCATCATGGGAGTGAAAAGGCCATCTTGACCAAAAGGGGAAACAGGAATGAAACAAAATATAGTTCAGTGGTTGAGAGATTTCAAAGAGCATCAAGAGGTCATTCTGTGGGTTATTCTTGTGCATTGTATAGGTATCCCTTTTCAATTTTTGGTGTACTGGAGTGGCTAGAGGAAAATGCCTGAGACAGTTGAACTGTAACTTAGTAGCCTCGATTCTTGAAGATAATTGTGTAACTATATAGCTTTTATGGTATGAATGTGTGATTATGGAACCTTGTGACTGATACACCCTTTCTCCAGTGTTTGGACAGATGAGTAAGAAAATAAAGACAAAAAATAAATAATAAGGGGTAGAGGATATGGGAAATTTGGGATTTTCTGTTTTACTTTTATTTTTACTCTTATTCTTACTGTTCTTAGGGTAATGAAAATGGTCAAAAACCTATTTTGATGATGAATGTACAACTATATGATGACACTGTGAATCACTTATTGCATGCTTTAGATGATTACACGGTATGTGAATATAACTCAATAAAATTGCACTTAAAAAAACTATCTGTTCACAGATGACATGATTGCATATGCTGAAAATCTTCAAGAATCCACAAGTAGGCTACTAGAGCTAATAAACACGTTCAACAAAGTTATAGAGTACAAGATCAACAAGCAAAAAGCAGCTGGTTTTTGTACACCAGCAAAATGAACAATCAAAAAGAAAATTAAAAAACAACTCCATTTTCAATAGTATCTAAAATAATAAAACATCTAGCAATCAATTTAACTATTGAGGTAAAAGGCTTGTATACTGAAAACTTAAAAAACATTTCTGAAGGAAATTTTTAAAGATTTGAGTGGAAAGACAACACAAGTTCATGGATTGGAAGACATAATAACACTATCCATTGTGATCTACAGGGTCAACACAATTACTATCAAATTGCAATAGCTTTTTTTAAAGAAATGGAAACGCAAACCATCAAAATTATATGGAATTGAATAGCCAAATAAATTTTGAAAAAATAACAAATTTGGAGGTCTCACACTTCCTTTTTCAAAACTTACTACAAAACTACAGGAAACAAAGCAGTGTGGTGCTGGCATAAGAATAGATATATAGGTCAGTGGAATAGATTTGGAATGTTAAAAATAAACTCATACGTCTATGACCAATAGATTTTTCAACTCGTGCTTAGACTGCTTAAGGAAATGTCAGGAAATATGCCAACTTTAAAAATGGGAATTTATTAGCTTACAGTTTTGACACCAGGAAAATGTCCAAAACAAGTTGTGCCACTTTGAATCTATTATGTATACCAGAAAAGCTATGTTTTAATCCTGATCCAATCTTGCAAGCGAAGTCATTTTTTTTTAATCCTGATTCAATACTGTAGGGTGGAAACTTTTGATTAGATTCTCTCCACAGAGATGTTGCATGCCCAATTGTGGGTGTTACTTTTGATGAGGTGAGATGTGACTCCACTCATTCAAGGTGGGTCTTGATTAGTTTACTGGGATCCTTTAAAGGAGGAAATATTTTGGGAAAAGTTCAGAGCCAAAAGAGAGAGCAGATGTAGATGCTTAGAGAACAATTGCTTCAGAGAACAGAGACACAGATATTTAGAGATGCTTGGAGCCCAGCAGACATTGCTGCATGCTTTCCCATGATATGTTAAGCAAGCCTGAACCTGGAGAGAGCCAAGAGGAGCCAAGAGATGAATGCCAGCCCCAGAGAAGAAAAGTAAGAAACCCCAACAGGAACAGAGGCTGAAAGCAATGGAGCCCAGGAGCAAGGAACCAGTAGATGCCAGCCATGTGCCCTCCCAGCTGACAGAGGTGTTCTGGATGGCATCAGCCTTTCTTGAGTGAAGGTAACCTCTTGTTGGTGCCTTAGTTTGGACATTTTCTCAGCACTATAACTGTAAACTTGTAGCTTATTAAGTTCCCTTTATAAAAGCCTCTCCATTTCTGATATATTGCATTCCATCTGCTTAACAAACAAATGCACAAGACATTATCAAGGTAGTGCTTTCTCCCCGGGACTGTGGCATACTAGAGTTGGCTGCCAACCACCCTTGGTCCTTAGCTTGTCACATGGCAAGGTACATGGTAGCATCTCCTGTCTCTCCTTTCTCTTCTGGGTTCCACTGATTTCAACTTCTGGCTGCTCCATCAGTGCCTTTCTCTCTTTGTCTAAATTTCAATTTTTTATAAAGTACTCCAGAAATAGGATTAGAACCTGTCCTGATTGAGGTGGATCACAGCTTAACTGAAGTAATCTCATCAAAAGGTCCTACTTAGAATGGGTTCACACTCACAGGAATGTATTGACTTTAAGAACATGTTTTTCTGGAGTACATACAGCTCCAAACCACCATAATTGGGAAGTTATAGTCTCTTCAAAACACAGTGCTTGGAAAACTGGATTCTTACACCTAAAAAAGTGAAGTGGGACCCATACTTCACACTATATACCAAAAAATTAACTCAAAGTGGACCAACTAAATATCAGAGCTAAATATAAGAGCTAAAATCACACAACTCTCTTAAGAAAACTTAGAGATACATCTTCATGACCTTGATTTTGGCAATGAAGTCTTAGATATGACACCAAAAGCATGAACAAAAGAAAAACTAGATAAAGTGGACTTCATCAAAATTAAAATGTTTGTACATCAAAGGACATTATCAAGAAAGTGAAAAGACAACCTACACAATGGAGGACAGTATTTGCAAATCATGTATCTGAAAAGGGTTCAATATCCAGAATATATAAAGATCTGCTATAACTCAACAGCAGAAAGATAAACAATCTGATTTCAAAATGGGCAAAGGACTTTCTCCAAAGAAGAACAGGCATTTCTCCAAAGAAGTCACACAAATGAACAATAAGCACATGAAAAGATGCTCAATATCATTACTCATTAAGGAAATGTTGATAAAATTCACAAAGAGGTACCACTTCCACACAATAGTATGGCTATTATCCAAAAAATTGAAAATAACAAGTATTGGTAAGTATATGGAAAAAATGGAACCTTTGTGAGGTATGGGTAGGGATGTAAAATGGTACAGCTGCTGTGGGAAACAGTTTAGTGATTCCTCCAAAAGTTAAATATGGAATTAACTATTATGACTGGGCAGTTCCACTCCTCAGTATACCTAGGATACCCAGATACCTAGACACCAATGCTCATAATAGCCTTATTCACAACAGTCACAATAAACAACACAAATGCCCATCCACATGTGAATGGGCAAACAAAATGTGGTAGATGCACACAATGTAATATCACTTAGCCACGAAAAGGAAGAAAGTTATGATCCAAGCTACAACACAGATGAACCTTGAAAACTTTATGCAGAGTGAAAAAAGCCAGACACAAAATGACAGATATTGCATGATTCCACTAATCAGAAATGTCTAGAATGAGCAAGTTCATACAGTCAGAGAGCAACAGGTTACCAGGAGCTAGCAGGGAGGGAAACGAGAAGTCACTGCTGAGTGGGAGTTGATTTTGGAGTGATAAAAGAGTTTTGCTAGTGGCTGGTGGTAATGGTAGCCCCATATTGTGAATAATTACACCACCAAATGTACATATGAAAGTGGTTAAAACGGGAATTCTTGTGTTGTATATATGTTACCACAAGAAAAATGTTAAAAAGTATAGCATTTTTCCTGTACCTACCCATGCAAAAGAAAAAAAAAAAAAAGAATGTAGCATTGCTTTTCTTTCTGGTTGAGATAAGCAAACGATTGTATGGGCTAGGTGTCTTTCCTTCCACATGTTTTTGATCCCCCAAATTGGAGAGCATTAGCCCCTCACACTAAGGCTACAGGTGTTATGCATGGATATTGTGATAAAGTCGTATTCAAAGTGCATCTGGAAGTTCTTATTCAGGCTTTGCTGCTGGCTGGACATTTCCTACATTGCAATAGTGAATATTTTCATTTCTGTTTTGTTCTGTGATTAACAAACAGGAAAGTGCTGTTTGAGGAATGGGGTCATATTTAACTGTATAGAATGTAGATAATGAAAGAAATTTCTCCTTCACAGTAAATCAAACTCTACCATGCTCTATCTGGGTTTCAGAATTTTGGTTTCCTGAGATTTTCCCCTCCTGGCAACTGTCACAAACGTATCAGCCTAGGGGTTTTTGGCCTGAGATTGCTCTAAGCTTTGCTTGTGCCTACTGCAGAATTGCTCCATAGATTGCATATTAGTTTCTAGCTGCTAAAACAAATGGCATACAATGGGTTGGCTTAACAAAGGAACTTATTGGCTCCAGAGCTCAGAGGCTAGAAGGCTTGATAACTTCTGGGTGGCTGGCAATCTTTAGACTTCCTTGGCTTTCCTATTACATGGCAGTGCACATGGCAGCATCTTGTCCCTTCTCCTCTGTGTCTGTGGCTCCCTGTGGCTACCCCTTCTGTGTCCAGTTTCCATTTCTTATAAGGTCTTCAGTCGTATTGTATTAAGGCCCAGCCTCATTCTGTTTGGGCTCACCTTAACTAATAACATCTTCCAAGGTCTTATTTACAAATAGGTTCACACCCATAAGACCAGGGGTTGGGACCTGAACATGTCTCTTGTGGGGGACATGATTCAATCTCTAACAGGTTAACATTTTATCTGTTAGGTGGAGTCATACACGGAAGCCTGAGTAAACTAGCATTCATCAGTGACTTTTGCCAAGGATGTTTCACAGAGACTGAATGCTGACCTCCTGTCCCCATTCCCCCTCTGACAACTGTAATTGCCACTACAATTCCCAGGCTCCATTGCAGTTAGTGGAAGTTATTTGCATTCTACCCAGTGGGGTGTCAGCTTAGGGAAGGGCAGGTTCTCTTCTTTTCCTTCCCCTGCTCCTGCTAGCCAGAAGGGTGATGTGGGGTTCAGCCATCTTGGACCATGCAGACAGGGCAACGGGTTATGGACTTCGTAGCCCCAAGAGAAAAGGAGCTTGTACCATAAAACTTCATGGAGCCAAATCATCATTCCCGCTCAGACATCCACATCAGTGAGAAATAAATGCCTGTCTGGGTTAAATCACTGTGATTAGGTCTTTTTCGCACACAACTGAAACCATTTCCTAATACTGGTCCTTTAGAAGTTACCTGGCTGGTTCACTCCGAAATCAACACACAGGGGAGGTATAAAGTCAGGAAGGCTCTTCTGAGAAAGTGACGTTTGAACTGAATTTTGGAGGGTGTGGCACTCAGACAAGAGGTGAAAGGAAGAAATTGGAAGATGCATGAAGGAGGTGGGACAATTCATTCACTGATTTCCTTTTTTTTAACAGGTTCTGGCCACAAACACAAATCCTCAGTGGAGGAAAGATGGGATGATGTAGGAATTTGTGAGAAATAAAGAATACCTAGTCATGTTTAACAAGGGAGGAAAGTAGTAAGGGTGGGTGTAGTAGCAGAAAACTTGGGCTGTAAGAACAAAATCCCCAGCATCAACTTATTTAAGTAAGAGGAAGTCATTGGCTCATGAAACTCAAAACTCCAGGTGGATCAGATGGCTGGGTGGTTGACCAGGAAGCTCAATAATTTCAAGATCCAGTGTCTTCCAGTTTATATTTTTGTTTACACATTATCAAATTTAACTTGCATGGCCAGCTTATTTGAACACCATAATTACATGGAACCTTGAAGAGGGAATGAGATCTTACTGGTTTGTGCAGGTTAGTGTGATGTTCTGATGCGTCCCAGCATAAGCTGGCAGAAGATTAAAATCTATTTGCAAAGCTCTCTTAAGGGACTACGGAAAATAGTGGAAATATTAAACTTTCCCACCTGGGGAATTCCTGATATTTTTGCAAGCAGCAGGGACAACTAATTCAATGGGTTGAGCCCTCAATCTTGGGGCTCACCCCTATGAATCTTATTCCTGCAAAGGAGAAGCTAAGCCTACTTATGATTATGCCTTAGAGTTATCCCCATAAAAACTCTTTGGTTGCTCAGATGTGACCTCTATCTCTAAGCCAAGTCTTCAGGTAAACTCATTGCCCTCCCCACTATGTGGGGCATGACTCCCAGGGGTACAAATCACCCTGACAATGTAGGACATGACTCTGAGGGATGAGCCTGGCCCTGCAATCATGGAAATGAGAAAGCCTTCTTGGCCAAAAGGGGAAAGAAAAGTGAAATAAAGTTTCAGTGACTGTGAGATTTCATATAGACTCAAGAGGTCATCCTGGAGGTTATTCTTATGCATTATATAGATATCCCTTTTCAATTTTTGGTTTATTGGAGTATTTAGAGGGTAATGCCTGAAGCCATTGAACTATAATCCAATAGCCTTGATTCTTGAAGACTGTAACTATATAGCTTTTATGGTGGTGGTCTTCCTATCTCTTTGTCTTACCGTCTTCATCACCAGCTTCATCTTCAAGTAGACTCGCACCTGGTTGTTTAGGCAGCTGCCGGAAGCACTCAGAGCCACACGCGTCTTGTTCACACTCAGAGAAAGAAATCCTGATTCTCTTGAGAGCGAGGAAGTGGCCAGAGGAAAACTCAAATCAAGGGGCCAGAATTGCGTTCTCAGTCATTGGCAAGGGGACCATAGCCAGATCTTGCCCACCCCTTGATCTGAGTACCCGACGCTGCCCTGGGGCCACTTTATGGGAGAGAGGTGGGGGGTGGGGGTGGGGGGTGGCCCCAAGCTGCTCCTGAGGTTCACCTGAAGGAGTGGGGAGTCCTCAAGTGTTCCCTCCGACACAGGAGGGAAGGTCTTCTGCTCACAGTAAAGAAACAGAGGAATGTAAAATTTTACCTACACTTTTTTTCCCCTTCTGCCATTTTAGCTGAAAATGTCAGCTGAGTAAGGGAGGGGAGCACGGCGAATTAAATGAGTAAACAGGGTAGCCCTCTCCTGGGGCCCAGGGAGGAGCAGGCATTAGCCTGGAGATAATGTCAAAGGTTAAACACAGAAAAAATTACACAGTACACAATTATAGTTGTTCATTCTTCTGCTTAAATGGGGAGTAAAGGTCGCAAATCAAATCATTGCGTTACGTCCAGAAGTCACCTGCCTCGGATCACCTAGGACCCTTGGTTAGCCCACGATAGAGCTGTCTCTGTTCCTATTAATTAGAAGTCCCGACCCTCCAGAGGGGGGACGTGGGAGTTAACAGGTGAGGGGCATTTGGCTCTCAGGTTAATTGCCCCATTGAAGCTGCAGGCTCCAGGCTCTACACCGAGGTGACCAGATGGCCCTTCCACCCTGGAGGAGGTTTGCTCTGGTTTGAAGCAAAAGGAAAGAAGTGCGCTCCTACCAACCCAAATAAGTGTGAATCACTGTTCTCGGTTCTGATAGTAATTTCGTCCTGTTTTATGGTGTCAGAAAGTCTTTTTTTCCTAAAATGATGGTGATAGTGGAAAGATGAGTTTGGGGATTTGTAAACATCATCCTAACTCAGATATATAAAGAGTTGGCAACTCATTGTCAGTGCCCCGAATTCTTAATCCTACTGAACTCAAACCTACATGCTTGAGCCACTAATGGAATCTACCCTTGACTGCAGGAGAGACCAGGTCCCTGGCTCTCTCCTATCAAGGGCAGACCCTGAAATGCCCTTTGTTCCCCACCAAGTCTAAAATAACCTTGGCCCTTGGTGTTGGTTTATCTGACCAAATTCCACATTCATTTCCAGCCTAAACAGTTCAGTGTGCCGAACCGTTTTATCTGGGTCCTTTTTTCCCAGCTCTGCCCCTAAATATTCATGCTTTGCTTTTCCTCTAAAAGGTTTCCATGTTTTCTTGGCCAATTCTGTGGGACCTAGAAACCCCCTGAGCTGAACCCAGGCCAAGGGCTCTGAGCTAAAATCTGGACACCCGGTTTTCCTGCCCCAGGGGAAATGCTCCTTCTCCATCACTTTGCATTGCCCTAAGCTTTAGCCTCAGTCCTTCTCTGTCTCATTCTGACTCAGCCTCCCAAATACTTTTTCAACCTAAATGAGCTGCCCTAGCCCCTGAATTTCTGCTCCTCTCTCCAGCACAGCACCCTCCTGACTGAAAGGAGAATTGTAAATTCAAATCTGCTCTCCATGGCAGTTTCCTTTGAAGTGCTAGAGAAGACACAATTCTCTTCATTTTGAAAGCAACCCTAATAACCCAAGAAAACACTGCAGCAAATGTTTCATGTATTCGTGGGAACTATCCCACTGACACACAGGTAAAATGCACCTGGAGGCCAGGCTTTGCTGCTTCTTCACCTTTCACCTGTCATCTGTCTGTGCTTGCTGCACCAGTGCCACTGCAAATTACACTTTTTCCATTCATTTTAATTCCATATTTGGGCAATGGAAGGTCTTTCTTTAGAGTATATCTACAAAATTCATGGTGAAGGAGAGGGGAATTACTCAGATAATTTGATCGGTGTAGGCATGTAGTTTGAGTAATTGAACACAGAACCAGTGTGTGACACAAATCTGAGCTTTGGGCAGTGTCCTGTGGAATGCCTGCCTGAGTTGATCAAATTTCCTGGAAAATGGCCAAAGATTCACTTTTCTTTAAGTAGCAGCCACAGCATTGGGGTTAAATTTGGTTTGGGATCAATCATTGCTAGGTAGGTAGTGTATGAGATGATATTAAGGAAGTATTAGGACACATTCTAAGCCTCTTTCCCTATGAAACTAATGAAAGTTGATGCAAAAAGAGGTTACTATAAACCTCCATTAGTACCATGGAGCAGGTGCTCAATCCTACCCTCCCACACTGGCTACTACACAAAAGACGATGATCTTCATACAACTTAAGAGGATGCTGACCCTCTTGTCCACATGAGAAATAACATTTTACTTTGGAAAATGCCAAGCGTATTTGTTTAAGTTGCAATAGTACTGTGATAAACATTCATTTAAGAAGTTCACCTATACTCATCAATTACTAAAATTTAGCTACATTTTCTTCCCCCCTTCCCTCTCTCTCTCTCTTACCCATCTTTTCTCCCTCCCTCTCCACCTCTCTCATATGATTTTTTTTCTGAATCAATTGAGAAAAGTTGCAAACATCATGTCCCTTTATCCCTAAATTCTCCAGCCTTGATTTCATAAAAACAAAGACATTCTATTATGTAACCTCAATTTATTATCAAATTCAGGAAACTTAACCTTGACACAATAATATTTTCATAGAGTCCAAATGCAAATTCCCAGTTGGCCCAAGAGCATTCTTTAGAGCAATTTGTTTTCGAACTCAAGACCCAGTCCATGATTACATGTCGCACTTAACCTGGCAGCCAGGGAATCCTTTACTGGACCAGAACTGTGGGTTTTCTTTGCTTTTCATGACATTGACAGGGTTGAAATGTCCAGACCAGCTGTTTGTTGTACGTTCCTCAGCTGGGGGTTGTCAGAGTAGTTGTTAGATTCAGGCCATGCATTGTGGGCAGAACTGTGGCCCCAGTGGACCTGTCCTCAGAGCATCACAGAGGGGCCATGTGCTAGTTTGGCCCCCTGTTGGCAGTGTTAAGGGGCTATCTACCAAAACTCTCCACTGCAAAGGTAAAAGGTACTTTTTTAAAAGCCTCTATAAATTGTGGGTGAGGAGATGCATCCAGACCTCATTCAGGGTACTTGGTTAAAGAGTGGGAGGGATAAGCACAAAGTTAAGTGGGCCTCAATTCCCCCCATCACGGCTTTGGGGTGGTGGAAGACGCAGCCTCTTCTTTGTGGAAGGAAGAAGGGAGTGAACACATTCATGAACCTTCTACAATACAACACCAAACAACACAAAGGCAGGGCTGCTAGCGCTCGGCAGATACCCAGGGACAGAACATCTAACACTAAGGTAAGAGTTGAGATAGGCTTCCCAAAGACTGAAGTAGATTGAAGTTATATGTATACCAGAAAAACATGTAATTAAAGTTAATCCATTCCCGCGGTTGTGAACCCATTGCAAGTAGGACCTTTTGACGCTGTCCCTTGAGTTACGGTGTGACCCGCCTCAATCAGACTTATTCCTATTCCTGTCCTTAAAAGCAGAATGAAATTCAAAGCAAGAGGCAGGGAGCAGCCAGAAGCTGAACGTCAGGGTAAACTGGAAGGGAAGGGAGAGACCGGGAGAGGCTGCCACGCGCCCTGCCATGTAGCAAACCAAGAACCACGGATCACTGGTAGCCAGCGGCAGAACTCAAGTCTTCAGGAAAAAAGCATCGCTTTGATGATGCCTTGATTTGGACTTGCTTTTAACTTCGAAACCATAAGCTAATACATTTCCATTGTTTCAGTGGACCCGTTTTATGGCATTTGCTTGAGCAGCCTGGGAAACTAAAATAAATGGGTGGAATCCATAGGCAAATTACTCGCAATTATAATAAACAAGTCACAGAAGAAAAGATGCAAATAGACAATGAATACATATAAAAAGAAGCTCAACCATGATAGTTAGGAAAATGCATATTAAAAAATGAGTTAACATTTATAGCCCACCATACAATCAAAACCTTTAAATGTTGATAACATCCAGTGCTGGCAGGCATGTAAATTATAACCTCTTTGTAAAGGAATCTTACAGATGTACTTTTTTTTTTCCCCCGCATGGGCAGTCACCAGAAATCAAACTCAGGTCTCTGGCATGGGAGGCAAGAACTCTGACTGCTGAGCCACTGTGGCCCGCCCAAATGTACTAACATTTTAAATGTCAACACCCTTTGACCTAGGTCTCTACTTGAATCATTCCCTGAGATCAAGAAAGATGCCTGACTCTCTAAAGCCATCTCAGCTGGTGAACTCACTGCCCTTCCTGCTATGTGGGACATGACTCCCAGGGGTGTAAATCTCCCTGGCAAGGTGGGACAGAAATCCCAGGATGAGCCAGGACCTGCTGACATCATGAAAATGAGAAAACCTTCTTGACCAAAAGGGGGAAGAGAGAAATGAGACCAAATAAAGTCAGTGGCTGAGAGATTTCAAACAGAGTCAAGAGGTTATCCTGGAGGTTATTCTTATGCATTATATATCTTTTTTTAGTCTATGGTACATTCGAGTGGCTAGGAAGTACCTGAAACTGTTGAGCTGTGTTCCAGTAGCCTTGATTCTTGAAGATAATTGTATAATGATATAGTTTTTACAATGTGACTGTGTGATTGTGCAAACCTTGTTCTGATGTTCCTTTTATCAAGGGTATAGACAGATGAATTTTTAAAAAATGGATAAAAATAAATAAATAATAAGAGGGGGATAAAGGTAAAAATTGGATAGATTGAAACACTGTTGGTCAATGAGAGGGAAGAGTAAGGGTATAGGATGAATGAGTTTTTTTTTTCCTTTTTCTTTTCCTAGAGTGACACAAATGTTCTAAAAATGATCGTGGTGATAAGTACACAGCTCTGTGATGATTTTGTGAGCCATCGATTGCACACCATGTGTGGACTGGATGTATGTGAAGATTTGTCAATAAAATATTTTTAAAAAGAAGAAAGATGCCCGAAAACCGAGTGTAGAATTGTTGTCAGTAGCAACTAAAGTTCAAGCAATGTCACAATCTTTTATTTCTTTGAGTGAAATTTAATTTTGTCAGGACTCCCCAACCCACAAGCAATCCAGTATCAGTCATTTGGGGAATTCTGTCCCCTTCCTAGGGTCACCAAGGCCCTAGACGACGAATGTCATCCAGAACATTCCTAGAAGGGCCTCTAGTCTCCAGGCCAGCTTGGCCCCCAGAGTGTGGCCCGTAGAACCAGGAAAGTAGGCGCCTCCCGGCCTCTGGCAGGCTTGGCCACAAGGGCCTTGTCCAGCCTTCCCAGGCCCATCACACCCTCTTCCACACTGAAGCTCTGCCTCCCCCTGGGAAGACTGAGGGAAGCAGCTGGGGTCTCAGCACAACTCCTTTACTCTTGCCAGTGTCAGAGGAAACTCTCAAAGACTTGTCCCTCCCAGGAAGCTTGTTCCCCATGTCCCCATAGCTCCTCCCAACCCAGGATACCCCCACTCCCCACAAAAGCCTGGGTGGGGCTGGCTTCTGGCTGTCAGGACACAACAAGGTTCCCAGTGATCCTTCTTTGAGCGGAAGATGGAGACGGCCTGGACTGTGAACTCCTGACGGTAGGGGGCCATGTCCTTTATCCTGGCCCCTGCCCGGGGGGATTGAATTTATCACTGTATAACCCAATCAAATGTGGGCTATAAATTGGACTTCTCTTCCCTCCACACCAACGGGATGCCACCTCACGCAAGTACACACTGGAAATGTGTGGGTCCTCAATCAGTGTTTGTAGGATGAATGAGGAAACTAAGGGATGGATGTGGGGGGGTCATGAGTGAGTAGACGGATGGATGGATGGATGGATGGATGGATGGATGGATGAGTAGGTAGATGGATGGATAGAGCACTGAAGAAAATGTAAGGTTTTTTTGGGGGGTGGTGCATGGGCAGGGAATCAAACCAGGGTCTTCCACATGGCAGGTAAGAATTCTACCACTGAACTATGCAGGCATCCTAAAATGAAAGATTTTAAAAAATATTTTTATTAATAAAACAACATACAAACACAAACATTCTTACTATGCAAACATTCCATACATAGTATACAATCAATGGCTCCCAATATCATCGCATGGTTGTGTATTCATTGCCATGATAATTTTTTGAACATTTGCATCACTCCAGAGAAATAAAAAGAAAAAACTCATACATATCATACCCCTCGCACCTCCCACTCATTGACCACTGGTATTTCCATATGCCCAATTTATAAAATGAAAGACTTTAAAGAATGTTCAGTGCACACTGTTTTCAAGAAGGCCAGAACAGGGACTGCTTTCATTTCCCTGTCAGTAGCAGTGAAGCATCTAACAACCCTCTGGCCCTGGCCACCCTACTGTGTCCCTTATTTCCCCAAGGTCCAAGCCACTGACCTTAAGGCTCTAAAAGATTCTCAGAGAGCCCTGGGGCTGACCCGAGCTCTGCTCACTCCCAGGCCAGCCCTCACTGACCTATGCGCCACTTCATGCAGCAAGGCAGGTGACATGCATTTGGTGACGGAATGAAGGAATCAATCACTGGGAAAGTACAAAATACATCACCCTTAATTCCACCATCCAGAAACAGAGTAATAGCTAACAATTCTGCATTTATCTTTCCATTATTTTTAATTAGCACATGCACATTTACAATACAAATTGTTATATACCACTCTGTAATCATCTTTCTTCATATAACAATATATTATGAATAATTTTCATTGTATTCGTTGTTCTTCAAAAATAGAATATACCGTTACATGAATGTATTACGAGTCATTTAACCAGCCCCCTTTTGTTGCTTCCAATTGTTTATTCCTATAAGCCCCGCTATGACGGACAAACTTACAACTCCAGGATTATTTCCTTAGAATAAATCCTTCCTAGTAAAATTGCTCCATCAAAGGATGTGCAGAATCATAAGGCTTTTCTCGAGTGTTGCCAACTTGTCCTCTGGAAGGGCTGGGCTAAGTCACACTCCCACCGGCAGAGTGAGAGAAATTCACGCGTCTGTCGCATTAACCCGGTCTGGTTTCTAAGCAAACATATAAGCAAGTTGCAATTTGAGATGGGCCTTTTTTACAGGATGCAGGAACCCTTCCGACGCCCCAGTTTCCACTCCTCGTTCCCTCGCTGCATTTCTCCAACGCCCTCAGTGCCTCAACCCCATGCAAACGGCCTGTTGCCTCCTTAAGAACAATAATATGCTCCCCGCCATGGCTGACTGTTTGGCGTCTGAGAGGGGAACAGAAGCAAAGGGAAGGAACAACGTCTGCTCCCAAATATGTCTGCCCAACTGGTATCCGGAGGCAGAGCTGGGCCTGGGGCGTTGAGGAAGTGTTTGGGAGAAACCTGTCAGCATGCCAGACAGTTTTACTGAACGCAGTAAGATCAGCATACGTACATTTCTTATTTCTCATAGATGATCTCTGTCATTAGAAGTATCAATTTTCTCATTAAAGAAAATCGACACAGAAAGAATAAGGAAGGGAGTGGAGGCGGGGAGAGGACTCACTCACATTTCCATTTCCCAGAAACACACAGTGGAGCATGTAGTTGTATTTCTCTCCAGGCTTTTTTTTTTTCTTCTGTATAATGATCATTTCTTTTAGGTGGCTACTACAATTCAGCCATGCAGCAGTGTGTCTGTGTCCTTTTTATTTACCAATAGACTATAGGTATTTTTTTATGTTGTTACAAACTCCCAGTAAAGCTCATTTTAACGGCTGCATAATACTCCTTCAAGTGGTTTGGAAACGACTTAACTGTGTCCCCCTCTGGACACTAAGTTATATTTGTCTTTATCAATAGCAGTGTGCCCTGAGCATCGCCAAGTGTCCATGTCTGCTATTGTCTTGCTTTAAGCACATGACTATTATTGACATGTCCGCTTAAAGGAAAAGACACATTTAAAGACGCTGTGTGGGCCACCTTGGCGAACAATCAATCATGGGCTATAAACTGGCCTTCTGGAACTCTCTTTGCACTCCCCTAGTGGGACGCCACCTCACACATTTTTTTCAGCATGATGATGTCAAAATTGCAGAGCCCAGGGCTGCTGGCCAGTGGATAGAGTTATTTCTGGGCACTTCCAGAAGGAATCCCACAGGCATGCCTGCCTCCACAGACAGAGCTCAGCCCCCAGAGCATGGGGACTCTGCTTTCACAAGAACTTGTGCTTGCTGCAGACACAATTAGGAGAGAAAACAAACGCTCCATTTTGCTTTGCAGCAATTTCTCATTTCTGCTTATTAACGTCTTTGGCCACTTTGACCCTCCAGAGAGCCAGCTTTGGACTCTTGATGACAATCCTGGCTTCAAGTGCACAATTCCGTTTACAACCTCTTCCTCCTCTGCCGTGCACTAATGGGTAAGGTGGAAGTACTTAAGGAAATGGGAATTGCTTGGATGAGAAGTCGCTCCTGCTGGCTCACCATTGTTTTTGATGTAAAAAATGAAAAACGTCTGGGCTGAACAACTGAAGATAAATACAAATGGCCAGTAAACATAAGGAAAACCGTCCAGTCTCACTAATACTCAAAACAAAGAAAAATAAGCCACTAATGCATTTATGTCTCACATCTAATTAGCAAATATTTAAAAACACGCATGGTATGGTGAAATGGGTACTTTCTTAGACTGAGAAAGGAAATTCATTTACCCTTTCTTTTTTTCTCAAATATTTTTATTATTTTGTCACAACTCCTTAGACATAAATGAATGTGAATGGCAATTAATACTGAAAACTGAGTACTTGCCCAAAATCTGGCTGTAAAAAGGCAATTTCCCCATTAGGGGAATGCTTCCAAGGAAAGAGAACATGGAAAAAAGTCTCTGGGTCAGGTCTGGTTCCAGCTTCCCTGAGAATGAAGAGCCCCTTCAAGGAAGCCAGAGGGAGGGGTCACAAGGAAGTCCTGGGAAGCAGGGCCCACCCCCTGGCAGTATCTGGTGAGGGTGGGGCTTGGGCAAGTTGGGGTACCCAGCAGGAATACACAGGAGGGCACTGCTCTCTTTCCCTGCACCTGAGCTCACCACTACTTACTCCCAGCCTCCAGGGAGAGGTCCAGGCAGACCTCTGTGAAGTGAAATGAATGTTCTGAGCTGATCCAGGCAGCAGGGGCAGGGAAGGAGCAGAGGTCTCATCTGCACCTGGTCTAAGGGGACTCTTCCAGGCAAAGGCACCAGCGGGTGAGGCAGGTCATGCTGCTCTTAGCTGCTGCCTTCCACCGACTTTCAGCCACATCCTGGAGGGGCCTTTCCCCTCTCTTTTGGTGCTTCCTCAATTTCTTGTCTTCCAGATCTTCCTCTGTATTTACTTTGTTTTATTTCAGTAAAATGTAAACTCCAGCAGCTTCCTGAGTAACAGGTGCATGGGGTATAAATGTTTTTTGAGATTTTGCAAATCTGAAAATGTGTTTGTTTATTCTACCCTTAGATTTGATTGATAGTTAGCCTGGGTAGCATTCTGGGGTGGAAATCGCTTGCCTTCGATCTTTTGAAGGCATTGCTTGTTGTCTTTTGTTTTCCAAGGCTGCTTCTAGGTTGAGAAGTCCAAAGCTAGTCTGATAGCTGATGTTTTAAATATGACTTGTTCTCTTGCATTGTGTCGTGTTTTATTTCCTCTCTCTCTCTCACTCTCTCTCTGACAGCTCATAGCATTACTTGTCGTCAGTGCCTTGACGTTTCGTTGTGTGGCTCTATTTTGATTTGTTGTAAATTCATGAGACTTTTCCATCTGAAACCCATGTCCTTTTATTTTGGAAAATGTTTCTGAAATTATTTCATTTATTATTTTCTCCTGTCCATTTTCTTTCATCCTGCTTTCCGAACTTCTCCACTAATTTTCTGATCTTTTTTATTTTCCATCCTTCGGTGTTTTTGCTCTATTTTCATAAAGATTCCTCAACTTTATCTTCCAACCCTTATTTTTGCTTTTTCATTTCCAGTAAGGTTTTTTGTTTGTTTGTTTTTGTATGCTGTATGGAGGGGTCACATTTCACGATTTTTCCATGTGAGTGTCCCATTATTGCAGCACCATTTGTTGAATTTTCTTGGTTTGTTTTTTGTTTGTTTGTTTTGCTTGTTTGTTTGATTTGGGGAAGTAAATGGCCCGGGACATTTCTGGTAAGTTTTTAATCTACAAGAAATCTTTTTTTATTGTTTGGTTTTAAATTATTAATTTATGGGTGTTCTTTGTCTAATCTGTATAGAAACACTTTGTCTAATTAAAGTATTATAAATGCCTTATCCCCCTCTATGGCTTGCTTTTTAATTCTCTAAATGGTGTCTTTTGAGGAAAAGAAATTCTAAATTTTAATTAACTCCAATTAATTCATCTTTAATTCTGTAATTTAGTGCCACTTTGTGACCTATTTAAGAAATATTTGCCTACCTCAAAGGTCAGGACAGTATTCTCCTGTTTTCTTCTAGAAGTTTTATTGCCTTATCTTTCACACTTAAGTCTATGATGCATCTCAAATTTATCGCGTGTGTGGTGTAAGGGAGAGATTGGTGCTCTCTGGTTACTTGCTTTGGTCTCTTTCCTTCATGTTAGAGACTTTCCTTAGGCGTCTGGCCACCCTGGGCCATCTTTTCATAGATGTGAGGAACTAAAAATCTGTTTAGAGCCTCTGAATATGTGGGTAGAGAATGTCAACTATGAACTTCCCTATAAGTTAACCTAGAAAACCTACACTTCAGTATGTTTCACTCTTTCCTCCTGTGCTGGACAAATGTCCTAAAGAAGACTCTGAGTCTTGGCAGCCCCAGCCTTGTTTGTCAGAATTCCAGGATCTTGGAAGGGGAGAACTGGGAATCTCTGTGGACAGCCTGCCTCTGTCCACCTAATTCCTCCGGTTTGCCCAGTGCCCCCATCATGAACGTGGCCCAGTGGACCAAGCCTGAGTCACTCTGTTTCACTTTCTCCAGAGAATAACGTCCAGACTTCTGCAAGCTAGTGGAGGATGGGGAGGGGGTCACCCAGTCCCGGCCAACACAGGAGGGGAGGTGATCTAGGGATCTAACTGCTTCTAAAACAACTCCCAGCTTCCCAGGACTCACCTGGTACTGCTACTCCTGCAAGTTTTGAGGATTTGGCCACATGCATTGAGTTGATTTTAGGTTTTCCCCACTGCCAGCTGAGGATTTGGCCTTCTCAAATCTGCTAAAGCTGTTACCACTCATCCATCTGTCTCCAGCTTCCCAGATTGTGCTGCTGTTCTCATGTTCTCCCTGTCCTTGCAAGTTTATGCTCTAGAGAAAGAATTCCTCTGTCATAGTGGGGGAAGAGGAAGCAAAATGAGTTTTGTGTGTTCAATCTGCCATCTTTACCTGGAGGTCGATATAAACTTCAAAAAGAAAAAGCAATCAACAGTGTATATCAAGAACCTTAGAAATATTCATACCCTTTAATGCCACTTCTAGACTTCTAGGAATTTAACCTAAAGAAATTATCGGAAATATGGGGGAAAAGTTTTAGTTTGGTATTCATTGCAGTGTTATTTTTACAAAGCAAAAAAAACTGAAAGCAAACTAAATACCCCACAATCTGGAACTAGGTTAGAAAGGTAAAGAACATCCATATGATGAAATGTAAAAAGTCATTAAAATAATAACTATGAAGAATACTTAATGATGTGGGAAATGTTCATAATATAATCAGCTAGTGTTAAAAGGATATAGAACTATATTTTCAATTTCATCCCAATTCAAGGAAGAGAAAAAGAGAGAGAAGTCAGAGGACACACATCTGAAAAGGAGAGGAGAAGAGAAGGATTTGGAGAAAAATAAAACGAGCACCAAAATTTTTAACCATAATTATCTTTAAATCTTTATTATTGCTATAATCAGAAAAACATAACTGTTTTGGAATTTAAAACAGGGTCTTGCCTGGCTTCCGCCATCCTGACACCTTTTCATCTCCCTACACCTGAAGTTTGCATGCATGCCTCCATGGCATTACTCGTGAAGTCTTCTCCCCAGGACATGCTTTCTTCTGGCTAACTCCTACATAGCCTTCAATACCCAGTTCAAGTATCATTTCCTCTGAGATCCCTGTTCACTCCAAGCTGAGTTGGGAATCCACTCTTAAATTTCTAATCCCCATGTACATGTCTTTTTTATAACACCTTCTACACCATTACAGGCAATGATTTTCTTTTCTGCATACTTCTGGGGGTGGAGCATGTCTTGTTCATCTTTCTGTTCTCACTACCAGGCAAGGAGCTGCGCAGAAAGCAACGCTTCACTAATAGCAATCATAAGGCTTTGGATGAATGGAGTTGACTGGAATGGGGTGAAGGAATGAGCACCATTTTCATGGACTGCCCTCCACGGCGTGGTCGTGGGTTAATCTATGCTCTCCCACTTCTCCGTGACCATGGCAGGCCTAGATGCTGAACCCACAATGCCAAGCTCAAGATCTCCATGTTCACCTGGTGACACCTACCCAAATTAGAGTTCCAAAGTTTAAGAGGAAATAATCTGCAAACATCTGTAAACTGGCCTCTCAGACCAATCTCAGAAGAAAGTGGCGGATACCCTAGGCCACAGCTGCAGTTGACAAGAGTAGCTCAAAGCACAAGGCTCTGTAATAATTATCATTATTTAACATCATTCCACAAAGAACCATTAGAGGAACAAGCCTTGAAATTAGAGTCAAATGACTCCCCCTTCTCTTCAATCTACACATCCAAGACCCCAGCCGCAGAGCAAGAGGGGTGGGGAAACTGGGCTCAGTTATACTGTAATTATTTCTAACTCTATCCCCAACCCCAAAATACCATCTTGTCACATGGCTTGTCATTTTCACACTGCTCATTCTATCATAACTTGTCATGTTATCCCAGCTTTTATTTCAGTTCTCATGGAGCACATGTATTCTTAGTGGCATCATGGCTCATGCTGGAAGATTCTTTTGAGAAGCTGCCGGAACTTAGTCCTGCTTCTGCTCTTGCCTCAGCTGGCTGGGGTACACTGCCGCTACAACATGAGCTTTCTGTAGTCGTGGGGACGTGGACCAGCCCTGCCCACAGGCCTGTACCACCAGCTAGCATGAAGCATATGGACACCCTGAGTCACTCTGAAGTGCAAAGAGAAACCCCTCCCTGCTGGCAATACTCTGGGCCATCAAACATGGGCCAGACTTTCCAGGGAGACATCTGTAATGGACTCTGACATCCACTCTGGGCCCCTCAGTTTCCATTCCTCTTCCTAATAGCAGTTCACTCTCTTTTTCAGAAAGCACTTTTTCACCTGTGGGATTCTAGGCACAGCCAACCTCCCCCAAGCTGAGGAGAGATGTGTGGCTCACACTAGATAGACACGCATGCACCTGCATGCACACATAAATACACATGTGTGCACACCTGTACATGCACAAACACACACACATGCATGCGCACACACAAACGCACTCATGTGCACAAGCTTGGACACACACTTGTGCACGCAAGCACACATGGACAGGCATGCGCACAAATACACATGTGTGCACACCTATACATGCACAAACACACACCAATGCACACAAGTGCACATGCATGACACACTTGTGCACACGTGCATGCACAAACACGTGCACACAAACACATGTGTGCACATGCACAAATGCGTGTGCATGCACACACAAACACACATATGCACACATGCACAAACATGCACGTGTACATAGGCATAGCTACACTCAGCTGCCTCTCATCAGACACACTCCTCTATCTCTCCTGGAAATTGTGCTTTTCTTCCTTCAAGGCTCTGTTAACACCTTCTCTACAAGCTCTCCATCCCTAATCTAAGTGAATCCCTCCCCCTTCTCCTAGTGCCTTTTATAGCTCTTGATGCACATCCCAGCTGTCTCAGTTCACAGGGTCCACCACGGTGACTGTGCCTCCTATGAGATGACTCACAAGGAGAAAAAGAACTAGCACCCATCCTTTAGTTTCCTCAGCTGCAAAATGGGTATAATCCCAAAAGAATTGTTGTGAGAATTACGAGTTAATCGGTGCAAAGCATGTAAAACACAGCCTGACACACAGAAAGGGCCCACGTGGTTTAGTTGGTGTCTGCTGTGAGCCAGGCGCTTTCCCTGTGTGGTCTCGTTCATTTCTCATCACCAGTCACAGTCACCTTTACAGAGGGGAAGACGAAGGCTTCTGGGGCCAAGCACGTGCCCCAAGTCAGAGAGTCGCTAAGCAGAGTCAGGAGAGGTACCCCAGGTTCGATTGCCTGCAAACCCCACCTCCTTCCGCTCCAGCTGCACCGCCCGCCTCAGGCCTCGCCCTGATTGGACAGGGGGAATTGTGCCAGGCCCCGCATGCTGACTTTTTTGGGGAGAAGGAAATGACCAGGGTAACCCATCTCCTTAAGAAATCCCCCCAGTTTAGTAATTTATGTCACAATGTAGGGGAACTCCGGGTAGACCTTCAACACCTGCTACTCCAGTCCCATCCCAGCTTTCTAGAGGTCCCGGGCGGCAGGTTTTGGTCCCAGGCGGGCCACGGAGGGACTCCAGGCGGGAGCTGAAAACCAACTTGGGTAACCTAAAGCAACGTGGTTCTTTCCAGGGTGGGCCTCAAGGTGGCTGGTCTCCGCAAAAGAAAGCCCCTCCCCAGAGGCCCCACGTGCAAAAGCGACGCCCCCCTCCCTGGAACTCCGTGCTGGACCCTGGGCCCCCGAGCTGCCCTCCCTTGGCACCCACTGTCCTTGGCAGCCCCGGGCCCAGGGAGCAGGGGTTAGCTGCCTTGGTATCTGGTTTGCCCCGGAGCGTCAGGGCGCTGTGCAGCGGAAGGACGCGCGGGGCAGGGGCTGGGCTGAGTGAAGGGCCCAGGACCCGCCCCCCCCACCCCCATCCCGAGGCCCAGCGGGACCCCGCCCCTAGCGGGACAAAGCCCGGAACTCGCTGGGGGGGGACCCCCCCCCCACGCAGATGCACGCACAAGGCCCCCTGACGTCCCTTTGCAGGCCCTGGGGGCACAGGGAAGCTGGATCCCCCCACTACCCCGTTCACGACTGTCATTCCCAAACAGGAACTCTGTAGGACTGAAGCGTTGACTCCCGGTTCCCTACCCCACCCTGACCCCTGGTATTTTTGTTTCTGACTCCATCAACTTGCTTCTAGGTAATTTCTAATTTGCCCTATCAGTGTGATCCCACAATATTTGTCCTTTTATGTCAATGTCCATTTTGACCAAACAGCTTCAAGCACTGGTCTTCTGAGTTTTTGCTTTCTGATCCCAAACCCAGAACATATCTTCTCTCTCTCCCCTTCCCTTTTTCTCTCTCTCCTCTCTCTTTCTCCCGTTCTCTCTCCTGCACACACACACATACCCACCCACACAGAAACATTCATTATTTGTTAAAGCGTGGCTGGCAGTTTCTTCCTAAAAGTTATTACCAAAGAAAAAGAGTAGGATTGCCAGATAAAATAACAGGATGCCCAATCAAATCTTAATTTCAGATAAGCAAAAGAATAATTGTTTATCCTAAGTACATCCCAAATATTGCATGAGATATACTTACGCTAAAAAAGTTGTTTATTGTTTTTCTGAAATTCAAATTTCACTGGGTGCCCTTCATCTTTATTTACTAACTCTGAAAACCCTGCCCAAAAGCTGCTTATTTCAGGCACGATGAAATGGAGGCACCCAGAGGGGCAGGGTGCTTGGGAAATCACAGCCCTCAGAGGCCCAGCCCTAGGCCAGTTTGAAAAAGCTTGCAGCCCATTCAAGGCTTGTCTGCCAGGGTCACCTTGCCTGTGTAATGTCTTAGGAAAAATTCACCGAAGGTAGACAGAATCTTGATGTTAAAGCACCTCATCCCAGCTGTCCTGGTCTCCCTCTCTCTGTTGCCCACCTCTCCCCTGGCCCCCTTCTCACCCCTCCCACACCACATTGCATCATTTGATGAGTCATTTCCCATCTGAAAGCCTTTGGATGACCCCTTTCCTGCTCCCAGTCAACACTGTTCTCGTTAGCTTCACCCCTCCACCCTGGGAGGGAGGGCATTGCAGCACCCCTGTGGGGTCTCCCCAACTCTAGCCTCACCCGGTGCTGCCCAGCTGGTCTTCCTAAGGCACGCTTCCATGCTATCCCCTGCTCAGCAAACTGCCCTGGCTCCCATTGCCCACTGGATACATTGTCAGTCCCTTATTCTGGCATTTAAGTCTCACTCCAGTCCATGTCCCCCTCCCAGTCTCCCCACCCTTTCACACCCCTGAGCTCCTCCTGGTATGTGTCCCCTCCTCGCACTCTGCCTGGAATGCCCGCTGTCCTTTTCTCAAGGACCTATGTCCTACATGTTCATCAAGCCCAGGGTATTTTCAGTCCTTGCACACATCACTCTCTGCAAAGGAGCTCGTTCGTTTGTTTATTGGTTTGTACACTGTCTGCCTTGGCTCCTCTCCCCCATTACAGTGTAAGCTCCCAAACAGCAGAGACCTTGTAGCCCAGGGCGGTGATCAGGAAATGCTTATTGTTAAATGAATACAATGCTGCCTCTTCCAGGAAGCCCTCCTGATTTCCCCCAGCACCCGCACAACATTAGCACAGCGTTCCTATTACAGAGTGTCTTATTTCTAACCCTAGATATCAAGTTCCTAGAGGGCAGAAGCCAGGCCGTATTCTGTGCAGATCATGGGTCTCTGTATGTGGAACAAATACACCTGAGACTGCATGAACAAGTGTGTGCTGTGAGGCTTTGTCCCTGCAAGCCACTGAATGCTTTGTAGGACACTGAGGTTCCAGGCTCTCAGCAGTAGCTCTCCCCTGCTTCTCCCTCCAGGCTGGCTGGGATCCAGACCCCTGCCTTCACCTCCTTCACACCCTGGCCTTCACTGCAAGGAGCCATAGGACCACCCTGGGAAATAGCGGGTCCCCTTTCCAGGTTTGTGACCGGACCCACTCAGCGGGGAGCAGAGCCTGTGTTTGAGGCTGCATCACCACCCAATTCCCAGGGGAGGCCCTGGGTGGGGGCACGGTGTAGGTGGGAGGGCGAGTGGCGGTGCACGGGTGCAGGTTGGGGGGCAGCACCTGTGGGAACTCTGGACAGGTTCAGAGTCTGGGAAGGGAGAGGCACAGGGTTTGGGGCACGATGAGTGTACGCGCCTTGTTGTGCTCAGATCCTGACCTTTCTCTGGTCCCCGTCCCGGGGGGTGAAGAGAATGCAGACATAGGTCCGTGCAAATCCACGCCCGGACCCCAGACCCCAGGACACCGTGGGAACACCACAGCACGCCCAATCACACCATCGGTGTGCCTGAGTGCCGGGGAATTCAAAAGGACAGTCACGAGAGGGGCACCATCTTCCTCCAATTCATTAGCTCAGCCACCAGTTCCTGGGTGATGACCCTCCAGACACCCGCCGGGCCCCTGCCATGTGGTAGCTCATCTCTGCCCCGCGGCTCGCACTGCAGATGTGGAAATTTGGGTTCCGAAAAGTGATGGGACCTGTCCAGGGTCTCAAGGTCTATCTGATTCTCGCACCCTTAGTGTCCCCATGCCTCTTTATTAGTTTTTGATCATGTTTTATTTGAGAAAAACGTGTGCCTATAGATGCTCTCCTAGGATATCTAGATGTAGACAGACTTAAAACTAAAAGGCCAAGTGGGAAAAGCATCTTTTGTTCCGTCATCTGTTGCTGAGGGCCAGTCACGCACAGATCACAATGGTCCAAAGCTGAGCGAGAGCTGTCAGCTCCCAGGCAGTTCGTGGTCCCGCAGGGAACAACGGTAAGAATAGAAGCCAAAGTGACCACGTCCTCTGTATGGCCGGGTAGCCATTGTTCCGGTTCCCCGACTTTTCCTTCACCCTCTCTGCAAGGTTGGCATAAGGTTTGCACGCACACACAAGGACAGATCACACACCAACCCTTACACACGGACCAGAAGGTAAAAGGAAACCCTCCATGTTGCAACCAGCATCATTTTGTTAACGTGTCTTGGTTTCACTTTGCTCATCACAGACTCGTGTGTGTTCTCTTTCTTGCCTCACCTCCCTTCCTTTCCATTTTCCCAGCTCTGACAGCCCTGTTAGGAGTGCATGGGAATAGTCGGGCTGGCTGAGAGCTATCATTAGAATTGCTCTGATATTATTTAAGACAGGACTCATTAAAGCAAAAGAATAAAGAGCCAGATGATAGCCAGGGAAGCAGTTGTCTGGGTGCCACGTCACAAAATACTTCGTTAGTGTTCCTAATTAATACTAACAACTGTCGCGAAATAAAAATATCACACCCTTTAAGATCCGCCTGCCTATCAGGCGCTGTTCTAGTTGAAAAGCCCTCACGTCTGTTTCACTGTGATCCCTTTCTGAAATAATTGGTGTGGTTTGATTGATAATGTGGAGTCCTCTTTAAAAGAAAACACACTATTTCTCATAATCAGAGCTGGAATGCATAATGAGCTCACTGGTGGTGCCTTTAGCATTGGGTCTGTCAAAGCACGCGGTTATTTCCATATTGATGCAAACTAAGATATTACACTCCCTCATTATGTTGACGTGCCACATCTTTCAACAGTCAGCTCCGAATCATACATTCCTTGCAAACAAAATTACCTTCATTTTCTCCTTTGGTTCAGCGGAGCTAGCAGTTAAAATGTGCCCTAACAAGCTAATCAACTAATTTTTAGAATATGTTGGAACCGTTTAATATTCTAAAAGAAAACAGGAAAAAGTTGCTAATGGGTCTGCAGGCATAAACAGAAATAAATAGACAACTGGTTCATTGAACATTAGCATACTTACGTTTGAGCCAGTCACAGTGGAATTCATTTTGCAAGTCAAAAAAGCAGCATCTATTTGTATCCGTAAGCCAAACAACCTCATTTACTCTGCACATACTTGAGTAGATAACCTTGGTGTGAAGGTAACAAGGAAAGGAGAGAAGATTCTTTTAAAGAATGGTGTGTTTTCTCCAGGGAAACCAGCTCAGGGAAGAGCTGAGCTTTGCAGCATGAGGTCGGGCCCCCTGGCTCTGCCAAGAAGTCCAAGAGCTCAGAGACACCCCAAAGTTAAGTGCAGCCCAAGGAAGAGGATGGATGAGTTTCTATGGCAGGCATTAATAAAGGAGCCTGGAGAATACCTGTTGACCCAACCTGGGGTTGGCCCAGATTGGTTGAGAGGAGCATAAACAGGTCTGGACAAACCTGACTTTGAATCCCAGATCCTCTGGGGTCTCACTAGCACTCCCCTTGGGCAGGTGGGCCTCATGGTCCTCATTGGAACGCAGATGGGGGCAGGGAACGGCTCCTCCTCACAGGGACAGGGTGGGGGTTAAGTAAATGGATGTAAAAGGCTCAGTACTTGGTGAGCCCTCCTTGGTGTTAGAGATCACCTCCTACTCCTCTGTTGGGACCCTCGTACCCTCCTCTCCAGGCAAGCCTGATCCCCTTCCGATTTCCAAATATGCCCATGAGGTCCCACCTTCCTGCCTTCACTCCTGGCCTGCCCTACTTTCCTCCCTTACTGCCCTACCCCACCAGAATTCTGCCCATCCTCATCCCCAAGGCCCTTCTCAAATATACCAACCTCTCCAAGCCTTCCCCAATCCCCACTTAACTCACCCCGCCAACAGTCTCCCCTAACCTGGAAGCTCTGACAACATTTTCATTGAAATTGCATGCGTGAGCATCTTCTCCTCTGAGTCAGGAGTACTCAAGGCCAGCGACAAGTCTTGTTTCTTTTAATATCAACGTCGAACAGGGCACCTGACACGTAATGGATACCCAGCCCATGTTTGCCAGATGGACAGTTGAATGGATGGATGGACAGATGGGTAGATGGATGAAGGAGAGAACTTTATTTACACATTTTTAATAGTACTCTCCATAGTTCACACTGGGCCACAGTCATTGGTGTATGGATTTTCATTCCTCTTACTACATGGTTCCTAGGAGGCCCTGCCCATCTCTGCCCAGTCTACCCAAGCTCATTCCTGGGCCTAGAAGCCCTCCACTTTCCACTGAGTCCCCCGCACAATTGGAATGCCCTTCACACGGTGGGGGTTACCTACGTGCAGGGGTGAAATTCAACATCTTCAACAAGCCATCCCCAGCATGGGCAAAGGGCACAGAGGCTGGCAGATTTGCCATATAGATGTGTCCTGACGGCAGGTCAGCCCCACTTCTAGATCTCCTCCATCCAGGACCTGCCCAGCCTGCGGTCAGGCCTGCCTCTCTGCCACCAACAGGTGCCCAGAACAAAGCCGCTGTCACTCAGTGGAGGCCGAATGCAGATGACAAGCTGTCCCAGGCTAGCCAGGCCACACTGTGATGCTGGGTGGCCCCCGCTCCTCTGGGTGGGAATGTGGTATCCAAGCCCACCCCATCGCCACGTGGTTCTTATCCTCAACCAACCCAACTTCAGACAGCAAAATCAAGGAGTGGCATTATGTCTTCTGTCACTGATCCTAAAAGCTACTGTTTTAAAATCTAAAATGAAATATGGTCTGCTAGGCAAAAGCTCAGTGTTTTCCCCAGAGATTTTATTGTACCTGGCTCTTAACATAGGACCCATAATATGATAGAATATACCTCCCCTTTTACATAGAATTTTTATAATATTTTATTATGAAATAATTTTAACTTAGCGAACAGTTGCAAAACTAACACAAAACCCACGCAGAGAACTCCAACAAATCCCCACCCAGATACCCAGATCTAGCAACTTTTAATATTTCATCACAGTGCTGTGTCATCTATTTATCCATCCATTGATTTATCTCCTGTCTATATATTTTCTAAACATTTGAGATTAGTCATATTAATCATGCTTGAACACTTCATACTTTTCCATGTCCATTTCCTAAAAGCAAAGATATTCACTTATGTGACCACCTTAAGTACAATAATCGAGTCCAAGAAATTCAACACTGATATAAAGCTTACAGCTTGTGTTCCAAGTTTTCATGTCCTAATAATGTCCTTTTGGACATTTTTCTTTCCATTATCCATTATCAAGATCACATACTGCATTTATTTTTCATTGTCTCTTTAATCTCTCTCTCTTTTTTTTTCCAAATAATTGTAGGAACAGATGTATAACATGGACTTTCTCATCACAACCACTTCCAAGCAAACTAACCAGTGGGTCTGATCCATTCACAATGTTGGGCTACCCTCACCACCATCCATTACCAGGACTTTCCAGGACCCCAACTAGAAACCCTGCACCCATTACCCTTTGCAGAGCCTTTTGCCCATCACTTGACACTTGCATGATGTGGTGGTTTGGAGCTCTAGGAACCCCAGAGAAACATGCTCTTAAATGTAATCCATCCCTGCGGGTGTGAACCCATTGTAAGCAGGACCTTTGGATGCGGTGGCTTGAGTTTAAGGTGTGCTCACTTCAATCAGGATGTGTCTTAATCCTCTCCCTGTAGTTCTTTATAAGCAGGATGAAAATCACATCGAGAAAGCCTCTGAGGGAGCAGCCAGAAGCTGTAAGTCAGTGGCACTCGGAAGAAAAGGGAAAGGCCAGGATAGTCCGCCATATGCCCAGGGCCGAGAATCGCCGGCAGCCAACCCCGGAAGTCCAGTCCTCAGAAAGAAACCAATGCCTTGGTGATGCTTTGATAATGACTTCTCCTAGCCTCAAAACTGTGACCCAATAAATTCCCACAGTTTAAGGCAATCCATTGCATGGTATTCGCATTAGCAACTAAAACACACATACTTTGTCCCATTGGATTGGCTCACTCTTTACATCAGACGCAGAGACTCTGTGCAATGACCCCACTTTCCAGAGGGGGACTGCCGAGTGTCCTTGAAGTTGAGTGATTTGCCAAACACTTCTCCAGAAAGAGCTGGAGCCAGGACTGAACCCAGGGCTTGGGCCTAGAAGCAGTTTGTTTTTCGGGGGCCCGGGGGCCCCTCTAAAATCTGTGAAATCCACTTGCCACTGAGCAAATAGCTCGGATCTTCCTGCTCCTGCCAATCCCAGCCCCAAGGCCTGAGGAGCCCGGATGGCAGGAGTGGGAGGGCTGGAGCAGGCCCTGCAGCCCCAGCAGCTCGGCCAGGGTGAGTGATGGGCCAGAACCCAAACTGACTTCCTCCCCGTGGAGGACTTTCAGGAGATTTGCATAATTTACTTCCTTTAGAAAACAGTCATGTAAATTTATAAATACAGCCTTTTTCTTTCTCTTTTGAAAGAAGTCAATGGACAGCAATTGCTAACCCCTAACTGACATTCAAGGAGAAGTAAAAACCTCACACATCGACTTGATAAACTTTCAGAGGTGATTGCTGCAACCACAGCATAAGAAAGGATTTGCTTTACCTCACTTCACTGTTGAGGACTGGAAAGCTGAAAAAGAAGGAGAACGCTCTGCTGGTAAGGATGAGGGAAGCAGGAGCAGGGGAGGGTGGTAGGAGGTAAAAGGGAAAGTGAGTCTTCCTCCCACTTCACCGCCCTGTGGTAATAGGTGACCATTCCACGGGAAATCCTAGAATCACTATCTAGAAGGCAGAAATCTTATCCCATTTACTCACCTTACTAAGGCAGGGAGGTTAATTGCCCTATTTTTGCTTTTCTGATTTATATGTAAGAAAACGCAAAAAATAAAAGCTATTTGAAGAACCAAGCTTCAGTTTCCTAGAAAGGGGCCATAAGAAGTCATCACAAATAGGCCCTCTAGGCTACAGGGGGAGGTCAGAAGACAGCAGGATTTGCTTTAGCTGGAGTGCCAGCAAATAAACTCCCTGAGGCCGTGGCAACAAGACCGTGCAACGTTACAGATGCAGAAAAGATACAGGTCGGTGTTGTGGGCATGCTCCTTCCTTTGTGCCGAGGGACCTCGCATACCCACGTGTGGAGACGTTGTCATAGAGACGGTAGCACACCCTCTGGACCTGTGAGACAAAATGACCTCAGGCGTCAGAGCCGCCAGCTGGGTGGACCAGCTCAAGGAGAGGCAGAAACTGGGCAGCGGCAACCAGGCCCACAGCCCTACCAGGACGGGTCCTCTCTGGGGTCCCCGGGCGAGGCACTGAAGTGGGTTGTCCATGTAGGAGACAGAGCTTCGACCCCCAAGAGGTGCCCAGGCTAGAAAGAGTCACGGGATTGGCTGTCAATCTCCCTTGCCCAGGGGAGGCCAGTGCCAAGTGCTTGAGACAGAGGCAAAGCAGAAGTTGGGGAGTCAGAGGACGGAGCAATGAGTCCGGCTGCAGAGACCAGGGATGTGTCTCTCGAGGACAAGGACATGGACTCTCAGTCGGCAGCTGAAGGGAAGGAGGTGACCAGCCTCTTCCATTGTGTTGGAGCGTGTGCAAGCGGGAGGAGCGAGAGGCGCCTCTGGAGGGGAGGCTGGCTCCAGAGAGGGGCGGGGACGGGGTGCTGGCACAGGGACAATGGGTTAGTGGGCGGGGTGTGGGGGAGACTCAGCCAGCGCAGTGAGCCCCGAGCCCCTCCCCCTCGTCCTGGTTGTGGGCCCACCAGCCACCCATCCCTCCCTCAGAGGGACCCGCAGAGACACACAGGTGCCAGGGGCCACTGTCATTCACTACGGGAGGTGACTGCAACGTAGTGAAGATGCCCGAGCTGGACCCAGGCTGTGAGTCAGAAAGGTCCTGGGTGCGGACCAGGTACGTGAAGGTGAAAGAACAGGTCTGCTCTGAGCTGAGCCCGCCGGGAGCCCGGTGCGGTCAGCTGGACCCCGGGTGGGAGTTCTGTGTTTCAGGAGCAATCAGGACCTAACCACATCCACGCCACTCTTTGGGGCCCAGTGTGGGACCTCCAAAATTTTGCAGTGGGAAGGGAAAAAGTACCGGACCCTGGCCATAGAGGCAGCCAAGTGCTGGGACCTCCTCCAAGGCAGAGGGAGTTACCCATCAGCGCCCAATGTGGGGGAAGGGCCTCCTGTTCCCACCTACTCCTAGAGCTCTCGGGGTCACCTTCAGATCTCACCCGCCCAGCGGTCTGCAGACTCGCCAGGGATTCCCACCCTGAGGCGCTGTGGCTGCTTCCCTCAAAATGGTCTTATTGAACATGGCATTCTGTCTTGTTTATTAATCAGTTAACATTTTCCCAGTGCTTTGATGATGAAAGGAGCTACTCAGGAGCTAAGTTTCTATGGTTATTTCTGCCGTTATTCATATCATGCCGTGTAGACAAAGCTCTACAGCCCTGTGGATGGTAGTGTGCTTTAGACAAAGACCAAAGTCCTGCCCCAGAGCTGGAAGATTCCAACACAACAGCAAAAACAAAGCAAAACAAAACACCAGCAGAACAGAACGCAGACACACCGGACATTCAGCAGGCGGGCGAGGAAGCCCAGAGTCCCAAGGAGTGAAGGCCATTGGCCCCGTGGCCACCGAGGCATGAGAAGCATCATGAAATTACAGCCCCAGGACCAAGGAGCCCTTTCATTTCTAGTGTGGCTGCTTCCCTGGGACTCGGGGTGGAGGCTTCACATTGTCCCTATAGCTTCACCTGGGCACCCTGGTTGCAGTGAGACTAAGGACATGCTCCACCCACTGTCCACTCCCACCTGGCCCAGTGCTTGCCTTTCCAGTCTTGGCCTCTCCCTGCCAGAGTGATCCTGATATTACTGGAGTGTAATGAGATAGAGAACATAGTAGTCTCTAAGCTGGTGGCACATGAATTTCTTTCAGGGAGACTCCCACCTTTATTGGGAAAAATTAATTGACAAAGCCACTTAGAGTGGTGAAGATCCCAGGAGACTGAGGGTGGGAAACTGCCCTTTGAAGATAAGAGCTTGTGATGGTCGGGTTCAGGTGTCAGCTTGGCCAGGTGATGGTGCCCAGTTGTCTGGTCAGGCAAGCACCATTCTCTTTTTCCTTCTCTTCCCCACACTTGCAATACATACCTGACCTGAGAGGCATGTAAGTTTATAATCTCTGGTCCACATAATCTCAAAGGTCTCATTTATTCAATCAACCAATATTTGTTGAGTCATTTATATGCCGAGCCTTGTGCAAGGCACCGGGGATCCCAGCAAGAGCAAACACGGTCTCCTCCTCACCCACTGACACTTGTGATGGTTGGGTTCATGTGTCAACTTGGCCAAGTGATGGTGCCCAGTTGTCTGGTCAGGCAAGCACTGGCTTAACCATTATTGCAAGGACATTTTGCAGCTGATTAATAAACCAAAAGGCTGCTTTATTAAATCCCCAGTCAGTTGATTGCATCTGTGGCTGATTATATCTATGATCAACTAAGGGAATATCTTCTGCAACGAGAGAATCCAATCAGCTGGATTTAATCCAATCAGTTGAAGACTCTTAAGGGAGAAGAGAGAACTTTCTTTTCTTCTTCAGCCCCCAGCTTGCCTCTCCTAGAGGCATCCATCAATGACCTTCATCAGAGTTACCATCTAGTGGCCTGCCCTACAGAATTTGGACTTGTGCATCCCCACAGTTGCATGAAACATTTTTATAAAAACTCATATTTACAGATATCTCCTATCAGTCCTATTTCTCAAGGGAAACCTGACTAATGCAGAGCTGGAGGGGTAGGGGAGAGGAGAAGGGGAACAGGGAGAGTGCAGATAGGGAGAGGGTAGAAGGCCATGCAAACTGGAGTACAGCACTTTTACTCACTTCAGTAAAGTTGCCATTTTCGTGAAATGCCTGGTCCGATGGATCTTTTATGGAAACCAACGAAGGAGCTGAATTTCATGCAAAGGTTATGGGGGAGGCAAAGGGTCATCTGCAGACCCCTAAGGGAACATGAAGAAGAAAGCTGTGGGCAGGGCTCCAGGTTCTCCATGGTCATGAGGGTTTAAGCCAGGGTTTACCTAAATCTCTGCCTGGCAGAGAGGCCCAGGTCACACCGAAATATGAGATCCAAGCACCAGGGACCACATCAGCAGAGAGGGAGTTGCCGAGATGGTAGCAAAGCTTAAGCTTTAGGGCCCCTCCCTTGCAGGAGCCCCTTCCAAGGCAGTAGGACAGCCTCAGCAATTGTGTTTTCTTTTCAAGAGGCCTCCCAAATGCATAAGCTTCAGGTCACACACATCTGGGTCCTCCCGAGCGCTTTCTTCACCATGTGTGGTCAGAGCCTCCTAGCACCGGCCTGGTACACACCTGCGTGGATGGACAGAGGGATGGAAGAGAGGAATCACAGATGCATGGACTGTTGGATAAAGGGAGGGGAGAAGAGAGTGTTGAGGGATGGATGGGTGGAAGGGAATATGGGGTAGAGGTGAAACACCTATGGCCAATTTAAAAGTGAAGTGAAGATTCCATTTTAATCCAATTTGCACAGACCAAAAAATAAATATTTTAGCTGGAAGGAATCTCAAAGATCATGTTGCTTAAATCCCTCGTTTTTTACACACCAGGATGCTAAAAGCCTCACATAAAAAAGAATCTCCAATAAAGAGCCAACCACAAAAAAAGAAGTGTGGGCAAGAAGGTCGCCTTGGCTACGGATCAAACATTAAATATTGTCAAAGCAGGGAAAACCAACCACAAGTTCTGTTTACATTTCTAGTTTCAAGGTTAACTATTTGTTTTTAAAGTCTCCACCTTGATAGTTCATTAGCACTATTAGTAAATTTAAAAGTGCCTTGAATTTCAAGGAGACTGTTTTCTTTCTTGAGCCTCCCATAGCACAGCACAGCCTAGGGCCAATGAGACTTTTTCATTTGATGTTTCTGGTAGAGTTGTAACCAGCAGAGGGTTCCCTGTGCACACTCACAGCTCCATGAAGTGGGCCAAAAGAAAGGAGCTGGGGTGCTTCAATAATCTCCTCTGCTTGTTTTCCTCATTGCTCCTAGATTTTGAGAAGAAATCTGCTGATATTTCTTTGAATTACACAGAAGGTAGTGGTCAGGGGAGCTGTCTGAAACCCTGATCCTAAGAACATGTAGGCATGCAGAGGTGGGAAACAGCCTTGCTCTCTGAGAGTCAGGGTTCGACAATGTGTTAATGGTCAGCTGTGCATGGTTAGCCTTCAGGAGCTCCACCTGGGAAAAGGGTGCTCCACCGGGTTGAAGTATGGCCCCCAAAAGATATGTCCACCTGGAACCTTAGAATATGACCCTATCTGGAATGAGGGTCTTTGAAGATGCAATTAAGGTAAGAAACCCAAGATGAGATGATCCTGGATTAGGATGAGCCTTTTAAGAAAGTGAAGAGGGAGGATACAGAGACGCAGGGGAGAAGGCCTATGTGAAGACAGAGGCAGAGATTGGAGCAATGTGGCCATAAGCCAAGCAACACCAGGAGCCACCAGGTGCTGGAAGAGGTCAGGAAGGATTCTTCCCTTGAGCTGTCAAAGGGAGCGTGGCACTGCCATTACCTCGACTTTGAACTCCTGGCCTCCAGAACTGTGAGAGAATAAATTTCTGTTGCTTTAAGCCACTGAGTCAAAGCAGACTGACTTTGACACAACCCTCCTTCCTCTTCTCCTACTTTCTACTTTAATAATGAAGAGTTGTCAAAGGGAATGGAAATCAGCCAAGTAGAAATGAAAATTGGGGCTGAATACCTTCTTCTTCTATAAAATAGAACTCCAGTTAGCTAAGATAGACAGAAACATTTGGGGAAAGTCACTCTGTCCCTACCTTGCCACTTTGAAACTGTTGTGCACCCAAGAAAAGCCATGTTCTTCAATCCTGATTCAGTGGTGTAGGGTGGGAGCTTTTTGATTAAGTTGTTTCCATGGAGATGAGACCCATCCCATTGTGGATGGAACCTTTTGATCAAGTGATTAAGTTGTTGCCATGGAGATGAGACCCATCTCATTGTGGGTGGAACCTTTTGATCAAGTGATTAAGTTGTTTCCATGGAGATGAGACCCATCCCATTGTGGATGGAACCTTTTGATCAAGTGGTTCCCATGGAGATGTGTCTCCACCCTTCTAGGTGAGGTTGCTTACTGAAGTCCTTTAAGAGGGAATCATTTTGAAAAGAAGCTTCAAAGCTGACAAAAGCAGTAGAGCTAACATGAGACCCAGATATCTGGAGATGCAGAAAGGAAATGCCCCCAGGGAAGTTGTTTGACACAAGAAGCCAAAGAACAAGCAGATGCCAGCCACTTGCCTTCCCAGCTGACAGAGGGGTTCCAGACTCATCAGCCTTTCTTGAGTCAAGGTAGCTTTCCATGGATGCCTTAGTTTGGACACTTTTATACTCTCTGAACTGTTAACTTGCAACTTAATAAATTCCCTTTTGAAAAGCCATCCTATTTCTGGTATATTGCATTCCAGCAGCTTTAACAAACCAATATACCACCTTTGCCAGATTTTACCTCGATGGCCTTGCTCCTTTTCCATGCCTGTAAAATCAGGCTAATAACCATTTGAAATGTACATCTGTATTGTTGCATCTCATAAAATGCGTATTCTTGTAGAATAGTCATTATTCAAAAAACCTCTTTGAGGAAAGAGGACTTCCTTTTTTACCACCCACAGTACATAGTAATTGCTACATAGTAATTGCTCAGCAACTATTTACTTGGCCAGATGCAAGTCAGTGACATCACTTCTGAGCTGGCATCCTACCCTGTCATTTTATTCACCAGAAAAACATAAAACCCACTTTTTTAAAATTTAAAACTTAGGGAAAATATTTATTCTTTAGGAGGGAAAATAATCTTCCTTTAGCAGAACCATTGATTTCCAAAAGTAAGTACTTTGATACGGCAAAAAAATAAAAACAAAGGAAACCTGGAGATAATTCCTAACCCATCATACATTGGATGTATTTAGCAACATCAGGCTTAAGGAATTTTGAAAGATTGTGACAATGATAACAAGATTAATAATAGTATTAGCTATTACTTATCGAAGGGAACTCTGCACAGGGCAAAGCCAGATGCTCGCGTACATCAGGGCTTCTCAACCAGGGGCATCTTTGCCCCCTTGCCTCAGGAGATATTTGGCAATGTCTTGAAACAGTTTTGAATATCACAACTGGGTGGAGAACTGCTAGTAAGTAGATGCTCCTACACACCCTCCGATCCACAGGACAGCCCCCATCGCAGAGAATGATCTGGCCCAGGATGCCACTAGGGCTGAGGTTGAGAATCCCTGTCCTTCTTGATGTCATTGAAGCCCCCACTCAAGCCCACAAATAACGCCTCTGAAGGGGCATCAGGAGACCCAGCCTCCAGATGAGATCGGGTTTGAGGCAGAATAAATTACATGCCCACGTTCTCATCGCTAGTTGAAAATCCTATACACTGTGCTGTCTATAGGCATATAGAACAAACTTGTAATTCTCTACCAATAATGGAAACGTGGGAGAGGGCTGGAGGCAGTAAGAATTCATGAATGCTCTAGATGTCCGAGAGCACGTGAAAGAGATACCATCATCTTTGCGGCTGTCTCCACTAAAGGCTGTAGATGGCAGCGCCAAGGAGAACATGTTCTTCTATAACCTGTGGCCCAGGTTTGCATCTTCTTGGGTTTTTTCTCTGCTTTATTATCCATAATTGGATAACTTTGCTCCAATTTTCTCCTTGGAACAGTGAAGATAAGGTTTCTGTTTAATCATCCTGCTCTAAGCACTTGCAATCAGGCAGGATATTGCTGCTTTTAAAATAAGACAATGACATTTAATTACTTTCATTTCTTCCTATACAAAAGATTAATTTATATGCTTGAGTCATGTTTCATTGGAAAACTCAGCCTTTTCTTTTGAAATGCCTTAATATGATTAACAACTCAATCTCTCCCTTATATTCTTAATTTTGTGACTTACTCTGTGTATATTTACCTTTGCAATCCAATTTAACCTTTGCCTTAGCATTAGGATAAAATTGGTGAACCAAGCAGAAGAGTAGAACTGGTCCTCCCAGCGGTGCCCCAGGGAATATCTGCCCCACCCCCACCAGGTATTGCTGGTGCCTTAGCAAAACAGGCCCATCACAGCTGTTGAATGTAATATTTGGGGACCCACCTGAAATGTCTGCTTAGCCCAACAAAGCAAGGGCCCCATAATCTGACCTGAACATTCCCACCTCCCATTGGTTCCTTCCATACACGGTAGCAACTTATTCCCTAAATATGCAATGTCTTCTCGTAGTTCCACATCCTTTTTCAAGACTTGACCTTCTGCCCAAAACCTTCCATTGGACTCTTCCATTGAAATCGCAATTAATCTTCAAAGTTGACGTCTCATGTCTTGTCCCTGCAGGCTTTGCTGATTCCCTGCAGAAGTGACTCCCTCCATCCTAGGTCCTTGCAGTCCTTGCTCTCGAGGCTTTCCTTCGATACTGCATTTTATGACAATAGGAGCAGCCGACACTTGATAACTGCCATCAGGTACCACTCACCATGCCACTCAGCTTCTGCATCCACATCATCCCCATTGTACAGATGGGAAAGTAGCGGTTCAGAGAAGTTCCTTGATGTGGTCAAGCCACACAGTCTTTAAGAGGGCTCGTTGAGCTGCAGGCTCAAACTCACTGAAACCGTTTACCCCTCACAAAACCCAATACAAAGAAAAGATGGGTACACCCCACCAAGAGAGACCACCATGGCCGTAACCCAATGCCGTGGTGTTAAGAGCCTCCTCTCCCACCCCACTGCAAAGAGGGGGCCACGCCACACATTCCAGCCCTATCGGCCTGTCTTCATTTAGAAATTACCACATTGAAAGTGTAAAACCTTCTAACATTTCTGAAATGGTGCCATAAATCAGTATTAAAAAAACATGTTTATGGCAACATGGGACAAAAATCCCGGGTACAGCAGGGACCGGCCATCAAGGGATTGAGAAAGCCCACTTGACCAAAAGGGGGAAGAGAGAAATTAGACAAGATAAAGTGTCAATGGCTGAGAGATTTCAAACAGAGCCGAGAGGTTAGCCTGGAGGTTATTCTTATGCATCATAGAGATATCCCTTTTTAATTAACAGTGTATTGGAGTGGCTGGAAGAAAGTACCCGAAACTGTTGAGTCGCGTTCCAATAGCCTTGATTCTTGAAAATGATATAAAAATACACCATTTACAATGTGACCGTGTGATTGCGAAAACCTTGCATCTGATGCTCCTTTTATCCAGGGTATGGACAGATGAGTAAAAAAATATGGATAACAAATAAATAAATAATAGGGGGCATAAGGAGTAAAGTAAATTGTGTAGATGGAAATACTAGTGGTCAATGAGAGGAAGGGGTAAGGAGTAGAGATCTATAAGGTTTTTGTTTTTTCATTTTGTTTCTTTTTCTAGATTGATGCAAATGTTCTAAAAATGATCATGGTGATGAATACACAATTATGGGATGATATTGTGAGCCATTGATTGTACACCATATATGGAATATAGGTGTGTGATGATTTCTCAGTAAAAATGTTTTTAAAAATAAAATAAAGCTTGTTTGGCCATCACCTACCATAAGCTTTTCCACACCAAAAAATCACATCACTTCATGTCTCAAGCAAAAGGAAAGGTTCTAACCAATCCTCAGGCCACATTTTAGCCTCAGCAGCTTGCTCCTAATTCTTCCTGATATTAATGATTAGTGTGACCTGTTTCCTAGGAGAGAAGATGCCCTTTCAGATACAGTCTTACAGTCCCTATGTCCCTTGTGCACAATGGACTTGATCCATTGTGACAACTTCTTGGTGTCCCCAAAACTATATATTACAGAAACTAGGAATTTCCTAGTGCAAAGAGTCTGAGTAAATGTTGTCAGGAAAAAGAAATCATATTTGTAAGAGTTTTGCCTGAGAATAGCAACTGTCTTATCTCGGACACAGAAAGCCCTTTCCTGCATGTTTGTTCAGATTCCTGATTGAAATAATCAAGCAATTTCAATGAGTGGATTGGACCCATCTTTCCTTACAATGTGTTGCACACACCGTTTGCCACAGATCTCTTAAACTCAACCCTGATCTTTGCCCCTATGCTACGCAACGTAAAATGTGCTCTTCCATCTCACTGCCTGTGGCTAGGAGAATCATGGTAGGGCGGAGCTGGGAGCAGAGTAGGAGATCACTTATTGTGGAGTGGCTCCTAACCTGGTAGGTTCCAGACACCTTAAGGAATTTGGTAAAGGCTTTATCTCTCTCCCCAGGCAAATACGCATCTTCACAGGCTTTGACAGATGTTTCAGGAGCTCTACAGACCTCCAAAGCCCATACATGGATCCTCAGGTGGTTGAGAAACCATGATCCAATCCAAGAGAGACAAAGAAAACAAGCACAACTGGTAAAGCTTTGCAGCCAGGGACAGAAGTAGAGGGAAACATTCAGATCTTGTGTCTCTTGGGCAGTACTGGTTAAACAGCAACTTGCTGTCCTGCCACCCCCTCTGCCAAATTCCCCCACACCTACAGGCTCCCCTGACCCTGACAACATACTCCTTTCCCATGACTATTCATGGTGCCATACATTAAGCTTTTAATACTAAACTTTTTATCAAAAAATAAAATACATACTGAAAAGTGCACAGCTCAACAAACGTTCACATGGCAAGCACGCCAACTGAGTCACACATAGAACACTGTGAGGGTCCCAGCAGTCCCCTCATGCCCTGGCACAGTCACTCCCACCCACAAAGATAACCATTATCCTGATTTCTATTACCAGAAATTATGTCTGCTCCTTTTTGAACTTCATATAAGTGGAATCAAACAGTACACAGCCTTGTGTATGGATTCTCTCACTCATTCTTATATTTGGAAGATTCATCCATGGTATTGTATATAATTGTAGTTTGCTCGTTCTCATCACACTATAGCGCTCCCATGTATGAATATACCACAATATAATTATCCATTCTACTGCCGATAAACATTTGAGTTATTCCCAGCTAGGTACTTCAAGTAGTGCTGCTATGAACTTTCTTATACATGCCTTTTGATGATTAAATGTGGTTCCAGTTTGCTAAAGCTGCTGGAATGCAATATACTAGAAATGGATTGGCTTTTATAAAGGGGATTTATTAGGTTACCAATTTACAGTTCTAAGGCCATGAAAATGTCCAAATTAAGGCCAATAAGAGAAAACCTTCACTCAAGAAAAGCCAATTGAGTCCAGTGTTTCTCCGTCACATGGGAAGGCACACAGCAACGTCTGCCACCTTCTCTCCAGTTTCTAGCTTCACACGACCCTTTCAGCATCTCCAAGCATGTGGGCCATCACTTAGCTTCTCCAGGGCAAACTGGATTTCATCTCTTAGCTTTCCTTGTTTCTCTCCAGGTTCTGGCTATTTTTGTTAGTCCTTGCCTAGCACCTGGGTATTTTTGTCTGCCTCTCCAAACATCTGCTCTCTGAATCAACTCTGAGCTCTATCTCTACCCATGAGCTCTTTTAAGGACTCCAGTAAACTAAGACCCACCTTGAATGGGTGTGGTCACGTCTCCATCTAATCAAAAGGTCCCACCCCACCATTGGAGTGGGCCACATCTCCATGGAAACAACCTAATCAAAAGTCTCACCCAAACAATAGGTTTCCCCCAACAAGATTGGATTAGGATTAAAAGAACATGGCTTTTCTGGGGTACATAATACTTTCAAACTAGCACAAATGCTCTTAGTTATTTTGAGTATATGCCTAGAGGTGGAAAGGCTGGGTCACAGGGTATGTATATGTTCAACTTAAGTAGATAATGTCAAAACATTTTCCAAATTAGAAGTTCCAATTTAAACTCCCACCAACTGTAAATAAGAGTCCAATTGCTTCATGTATTCCCCAACACATGAGATTGTCAATCTTTTACATTTTAACCATTCTGAGGGGTGTTTAATTATGACTTTAATATGCATTTATCTGATGATTAATAAGGTTGAGCATCTTTTCAGTATTTGTTGGTCATTTGGATATTCCCTTTTGTAAAACATTTATTCAAGATCATTGCCCATTTTTCTATTGGCTTATTTGTCTTTTTCTTATTGGTTCCTGGGAGCTCTTTATATATTCTTGTATAAGTCCTTAAGAAGTTGTCACAATGGATCAAGTCATCCATGATCACTAGGGTCATAGAAACTATAAGACTGTACCCAAACATCTTCTCCCTCTCTAAAGCTTAATTTATTACCCCCAATGGTGTCTTTTGGAGAACAAAAATTATTAGTTTAATGGGGTCCAATTTATTAATCCTGTCCTTTATGATTAGTACTTTTTGTGCATGTTTTAGAAATCTTTGCCCAGCCCTAAAATCATGAAGATAGTCTCTACATTTCTTCTTCCTGCTTTATTCATTCCTTTCTCACATTTACATTTATGATCCCTCTGGAATTGTTTTTTTGTGTATAATATGAGATACAAGTAAAGTTTCCTTTTTTTCCATACGGGTATTCAGTTGACCATTTATTGAAAAGGCTATTCTTTTCCCCTGACACCACAGTGCCACTTGCTTTAATGTAAATTAACTGACCTTAAATGCATGGGTCTGTTGCTGGAAACTGTTCTCTTCCATTGGACTATTTGTTTATCCCTGCAGCAACAGCATGCTCTCTTGATTGCTGTAGCTATATAATAAGTCTTGGTATCTTGTGGTATACACCCTCCAATTTTGTTCTTCAAAATTGTCTTAGCTATTTAGGGGCGTTTCCATTTCCATAAAAATATTAGAATCAAACTGCCAATTTTTACAAAAATAATCCTAGAATTTGGATTAGGATTGCATGGAAATTACAGAGGAACTTGAAAGATATTTGACATCTTTACAGTATTGGATATTCTGATCCATAAGCATAGTATATCTCACCATTATCAAAAGGCTTCTTAAATTCACTCAATATTCTTTTATACTATTCCATGTTGAAATCTTCCACATTTTTCATTAGATTAATTTCTTGTCATTTCATGTGGATGGTTTTTTTTTGTTCTGGAGTAAATGGTTATTTTATTTTGTGTTTCTTTTTTGGTACTGCTACAAGGAAATATAATTGATTTTTATATATAAACCTTGTATCCAGACCTTGCTAGACCAATTTATTCATTTTAATAATTCAGAGATTATTTTGAATTTCTACATGCACAGTCATGTCATCTGTGAATGATGACAAGCTTATTTATGTTTCTTTACTTTTTTACCCTTTATTTGTTTTTCTTGATTTATTGCACTAGCTGCAATCACTAGTAAAATGTAGAGGTGTTGATAGTGGACACCTTTGTCTCAAATCCAGTTCCAGAGAGGCTTTTTATGTATATATTTCACCATTAAGTATGTTTTGCCATAGGATTTTTATCCAATTTAGAAACTTCCCTACTATTCCTCCTCTTAGCTTTTACTTTTTATTAAATAATTTTATTGCATCTCTATAGATCATTAATTAGTTTTTCTCCTTTATTCTATTAATGTGGTGAATTACAGTGATTAAATTTTGTTGATTATACTAGCTTTGCATTCTGGAAAATACAAATAATTTATTCTAATATTCAATTTAGAATATTTTGTTTAAGATGTTTATGTTCACGGGGTAATTAATGAATGCATCATTTTCTATTCTTATAATGTTCTTATCAAGTTTTTGTAAAAAAATTATATTTAGTCTCATAAAGCAAGTTAGGAAGAGGTATCATTTTTCTATTTTTAGAAGAATTGGTACAGCCAATTGGTTATTTCTTTCTTAAATGTTTGAAAGAATTCACTGGTGAATCATCTGTATATGGAGCTGTCATTGTGAAAGAAATTGAACTACAGAATAAATTTCTTTGATCGACCTAGGGCCATTCAGATTTTCTATTCCTTTTCTTTTTTTCCTCTTTCTTTTTCTTATTTATTAGAGAAGTTGTGGGTTTGCAGAACAATCATGCATAAAATATGATTCCCATATGCTATCCTATTATTAATACCTTGCATTGTTCTGAAACATTTGTTACAATTGATAATAGCATTTTTTATAATTGTTGCAGTAACCATACTCCACGGTTTAATTTAGTCTGTTTCTTCTTAAGTCAGTTGTTGTAAGTGTTGTTTCCTAACATTTCTTCTTTTTGCCTAATGTTCAAATGGATTGGCATAAAGTTGTTCATAATATCATGTTATGTTATAGTATCTGTAGGATGTATAGTGATGACAGTTTTTCAGTCCATATTTTGGTGTTTTGTGCTTTCTTTTTCTGTCTTGCTAGAGGTTTACCAATTGTATTAGTCTTCTTAAAGAATGGCTTTATTAATTTATTTTACCATGTTTGTTTTCTGTTTTATTAATTTCTGCTCTTACAGGCATTATTTCCCTCTCTCTACTTTTGTTTAGATTTCATTTGTTGTTCCTTTTTTAATTCTTGAGATGAATATTTAGTTCATCAATTTTCCACCTTCTTATCTTATTTATTTAAAAACCATAAATTTCTCTCTAAGTCGATAGACATAGAGAGCATCTAAGCTTTGATGTGTCATATTTTCATTTTCATTGAATTCAAAATATTTTATAATTTCCGTTATAACTACCTCTTTTATCTATGGGCTGTTCTAGAAGTATATTGCTAAATTACCAAAACTGCAGAGAGTTTCCGGTTAACTTTCTAAAATTGGTTTATGGTCTAAATTACTATAGTCAAAGATCACACTCAAGTACTTTGAAATTTATTGAGATTTACTTTATGGCTTATCACATGGTCAATATTGGTAAATTTTCCATGTAATTTTGAAAAGAATTTTTAACCTATCATTATTGGGTGCAGTGTTCTATGTAAATCACTTAGGTCAAGTTTGTTAATTATGTCATCCCAGTCTTTTTCTAAATGAATTTTGTAGGTGTGTGTTCCAGCAGTTACACTGAGTGAGGTGTTAACATTTGCTATATAATTGTGGAATTTTCTATTTCTCACTCCAATTCTATCAATTTTTGCTTTATAAGTTTTGAAGCTATGTTATGATGTTTTTGTAACTTCCTGGTATGTATTTATCTTTGGTAATGCTTCTTGCCTTAAAATCTACCTTGTCTGATATTAGTATATGTTTTGGTTTGCTAAAGCTGCCAAAATGCAATATACCAAAAATGGGTTGACTTTTAACAATGGGGATGTACTAAGTTACAAATAAAAGGCCATGGAAATGTCCAAATTAAGACATCAGAAAAGAGGATACCGTTAAGTCCAATGGCATCCAGGTTTCCTTGGTCACCTGGGAAGGCAGGTCCTTTGCTCTTGGGTTCCATTGCTTTTAGGTTCTGGGTGTCCTTGCTTCACCAGGAACACCTCTCTAAGCTCTCTGTGTTCTGTGAGTCTTCTCTTAGCATCTCCAGGACATTTCTCTCTCTCTCTCTGCATCCTTTACTTGGTTTCATCTCTCTTCTCTCTGAGTTTTCTGTCTTTATTCACGTTATAGAGGACTCCAGTAAAAGGATTAAGACCCACTTTGAATTGGGTAGGTCACATCTCAATGGAAACAACCTAATCAAAAGGTCCCACCCAACAGTAAGTCTGCCTTCAAAGGGATGGATTAAGAGAACATGGCCTTTTATGGGGTACCAGCACACTCCCCTCTAAAAACTAAAAAGACATGTTCTTCCCATATGCAAAATACATTTATTCCATCACAACATCACAAAGGCTTAAATCATTTTAGTAACAATAAATCAGTACAAAGTCTTATCAAAATCAGTTACAGGCATGGTTTGCCCTAAGGCAAAATTTCCTTCAGGCTATGGACCTGTCAAACTTATAACAAGTTATCTGCTTCAATATACCAGAGGGAAAAATCACAGGATAAATGTTCCCATTGCCATAGAGAGAAATTGAAAGAAAAATAGGGGTCACCAGACTCAGTTCCAAAAACCTGCAGGCATATTTCATTAGATTTAAGATCTGAGAATCATTTACAGATTGATGTTTTATCCTCAGGCTTGAGAGAATAACAATCCCACCCTCTCTACGGGCTTACGCAGCAGCCCTGCTCTCTCCAAACACTGGGGTGAGTATTGCAATATTGGGGAGCATTGGGGAGACCACTTTGCTCTCCATTCCACCTTCTTCAAGTATCAAGTATTCCATCTGTAATCTCTAGAGCATAGGCTCTCCTCTCTCTGACCAGTGCGGTTGTGATCAGGCTCTCTCCACTCCCCAGAGAACGTGCTCCATCCTCTCTGAGGCTGGGGCATCAGCATCTTCTTGAACAGTGGGGTGGAAGACCTACCATCTGCAAAGTCCAGGGCAAACTCACCCTTTTCATGTACATGGGCAGTCCCATTCCCTTGGCCCAAGTTGTCTTAGCTGCAGAGCTTGGCTTCATGGTTCTGTCTTTGAAGCAATTTTTCCTTCAATCTGTCTTTTTTCTGTCCCGTTTAGTCCAGACTGGCAGTAATTCTATTTATTCAAATTTTGCAAAAAAACTTGTTGGTTTAGCATACAGTATATAGGGGACCCAACTATCAGACAATAGGACTTTCCACAAATCCATTCTGGATAACTCCGTTTCCAATCCTCCGTTGTCCTGACATAGATGACAGGTTACATCCTCTCATGGGACTCTATTCTCTGGAGACTTGCCTTCCAGAGACTCAGAATTTTTCAAGCCATCAATTTCTGGTTTCTTTATCCCCAAGAATTCAGTTCTCAGCTTATCCCTTTCCTCTCGGATTTTGCTATAAGCTGCAAGGTTTACTATAAGCTGCCAGGCTACATTTTCCACATTTAATTTGGAAATCTCTTCAGCTAAGTATCACAGCTTGTTGCTTTCAAATTCTCCCTTCCATCCTACACTAGTCCTCAATTTTGCCAAATTCTCTGCCACTTTAAAACAAGGGCTGGCTTCCTTCCAATTTGCAATGACACATTCATCATTTCTGTTGAAGGCCTCACTGGAAGTACCTTTGGAGTCCACATTTCTACCAATAATCTCTTCAAGGCAATCTAGGCCTTTCCTGCCAAGCCTCTCACAATTCTTCTAGAACCTTCCCTTTATCCATTTATAAAGTAACTCCAGCATTTTTGGTATTTTTAAATCACAGCACCCCACGTCCTTACTACCAAAATTCATTTTGGTTTGCTTAAGCTGAGAAAATGCAATATACCAAAAAATAAGTTGGCTTTTAACAATGGGGATTTATTACGTTATAAGTTACAAGTCTAATGCCACGGAAACGTCCAAATTAAAGCATCAACAAGAGGATTCCTTCACTGAAGAATGGTAGATGACATCCAGGGTTCCTCGGTCACATGACACATGAGAAGGTGTCTACTGGCCCATCACTCCCACGTTCCATCACTTTAAGTTCAATGTGTCCTTCATTACTTCTTTGAGAACACATTTCTGAGCTCTCTGCCTCCTGCAGGTCTTCTCTTAGCATCTCCTGGGCACTTCTCTCTCTCTGCATCTTCACTTGGTTTCATCTCTCTGCTCTCTGTATCTGTCTCTCTGTGTTTTCTGTCTTTATTCTTTTCATAGAAGACTCCAGTAAGAGGATTAAGACCCACCTTAAGTTTGGTGAGTCACATCTCGATGTAAATACTCAAAAAAATAATCATGGTGATGAATACAAAACTATGTGATGATATTGTGAGCCATTGATTGTACACCATATAGAGAATGTTTGTATGTTTGTTAGGGTTTACAATGAAATATTTTTTTAAAAAGACCAACCTTACATTGAGTGGGTCACATCTCCAGGTAAATAACCTAACCAAAAATACCCACCCAACAATAGATCTGCCTCCACAGGGATGGATTAAGACAACATGGCCTTTTATGGGGTACATAACAGCTTCAAATCGGCACAGTATAGCTTCTCCAGTTTTATTTTGCTTAGTGTTCTCAGTGTATAAAGTTTCCAATGCTTTATACTTCCATCCTTTCTGCATCCTAACATTAAGAAGATGTCTCTTGAAAGCTGCATATATTGGGGGTTTGTTTGGTTATTTATGCTGACGTATTTGGATTACAATTGAAGCATTTAATTTAATATACATTTAATGTAAAGGTAAATATATAGGTTTAAATCTACCATTTTAATGCTGTTTTCTATATGTGGTAGATATTTTTTGTTCCCCTGTCTTTCTTATTTGCCTTGTTGTAGATTATTCAATATTTGTATTATGCTAACTTGTGAATTACACATTATATTAGAACTCTGTATGGGGGAGGCATGGCAAGCCAGCAGCATAGGGAGGTGCAGAATTTAGTTAGTCGTCTACAGCAGCTAATAAATAGGCAGGAACTGTCTGGAGCTACTATTTGGAGAACATGCGTGACCAGACACACATCATTCACCAGTCTGAAATGAGTGAAAGGGCTGAGATCACAATACAGAACGGTGAGTAAAGCCCCCAAACTGGGGAGGCTTGTTCCCCTCCCCTGGGGAGGCTGGTTCCCCTCCCCCGCTGGCATGACAGGCTGTGTTGGAGATACTCACCCCATGGGAAAAAGAAGCAGTCTCTACTAGGAGCTCAACCAAACTCCAGTTGTGGTTTTAATTAACAAAATGGATTGCTGAATACAAGCTCTCCGCACAGAGAAACTTAAAGCAACCAGGAAAGGAACTCTGAAGTCTCTCCAGCAGACAGGAAGCAGGATTGATGGGGGAAAAAAAAAAGTCTTTTGAACTTTTTTTTTTTTCTTTTGTTGAGCTTAGAATACTGGAAAATGGCTATGCCTCAAGAAAAGAGGCACATGTAGCTGGGTCTCAACTCCAGCTCTTGACTGGCAAACCTTGGGAGGTGGGGACAAACTCTGAAAAGGGATTTCTTTTTTTCTTTATCTATTCTAAGTAGCTCATTAGAGAAAGCCTTACACATTTTCATTTGTCAGCACTGACTCAGGCAAGGGCAGAATTAGGATAGATCTGAGAGACAAACTAACAAATCAATTGAAGGAAGTAATAACCTAAAGGGTATAACTTCCACCACCCCCTAGAGGCGGAGGGCAGTTCTAGCACAAATCAGCAGCCATCATTCAGAGAATTCAGACCCTAGAGACTGGAAAACAAGAACAGTCGAAGCCTGCCTTCTACCTCAGCCTCTGTCTCAACTACTTTGGCAAGGAGAGAGTCTGTTGAGAATTAAAGGCACTGCACTGCTTTACACTAGTGGGGAGCTTTTGACAAGTGCCAACTGCTGGTCAGGTTAGGAAAAGCAAACAGTCTAGATACTTCACAGAAACTCTGACAACCTACTGGGTCTACATCCTCAGGAAAACTTTATTCTGAGCACCACCTCCTCCTGAGACCTGCCCCTGTCTTGTCTGGGAAAATCTAATTGAGGTTGATCATATCTAGGGGCGCATCCTCAAAAAACTGTTCCATATAGGCAAGGCAAAACCAGAAAAACAAGAACTGAAGTCAATTAAAACTGATCAATTAAACAAAAATTATGCTAGAGGTCTAGCTCAACAAAAAAGTTGAGCTGACTGCCAAAGAACAGATAGAGAGAAAGTCAACTAACAAGAAAACCCTAGGTAAAAGAGTGAAAACGACCTCCAGAATAAGCTAATCAATGAAATCAGATGCCTAGACCCCAGCAAAAAATTATGTCATAATAGGAAAAACGAAGCTATGTCCCAGTCAAAGGAACAAACTAATACTTCAAACAACTAATTAAAGATTTCAAATAAACATGACAAATCAAATTAAAAAACAAATCAATGAGTTGAGGAAAGATATGGCAAAAGAGATGGAGGGTATAAAGAAGACATTGAGTGACCATAAAGAAGAACTGGAAAGCATGAAGAAACAAATAGCAGAATTTATGAGAATGAATGATACAATGGAAGAGATGGAAAACACAATGGAGACTTACAACAGCAGATTTGAAGGGGTAGAAGAAAGGATTAGTGAACTAGAGGATAGAACATCTGGAATCCAATACACAAAAGGATAGGGAGGAAAATATAAGCAGGTTCTCAGAGAATTGAATGACAACATGAAGCACATGTATATACCCATGTACATATGGGTGTCCCCAGAAGGAGAAGAGAAGGAAAGGGGAGCAGAAAGAATAATGGAGGAAATAATCACTGAAAATTTCCCATCTCTTGTGAAAGACATGAAATTACAGATCTAAGAAGCACAGCATGTCCCAAACAGAATAGATCCTAATAGACCTACTCCAAAACACTAATCAGATTGTCAAATGTCAAACACAATGTGAGAATTCTGACAGCAGCAAGAGAAAAACAATCAGTCATATACAAGAGTAGCTCAATAAGAATATGTGTGGGTTTTTTAGCAGAAACCACATAGGTGAAAATGTAGTGCTACAATATATTTGAGATACTGAAAGAGAAAAACTGCCAAGCAAGAATTCTATATCCATATATCCAGCAAAACTATCCTTCAAAAATGAGGGAGATGGGCAGGCATGGTGGCTCGGCAGGCAGAGTTCTCACTTGCCATGCCAGAGACCCAGGTTCGCTTCCCAGAGCCTGCCCATGTAAAAAAAAAAAAAGAGGGAGAGTTTAAAATATTTTCCAAAAGACACTGAGAGAGCTTGTGAACAAGAGATCTCTATAAGAGATAGTAAAGGGACAAAGCCAATTTTCATTGGAATAGTTCTATATAAATGTCACATATGTATAAAAGTCATTAATAGATTGTCACACAACATGAAAGAAATCATAACATAAATAAAAATATTAAAGGGAGAACTACAGGCAGAAAGGAAAAGACAGGGGAGAGAGGTTTGGCAAAAGTGTAGAAATGAAGATTATCAACAAGGGTACAGAATAAAGTCATGACACATGCAACAACGTGGATGAATCTTGAGGACATTACATTGAGTGAAATTAGCCAGAAACAAAAAGACAAATACCGTATAGTGTAATATGAACTAACATTAATGAGTGAACTTTGAGAGTTAAAATTGAGAACACAGGTTATCAGGAGATGGAAAGAGGGTAGAGACTGGGCATTTGATGCTGAAGGAGTACAGAATATTCGATGGATTAATTATAAAGATCCAGAAATTGATAGCATAATTACTATATGATGGTAGCACAATATTTTAAGTACACTGAACAAAAATGAATGTGAGTATGGTTGAAAGAAGAAGACTATGTACGACATGAGAAGGAAAGAAAGAAGATAAAAGCTGGAACTGTAAAATTTGGTGGAACCTAGAGTGAACAATGACAGTGATTGAATGTACAAACATAAGAACGTTTTTACATGAGGGAAAACAAATGAATGCCAACATTGCAAGGTGTTGAAAATGGGATGGTATACAGGAAAAAAATACAATCAAAGCAAATTAGGATCTAAAGTTAACAGAAACATTGTAATATGCTCCCATTAAAAGTAATAAAGGCAACATGCCAAAGCTAAATGTCAATAACGGGGGGGTTGGGATTATTGGTGTTGTTTTGGTTGTTTATCCTTTTAATTTTATTTTTCATTCATAATTTTTATGCTCTTCTTCTTTCTTTCTGGAAGAAATGGAATCATCCTCAGATAGATTGTGGTATGAAAGCATAACTATGTGATTATACCAGGAACCATTGATTGCTTATGTAGGATGGATTGTACAGTATGTGAATAAAACTGTTCAAAATAAACAGAAAAAGGTGGGCCACAGTGGCTCAGCAGGCAGAGTTCTTACCTGCTATGCAGGAGACCCAGGTTCAATTTCCAGTGCCTGCCCATGCAATAAATAAATAAACAGAAGAATACAAGCACTGTAGAAAAAGTGGAGAGATGTGCCTATTTACAGTTGGTAGGAAAATAGAATGGTGCAGCCCCTCCAGAGGGCAAGGTGGTGGTTCCACAGGAGGCTGAGTAAAGGGTTGCCATTTGATCCTGCAACCCTGTTATTAGGCAAGCACTTGGAAAAACTGAAAGCAGAGACAAGAATGAGCATTTGCACACTGGTGTTTATGGCTGTAGTATTCACAATTTACAATGGATGGAAGTGGCCAAAGGGTACAATAACTGATGAGCTTATAAGGGCAATTTTGGTGTATACATACAATGGAATATTGAGTGGCTGCAAGAGGTAATGAAGTTGTGCCGCATACAAATAGGTGAATGAAACTGGAGGACAGTATGTTGAGTGAGATAAGCCAGAAAACAAAAAGACAAATATTAAAACACCTCACTAATGTGGACTAACTATAACATGCAAACTCTGAGAATTGAATTTGAGAGCATAGGTTATGAGGGGAGGGTTTATTGCAAAAGTCCTAGATTGTAAGCCCTAACAGACATCACATCTATTCCTGAGTTGGAACTGTTATTTCTAAATTTTGAGATGCTGGGCTCTTTGTGCATACCTTAGTCATCCCCTGGAACTTTGAGTGTCTGTGTGACTCATGAGGCTCAGAGCTGGAGTTCTGCAGCTATGAAAGTTAGCACTACCTCATACAGCAACTGCTTACAAAGTTGAAAAAGAGATCAGACTTCAATTAGAGATATGAATGAAGCCAATCCAGTTAGGACTAAGGTAAATCAGACTAAAGGATAAAGGGTGACACTGACTGTGTGTTTGTGTATGTGCTGCCAAAGTGCCCTGGACCATATTTTAAAACTTCAACTCCTGTGTGAGATCAAAGGAAGAGAAGTGTATTTGGTACAAACTTTATTTTTTCTGTAGCATACTATCTAATTCAAATTGTATGGTCAGCTGATCCAAAGACCATAATTACACAGAATCTTGAATAGGGAGTGAGATCTTGTTGGCTTGTACAGGTTAGTGATGCCCCAATACGTTGCAGAGTCATCTGGGAAGAAAATTTAAAAAGTATTTGCAAAGTCCCCTTGAGGGATTGAGGTAAAAAAAATGGAAACATTAAGCTTTTCCCCACATGGGGAATTCCTGATATTCTCACAAACATTGGAAACTACCAACTTAGTAGGCCAAGCCCTTGACCTTGGAGCTTGCCCTTATGAAACTTATTCCTGCAAAGGAAAAGCTAAGACTACTTATAATTTTGCCTAAGAGTCACCCCCAGAGAACGTCTTTCGTTGCTCAGATGTGGCCTCTCTCTCTCAGCCAAGTCTTCAGGTAAACTCACTGCCTTCCCCTTTGTGTGGGACAAGTCTCCCAGGGGTGTCCTGGGCAACAAAGAACATGACTTCTGGGGATAAACTTGGACTTGGCGTTGTGGGATTGAGAAAGTCTTCTTGACCAAAAGGGGGAAGAAAAATGAAACAAAAGAAAGTTTCAGGGGCTGTAAGGTTTCAAATAAAATTTAGAGGTCAATCTAGAGGCTATTCTATGCATTATATAGGTATCACTTTTTAAGCTTTAGTGTATTAGAATAGTTAGAAGGAAATATCTAAAACTGGGGAACTGTAATCCAATAGCCTTGATTCTTTTTTTTTTTTTTTTTTTTTTTTTTTTTTTAAAGAAAGACAGAGAGAGGGAAGGAAGGATAGAAGGAAGGAAGGAAGGAAGAAAGGGAAACATTTTTAAACATTTTCTTGTTTTATTGTATTCTGTTTCTCCGTTTTTGTTACATGGGCTGGGGCCGGGAATCGAACCGAGGTCCTCCGGCATAGCAGGCAAGCACTTTGCCCGCTGAGCCACCGCGGCCCGCCCCAATAGCCTTGATTCTTGAGGACAATTGTATAACTATATAGATTTCATGGTATGACCATGTGATCACAAAAACCTTGTGACTGACATTCCCTTTATCCAGAGTGTGGACAAATGAGTAAGAAAATAAAGTCAAAAATAAATAAAGAATAAATAAAGCATAAGGTGTATGGGATGTATTGGGTATTTTTTTATTTTTATTTTTATTCTTATTTTAATTTTTTTGGACTAATGAAAATGTTGAAAAACTTGATTGTGGTGATGAATGCACAACTATGTGATGATAGTGTGAACCATTGGTTGTACACACTGGATGATTCTATGGTATGTGAATACATCTTGATAAAATTGCATTAAAAAAAAGATTAGCCTGAAGCAAAAAATGAAAAGAATTCTATAAGGGGTCATCAGATTACAGTATGTATCTTAACTTGTTTGAGTCTAATTTAAAATGAGTGCTTTTATTATTTCCTAAATAATCCTAAGAACTCAAAAATTTTAACTCCATTTACACCCCTTCAGCCTGTCTTTTGTGTTATTGTCGTCGTGGATTTTAATTCTACATATATATATATTTTAATATTTTAATTATGAACAACTAACATACAAAACATTCTTAACATAAATATTCTTGATATGGTTACAATCAATGGCTCACAATATCATCACACAGTTGTGTATTCATCATCATGATCATTTTTTTGAACATTTGCATCTCTCCAGCAAAAGAAAGAGAAAAAAACTCATATATTTCATACCACTTATCCCTCCCTCTCATTGATCACTAATATTTCAATCTACTCAATTTATTTTAATCTTTGTTCTGCCTATTATTTATTTCTTATCCATATTTTTTACTCATCTGTCCATACCCTAGAAAAAAGAAGCATCATACATATGGTTTTCACAATCACACAGTTACATTGTGAAAGTTATATCATTATACAATCCTCTTCAAGAAACATGGCTACTGAAACACAGCTCTACAATTTCAGGTGCTTCCTCTAGCCACTCTAATACACCATAAAGTAAAAAATGGATATCTATATAATGCGTAAGAATAATCTCCAGGATAACCTTTTGACTCTGTTTGAAATCTCACAGCCACTGACATTTTATTTTGTCTCATTTATCTCTTTTCCCTTTTGGTCAAGAAGATTTTCTCAATCTCTTGATGCTGAGTCCCAGCTCATTCTAGGATTTCTGTCCCACATTGCTGGGGGGTTTTTCACCCCTGGGAGTCATGTCCCATGTAGAGGTAGAGAAGGTAGTGAGTTCACTTGCCATGTCGGCTGAGAGAGAAGCCACATCTAAGCAACAAAAGAGGCTCTCTGGGGGTGACTCTAAGGCCTAATTTTAAGTAGGCTTAGCCTATCTTTTACTGGGATAAATTTCATAGGGGCAAACCCCAAGATTGAGGGCTCGGCCTATTGATTTGCTTGTCCCCATCTACATATATTTTAAACCCTGCAAGATAATATTTTTATTGTTCTGTACAGTCAGTATTCCTTTATATTTGCCCTTTTCATTGCCCTTAATTCCTTCCTGTATTTCCATATGGGATCATTTTCCTTCTACTTAAAAGAATCTTTGTGATATTTCTTCTAGTGTCCTTGTCTTGAAAACTGTCTCTTTGTTTCTGTTTGATGGAATTTTTTTTTTTATTTCACTGTTACTTTTGAAAGATAGCTTTTCTGTGTGTAGGATTCTAAGTTGACAGGCTATTTTCTTTCTGCATTTTAAAGCTGTTATTCCATTATTTCCTGACTTCCATAATTTCAATTGAGAAGTTTATTGTCAGTCTTATGACTGTTTCTTTGTAGTAACTCCCCTGTAACTACTTTGAAGAATTTTCTGTCTTTAATTTTTAGCTGTTTTATGGTGATGCAAGTAGCTTAGTTTTATTTTATATTCAGCTAGTTTGGGATTTGTAGATCTTAAATTTGTGGTTCAAAGTATTTCATAATTTTAGAAAATTCAAAATCTCCTGAAACACTATTGCTGATCCACTCTCCTTCTCCTATCCTTTAATTACATATAAGTTAGACCCCTTTATCACCATGCCCCCTATGTCTCTTATGTTCACCTTTTTTTTCCTTGGTGGGGGGAGGAATGCATGTTCCTGGAATTGAGCCCAGGTCTCCTGCATGGAGAGCAAGCATTCTACCACTGTACCACTCATGCATCCTTGTTATGTTCACTTTTATAATGTCCTTCCCTTTTTGCTTTTCACACTTCATTATGCATATTTACTACTGACCTCCATTCTGTTTCACTAATCCACTCCTCAGCCATGTAAACAACATCTATTAACTATTATTTAAAACGTCTATTAACTAAAAATGTCTATTAAGTTCTAAATTTCAGTAATTGGCATTCTCAGTTCTAGAACTTTTAACTGATTCTTTTTATGGATTTGAGCTCTCTGAAGAAATTCTCTATCTTGTCTTCTATTTTTTTAAATATATAAATTTCAATTATCCAAAGGTCCATATCTGAAAAGTGCATCTATTTCTATTATGTTTTTCTTCTCTTGATCTTGTTTCTTGATATGCCTAGTCATTTTTTTATTGAAAACCAAAAATGATGTGCTAAAAATTGAAGTTCTGGATGATGTTATTTTCATCTAGAGGAGATTGAACTCTGTCACCTGGCAGAATAAAGAACAGTTCATTTCCAATCAAACAGAGATGGTGATGACCTGAGGCTGGGTTACAATCTTTGTACAGCTCTAGTTCACTCCATGTAAAGGTATAGCCCCTAGGTGTTCAATTCAGAGCCTGGGATATTCACAAGGGCCCCTCCTTCTGGGTGGCTCCTGAACTCAAATGTTTCTCTCCCTACTACTTTAAGATCACCCTGTTTTCAGTCACATTTTCCTTAGCTTCTTAGCTTCTTAGCCTCTTGCCATGTACCACTATGACTTAGTAAATGCTTGAGAAGAAAAAGATCACTTCTTTGCACTTTCCTTTATTGCCTGGACTCCAATCTCCAGTTTTTATTTCCCCAGCCCCATGATTGCCAAAAGTTCTTCAGCTTTTTCTGCCTCTTAGAAACGGCCTTTTGGAAGATTTCTCAGCTTCTTGTCACAATCAAATATCAATAAATTATCCAAAAGTGAAAGTGGTATATGGAATGTTGAGCTTACCTCTGTGAGTTTCTCTTCTCTCTATGATCTTTGCACTTCAAATCCTAGCTATCTTGGCAGCTTTATGATGTCTTTAAGCAAATGTGGAGGATTTTGTTTGGTTTTTTGTTTTAATTATGGATTTTCCAGTTGCTCTCAGTGAGACTGTTCAACTGCTATAAGCTTCTCCATCATACCCAGAAGGGGAAATCTCATCAATTAAGTTTTATTTCAGCCTGGACCCAAACAGTATGACCCCACCTCTTCTAACAGTCTCATCGTTGGCCTTCTACACATACTATGCACTCTTCTTTCCCTCCTCTGAACACATGTCTCTGCTATTTTCCCTACCAGAATTGCTGTCATCTGCCAATCATACCTGTCAAATTCCTGGCCATGTTCCAAGACTCACCGCAAATGTCACTTCCTCCATTAATCCTGTTCACATCCTGCCAGCAGAATATGATTTTACCCTCTTCTGATCAGTCAGCACTCACCTGTCCTGCCTTATCTTTGAGGCATTCTGTTCCCCCATTGCACTGCTTGTTCCTCGAGGGCAGGACTGAAATCAATCATCTGCCTGGAGCACTAAGCATGGGGCCACCCATAGGCTTGATGGTGGCATGATTCCATTCAGATTGCTGATCAAATTGGAATTTGCTATCACTGTTTAGTCAGGAATCTTGTTTGCAAGTGGCAGAAACCCAAATCAAACTGGCTTGAGCTAAAAAGAAGGAAATGATAATATTGGCTCAAATAACTGGAAAACTCTAGGTATTTCTCTAGTTTTGGTACACCTGGCTACAGTAACTCAAATGATATCCTCAGAAAGCCATATTTACCTATCTCTCTACTCTACTTCTCTTTGGTTGACCTTATCCTCCAACAGCATTTGGTAAACAGAAGAGTATCCATCAGCAAGAGTTCCTGGCAGCTCTTGTCTTACAGTAGCCTCCCAACTGTATTTCAAAAAGAAAGGAGGTCCTTTCACAGTTACTCAAGCAAAAATTCTGAGATTAATTCTGATTGAATGAACATGGTCACATACCCATCACTAAATTAATCACAGTGGTCAGGGAGATAGAATATCCTGATAAAATATCTAGCCTGCCCTAGATGACATCTCATTTCCTGGATCGAATGTTGGGACAAACCTCGTCCAAACCACATGAACTGAGAGCTGGGGAATAGCAGTCCCCTTAGAAAGTTGGGGAGCTATTACTAGAAGACAAGGGGTGGCTGCATGCTAAGAGTGCAAAACCACAGCCTTCCATTGTGTTCACAGCCCATCAGGAAGGATATTATCAAATCCAGTTTGTGAATTAAACACAGGAACCCAGCTGTTTTCTAATAAATTAAAAAACAACAGCTTTGTAGCCAAATTACTGCTCACTTTTTAGCACCAGTATCCCGCAGAATTCCACCCAGTGAAAACTTGACACTCTTGTCACCTGCCTGGTTGCATAAAGCAGCTAGAACGTTCTGTGATCATGATTCTGTCCACAACACCACTACCTCCAGCTCTTTGCAGTAGCCACTGCTGTTACAAAGCTCCAAATCCCATTACCCCATCTTGACTGAATCGCCTTCAACAGTGTAAGGCTCTTTGGCTGCCTGCCTTCCCCAGTGAGGATTACCTGTGGTTTGGGGAGGAGCTGGCGGTTTCCTCTCCAGAGTGCTGTGGCTCCAGTTCCCTCTGCCACTTCCAGCCTCTGTCCGGGGCAGGGGCTGGCGCCAGCGCTCATGAGTGGGGAGGGAGGCTCAGTTATTGCACTCCCTGCTGTCAACGACCCACCTCTCCTGCAGGTGTAGTCTCTTTCAGGGATGACATGGATCAGTCAAGCTGAAATACACCTTCCATCCTTCTTGCGGAGAAGGTCTTCTGCATGAACACCCCAACAAGGGCAACTGATCTGTTTCAAAGCAATTTCCTTCCTTTACCAAGGAGAATGCTATTTTTAAGACAACTCGATGACAGCGTCAATGTGCATAACTGTTGATCCAGCACCCCCACTTCTAAGAATTTATCTTAAGGAAATTATCACAGACAGACACAAAGATGCATGTAGGCAGATGTTCACTGCAGCTTTTTCCCTAGTAGCCAGAAAAGCAAAGCAAAGGGAAAGAGACTAAGTTTTCATCATCAAGACCACAGAAATGGTGGCCTTAGCTGGGTGAAGTCATCTTTTGCCATCAAAAATCACCAAAACTCAATGACTTGAGAATGCATTCACAGTATCATAAGTGGGGGAAAGTCAAGTTAAATGTCCACTTGACTTCTTTAAAAAAAAGATAGATCTTTTTGTATAAATACATGTAGAAATAGGTCTTAGCAGCTGTACACCATAATATTAGCGGTGGTTACTGCGGGGTAGCAGAACTATAGTTGCTTTGCATTTGTGTGCATGTGAAGAGCTGCCATCTCATTCCCTTCCTAGCTGGTACCTTGCACACATCAATACCACACCATAAACACAACATCTGTCTTAAACAAATTTGCTCCTGTTAATTGGGCTCCAAAGGACAATTTTATTTTTTAAAGCATTAATACTAGCCCTGAACATGGTTTTATTGGTGGTAAAAAAAAAAAAAAACAACTTTAATGCTATCATGTTGGGAAGGGACCAACTTTCAAAACCAAAGCCTGGCTTTTGAGGCCAAAAGTCCCAGCTTTGACATAAAAGCCAGAGATGGGTCTCCCATTGGGCTGGTCTTTGGGACATTAGCCGCTGGACTGAGATGTGATTTCTTGCCTTTTCCCCCAACTCTGAAATGTGGCTCCACGGCATCTATGATAATAAGTTTCCAAAGGATAAAATATCAACCCCAAAGGTCCGTTCCCAAGTCTAAGTTCTTTCTGGAGATGATACCAATCAAACTGAAGCAAAAGGAGGTGCAGAGGGGAGCAAAGCAGCCACTGGGCAGCTGGGAGGAGTGACCTGTAAGAGAAGGAAGGCCCCACGCGGAGATGGTCTCCCCACTCAAATATGTGATATTGACACTCTCTGAGTCCCTTTATTGTTTGCTTTCCCCGCTTCTTGCTACGTACATTTGAGTATTATTTTTAGCAAAGTTGTTGTGTGTTAATTTACTTTACCAAACGCACACAGAGCCATCTGAGAACTGACATGATAGATGGTAACTGCCCTGGCTATTGGTCCCGAAGGCAGTAATTTGTGTTTTGAAATTCCTTAATTATATATGTACACAGCGATTCTAATAGCCCCCATAGAAGCACTGGGCCCAGCCAGAGTCCCTAAACGCTGTCGCAAAAACCGAAATAAAAACTTATAAGGGAAGAGTTTTAAATCAACAATGGGAATAAATCGTATTTAAAAAAAAATCTGTAATGCAGCATACAAGGCATCCTAATCACCACATCTATAATCACAAAGAAGAATAAATCACTAAAAAAAATTAAGTGTGTTAGATATAATAAAGAAGAAGAATTAACTTTTAACTCAAAGCTGCCACTGGGATGTTAGATGACTCCGGCTAACCCTCAGGAAATGTAAGAATGACAAAGGAAATCAACTTTCCGAATTGTGAGGAGAAAGCCGGTGGCTTCCGTGGGGGTTGTTTCTTATTTTTTGGCACAGCAAGACAAACAAATGCGGTCCTAAAACAATCACGCATATGAGTGCCTCTGTGTAAATATCCAAACTTTAAAAATAAAAAAGCAATCCTGTTTTACAACGGGTACTCTTGACTAATAAGCAGCCCATTCGCCTATTTCCAATGCACACAGCACTTTCATGGAAAGCTGTCTGCTGGGGCTGGCGCTGCCAGCGAGAGGGAAACCAAGTCACAGCAGACTGCTGCCTGGGACATGCAAGCACAGTCAGCGAAGATGGAGCGAGGCCCGGGAACCCAGCCCTCTGACCTGCTCCACTGTGGCACAAGGGTCTTCGGTGCCCAGGGCAGGAGAGAAGCAGAGCATGTGGCCAGCGGGGCCACCAGGCACTGCCCAGGCTGGACGGCGGGCAGGGAGGCCCAGAGGGCCGGGGCAGGGGCGGCCAGCCCAGAAGGAGCTGCGAGATCTGGAGCCCAAGTCTCCGCTCCTGCTGGAGACCGCAGCTGCTTTGGGGGGTGGGGGGATGGGGACAGGTCCCAGCCCCGCCACAACCCCTAGGATTCCCGGGCAGCACAGTCAAACCTCCCCTCCTTGAAGGCAGGTTAACCCCTTGCCCTGCCTGACACCCAGGAATGCTGTGCGGGTAAAATGAGAGCGCTCTCGCCTCGCCCATGGGCCGAGAGGACCCGCTGGCTCCAGGGCAGACAGGCGGGCGGTGGGAGAGGATGAAGCTGTGAGCTGGGATGTGCTCACATGCCTGAAGGCTGTTACTCTTGCTCCTTCCACGCATGCATTGAGAATGCACCTAGGCGCAGAGAAGTACTTCCCTACTCAGCGAGTAATCTCTGCCCCAAGTTTCTTCATCTACAAAATGTTGCAGGGGTGGGGGTGAGGGGTGCAGTTGATAATAGGTTGATGTGACAATTATAGGGTTGATGTGACACTGCAATGAACTAAATGAGTTCAAGGACGTGCAGTGCTCGGCACAGGGTGTGGCAGGCTGGCTCCCACGGAACAGACCTCAAGACTGGGTCTTGCGGGCAGGCGGCATGTGGGCGCCAAGGGGTGCAGGAGAGACAGAGGGAGAACTCGGGCCTCAGCTGAGCCCCTTCAGACCAAACTGGAGCCTTTATGCTCCCTGCCAAGCACCGTCTCTGGGGACTGCTGCCCTTGGGGAGGGCCTGGCTTTGGGTGAGGCCACCCTGGGAAATCTCCAGAGCCGTCAGCAGGCGACTGCCCCAGCTCCTTCAGGAGCTGGGGCAGGATTGCATCTGACAGGTGCCCCCTGTCTGCCCCTGTTCTCCAGGTGCATGTGCTGCCACCTTCCCTGCACGTTACCCAGGGCCCACAGAGAGAAAGGAAGGCAGGCGGCTAGCCATAGCCCAAAGGCCATTAGTGCAGACACAGCATGGGGCCCTGGCAGGTCGGGGGTGCCCACCAGCCAGGACAGAGGTCGGCCCTGCTGGCCACCAAAGGGCTAAGGCCTGTGCTGCCTTTACCTCCAAGTATTACCTAGCAGGCACCCTCCATCCTCTCCACAGCCCCTTCCAGGGTTACCCACAGGAATTTCCAACTCACACAAAAGGAAACCGCGGTTCAGAAAGGGCCAAGGTGCCAAAGGCAGAGTACGGCAGAACCACAGGCCACGCTCTGAAAGCCTGGCTCCCAGGGTGTGAGCTCTACCCCTGCCTTCTGCCCTCCTGTGATCTGTAGACCCAGCACGTGAACGTTTGGGGATGGACATTTTGTGGGGATAAGATGGGTGGGTGGGACCCTGGCAGGGGCCATCCCCCAACGGGCTGGGTCTGCCTCCCGGAGTCTGCCCTGCAGATGAGCCCTGGAGAGGCCAGCGTGCTGCAGCTTCCGACCAGAGGCCTCGGCAACAGGGACCTGCCGTGAGCTGAGTGCACTCTGCCCTGTTAAACTGGGTAGCCTGGGAAATCATCTCCCTCTCTGGGATGTTTTTACCTCGGTGGCACTGCCAGCAACCACAGGCCAAGGTTAGGAAGGGCAGGGGGCACAGCCTCCAAAAGAAACCTACCTCAAAGAAACTGCTCCCAAGCATTTCGCCCCATCAGTGCAGCCCCCAGCAGCCCTTGCCCCACTTGGGATGGGGCCACAGAGACCACGGGCACCGCACAGGCCTGCCCAGGTAACCTCCGTTCCAGCTCTGGGCCTCCGCTGGCTCCTCTGCTGTTCCCCATCCCTGGCAGCTGACACCAAGGAGCACTTTTCCCTCCTGATGATGGGGGTCCCTGGGCCTCCCCAACGTACCAAGGATCCCACAAAGCAAGGCCCCAGAGCCAGCTGAGCCGGGAGAAACACAGCATTTAGGAGTAAGATCCATTTTCACTTTGTTTCAAGAAGTAACCTCCAGGCCCATGTCACAGCTCCCCCAGCGACAGTCACAATCTGGTTTGCCTTAGTCCATCGGCCTCAGTTCTCGCCATCACCCTTCCTGGCACTGCTGCCTACCAGCTCTTGTGGCCTCGGCCAAAGTGTCAAGTAAAAGAGGGGTCTTCAAAGCTGCCAGGTGAAGGATCCACCTGGAGAAAGCACGCCATAGAGCTGTGGCAACCGCTGCTGGCGGCCGCTGCTGTCCACCGTGCCCCATGCTGGTCCCACTATGTCCAGAGGGGTCCTGCAGGGCCGGGATCCTGTTGAAGGGCCACTTCTATGCCCACAGCCAGGGGACAGAGAGGGGAGAACAAAGGAGCAGGCACAGTGGAAGCCAAGCCAGTCGGCCCAGGGCTGGTGGGGGTCAGGAAGCCGGAGAAAGAACCAAGGAGAAGGGCCTGGGGAAGGTGGGGGCCAGAGCAGATCGCAGAGGGGGAGAGGGGGGGTGTTCAGGTAGGGGACTGGGGCAGAACACCAAGGGGACTAAGAGGGGGCTAAGGCAGGATGCCAATGGCAGGTGGAAGGGGGAGCAGGGCAGACCACTGAGAGGGGTGGTGAGGCAGGGGTCTGGGGCAGCTGAGGCGGGGGCCCACCCAGGCTCAGAGACCCCCCGCTGCCCAGACTTGAAGGCTGCCGTTCAGTCCTTCAGCACAGGCGGATGGAGCTCACCTCCCCGGCCCAGGCTGCAGCCAGCACAGCCTGGCCGGCACTGGGAGAGGAGACTTTGCCGTGGTGGAAAGAGCAGTGGACGCGGGGTCCCGGGGCCTGGGTCTGCAGCCAGTTCTGCCCCAGCCAGCTTTGAGGTTCACAGACGCTACGGCCGAGGCCACGGTCACACGCCCAGTGGATGTGTGAACCAGGATTCACCCAGAACCGTGCAACTTCAGAGAGGACATTTCCCACCATTGCACAATAGGCTCCACGTGCTCATGCGTGTGTGTGTGTGTGTGTGTGTGTGTGTGTGTCTCTGTGTGTGTGTGTGTGTGTGTGAGGCCACGCGGCCAGGACACCATGGCTCACTGCCTACAGTGCCCAGAGCACAGAATGTCCCTCCAAGGTCTTGGTAAACCGAGGCAGGATGACCTTTGTCAGTAACACAAGAATTCAAGGTAGGAAAAAGCAGGACACTCGCCTTGCTGGCAGCAGAGTCTCCTCCATCCCTGAGGCTCTAGAGGGCCCCACCGAGGCATCCTCTCCCTTCCTGCCAAAGCCCTGGGATGGGCCAGCCTTGGACTTCTGACAGCCTGGCTCCCACCGGACCCCAGCCCGGAACCTTGGTGACCCAGCAGGCAGAAGATGCTCATGCAAACGGCCATCGCAGCTAATTTAGTCTAATTGTGCATCTTAGCAGAGAAAAGGCTGAGAAGGGAGCTGATGTGAACATTAAATCACTTCTGCAGGAAGAGGAGACGCTTCCCTTGGAAATTAAGGGCCGGCTGTTGACAGGCTGGACCATCCGAACGCCAGCTGCCTAATGAAGCAATAAAGGCCTTTGCCCCCCCACTTCTCACTGCCCTGCTCTTACACGTACAATTACTACAAAAATCAAAGAGAGGAATGTTGCCTTGAGATATGATTTCCATATTGGTATGGATTTTATTATACAAGCAGTACAATACGCTCCATTATCATTTTGATTATATGCCCCTTTCATTTGCACGATTGGACCATTATCTGCAGTACATTCATTACATTATAAGAAACTGGAACCCCAGCCTTAAGATGAATTGTAAAGAAGGATTTCTATTTTTGCCAATTGATATTTCGGGGGAGAACATTAAACAGCAAAAACATTATTTGTAAAGTTTTGTTTTGTTTTGTTTTTTTCACGTAAACTCTTAAAAGAAGGAAATAATCCTGATATTTCTAACAGACAGAAAAGCCCCAGGCTAGAAGCAGTAAATGATGGCAATTTCAAAGGCATGTACTATTAGGGACTCCTGATTAAATTGTAAGTTCCTTGAGAGAAAGGAAGTCAAATAGATGAAGCCGAGGGTGGGGTCTGGTGGTTTGGGGGCAGCACATACTGGACCTGGAGGTGTCACAGCAGCCTTCCAGCGGGGAGCTGAGATTCCCGGAGAGCGAGGTGAGTTCCAGCGTGGAGCGGGACCCAGGGATCAGCAACCCCATCTGAGCAGGACAGCTCCCTCCGAGGGGCTTAAACCCCCACCGTGCCCAGGGCTCGCAGAGGCCAGGCAGGAGCCAGCAGGAGCCTCGGGAAAGGGAGGGAGGAACCGGAGAAACACTAGCAGAGAGAGAAGCGTGGAAGTCAGAGGCCCCAGTGCTCGCCCTGGAACCCGGTCCTCACCCCCCACCCGCCAATGGAAAGAGCCCAGGGGGCCACGAGCCAGGCAGAGCCACATTCGAATCTGACCTGCCCAGGCCTAGGAGCTGTGTGTCCTTGGACAACGCCCTTTACTTCTCTGACCCTGTTTCCTGCTCGACAAAGTGTGGTTAACACCTCATCTGACTTGATAAACCAATAAAGCTACAGGTGGGAAAGCCTTTGAAAAGAGTAGCCCTGTTTTACCACCTTATTCACTTATATGCCATTACAGTTATTATTAGTCTAAATTGCAACAGACATGCCCACCATTCAGGGCTCCACACAAATGCCACCTCCTCCATGGTTCCGCATCCCCACCTCAGCCGGAAGGACTCTGTCCTCCTCTCTGCTTTCACATCTGGTACTTTCTTTCTCTTGAGTCACTTTTCACTTTCTTTCTCTTGAGTCACTTTTCTTGAGTCCCCCAGTTAAATCAGCAATTTTCAAACTTCAGGCAACTCTCCACTGGTGGGTCATGAAATTCAGAGGGTTGCAACCAGCTTTTTTTTTTTTTTCTTAATGAAATAGACTAGAATAGAAAATATCATCATGTAAGGTCAAAGTGAGTATTACTGCATGAATATTTTTTTCCAGAAAGTGCATAACTGTGCATCAGATCACAACATCATAACTTTTCCCTACAGCAGGTCATGGTTACAAAGTTTCAAAGCCACTGCATCTGAGCCTGAGCTCTCTGAGTGCAAACCTCTCCCCTCAACAGCTTTATCCCTGTCCCTGACTTACAGCAGAAGTACACCCACTGTTTGTTGAATGAATCTCTATTATCATAGTTATTATATTGCTGCATAATTTACAACCCAGACCCAGTTGGGGTCAAGGGAAAGTGTGCAATTGCCAACTCTGGGCAAAAACTCAGCCAACGGGAAGGGCAGGGTCTTTATTTTCCACTCCTGCAGAAACAGAACTCTTACAAAGCAGTTTTTCCCCTTGCACCAAGAATCACCAGACTCCCCGCTCATAGCTTCACGAGGATGAAAACTCCCAGGTCCATGGAGACTCGCTCACCGGTGGACAAGGCTGACTCAATCTTTAGAAGATCCTTTTATTCGCTGTTATATTGATTTTTAAAACATTTTTAGTCGACACAATGAAAAGCTCACCCTGGGGTCTTCTTTCCACTTCAGAGCTGAAATCCATATCTTAACCCCTTACTGTGTGGAATCTTCCTGGCTCCAGAGGGCCTGGAGCTGGCAGTGGGGGTGGAGTGGTAGAGGCTACCAGAGGGCGACCTGCAGGCCCCATTTTAACTCATGTGGTTCTCTAACCCTTTTAGGATAAATATATTGATCTTTGAATAAACATTTTCTTTTTCCCATTCTCTCCAGCTTCCTAATTGCTTGACACGGGGCCTCCTGGGGTGTGTTATGTGTTGATCTTTACCTTATTTGAAGGAAAAAAAAAAAAAGACCTGAGTGTTATTTTTAGAGCTCATAGCTCTTTATTTATGTGATCCTGTGTCTTAGGTACAATTTCATCAATTACTTTAATTTCCACTAACTGTGGAGTCGGAGGCTGAGTGGTGCCCACGAGTGATGCAGCCTTTAGCCCTTGGTTTAAATCTTGACAGCGCTGGAAGTGAAGCCCTTTAAGCTCCCCTCCGCTGGTCCCCTGGTCCCGGGCACAGGCCGGTGTAGCTCCCTGAGCTGGGAAGAGGGCACCGTGGGGCTGGGAAGAGGGCACTGCGGGACCTCTGCACCTTGGGGCGTCCCCGTGCAGCTCCGGCCCCTGCCCAGCTGTTCCACCTGCACCGCCGGCACTGGAGGGAGCAAACAGCCATGGCCCCGCCACCCCCACGCTCACCCTGGCTCACCGGAGCCCTCCTGGCAACCTTCTCCGCGCCCTCCACGTCCCAGCAGACTAAGGATCACCAGCGAGCTGGGACAGTTGTGCTCCCAGGAAGAAATGGGGGGAGGGGGACACGGGGGCGTGGGGGGTGGGGCGGTGCTGGAAGTTGTGTGCCAGGTCTGCAAAGAGGATGAAGGGCCTGGGCCCCGCCTCAGGGGTGGGGGGCGAGGGTGACGTGAAAATCCGGACTGTCTGATAGATGGTCAGCTACAGGGAATCACGGAGCACCAATGGGGGGGGTCAGAGAGGCCTCCTGGTGACGGCGCCCTGAGAGCTAAGGCCTTCTGGAAGCTGCACGTGGGCGATGGCCAGCTGGTGGAGGTGTCAGCAGAAGCATCTGGGTCTCAGAAGCAGGTTGGAATTCGGAATTTGGGCTCACCTGCATGGACGAGGTAGCTGAGGTCTGGGGGGGGGGACTGGCAGGGGAGGGTTGGGATAGAGGCACAGGGGACCCCACTTTTAAGAAGCAGACAGCAGAGAGGCACCTGCCCCAAGGACCTTAGAGCGGTCAGGTGAGGGCAGCGCTGAGGTGCCCTTGGCTTTGACAAAGGAGGCAAAGAGGGGGCCGCCTCTTTCAGAAAGCCGGTCCTGGGGCAGGGGATGGGGCCCCCCAGGGGCAGAAGGAAAATGACTGCGCTGAACAGGAGGAGCCCGTGGATGGGGAAGGGGCTGTCTGAGGTGAAGGAGACCCCAGGCGGCAGGAGAAACACCTGCTGCACCCAGCCGGGAGACGCAGGGTGAGGAGGGACCAGCCTTTCCCAGACTGCGGTTCCCAGGGGCGGGGGGTGCCGGCAGCAGCCTGGGGAACAGGCAGGTTCCAAAGCCAGCCAAGTCTGCGCCCAAGCGAGGCCATTCTGGGCCAGTCATATTCGGTGGGAAACAGGAGCCTGACCCAGGAAGAAGGGAGGGAGGAAGGAGAGGGGGGTGAGAGGAGAGGGAGGGGAAGTGGGGAGGAAGGAAAGGAAAAGGGGGGAAGGGAAAGCAACGGGGAAGGAAGTTAAACTCCTGCTGGCCTTGAGCAGCAGTGGGAGGGATGTGTGTCCTGTCACAGGGCAGAATCCTGTCCAGGTTCTCTGGCTCCGCCCAGTGCCGAGTCCTCTGGGCAGCGACTGTTTCCTCCAAAGTCTTTCCCTCCTCTCCTTTCTCTAGCACCCCATGCTCCCCACATTCCATTTCAGTGGGCCCTCCTCTCTCAGCCCAGCTTTCTGATCTCCTTCCTTCTTCATAAGCATCCCTCTGCCCTTCCCAGCCATATCCATCCAACTGTTTTCCAGCATTTTCCAGTTCACTCCACTTGGACTTCTTGTAGCAAACCCTGCTGGAGCTGGTCAAGGGGACAGTGGCAGGGAGGGCCTGGGAGGAGGGGAGGGGTGTGGGGGGGGCTGGGAAATCCGTTTGCAGACGGCCCTGCCACTCTCTGGGACCCACCCCACCCCCAGGCTGATGTGCAGACTTAAAACTGGGAGGGGCAGAGGGGCTGCAGCAGTTTCCAAATGCATTTGGCCATGCAATGCTTTTATCTCTTGGTAACCTATGGCCAAGACTCGTGCTGTGCAGAAGGTAATTTTGGAAAATGCCCTTCAAGGATGGGTTAAGGCAATGGAGAGGAAGACCCCGTGAGCTCCACTTTCTCTATGACACAGGCAGCAGGGCACACCCTTGTGACTTCAGGAGGCTGTGGAGTTCCACGTTACAGCTCAAGAGCGGGGGGCGGGGGGGAGGATGCTGCCCCGGGTGGGGGTGGGGGGGCTGCCAAACGGGATACACTGGAAACTACCCACAGCACAATTCTAATGCTTGTATTTGTGGCCAATTTTTATTTCTTCAGTAGCATGGGGCAGCCCTACTGAAGGAGGGAGAGACAGGTAAAAGGGGGCCCGATGACTACAAGAAGGAACGAAGTCGAGAGGCATGCAACTAGGGAATGAACCTGAAGGACTGTAGGCTGAATGAGATGGCAGAAACAAAAAGACAAATATTGTCATGCCTCACTTATAAGAGTAACTATAATATACAAACTCAGAGAATTGAGGTTGAGAGCATGGGTTATCAGGTTGGGGCCTATTGTAAAGGTTCCTAGATTGTAAGTTCTTACAGCAGTCACATGTATTCAGGAGTTGTAACCGTTGTTTCTAAATTCTGAGATGCTGGACTGTTTGTGTATAACCTGGGGATTCCCTAAACTTCAGGTATTTATGTGACACCTGAGACTCAGAGTTAGAGCTCTGAAACTATGAAACTCAGCATTGCCTCATTCAGCAACTGTTTAAAAAGTTGAAGAAGGGAAGAGACTTCATCTAGAGATATGAATGAAGCTGATTTGAATAGGATTAAGGTAAATCAGAATTCAGGGTAAAGGATGATATGGCTCATATTTTCAAACTTCAACTTCTGTGCAAGACCAAAGGGAGAGATGTTTATTTGGTGCAAAATTTACATTTAGGGTAGTGCATTATTTAATTTAACTTGTATGGTGAGTTTACTTGAACACCATAAGTACATGGAATCTTGAATAGGGAATGAGGTCTTGATGCTTTGTCCAGCGTAGTGTGATACCCCAGTATATCCCAGAGTAATTTGGGTAGTAAATAATAAAGTATTTGCAAAGTTCCCTTGGGGGACTGGGGAGAATAAAAGAAATAATCAACTTCCCCATCTGGGGAATTGCTGATTTTCTCACAAGCAGTGGGGACAACCAGTTCAATAGGCGGAGCCCTGATCTTGGGGTTTGACCCTATAAAGCTTATTCCTGCTTTTTCCTCAGAGAAAGAAGCTCAGCCTACTTACAATTGTGCCTAAGAGTCACCCCCAGAGAACCTGTTTTGTTGCCTCTCTCTCTAACCCAGCTCGACAGGTGAACTCACTGCTTTTTCCTCTACATGGAACATGACTCCCAGGGGTGTAAATCTCCCTGGCAATGTGGGACCTGACTCCCAGGAATGAGCCAGGACCCAGCATCATGGAATTGAGAAAGCTTACTTGACCAAAAAGGGGAAGAAAGAAATGAGACAAAAAAAATTTCAGTGGCTGAAGGATTTCAAACAGAGTTAAGAGGTTATCCTGGGGGTTATTCTAATGCATTATATAGATATCCTTTTTTAGTTTATAGTGCATTGAAATGGCTGGAGGGAAGTACCTGAAACTGACGAGCTGTGTTCCAGTAGCCCTGATTCTTGAAGATGATTGTATAATAATATAGATTTTTTTAATGTGACTGTGTGATTGTGAAAACCTTGTGTCTGATGCTCCTTTTATCCAGATGAGTAGGAAAAAAAGAGGATATAAATAAATAATAGGGGGATAAAGGGTAAAGAAATTGGGTAGATTGAAATATTGGTGGTCAATGGGAGCGGTAAGGGATATGGGATATATGAGATTTTCTTTTTATTTCTTGTTCTGGAGTGATGCAAATGCCCTAACAATGATCATGGTGATGAATGCACAACTATGGGATGATATTGTGAGCCATTGATTGTATACTGTGGTTGGATTGTATGTGTGTAAAGACTTCTCAATAATAATCATTTAAAAAATAAAAGAGGGGCTCAAGTGGGAAGAGTGACCTCAGGGCCAGGTGTCTCACTTCCAGCCAGCCAGTTCCCTCAGGCAACCTCTGAAACCCTCTGAGTCCCATTCCTTCCTCTGCAAACTGGGCTTCCTGTGTCACCCTCCCTGCTGCCAGGGTACCCTGGCACGAGGGAGCTGGCCCCATGGATGTGATGCCCCTGGGTGAGTGGCAAAGCCTGAAAAGGGTAATTGTTAGAACAGGAGTTGTCTCCAGTTAGGTTTTGGTGCTCCTTCAAGTGCAGAAGCAATTCGAGCCTTTCTGAGCGTGGTCCCGGCACCCTGTAGCCATCACTGAAGGAGACACGCCATCATTGCCAGACAACCGCGCCATCATCCAGGAAAGGGAACCCTCACTTACAGTTTGCTGGGAGACTGGCTGGCACCACAAGCCTCCCTGGCCTGGGTTACCCTGAGTCTCAGCGCCCTGCCGTCAATCATTCATTCATGCATTCATTCATTCACCCATCAGGTTTCCATTCATTTCTGTCTGTGTGCTGGGCAGTAGGCCATTCAGCAGGGAACGGGGCAGACACAGCCCCTGCCTGCACAGAAGCCACCACTGTGGGGCTGGGCTGGGTGCTAAAGCCAAGCTTACAGGACCATGGAGAGAGCTGAGGGCTGAGACGGGGAGGGAGGCGGCGGGATAAGGGGAGGCCACCCAGCTCCGACTTGAGGGGCTCAGAGAACGCTCCCCGAGGGCAACAGGACAGCGAGTCAGCCCACGAGAGGGCAGGGGGCGTGCTGTGGGTGAGGAAACAGCTTTGGGAAGCCTCGGGCCTGGGACTCGGGCTGCATGGAGAAGGTCCTGAGAGAGAGTGAGGACAAGAGTGGGGAACGAGGGGCAATGGGCTCCGAGGACTGGGCTAAGGGCTTTGGATTCTTCCTTAGAACACAGGGAACCGGGTAAGGGTTTTAAGCTGAGGAGTAATGCAGTCAGATTTACATTCTTTAAAAAACTCATTTAGATCAGGGATCAGCAAACTTTTCCTGTTAAGGACCAGGCAGTAAATATTTTTAGGCTTTATGAGCCAAGGGGGAAAATTGAGAACATTCTGTAGGGACGTATATAACAAGAGAGAAGACAAATTTACACACGCAAAAAAATGTATTGATGAAATTCAAAACACAATAACAATAATAATTGAGTTTAAGGTTTATTTGTAATCCAGGTCTACTAATAAGAAGGATGCAATTCTTTTTTGGAGGCATAGCATTTTGCTTAAGTGAAGTTCAAAGTCAGTGCTCCCTATCATCACATTGATTGCATTTGTTCATCTATTAAACCCAATCTTAGCTCACAAGCCACCAGGGTGCTCAGAAACAGGCATGGGCCACTGGTTTAGAGTGCAGGCAGTTCAAGGTGAAGGAGAGACCCACTGCCCAGAGGCAGTGAAGCTGCAATCACTGGCCCAAAGGTGGTTTCCAGGAGGTCTTCTTGGAGGAGGTGAGACTCAAGCAGAGAATAAAAGCCAACCAGGACAGTGCATGGCCAAGGAGGTAAGCCACTGGTGGAGGCTTGTAAGGAAAGGCTGGTGGGCCCTGCAGGGCTCACAGAGCAGGGCAGGAGACCCAGAGCCCCTCCTACAGGCCAAGGGGGCCTGTCCTATTGCAGGCAGAGACAAGGACTGGTCAGGTGGGCACCCTGGAGGGAGCTCTCTGCCCCAAGGTGCACAGAAAGCATTGCCCAAGTCCAGAGACAGGATGAGACTTTCAGCCAAGGCAGGTTGCAGTAGGGCTGAAAAGGGTGCATTCATTCAAGGGCAGGATGGGCCCCCAGGGACAGGGAGGGGGCCCCATGTCTCCCAGGTCCCAGTTTGGCACTGGACTGGGGTGACACCAGCTCAGGGGCTTCCCGACAGACACCTGGGCATGTAGGACTGACAGCCAGAAGAGAGAATGGGGGGGGGGGGGCGGGGAGGGACGACCCATCGGGGATGATAAGGGCAGGGATGGAGCGGAGGACGGTGCCAGGAAGAAGGCAAAGGGGCCGAGGAGTGGAGCGGGCAGCCGCTTCAGCAAGTGGGAGGGAAATCAGGAACATGAGTTCAGAAAAGGACTTTTCAAGGAGAGAGCAGCCAATTGGGAGGTCCAGAAAATGCGAGCTGAGAGCGTCCATTGTGTCCAGTGACTCAGAGGCTTAGGGTGAGGGCATCATGGATGGCCTGAGGGAGAGGTGGGGACAGGAGCCAGCCTGGGGTGGCAGCAGGACCACATGGGAGGTGGGGACACGAGATGAGGACAGGAGGAAGGACAGCTCCTCCAGGAAGTCTTTCTGTGAGAGGAAAGAAAGATTTGCGGCCAGGGCTGGAAGAGATGAGCCAGGTGTGAATGCTGATGAGAAGAAGCTGGGAGAGAGGGGGAAACAGGCTGGCGTGGGAGTTCTGCGCTGATAGCAGATGCACATCTTACACCAATGGGCGCTAAAGAAGCCCACCATGGAGGACCCGGCCTGCATTATTCAGCGGAGCTCCAGTGAAGCCAAGTCTCAAGAAAAGATTCATTTCCCTCAAGTAGCATTCCACCCCCGCCCCCACCATTTTTTTGAGACAGCATGAATTTTATAACTTAAAATATCCCTCTTTTCACTTTGGCCCCCAGGAAGCTCAGAGCTAATATGTGAGTCAATTTTAATAACTCTACAGAAGAATGTGCCTTATATATCTGAATCATTTTCTCACTTTAGTCTTATCCTGCATTTTCTTTGGCCCCATAATTCTATGTTTTTAAATGTGTTTCTTATGTTCCATTGTTTTCTCTCAGCAGGCTGCTTTAGATTCTTCGCAGAATGAGGCGATGTGCCGATAAGTGCCCTTGTCTTAAATGGCCCCTCCCCAGGGCCCTGGTCACTAGTGGGCACCCTGCAAGTGCCCTTGGGACAGAGCTGCCGTCTGAGCTCTGCCTGTGCCCACCGGCCCAGCAGAGCCTCTGTTCTTCAGTTACTGCTCACACATTGCAGAGCAGAAAGAGGGAAAAAGCCACGGTGATTCCTAACTAATCTTAAATTTAAGTCAAATATAGGGGTCCCTCCTCCCCACCTCTGGGAAGATTGTCAAGTGAAACAATGTGGCTTTGAGCTCCTGACAGATGCTAATGAATTGTTGTTTACCTTTTTGATTTACTGCCTAAACAAAGATAAGACATGCTCTTGAAAACACATTGAATGCACAATCCAAACACATCCATTAAATCTGTCACAATAAACATGACAGCTTTCTTCTAACCTAACAACTGGCATGCCTCATTTGCATATTAATGAGAAAACCGGGATCAGCCTGCACAAATTACTTATATCTCATGAAGGGGCTGCTCCTGATGACAGTGAAGCACTTGGGGATGTAAACACACCAAGTTCATACCTTAGCCATTTCAATGCCTTTCCCGTCTCTGCTTGGGTGGCCCTACAGCTGGACTTGGCTACATGTGCCAGCAGGTATGGGTCCCGGGGTCCCCGGCAGGGGTTGGCATGGACTTGGAAAGAGCCAGGTTCACATCCAGTGCTAACCATGCTCAAGGGACACTTAGCATGGTTAAGTGACCCACTATGAGCTGGCCAGCACTTTCCAATGGCAAGCTTGATCACAAATTGCATCACAATCAGCCCAAAGAAAAATGCTAGCTGTTAGTTGAGTACCAACTAGAAGGATAGACCGTGCTTGTGGGCCATCACCTTTAAACTTCACAGCAAGCATTAGAACAAGACTGCCAGAAACAAAGAAGGGCTGCACCCAGGACCCTCCCTCACCTGTGGCTGACATAACTAATCAATGCCAGAATTCCTTTGACTGAGCCTAGAACCGAACTCAGAGTCCTTCTCAACACAAGCCTCCAGGAAGCTCTTACCCTCCACAGAGCTCCACGAGGGAGAGGGGGTGGGGAATGGATTGATAGATGCTGTTAGAAAAATGAGGAAAGACCAGTTCAGAAAGTTTAGGGACCTGCGCAGGTCCCCTGCCTAGTAAGAGAAGTCATTCAAGCCTGATTCTCCTGGCCACAAGCCCAGTTCTCTCTTCCCTGCTCTTCGGCAGTTTCCCAAAGTAGCTCATGCCTCTCCCCTTTTCATCAGCTCCACCTGGGCCCCCCTCCCCAGTCAGAACTGAAGTTATCAGCAACAAGATAACTTGAATTGAAGTGGCCAGAGATGATGCTTCCAGGGATGGTAGTTCAGGCACCAACCTGAGGCCACAAGAGGTTTGGTCAGAGTCCTCGCTGCTGAAATCTGTAGGCACACCCACCCTCCCATCTGTCCTTCTGGCTGGGTGACCTTGGGCAGCTCACTGCACTGCTCTGAGCCTCCTCTGCAAAAGGGAACAACAGCCCTCAGTTCCTAACACTGCCAGGAGCATCAAAGAGAGCTTGATCTAAAAGGCTTAGCCCAGATCCCCGCACCTAGTAGGTGCTCAACAAATGGCAGCTTTAAAACTGTCAAACCACCACCTCCAGTGAGTTCCCTAAATCATTTTACTTCAGCTGGCTCTGGCTCAGCAGCTCCTTCCTCAAAGTGAACCACAGTCGAGGGTACAGCAGGTGTTCTCAAGAAAAGGGGAGCTCTTAGGGAGTCCCTCCCCTAAAGAGGCAGAACTCCACCCCTCCCTCCACACCCCCAGCACCTTCTCAGGAGGGCCTGCCTCTCAACTGGAACTTCCAACTCCCCCATTCCAAGGTCAGGCAACGCGGCCTGGCTCATCCCTATGGAAACCCCACTTCTTGCTTCCACGTTGCTCCTCGTTCATCACATTGCGTTTCAGCCCCTGCGTCCCAGGCTTTGGCCTCAGGTGGCCGAGGTGGAGGTTCCCAGGGTGAGGCGGGTGAGGTGCTAAGAATCCCCTGACCACAGGAAGACCCCAGGGGCACCGGGCGGAGTGGGGCCAAAGGTGCTCCACAGAAAGGGACTCTCAGGGACTGCTGCCACCGGGCCTCTTTATTCCAGACTATTCTATCCACATTGGCTCAAAAGAGAGAGAAATTCTATTCCATTTAAGTTACGGTGTAAAAGGAAACCTTTCCAATGCTGCCACCGTTTCCCTGCATTGGTTTTCTTTAACCATCATTTCTGAAATCTGTGCACCGGAGGCTGTGCTGATGTCACACATCGCAGTTGGAAGTTTCCAAGACAGCCCCAGTGCCCTGCCTCTGGTGCCAGCCCGTCCCCTGGTGTGGGCTGGACCTACCAGCTCGCTTCTAACCAGAGATGGCAGAGGTGATGAAATATCCCTCCCAAGACTGGGTTACAAAAGACCGTGGCTTCTGCCTTGGGCTCTCTCCCCACCCCCACTCTACTCTGGGGGAGCCACTGTCACGTCACGAGGCAGCCCTGTGGAGAAGCCCATTTGGCGAGGCCCCAACAGCCAGCAAGGAATGCAGGCCCATAAGGAAACGGAGCCCCCCAGCGACGATGTGAGTGTGCTGACAAGGGGGGGTCTCCTCGGTTGAACCCCCAGGTGTGACCACCTCCCTGCCCGGCAGCTGGAGACACAGGCACCCAGCTCCACCCCAGCCATGTTCCTGACCCACAGAAACGCTGAGATAATAAATGTTTGTTGTTTCCAGCCGCTAAAATTTGGGGTGCAGTAATAAATAATGAATGCATGTTAGGTTGAACAATATAAAATCGCCGTTCCTTAGGTTTAAAAAAAATAGTTCACTATTAACGACTCAGTACTTTATCCTACTCATTCCATATAACATCCTGCAAGCTCAGGACTTCATCATCTTACTCCATACATGTGGAACTGTGGTCTGAGTGCTCAAGGGGTTCCCCCAAGTCCCCCCATGACATCAACGTCCACCTGCACAGGCACGACGCTGTTGGACGAGCTCAGCACGCGTCCTCCGGGCGATGTCCCAGGGGACAGAGGAGATGGATGCAGTTGCCTTCACGAAGGAAACAGGCTTTAAACAGAGAGAAAGCCAGAGCCTCCCACTCAGGGACACCAGTGACACAGCCGCTGACCGGAGGGTGGGACATAAAACACAGAAACACTTGATGGTAATTATCCCGAAAAGATCAGACCTGTGACATTTCTGCAAGGAGACCAATTCCTCTGCGTTCCCTTCCACCCATTAGTCTCTATCTCACAATTATTTTGCCTTTTCTAATCAGCAAACAGGCTTTTGAAGCCCTTTCTCCAACACATTCATCATCTCCAATACTATGTGGAGAGAATCAATTTTATTTACCCTTGCTAAGCCTACCAGGGTCTCATTTGTAATTAGAGAAGCGCGTGAGAGGGAAAGGATTTGTTGTTGCTAAATTAGGTCAAACGTTCCCATCCTTGGAGTGTCTGGCATGTTTACAACATGCCCTCGATAGCTGGCTGCGGGCGGGGGTGCTCTCCAACCCCTTCCCTAAATCAATATTCATCATCCTTTTCCCTACCTAAGGCGCTTCTGGAATTGTCTTGACTGCTCACCCACCCCAACCCTCACCCAGCCCCGTCCAAGAAATCCACTGAAGGAGAGAGATTGCCCCCAGTGCATCAGAGCTGAAAGCGAAATTGATCTTGCCCAATTCTGGTAAGCAGACAAGGAAGAAACTGAGTAACGGGCAACAGCAAGATACCTGGACACCGAGAAAGTGCCATAACCCTGGGAAGCTGTGCGCCGATGGTCACGTCCTCAGGAATGAAGAGGCCCTTTTAATCAGCAATCAGGGCTCTTGGGGAGCAGAGGGAGGCTTCTCTGCATGCCCATCACCTTGGAGCCCTTTGCAGTGAAAGGGGACACTTCTAGAAGTAGAAGCTCCCACAATGGAGCCCCTGTTCTCCAGGGCTGAACTCATGGGATGCTAGGCAGACACTCGGCTTTGGAGAGGTAATAGGTTTTGGGGTCAGGATTGGCCCCCATATGACTTGACCTGTGTCCCAGCTCCCCTCTTCCTAACCTTTGACACTTCCCCGGACAGGACAGGCAGGCCGACCCCTCTTTTATGGGGTCTTCATTTGGGTTGTGTAACAAGATGGAAAACATGGGAAATGAACCCTCAGACACCAGGAGGCAAAGTATGACCCTGTGCTGGGTTTTTAGCCCCCTATTTCACATTCAAGTTATACCTGACAGCTTACCCCTCGGAGAAGCCTCATAAAAATTAAGATATTCTTGATATTCTTAGGAAAGTGAGATATTGAAGAATGGCTCCCAGAGCTGATAACGGTGGCACATTTGAAAAATAGACCAGAGAAGTGCCAGATTTGAAAGCCTAAGTCATAAAAGGTGTTATGAATGGATGGATCGGGAACCTCCACAAGCAGGCTTCGCTGGTGTCACCGAACGATGAACACTGTCACTCTTTTTTATATATAACAAGAAGATATGCTGCCGCATCCAGCTCTCATTGTGGGAACTGCCAGGCTCACCGAAACGCCATTGCATAAGCTATTTATGATGATGTGTGGGAAAAGACAAGGTTAAGAGATCTTTATCTGCTGTCTATGGAAATGTGTTTCTGCACAGAGGCAGGTACCTGAAATAACCTTCGGGTAGCCCATGACATTGGGGAGCTGAGAAGTGAGATTAATCTGTGAAGACAGATTTGCTCCAAATTCCGCTTGTGTTCCCCGCCCCTGTAGCCTGGGCTTTCCAGCTCTCCCTGAGCGTCACCCACTCAAAACCCGACCACCCTCGTGGGTGTGACTGTTTCAACAAGCGGACCACAAAAATCCGTGCTCCTCCTTTCAGAGGGTGGAGAGGTCACCGGGAAGCCACTGCCCAGCTGGGATTACATTTCCCAGCTCCTCTTGCATCCGAGACATGAGACTCGTTCACACCAATGGAGTGTGAGCAAAAGTGAGGGGGTCACTTGCAGGCCAGCGTTCTTAAAAAGCAAGTGTGCTGCCTGCACGGTCCCTTTCCCCTTCACTGCCCGGAGGCAGAGGATTCCCAGGTCCTAGGGGATGGGAGAGCTACAACGTAGAAGAGGGTGGGCCCCTGGGTCGCCGCATAAGAAATGCCGCCAGCCACCCAGATCCACCGACGTGCACGTCACATAAATGAGGAAAGAACTTTGATTTCCCGGCTAAGCCAACTGAGACATGAGGGGTTAGCAGGTTTAAGCCCCCCAGCCCCAGTGACCCCCAGCTGGCCAGGCTCCCCAGTCCTGCAAACCAGAGCTTCCCAAGATGGCTGCGGGGTATGGCTGAGTCATCAACAGCGTCTTCCAAAAGGAAAGCCAAACCAGAAAGACTCCCGTCCACGCATGTGAACACTCCAAAATAATGCTATTTACTGCAATTCTTTAGCACACACTGATGTTTGCTTAACCAGTAAGCGGCTTTTTCCTGGTGATTTGATATTCACAATTTGATATTAAAAGAGAAAAGGTTGTGGGTAAGAAGTCTAGAAAATGAGGTTCCTTCTGGCTTCTTATTCCCCCAGCCTCAATTAAGCCCTGTCAATTGAAGTGTAAGGAAAGCCGTTAATTTCCCATTTTCTTCTGGTTTCTTAAAGCATCTCCCCTGAACACAGACCCCCGAAATGGCAGGCTTGGTCTCCACCATCCAACCAGAGAGTCTGCCCCCAGGGCTGAGGAGACAATGTGTTTGAGGGGAGAAGGGGGAAGAGACAGGTACTGTTCTGAGCAGGCTGGCAGGAAATGAGTGTGGATTTCCTGCTGGAAATCCTTGCCGCAGAATACAGCTAAATTCTCCACTTTTCAACCATCTCTTTCCCTTGCTTTCTCTTTCTGTCTAATATGCTATTATCTCCAGTGACTCCTGCCCTCCCAAGAAAAATGAGGCAGGAAATAGACAATATAATAGGAAATACGGCAAATGCACATTTCCTGTCAACAATATGCCTTCCTAATAGACCCTGAGATGAGGATTTTATTAGAACAACGATTATGACAGCTACAATATTCGCAAAGGCAAACTAGGGTGGGTCTGAGTTAGAGGAATGTGGAAAGAGCCTTGCCAAAGAAACAGCATGGGTTTGGGGCTAGATTCTATCTCTGAGAGCCAGAAACCTTCCCGTGCTAATCTTAGATCTGGCTCCAATCGAGGTGTGGCTGGCACAGTGGACAGCGACCCTCCCTCTCCAAATCCCCCTCCTTTCTCCGGCTCAGGCCTGGGGTTGACCAAGTCCACAAGCCACCTTTCTCCAGAGGCCTGGAAAGGGGGGAGCCCCAGGGAGGGGACCGGAGGTGCTCAGGGCTCCAGGGACCTTGGCTTGGCTGTCCTTCCCGGCTCCTGCCCCCAGTCTCCCTAGACAACTTCCCTGCCGCTCTTCCCCCAAGCTGGGGCTCCAGGCCTGGGCCCGTTTCAGCCTGCCCGGCAGCCCACACGTGTGGATCCCGTCCAGGAACACAGATGTCTTCATGGGGCGGCCGGGAGGGGGACGCAAAGGGCAAAGATGAAAATGTCTCAGCTTGTACAGGCTTCCTGGTCGATCCTTGGACCAGCCCAGCATGCCTCTGACTACAGCAAGCGCTGTCCCCACTTTACATAGGAGGCCATGAGGGACGCAGTGGCCGGGCTGAGGTCAGCCTCCAAGCCCCGGACTCTGAGCCCGCTAGGGACGGGGCAGTGCTCGCCACAGTTCACCATGGCCAGTATGGGGCTTCAGATGACTCTCCGCCTCCCCATGGGGCGGTGCTTTCCACGGGGGCAGGGGCTAGCTCTGCTCGCCCAGGCCCCTGGCACACAGAAAGTGCCTCAAGCTTCTAAGGGACCACCTGCCCTAGTGTGGGGACACCTGAGGGCAGAGTCTCTCCTGCCTCTGGTTCGACAAATGGGGCAGAATCCACCATGTGCCCGATTTCCTTTCACCTCCCGTAAAGGTGGGACAAGGCTTCTTCTTCCACTGGGGAGGACACCAAGTCTCCAGAAACCATCTCTCTGCTTTCTGGGCTGTAAGGTTGTTCTGCTGGGGAGAGGTGAGAGATGGGGGATGGTGCGTTGACTCATTTTCTTCAGAATTAGAAGAAGCAGCAAAGGAAAATGGCACTTGATTCTCCCTGAGATCCTAAAGAGTGAACTGAAATGAAGAATTCATCTCACAAAAGAGGGCAAAGGGTAGTGAACTCTTTTGGTCCAAGTGAACCATAATTTTCTTAGCAGCAAATTTACTTAAAATGTTTAATTGTGAAGTGGGACGGCCTATGCCTGTTCAATTTCTGATTTCATCAGATTCTGAGATAATGAAACCATCTCCAACAGGTTAGCAAAAAAATAAAAGGAGAAAGAGAAAGAGAAGAGTGAGACAGCTTGGGGGTTTTACAAAAAAAAAAAGGCAGAAGTTTAATCACCAGAACAGGGTCTATAAATTGGCAAAAAATCACAAGAAATAAAAATCAATGGTTAAACCCTCCCCCTATCTATGTGGGACATCACTCCCAGGGGTGTGGACCTTCCTGGCAACGTGGGACAGAAATTCTAGAATGAGCTGAGACTCAGCATCAAGGGATTGAGAAAACCTTCTTGACCAAAAGGGGGAAGAGTGAAATGAGACAAAGTGTCAATGACTGAGAGATTCCAGAGTCGAGAAGTTGTCCTGGAGGTTATTCTTACCCATTAAGTAGATATCACCTTGTTAGTCAAGATGTAATGGAGAGGCTGGAGGGAACTGCCTGAAAATGTAGAGCTGTGTTCCAGTAGCCATGTTTCTTGAAGATGATTGTATAATGATACAGCTTTCACGACGTGACTGTGTGATTGTGAAAACCTTGTGTCTGATGCTCCTTTTATCTACCTTGTTAACAGACGAGTAGAACATATGGAATAAAAATAAATAATAGGGGGAACAAATGTTAAAATAAATTTAGTTTGAAATGCTAGTGAACAGTGAAAGGGAAGGGTGAGGGGTATGGTATGTATAAGTTTTTTTCTGTTTTCGTTTTATTTCTTTTTCTGAATTGATGCAAATGTTCCAAGAAATGACCATGATGATGAATATGCAACTATGTGATGATATTGTGAATTACTGATTATATATGTCAAACGGAATGATCAAAATAAGAATGTTTGCATGTGTTTAGTGTTTTTTGGCATTTAAAAAAAATTTTAATTTTTTAAAAAATTTTTAAATTTTAAAAACTTACTCTTGTTTTTAATTCATTAATTACTCTTGTTTTCAATTCATTTTAAAAACTTACTCTTGTTTTTGCTTAACCATTGATTTTTTTTTTAAATCAATGGTTAAGCAAAAACAAGAGTAAGTTCTCAGAGAACAAAAAGAGTTTGTGCAGCAACCAACTACTCGATTTATGGAACCATTTCCAAATGGGTCAAAGGAAGGGCCAGAACTGGGTTCCTGCCCAAGACTTTGGGCCCTTCCCCGGTCACTTACCTTCCATCTATGCAGACCCCAACGCCAGGCTGTCCTAAGTGCATCCGCCAAGGGGCTGGGACCCCATGGCCCTAGGACTGGTTTCAGAGAAAGCTAATATGGAAACTTCCAACCAGTTAAGAAGGTCCTACAGTCTGCCAAACATGGACTTGACTTTTAGGGGCCCCCAAAATGAGCTAAAACTAGTCTTTATCTTTTAGGGGGATTGTCATTTAATAGAAAACACAGACATATATCCCCAAAACTGTCATCATGGCAAGAGACTCTCCTCCATGAGAGAGACACAAAGTTCTATGGAGTTTGCTTTCTTTTATAGAGAAATGACTTTCTTTTCAATCATAAAGGCAATGCAAACAGAATGTTAGAAAAATACAGGATATGAAAAAATAAACTTTCATCTATAAACCAGCACTAGAGATAATCATTGTTCACATTTTGACCTATTTTTTGCCTGCCTCTGTTTGCACATAAATACAAATATTTGTGTTTTACAGATAGTCTACATTGTGTATTATATAAAACAGTTTCCCATGTCAATAGATACTCTTTGAAAACACAATTCATCAGGGATGCGTATTTCATCATGTGGCCATACTGTGTTGTATTTAGCCAAGATGATATTGATGGAAAACTGGAGTCCAATTTGTAGGCTGCTTCCATTTACGGAGCATATAGGTAATACTGCAACAAATCTTCTTATGTATGAATCTCTGACAGCATTTCCAGTTTTGCCCATGATATAGATTCTTCGAAAAGGACTTATTAGATATAAAGCTAGAATCCTACAATCTCCTGACACCTATGGCAAATTGGATTTCCACATGATTGTACCTATTTATTCCTCTGTGGGCCACAGCCACATAGGAGTGCCTGCTTCCTGCATCCTGGCCAGCATTGAGTGCTATCATTTTTTAGAATTCCTGCACTGTAGAATTTTAAAAATATTTTTAAATTTATTTTTTGTTTTTTATTTTATTTCTTGTTTGTACTATAGAATTTTAAAAATAAGAGGTCCTTCCAATATGACTTATCAGGAATTTCACTAGGAAACATTGGATCTGAGATGGGGCATAAAAGGTACAGAGGACTTCCCAGGGGTGAAGGATGGAAATGGGGTTCCAGGCTCAGGGAAGACTCTGAGCAAAGGCTCCAAGGCAGGAGTGGGGTGTGCGTGTTAAAACAGTGGGGGGACCCGTGCGGCTGAGTGGGGAGAGGGATATGCTGAGGTTATCTCCCGAGAACCTGTGTTGAAAACCTAAATCCTGTTCCCATGCATGTGACCTTCTTTGGACATAGTGATGTGGTTAGTTAAGATGAGACCAAACTGGATTAGGGTGGAGCCCTTAATCCAATGGGATTTATGTGTTTATAAGAAGAGGAACTTCAGACACAGACACATGCCAAAGAGGCCACGTGGGACAAAGGAGACACCGCATCTAACAAGCCAAGGGACAGCAAGGATGGCTGACGAACACCAGCAGCTAGGAGAGACGAGTAAGAGTGCGCCCCTACAGGTTTCGGCGGGAAGTGCAGCCCTGCCAGCTCCTCTATTTCAGAGTTCTGGCATCTGGAACCATGATATGATAAGTTTCCATTGTTGTGAGCCACCCAGTGCATGGCACTTTTGTTTCTGCAGCCCTAGGAAGCTGAAACAGGGTGGAAGATCCAATTGGAAAGGAAGGTTGGGGAAACAATGAGGAGGACCTGGAATGCCAGCATAAGGGAGGAGTTCGTGGGTTAACCATTAATGACGGGGGAACTTCAAGTGGGGGAGGGCCATGCTATGGGCTGCATTTCATCAGTAAGTCTTGTCTACCCAGATGTGCGGGAAAGACTGGAGACTGGGGAGGCGCAGAGCACAGAGGCCAGTTCTGAGGCTGCTTCAATGGTCCAGGTAGGAGGTGATGACAGCCAAACCTTCGGGGAAGGAAGGGGTCCTGGGAGTGTTAGAATTCACATGCACAGTTAGAGGTCGGTGGGAATCTGTATGTTTTCCATCCACCCCAAAGTCCCTAGCTCCCGAGGGGCAGAGACTGGGGCGTGCACTGTTTTATAAAGAGCTCCCATCACATGACACAGGACATCACAGTGACACAGGACATGTTCAACAGATTCTCACTGAATTGGAAATGATGAGTCTGTCTGGATCCATTCACTTGGCAACCACGTTTGACGCCCCAAACCAGCCAGACATGGACCTGGGGATCCGAGGACATGAGACCCGGACTAACCCCAAGAAGCCTAAGGGGAAAGGGTATTTCAAGGCTTATGAATCTACTTCTGGACCCCTCATTCCTGGGTTCAAAATAAGCAGAGAATTGGGCAGGGGTTTGACTGGCTGAGCCCTGGGAATAGTCATTGTGATCACCTGTCACCATTGCCTCCTTTCTGCTGGAGAAAGCCATGGACAGAGAGAAGCTGTGATTCAGAAGAAGTTCCAAGAGGAACGGGGGGGTTGTGTGGTATTTACTGGCCTCAATGCAGGAGGCCGTGTGAAGGGACTCTGAATTGTGGGGATGACAAGGTGAGTAGGGCAAAGGACTCCTGATACAGAGGGACATGGGAAGGTGGGAGCAGGGGGAAGGGGAGAAACCCCACAGAATCGGGAGCAGGGAGCACTGAGGGACCATGTGCTGGCCTGCTGGAGGAAGACGTACCAGACAGGATGAAGGGGCAATACGAGGTTCCAGCTTGCACAGCTGTTGTACAAAGCAACCTGGGGTGGGTCTCAAAGTTTCCCAGAGAAGTCAAGAGGACCTGAAACTGAACTCTTATGGATTGCTTAAGGAAATGACCAGCCCCTCACCCCAGGTTGCCAGCTGGACCCTGGCCAGTGCCAAGGGTGTTCAGCTGGTCAGTGTGCCCAAACCTGGACAGGCTGTAGCCACCCATTCTCGGCAAAGACCCACTGAATGGGACCTACCTCTGCAAGAGGCTTTTTTAAGCTTGACACGAATGCAGGGAAGTCAAGATTTCACTTCCCAAAACCCCTCCTATGCCTGAATCCAATCCCATGACCAATCTCTGAATTCAGAGCCCTTGGACCCTTTTCAAATAACACCACGGCCTCCCACTGACTGTCTAGCTGACAAGCATTCCACTGTTCATTATTATCTCAGTGTGTTGGGTTTTACAGCCTTGTTTTGCATAAGAGGAGACTGAGGCTTGAAAGGAGAAGCAAATTGTCCATGGTATCCCAGGGAACAAGATAAGCTTCATCTGGGACTCCTGACCCCAGACCCTGAGCTCTTTCCATGCAACGCCCCACTTGCTGGTCCCTAACAGTGGCCTGAGGGCAATTATATGGAGAAGAGCTCAGAAAGGAGCTGTGGTCTTCAGTGGGATGCAGCCAACCCATCCATGGCAACCGGCAAGGAGAGCTGAAGCATCATCACCTCCCTTCATTCTCCTCCTACTGCCCATGTCTGCTCAGTGCCTCCCATCAGCTGGACTCGACTGGAAGACAGAAGGCAAAGAAGCCCAGGGGTGTGGTCCATGTGGGTCAGCCTCTCAGAGCAGATGCAGAGTGAAATTGGGGAGAGAATCAGCAAGTGGCAGAGAAAGTTGGATTTGCATCCAGACCTTTCCAGCTCCAGGGCCAGAGTCTCTATCACTAAGCTGCCCAATGCTGGCATCACCGCCAAATGAAGGGCTGGGACCCCGTAGGTGCTCTGCACGTGTCTGTTGTTTGACTGAATAAGTGAATTCCCTAGTTGCCAAATTGTAAAATGCATGGATATTAGAATCAGAGAACTGAGTTTGAATTCTAACTTCACCACTTAGGCATTTTGGGAATAGACAACTCACTTTGTCTCTCTGAGACTCAGTTTCTTTGTCTGTAAATTATGGATAATTGCAATACTTCCCCCAGGTCCCTGATGTGGGAATCAAGTGAAGTAATGCATCAAGCACAGCAGGTACAATAAATGCTAACTATTGTCATCATTGCTGATATAATGCATGATTGAATGCAAATATTGTGTTTGAGTCATACAGACTCATCTGACATTTGGGGAAGGAGGTGGGGAGACAAGTAGAAGGAGTTTTCCCCTGATGTCATGGCCAGCAAGCTTGGCCGGCCTTTGCGATCTTTCTCGATTTGGGGAGAACCCCCTTTAACTCCATCAGTCATGAGCACAGCACCAAGCAATAAATTGATAAATTTATTTTTGATAAATTTTCCATTTACCTCATTAGTTTTTACAGCCTGCAATATTGGTGAGAACACTTCCAATTAACCATATGGGAAGCTTCAGTATGGAATCACAACAATTTTTTAAAATGTGTTATTTAACCAAATAAGAATCCCAGCCCCCAGAAATAAAGACGCTTGAAACCAGCATCAGCTCCTAGGCAGGAGATGCTTCCAGGGAGCCTCCTGGGAAGGAACTGGGAAGGAGAGTGAGGGACCTGACATGCAGGACCCAGCACACAACTGGGGTTCAGGAAGCCTTACTGTAAAATCTAACCAAATAGCTGAAGATGCTTCTCTTTTTGGTTAGGTACTAATTATTTCTAAATTTCTTCTCTTACTTGAGAATTGCAAGAAGACTGAGAGATGGGAAGTGGTCTTCCTGTTTCATAGTAATCAAGAATAAGAGAGGTTCCATGACTGCCAAGATCAAGGAAATTTGTAATCAGGGTGGGGCTCAACTCGGGTCTTCTGAAGCTGGGTCCTCTCACAACATCATGGACTCTACACAGGTACCAGTTGGGGGAACTGCCCCACTCATAGTGTTTCCCCAGGGGCCATGATTGTGCCACCTGCAAATTCCCTGATATCACCTTCCCTGGTCCTGTCTAAGCTTGTCACCAAGGTGGGGTCATCAGACCATCACCTCCCCCGATGGCATGAGTGGTCCAAGACATGGGTATAGGACCCAAGCAGGTCCCAGGAGTCTCCTACCTGGAACTGGAAGAGAGACATTTGATATATTTTTTTAATTAATAGATTTTATTTTGGGGGGGGTCTATAGAAAAAAATTTTAGAGTAGTTTCAGGTCTATAGAGGATTGCCATATATTCCCCCCTCCCTTGCTCACAGTTCCCCCATTGTTTAACATTTTGCATCAGTGCAGTACATTTATAACCGTTGATGAACTGATACTGATACATTATTATTGATTAAAGTGCATTGTTGAATTTAGGGTTGCTCTTTCTGCTGTGCAATGTGTGGGGTTGGAGGCATCTGGAATTTTGTTCTTGGGTGACTAAGCTGGAGAGGCCACCTGGAGATACCAGCAGCCATGACTGCTTGACCATAGAAGGGAATCAGACCTGCAATAAAAGCTGAATATGATGCCATGCAGGGGCCAACATATATGGGAGCAAAGAGTGGGTTATAGGGAGGAAGGAAAGAGAGAGAGAAAGAGAGATAAGAGCTGGCAACTTCTTGATGCCCAGACCCAGATATTTCTAAGGCCAGCTCCACCTCTGCTCATCCCAACCTGGTGACATGAGCCAATAAGTCCCTCTGATCACGCAGGCTGGTCTGAGCAGGTTTCAGTCAATAAGAGGGAACCCAAGTCTCAAATGGCTCATTTATAAACTAAGTTGCACTAGATCAATTGCTTTCACACTGTGTTCCCCAGATTGCTGGAAGAACCTACAGGGACTGTGGTATAGGCTGGAGAATGGAGTACTCAGGCCTCTCAGCCTCACTTTGGGTGTCCAAGCAAAATTTTATTTGATTCTGAGTCCAAACAAAGTGTCAAAACCGTTGACCCATCTGACCCATCCAACTGACATATTGGCCCTAGGAAAAATACTGGGAGTTATCCCCATGGGCACTTTCTGTCAATGGTTCTATTTGGGAACCACCAAGTTTCCTTCCCTTCCTTTCAATCTCACAGCAGGTTTACTTCCTGAGGACAGGGAACATAGGACCCCACTGTTGACTCAGGATCAGAGTCCATCACAACTTGTACATAGTCTTTCTCATCTTTGCCAGAGCTGCGGACACCTTCACCTGCAGAGTGAGCAAGGATTCAGGTTTTGTTGTCTTCTATAGGGTGGAGTGGTCTGGGTTTAGGATTTGGCATAGGAAGACATGGATTCAGACCCAGATTCAACTGCAACACCACAACTGAGAATGCTTCAGCTGCAAGAATCAGACACCCACGTCCACGTGGTTTAACAATCATTCCCAAATAAATATTATCCCCAGAACAAAGGACCAGTTCCTGGAAAGGTGCAGACTGGTTCACGGCTCTGTGAAGTCACCAGAGGCCCGGGGGCTTTTCATCTTTCTGCTCTGCTATCCTCAGTATGATGATGAGGGTCAATTGCCAGTTTACCCTTAGATCCTGTCTCTGTTCTGCCTATAGTTCAAGGAACAACAGGTCTCAGATTTCTAGGGAGGTTTAGCCAATGAGAAGAACTGATGCAGATTGGAAGGCAGAAGGAGGGGTGAAGCCAAGGCATTTCTCTTTCTTTCTGGGCTTCCTGTGCATCTTGAGCAGTGATTGAGCCTTTCTGTGGCTCAAACTCCCAGCAGACAACCCTCCTTCTGTGGCCCCACCTCCTGCTCTTGCCGTGATACTAGATCCCAAGTCTAGCTTCTGTGCTCTGACACTCCTTTTGGTCCTCTGTTCCTCCAACCTTAGGAGTTTTGACAGTGTCTTCCTACTGCTAATCCCTCAGGGGTGCCCCAACATTCCATTTGGCTTGTCAGCTCTTTCATCATCAGTGGAACCAATCCCTGTGTTACTTTCCTGTTTTTAAATTTGTAATTCCTGGCTGGCCCCCAGCTAACACAATGGTCATCCTCAAGTTTGTGTGCATGGTAATAAGATGGCGGCCACCGCTCCAGTCATCACATCCTTACACAACCACCTCCAAAAGTCAAGAAGAAAAGCAATTTCTCCTGGCTTGCTTCTTTCTACCAGGGAGATACACTTTTCCCAGAACTGGACAGAATTGAGTCAATGCCCATAATATAGCTGCAGGAGAGGTCAGGAAGGTGAGTATACCAAAGCCCATAATAGGAGATGGGCTTTTCAAGCAAGAAAAGTGGGGGTGGACAATGACTACTGAGTGAGAAACCAACAACGTTCACCTCCCTTACCTTGAGTGTGGGCTTAGGCAAGTCACTTCTTCTCTTTTGGCCTCAACTTCCTCATCCTCAAAATAAGGTGTTGCTGAGATCACTGGTTTCAGACTACATACTTCAGAGCATTTGAGTCCCAAGAAGGTGTCTTGGGAGCCACTGTGGACACCAGGGAAGAAGAATCTGAGAAGATGAGGTCCAGGGCTCCCACTCAGCTTGAACCAGTATGGTTTCCTTTGATCTTTTTTGGAAATAAAAATTCTGCTGGACTGGCTGATTTCTAATGCCCTGGTGCAGCTCTCTCAAGGACCAAGAGTCAAAGTTATAGATCAATTTATAAAAATGAGGAAATAACCAGGATGATGTTCTTGCTAAGAATGATCCATTAGCTTTGGGGATTATTCATAATAAATGTTGGAGATTGATTAAACTCATTGGCTTCTTGCCAACTATAAACCAATCTGTGTGACATGGCAAGCTATTTGTGCCATGAGCAGAAGACATTCTCCCTGAAATATTCTTGACTCCCTCTGTTCTCTTCAATTATGAAGAGGCAAACCCCATACATATATACAATTATTTAAAACTATTTATCTTGCACAGAGGAATTGATCTTCATGAGTCTTTCTCACCTATCTTGACACTGATGCATCACTTTAGAGATGGTCTCAGAAAGGAAAGGCACAGCCCCTGATGGATGGGTCTTCTCATCTTAATTGCCCCCCTGGAGGGTCTTTTCCACTTGGAATCTCCTTTGTTTCCCTTTTTTGGATTTAACTTTACAAGTGCCAAGCCTGGGACAGCATCCATTTTATTTCCATTATCCAAAGGCCTCTTTTGGATGGAAGGTTTGAAGGCATGGGCTGGGAAAACTGTGAAGTTTTCCAGGCCTTTCCAAGTTTCAACCCTCCACTGAGAGTAATTGATGTCATCTGACAGGTGTCAGGAATAGTTATTGAATGCCTACTCTGTGTCCGCATGGGGTCAGAAAACAATAGGAGCTGCCTCAATTTGTTTAGCCCTTTCACATTCTCTCTTATTCAGAGATGTGGGCTCCTGAAGGTTGCCCTGTCCCATTAGCAGTTTGCACTCTGCCTGGCAAAAATTAGGCACTTTTCCTTTGGACTGGCTGAACAAACACCATTGAATGAAAAATCAGAGACCCAAAGAGGTTAAATGGTTAAATGTCTCACCTGGGTAATTGGTGGCAAGGTCAATGCTTGAACCCAGCTATGATGAGGGACAGCATAAGTGACACTCCCTAACACGGAGTCTGACACCTGAGAGATGCTCAGTGGATGCCACTCCCCTTCCTTGCCTCCCGCTCTTCCTTTCCCTGGGCTGCCACTGTGGGTTGAGCACAGATGAGACAGAGGAGCTCAAAATGCCCAGGCCACTCACTGATCTCACATCATTTGCTGAAGCCTGTTCCAGGTCAGTCTTCTTTTCAATTACCCCTGTAAAATAGGAATATAATCTCCTAAAATATTCAAGTAATACAGATAAAGATAAGTCTCCTAGAGGACATCACCTCCAATTCCGGTCTTCTCCCCAAAGTAACCCTGATATTCATACAGGGTTATGAATAACTTTCCAGATCCATTTCTATGTATTTATGAATAGTGGTTGTCACCCCAACATTCACTTCTACCTGGAATCTTAGAATGTGACCTTACGTGGAAATAGGGCCTTTGCAGATATAGCTAGTTAAGTTAAGGTGAGGTCATACTAGATGAGGCTGGGCCCTAATCCAATGACTAGTGTCCTTATAATTCAAGAAGTGGACACACAGTTAGTTGTACACAGGGAAGAGGGGCACATGAAAATGGAGGCAGAGACTGAGTGATGCAGCCACAAGCCAAGGAAAACCATGGCTTGCCAGGAGCCACCAAAAGCTGAAAGAGACAAGGAAGGATTCTCTCTTAGAGCTTCAGGAAGAGCACGATCTTGCTGACACCTAGATTTTGGAATTATAACCTCTAGAGCCATGAAAGAATATATTTTTATTGTTGACGGGAGTCCTAGGAAAATAATACAGTATATAAAAACATCATCTAAAGAAATATGTGGTAGACCTTTTTTTTTTATGATGGGCTCTTATTAATTTAAATGGTATTATACTGTACATATTCGTCTGCATCTTGTTTTATTGAATGTTCCAGATCAGTAAGCACATATTGGCTTCAGTTATCTTTTCTCTGCAGTTTAGTAGTCTAATACCTTGTGCAAATACACTGTAGTTTGTTGAACTATTTGATGGGCCCTTATTTGATGGGCATGCAGGCTGTTCCCACCATTTCACTATTAAAATAATGCTCTGCTGGCATACTGTCTTGTCTTTTTGTGCATGCATTAGTGTTTTTTGGGGGAAAAAATAGTATTTCTGTAGGGGAAAAAACATAAGCTAAGTTAAAAGAGAGGTCCACTGACTGGCAGAAAGTATTTACAACATATATAATGAACAAAGTATCAATAACCAGATTATATTTCAATTTAATAATTTAATAATTAAAAAACTGACAGCCCAATAGAAAAATGGGCCAAAAATATGAATAGGCAATTCATAGAGGAGGAAATACAAATGGCCAATAAGCTTAGGAAAAGATGCCACACCTCACTAGTAACTAAAGCTAATTAAAGTATCAAGATATGCTTTTACACCATATCAACAAATCAAAGCAGAAAAATCACATGATCATCTCAATTGATGCAGAGAAGGCATTCGACAAGATTCAACATCCTTTCCTGTTGAAAACACTTCAAAAGATAGGAATACAAGGGAACTTCCTTAAAATGATAGAGGGAATATATGAAAAACCCACAGCTAATATCATCCTCAATGGGGAAAAATTGAAAACTTTCCCCCTAAGATCAAGAACAAGACAAGGATGTCCACTATCACCACTATTATTCAACATTGTGTTGGAGGTTCTAGCCAGAGCAATTAGACAAGAAAAAGAAATACAAGGCATCAAAATTGGAAAGGAAGAAGTAAAACTATCACTGTTTGCAGACGATATGATACTATACGTCGAAAACCCGGAAAAATCCACAACAAAACTACTAGAGCTAATAAATGAGTACAGCAAAGTAGCAGGTTACAAGATCAACATTCAAAAATCTGTAGCATTTCTATACACTAGTAATGAACAAGCTGAGGGGGAAATCAAGAAACGAATCCCATTTACAATTGCAACTAAAAGAATAAAATACCTAGGAATAAATTTAACTAAAGAGACAAAAAACCTATATAAAGAAAACTACAAAAAACTGCTAAAAGAAATCACAGAAGACCTAAATAGATGAAAGGGCATACCGTGTTCATGGATTGGAAGACTAAATATAGTTAAGATGTCAATCCTACCTAAATTGATTTACAGATTCAATGCAATACCAATCAAAATCCCAACAACTTATTTTTCAGAAATAGAAAAACCAATAAGCAAATTTATCTGGAAGGGCAGGGTGCCCCGAATTGCTAAAAACATCTTGAGGAAAAAAAACGAAGCTGGAGGTCTCGCGCTGCCTGACTTTAAGGCATATTATGAAGCCACAGTGGTCAAAACAGCATGGTATTGGCATAAAGATAGATATATCGACCAATGGAATCGAATAGAGTGCTCAGATATAGACCCTCTCATCTATGGACATTTGATCTTTGATAAGGCAGTCAAGCCAACTCACCTGGGACAGAGCAGTCTCTTCAATAAATGGTGCCTAGAGAACTGGATATCCATATGCAAAAGAATGAAAGAAGACCCATCTCTCACACCCTATACAAAAGTTAACTCAAAATGGATCAAAGATCTAAACATTAGGTCTAAGACCATAAAACAGTTAGAGGAAAATGTTGGGAGATATCTTATGGATCTTACAACTGGAGGCGGTTTTATGGACCTTAAACCTAAAGCAAGAGCACTGAAGAAGGAAATAAATAAATGGGAACTCCTCAAAATTAAACACTTTTGTGCATCAAAGAACTTCATCAAGAAAGTAGAAAGACAGCCTTCACAATGGGAGACAATATTTGGAAATGATATATCAGATAAAGGTCTAGTATCCAGAATTTATAAAGAGATTGTTCATCTCAACAACAAAAAGACAGCCAACCCAATTACAAAATGGGAAAAAGACTTGAACAGACACCTCTCAGAAGAGGAAATACGGATGGCCAAGAGGCACATGAAGAGATGCTCAATGTCCCTGGCCATTAGAGAAATGCAAATCAAAACCACAATGAGATATCATCTCACACCCACCAGAATGGCCATTATCAACAAAACAGAAAATGACAAGTGCTGGAGAGGATGCGGAGAAAGAGGCACACTTATCCACTGTTGGTGGGAATGTCAAAGGGTGCAACCACTGTGGAAGGCAGTTTGGCGGTTCCTCAAAAAGCTGAATATAGAATTGCCATACGACCCAGCAACACCATTGCTAGGTATCTACTCAAAGGACTTAAGGGCAAAGACACAAACGGACATTTGCACACCAATGTTTATAGCAGCATTATTTACAATTGCAAAGAGATGGAAACAGCCAAAATCTCCATCAACAGAAGAGTGGCTAAACAAACTGTGGTATATACATACGATGGAATATTATGCAGCTTTAAGACAAGATAAACTTATGAACCATGTAATAACATGGATGGACCTAGAGAATATTATGCTGAGTGAATCCAGCCAAAAACTAAAGGACAAATACTGTATGGTCCCACTGATGTGAACGGACATTCGAGAATAAACTTGAAATATGTCATTGGTAACAGAGTTCAGCAGGAGTTAGAAACAGGGTAAGACAATGGGTAATTGAAGCTGAAGGGATACAGACTGTGCAACAGGACTAGATACAAAAACTCAAAAATGGACAGCACAATAATACCTAATTGTAAAGTAATCATGTTAAAACACTGAATGAAGCTGCATCTGAGCTATAGGTTTTTGTTTTGTTTTGTTTTGTTTTGTTTTGATTTTACTATTATTACTTTTATTTTTTTCTCTATATTAACATTCTATATCTTTTTCGGTTATGTTGCTAGTTCTTCTAAACCAATGCAAATGTACATACTACCCAATTGTAATGCAATTATGTTAAAACACTGAATGAAGCTGCATGTGAGGTATAGGTTTTTTGTTTTTGTTTTTTTTGTTTTTTTTTCTTTCTATTATTGTTTTAATTCTTATTCTGTTGTCTTTTTATTTCTTTTTCTAAATTGATGCAAATGTACTAAGAAATGATGAATATGCAACTATGTGATGTTATTAAGAATTACTGATTGTACATGTAGATTGGAATGATTTCTAATTGTTTTGTTAATTCTTTTTTTAATTAATAAAAAAAAATTAAAAAAAAAAAAAGAGAAGGGATAATTGGAGATGAAGGGATACAGACTGTACAACGGGACTGGATATAAAAACTCAGAAATGGACAGCACAATACTACCCAATTGTAATGCAATTATGTTAAAACACTGAATGAAGCTGCATGTGAGGTATAGGTTTTTTGTTTTTGTTTTTTTTTCTTTCTATTATTGTTTTAATTCTTATTCTGTTGTCTTTTTATTTCTTTTTCTAAATCGATGCAAATGTACTAAGAAATGATGAATATGCAACTATGTGATGTTATTAAGAATTACTGATTGTACATGTAGATTGGAATGATTTCTAATTGTTTTGTTAATTCTTTTTTTAATTAATTAAAAAAAAAATGGTAGGCTTTCCAAAAAAAAAAAAAAAAAAAAAAAAAAGATATGCTTTTACTCACTGGATTGACACACATTTTTAGTTTGATAATATCAGTTATTGGTAAGAGCATGGGGAAATGGTACTGTCATACACAATGGCCTTTGTAACAGGCCTTCCCAACAGGATGGGCAAATTGATACTGTCCTTTTGGAGGCGAGTTTAGAAGTATCTGTTAAATTTTCAAATGTGCCTCCCCGTGGGCCTGGCAAGTTTACATCTTGGATTTATCTTCCTTCTCACGAAATACAGAGTCAGAGCCCCAACAGGGGTCACCGCTTTATGTGGTTTACGCTAATCAGGCACCCTTAGGCCTCAGATCCAGGCCAAAGTGGGGACCTAGAGGGGCCTGGACAGAGCTGGCTGGAGCTGCATGCTCGGTCAAACGGGTGCAGGGTAGCATGGTTCCAGGACTGCCCCCACCGTCTCTGACCATCAGACACCGGGTCATGTTCTTCTAAACTGGGTCCCTTTCCCGTGGGGCAGTGTGACCCGGGGGATGGGAGGGACATTGCATGGGGCGAGGAAGATGGTTCTGAGGAGCACACACGCTCTCCACGTAATGCACAATGCTCCACTCCCAAGTCCTTGGTACACAAAGGACCCAAGAGTGGGCAGAGCAGCAAGGACGAAGGGCCCGCTCCACTCCTCTGAGACACCTGCAATGCCATTGTGGTTGTGGCAGCCCCCTGGGGACACCTACCCTACTGCCAAGGACAGACGGCTTTGGTGCAGAGCCTGCCTGGCCCCCAGGGACCTCTGCCCCCTCACAAAGGGCTCAGCCCAAAGGGCTTCAGGTGGGCTCGGCTGCCCATCACTTCCCTGGGGCCTTTCCATCCACCTCTTGCTAAATCACCGGAGGATGGAAGCAAAGCACAGGGGAGCCCATGTGACAGTCTTGCAAAGCATGTGCTTCACTTGAGCCAGATCAAACCTGGAGAAGGCTTGTTAGGTGCCCTGTTTATGAACTGGAAATCAGCCTGTGGCCTTGGCTCGGAGGAAGAGGTAAGAAAACAGCCTTGCCACTTGTGAATATAACAGGTCTTCCCACTAGGACAGGCAAAGATAAAAGCTGGCTAAGACCATAAAGTCAGTTTATGTGAGTGGAATGGCAACTCATAAAGCCGAACATAAACAACTCAAAATCAACCCAAAGCTTAACAGCCTGAAGCTTTCCAGCTATAACTACGTTGGGTTGCAGGGTGCAGGGGGTGTCGGGGGGAGGACCTAGGAAACTTCTTTCCTAGTTGTCCAGGACTTGTCTTCGGACACTCCATCCTGCCCAGCCCGATCGTTCTGATGCTTCTATAGCCCACCCCACCCCTATAGGGCTGCCCCCTCCTAGACCAATGAGCCGGAAATGTGGGCTTCAGATGTATTCTCACTGCCAATATTAGGCTCTCGGTGAAAATACAGTGATCTGAAGTATCCCTGCAAATATTTCCTATTTTTAATAACATAGTATCAATTTGCAAACAGAGTAATGATCTCTGTTACTTTTCAGGAAATTATGTTTAATATACTTTCCTAGAGCAAAGGAAGAACAATTTAATTGAAAGAGCTGCTATGAACCATATTTAACCTCAGATGTACTAAATGAAGTGTCTCCAAGATAAGTTATGGTTTTTAATTTAACGTAAACTAGTCTTTGCATAAGCACTGTGTTTTTGCCACTGTAATAACGACTGGTTTGGGTTTACGAACTACTTTTTTCCATCCTCTCTTTCCTCCTGTGAACACTCCTGGTGGATGTCAAACCCAAACCGCACACTTTCCCACGTAGAATCTGAAAGGAAGGGCCCTGCCGGCCAGGAGGGCTCCAGTGCCAGGAGGCCGCTGCGGGCATCTCACAGCCCGCGAGGACGTCGTGAGTCTCGAGAAGAATCTGGGATCCTAAACCCATATTTCACAGCCCGGGCTGCTTCCGTGTCCGCTGGCTCCCTCGCCGCTTTGACAAATGGGTTACAGCCACTGCACCAGCACTTTAAGTGAAGTTTTGTGCTCACCAAGATTAATTGCTGAATGAAAAATGTTGAAACTTTATTATTCATATAATTCATTTGAGGGGATAATCCCAGGAAAATGTAGTATGTGCTTGAAGTTAATCATCTGACAGTAATCGATGGGAGGTAAGATGGAAGGACGTTGCATCATCTGCACAGCCTGACCTCCTCGGATGCCAGGATGCTGGAGGGGCAGGTGAGGGTTTTTGGAAATCTGCACATTCATCCCTTCACGGCTCTTGAGCCCTCTATTCCCCCAGCTCAGGTGTAGGCGGGTCCTGCATGGGCTAGCTCGCTGCACTGTTTTCCTTAGTCCCTGTCTTTTCTCTGGATTATGTATCTGTTTGCTTGTCCAAGTGGGCGTGTGTGGTTTGGGGTAGCTGGGCATCTATCCCCCGAGCCTCACTTGGGTGAGGCTTCTGCTTTCCTTTGAGAAGCTTGTACTCTCAGCATTCAGCCCTGAGCTTCAGGTGGGACTCCAGGGGGACAGCATGTGACCACGCATCAGTGATTAGTTCAGGGATGGACATGCGACCCCAAAGAATTGAGAGCAAGGACCCAAGCAGATACCTGCACACCAGTGTTCCCAGCAGCATGCTCTGCGATGGTCAAAAGGTGGAAGCTACCCAAGTGCCCATCAACAGATGGACAAACAAAATGTGGTCCATTTGGACAATGAAATATTATTCAGCTGCAAGAAGGAATGAAGTTCTGCTACCGGCTATACCATGGGTAACCCTGGAAGACATCATGGTGCGTGAAAGAAATCAGACACAAAAGGAGAGCTATTGTATTATGCCGCTTCTATGAAACATCTAGAATATGCACATTCATAGAGTTAGAAAGTAGACTACGGGTCACAAGGACGGGGGAGCGGGGAATTAGTGCATAACGGGTGCAGGGGTTCTCTGTAGGATGTTGGAGAAGTTTTAGTAATAGATGGTGGGGATGTGGACAGCACTGCACATGTGACTAATCCCACCAAAGTGCATGCCCAGGAGTGGTTGAGAAGGGGAATTGTGCCTGGTATATACATTTCCACAGTTAAGGATAAATCAAGAAAAAATATTAATAAGATTGCATTTTTTCAAAAAATCTCAATAAAACTGCATTTAAAAAAAAAGAAAGAAGGTTGCCTGCCGCTGCAGGGGGTGTGGCTAGGAGAAGACGCCAGGACAGGATGCGGCCGCAGTGGGTCGGGGGAAGGACAGCTGCGTGGGGCCGCAAGCTTGGCCTGCAAAACCATCTGTGCAGGTACTTGGAAACTTCTGCGATATTCTCTCGTCTTTAACAGACCACTTAAAAAAAATAAATAAAAACCAGGCATTATTATTCCAGAAAAAACAAAAAAAAATGTTGCAAAAGACAAAGAAAAAAATGACTACCTATAATTCCATCACGTGGGTATAAATAACCACTTTGAACTTCCCAGTGCACAGCCTCCTGTCTTGGTCGCGAAGCTAGATTTCTCCTAGAGCTGGGCATCAGCGCATACACAGAGTGTTTTAAACAAAGCTGGTGGATTACTGTTTGTGCAGTGGTTTTCCCGTTGAAAACAGGTTCGTGTCCATAAGAAGAACAAAAGAAACAGTAGCCAGTACTTCCTACCCTTTACCCTGTCCTAAGAGCTTCACACCTGCCAACTCATTTTAACACTTGCAACCCCTTCAAGTGAGTTACTATCACTGATACCCATTTTACAGATGAGGAAGCTGAGGCCCAGGGGAGCTAAATGGCCTGTCCAAGCTTTCACGGCTGCTAAGTGATCATGTCCAGTTTTCAAAACTGGCTGACTCTGGCTCTGCAGCACTTTCCCGTGACCACCCCACCACACTGCCTCTCAAGGAAGCTGCTGGAGACCCTGCACATGGGGACGGGGCTCTGCGCTAAGCACTTCTGGACACAACCTCCTCCACCTGCACAGCCAGCCGGGGGCGCCGCGCGGCACCGGCTCCTGCCCCAGGAGGAAGCCTGGCCAGGCCAGGCGAGGTGAGGCGCCCTGGACACACAGGCGGCCCACGTGGTGGGCCCCGCTGTCAGAGCCGTGCCCTCCCCTCTGCACCCCCCCAGAAGGCCACGGGCTTTCTGGGCCACGCCCCCACCCCCACCCCCGTGGCCAACTCCGCAGCTCCTTACGGTCACTGGGGGAGTTTCCCACGCTGAGCCCGGCGGCCAGAAAGCCCTTTCTTTCTTTTCACACACCCTCTTGGCAGAGGTTTTCACAGAGGGTGGCAGAGACCCCTTCGTTCCAGCCATCGCTCTGCCAGCAAGTTCATCTGAGCACAACTTTGTGCATCCAACCAATTAATAATAAATTCAATGATTAAAGAATAATTAATTACACCTGAAACTTCTCACTTGGGGGTACAATTAGCCTCTGGCACCTTTAGAATGAGTTGCCAGTGACTAATTGTGCCCTCAAGGAGGCATTTGTAAGTACAATTAATTGTGTGCAAAATTGAACCCACAAATACTTGGGAACATAAAAATGATTCCCACAAAAAGAGTTTGTTCAAAATCCAGACCCTTATTTTATTTTTATTTTTTTAAAGAGCCCTGTGGCGGCTTCCCCACTGCCATCCAGATGTGCGGGGGCCTCTGCGGGGGGCCAACCCCCGCCCCAGCACTAGGGTCGCCCCTGCTCAGAGGCTTCCTACTGCGGGAGCCCCCCAGGCAGCCCCACAACAGTGCAAGCCATTGTCTGGTGATTCAAAGCCTTAACCACTCCATAAAACGTCGCAGGAATGGAGCAAGCAGGAAGGATAAACCCAGAGCTAAGGCACAAGCCTTCCTTCTTTGTTCCGCTCAAGCAAGTCGAATTCCTCCCCAGGTGGCGGTCCAATTACAGGTGTCCTTGAAGGCTGCCTCGCCCTTCTGGGACACACCTGCCGCCGCCTATGCTCTGCCAGCCCCCCCGTGGGGGGTACTCCAGCGGGGGTCAGTGGGCATCAGACCTGCTCTGGCCACATTACTCTCCACCCTGAGCCTTCAATGACCCTTCAGCACCCAAGGATTCTATCCTTACTCCTTAGGTGATTTGCAAGGAATGGATGAGCTCAAAGACTTCCCACCAGCTGCTGGCAAACCTAGCACCATTACCTAGCACTGTTACCCAGTACCGTTTCCCAGCACCGTTACCTAGCACTGTTACCCAGTACCGTCACCCAGCACTGTTACCCAGTACCATTACCCAGCACTGTTACCTAACACTGCTACCTAGCATTCGAACCCAAATTGACTAGCTATTCGGTACCTCCAGTCCCATTCTTATGCTTTCCCACTGCACTCTGTTCCCTCTGCTTAATATTCCCTTCCATTTACACTCACATATGTATACATGCACACCTATACACCTATGCATGCATGCCTACAATACATGTATGCACGCATGCATCTCATATACACATGCACTTGTATGCACATATATTAAAACATACATTCTTGTACATACATACTCACACACATACACACATATATGCACACACGCATTGACACATACACACACATGCACATTGCTCTTGTTCACACTTGAGTAGTTTCCCTAGACTCTGCTTCTATGTAGCCCTGGCCACCTGGTTTTTCTTGGTCACCCATCCTCCACAGGCCACCACAGCTCTTAGGCCCCCTCTGCCTGTGACCAGCTCTGACATCCCTCTGGGCTGGATACCCCTCCAGGACGGGGTCTGTGACAGTCCTTTTCGTACCCCCAGCTGATCACATTGCCCAGCAAATGCTCAACTGTGTTTGGGGCATGAATGACTGAGGAATGAACGGCAAGATGAACGAGGAAGGGGTTTGGGTCCTTGCACTTGCATAAGCATCCTTCTGGAAATCACTTTGGTACAAGCCTGTGGGGGATGCTGAGGCAGGAGTCCCTGCCTGGAGTTGCTCTGATGAGAAAGTGCTTCTGGGGGCTGGACGAGTGCTCCTTGTCCCTCGTCCCCCAGTACAGGGCAAACCAGTGGCCTTGCTCCCAAGGAGCACACGTCCCAGCTGGAGACATTTCTCCAAGCGATCCCAGTCTCTGGTGCCGGGGCTGTGCTGCCTGCAGGGGGGCTGTGTGGGAGCGGGGCTTGGAGAAGGGAAGTAACGGCAGACGATGGGGGTGAATCCGTGGACGATCTCGGTCTCAAATGTGGTGAGAGGGGTTGTACTGGGCTAGGTCGTACTCAACTGGGGAGCCACTAGAGACTTGGGAGGAGGAGAGCACAGGCAAGGAGAACTTCGATGCCAGAAGACGCATCTGGGCTGACCTTGAGAGGTCAGTCAATGCTCACATTGTGTGTGTGTGTATGTGTGTGTGCGCGCGCGTGCTCTCTTTCTCAACACCACTTCACAGGAGCCTTTCAGTCCTTCCAGATGCCTCCAGATGCCATGGCCCCAGGGAGGATGGGGCGTCCCTCCCCAGGAGTGAGAGTGCTTTTGCAACTCAAGATATCCCTTCCATGACTCCTCCTTCGGACTCTTCCTCCTTGGCAGGTGGGGCACCTGTTCCTCACTCTCCCTCCCCAGGGCTAATCAATGTTTGGTGATGCACAGAATTTCTGCCAGTAAAGGTGGAAAATCGCAGAGTTAAAGAAGGTGGCGCTCTGCTCACTGCCCACAGGGGAGCTACCGTCAGTAAGAAGTCAGATGCTTTATCCTGGTGTTTCCATACTGTTTCTAGAAGGCCGAACCCCTTTGCAACCTGGATCTTTGGTTTAGAAGACTTGCATCCCTTCATTAGATTTTCTCCTTGACAATCACTCAGTATGCTGCACCATCATCTTCTGTCGCTAACATGAGGCCCAAAAGCCGCCATCGTCCAGGGGCCTCTGGAAAATGAACAGCAGAGCAGAGCCACCTGTGGCAGTTCTTGTTTGCAGTTCCAGGGTGTTGGGAATGCTTTAATGAACCCCCACTGATGCGTTTAAGTGCAAGAGGGGCCCGCTTAAGTAGGCCTGACCCTCGGTGATGTTCTGCCATTCGCCAAACACTCAAGACACAACTTCAAACAATGGACTCCGGGCAGGGTGCTGTACATACAGAGGGGGACGAGACCAAATCTCTGCTCAGGAGCTCCCAGGCTCCTGGGGGAGAGTCCAGAGCAATGGGTACAGGGCCAGAGAAAGGCAAGCCCGGGAGGCTGCAAAAACCCAGGCATGGAATTCTTACCCCTGCCCTAGGGATGTCAAACTTCCTAGAGGAGGTGAGACCTGAAGTGGGTGCTGCAGTATGAGTAGGAACTCATCAGGTGTATCTTACTCAGTGGCTTAAAACAGCAGGAATGTGTTCTCTCACAGTTCCAGAGGTCAGAAGTCTAAAATCAAGTTCCTTCTGGAGGCTCTGAGGGACCACGTCCCCGCCTTGCTCCTGGCTCTTGGTGGTGGCTGCCAGCTGTGGCCTTCCGTGGCCTGTGGATGGGTCACTCTAATCTCTGCCTTGGTCTCTCACAGGGCGTTCTCCTTGTGTGTCCCTCTGTGTCTTCATGCGGCCTTTGAGTCAGGTCCCAGTCGTTGCGGTAGGACCCACCCTCATCCAATACACCCTCACCTTAATTAATACATCTCCCAAGATCCTATTCCCAAATACAGTCACATTCTGAGATCCTACAGGGCCATGAATTTGGGAGGACCTCAGGATCAGAATCAGCCATTGCTGCTAGATCCTCTCACCTTCCCTGCTCATCCATCCTCATGACACACAGAGGAAGGAAAAGCGAGGCCCAGAGAGCAAGTGACTGCCCTGGCCAGTGCAGGCTCTGCAGCCAGGTCTCCTTGTAGCCACCCACCTATTGGATAAGGCAAGATGCAGGGTATGTCTGTGTGTCTGTGTGTGCATGAGAAAGCCCTGGGCTTGTGCATTGAAATAAGAGTTGGTTTTTGCCAGCTGTCTCTCTCTCTTTGGCCATTAGCTACTTGTTGGTGGCACATTCCCTTCTCTCAGTTGCTATCTTCTCCTTTTCTGCAGCACAGAGTAGAAACCTTTGGTCCACATATAGGAGAAAACCATGACTTGCTAATGCTCCTTCCTCCCCAGTGTTGCTCTCGTGGCACAGAATCCCTCCCTCCCTGGGAGTGCCAGGAAAGCAGTATGGCTTGTAACCCCCCCAGTCAGCCGACCCTCCCCAGGACCTTAACTGCCAGCATGAGAAGTCTGGGTGAAGCACAAAGAACGCTCTGTTTCTTTGGAAGGACAGTGTTTTCTTCTGTGCGCACACCTTGGAAAATGAGTTCAGACCAGAAAAGTTCACAAACAAAGCCCAGCCTTCCAGACATTCAAGGGAGGTGGTGAGAAGTCTCTTCCAGAACTCCCAAGCTCTCCAGACCCCCACCTCCACCCCACCCCAAAAAAAGCCTTCTCACAGCACCTCAAGCCCCACTTCTGGGAAGCTCAGTGCACTGGGGTTATATGAACAGAGCTTGCTCTTAGATGGGTAACTCACGCCTGGCCCAAGTGCCAGCAACAGAGTCATCAGAGGCACCACAAGCCGTGCGCACCATGCTGCAGAGCTGGGAGCAGGCTGTCGGGGACCGAGCGCCATTTGCGTGTGACACACCCTCTGCCCATGTGGGCCCTCGTGCTCTGAGACAGTGCAGATTCACGTGTCTCTTCCCTTGGCCCTAATGCTTCTACTGCTAGTCTGAGTTGGAAGTCCGGTGTAATGAGGAGGCTTCTACCTCCCTGTGAGACTGACTTCTTGGGCAGAGTTTATAATTAGAGGGTCAGAGTGGCCCTCTCTCAATTGTAAGGATTCCAATTCTTAGATTGAGTTAATTGCTAATATCGCGTGTAATGCCCCTCCCGCCCCAAGATATTTGACATTACAGTAAATAAATCCCCATCTGAATTAAGGAACTTGACCATAGGTTTTATAAACATATAAGTATATTGAATATATTGAAAACCACAGTCCTCCAGCTTCCCTTCTCCAAAACCCCCACAATGTACTTTTCAGAAGTTCAGTCTGGTTCCATGATAGGCAGGCTCCCATGTCTTTTTTCATTTGTACAAAGAAAACAGCCTAGACAATCAAATTCACATCAAGAATTTTGGCACTACTCTTTGCTAGAAATGTCTCAGTAGAAAAAGCAAAACATGTCACATGATTTCCATTGGCCATGAGGTGGACAGCTGTATACTGGTGATGGGAGTAGATATTATTGCACAAGCCTTTTGGAAAGTGTTCTGACAATATGAGTGTCCCCCCTAAAGGCATGTCCAAGTCCTATCCCTTGCCCTGTATGTGCGAACTTATTTGTAAAAAGGATCTTTGGAGATGTTAGTACTTAAGGTGAGGTAAAATTGGATTAGGGTGGTCCTAATCCAATATGATTGGTCCTTATGAGCAGATGGAATTTGGACACAGATGGAGATACGGAGAGAGAAAGAGAGAGAGAAACGCCATGTGATGGAGGCAGAGACTGAGTGATGCTGCCACAAGCCAAGGGACATCAGGGATTGCAAACTTCAGAAGGAGCATGGCCTCCCAACATCCTGATTTTGAACTTGGAACCTCCAGAACCATGAGACAATAAATTTCTCATGTTTAAGCCGACTGGTCTTCACTCTTTGTTACAGTAGCCCTGAAAAACAAAGACTACTAGTCAAGCGCTTAAAAATGTTTAAACTTGGTTTCATAAAGTATATCTCCATATGGTGGTTACAGGGTAGCCAGAAATAGAAATACAGTCCTCTATTAAATTATAGAAAGACATTCAGGGTATGTTAAGGGAAAATAAGTTCAAGATGAGCATGTACAGTTATCACATATACACATAAATGTGCCTTTTATCACATAAGAAAAGGTCTGCAAGGAAATTTAGCAGTAGTTATCTGTGGTGGATTTGTTTAGTAATTTCATCTTTACATATATCTTTTTTATTTGGATCATTTATACTGAGTGGGTATTTATTTTATAACTAGGGTGAATAAAAGCTATTTTCATCTTGAAAAAAGAGAAGAGAAATACAGCCTTGGCAACGTGAAATAAATTTTGATACAAAAAAACCTGAAAAATGTTCACACTTGTGACCTAATGGTTCTATTTTTGGAATCAGTCCTAAGGAAATAATCTGAAATGTAAATAAAGCTTAGCGAACAGAAATATTAATTATGGCATTATTAATATTAATATCAATAAAATTGCCAACAGCCACAATGGCAACCAAAGGGATAATTTATGGCATAGCCATATGGTGGAATATTATGTAGCATTTGTGAGGTTTTTAAAGAGTTTGTATTAGTGAATATGTCCTTATGTCATAATACCAAATAAAAATCAAGATAAAAATAACCAGATTTGCCCTAAGAATGGAGAACCATTTAGGAAAATGCAAAACCAACTTGATGAAGCTAATTAAATCCCTAGACAGATTGAAAATAGGCCCTTTCCAGTCTCAGATCTCGTTCACAACCAGCCCGGCGAATTTTGCCAGAGTTTGAAATCCCAGCAAGTTCCTTAGTGGGCTCGCTACTGTTTGTTCCTTCATAGGTGAAGCCAGGGCTGTCTTGGAGTTTGTGCAGCGAGTGGGCCTCTCTTCGAGTGGGTCGACAAGACAGTTGTTACTGAATAATGCAGAGCACTGCTTCTGCACATGTGGGAAGCACCCCAAAGCCCAAACAGCTCCTTCATCAAGACAGAAACATCACCCTGCACTCTTTGCTGCCAAGTGAAGTGTAAGTTCTGGAGATGGACAGCTGCACCCGATTGTAGGAGAGTGCTCCCACTTGGTCCCCCTCTTGGGTCTGAGCCATGCAGTTCTCGGGGGGCAGAGGTAGGTCCTTCTCCCTGGTTCCCCTCCTGGCTGAGATGGTAGAGTGCCATGCCCACTGGAGTTCACGTCGCTTCCTGACCCTCAGTGCCCATGCTGGGACCACAGAACACTCTAGAATGTACAGATAGTGCCAAATGGGAAGGGGGTCTGGCCTGCATTGTTGACAGGTACTTTATATATTTATTCTTTTTTTTAAAAACATCACTGAAAAGACATCTAGGGCAGGTTGAGTGGACTGGAAAAGGAGGCCACAGTGATTGCACCTTACTTTGATTTCTTTTTTAATTATAAGAGCAAAACATATTTGCATATAAAAAAAGCGTAAAAAGTGTATCAAGTAGAAGATGAAAGTCCTTCCTCCACTACCTCAATCTCACTTCCCAGAATGTGACATTTATCCTTTTGAGAATTCTTTTTATCCCTTCTTAAAAAAAAAATGTATTCTTTTTTTCTGATTACAAAAGTAGGGTGTGCTCAGTGTAAGGAATAGATACAAACCCACATAAATACATAAATGTCAACTCTAATTCTGCTGCCCAAAGACAACCTTTACTCACATTTATAAAAATATATATAAATATATATACATATCTTCCAATCATTACTCCATGCGTGTGTGCCTGGATGGTTGCAAAATTTAAGATCACACTGGTATTCTAAGTTCTTACTGTGCATTATCAATTTAATAATATGTCATGATCATTTCCAATGTCATTATATTCTTCTTTGACAAAATTCATGTTAGAGTATTCCATTGAATAAATTTATGATAATTTATTGATCCAATCCCCTGTTGCTAAATATTTAGGTTGCTTCTGTTTTTTCACGATTGCATATCACACTGTAACAACTTATGTGTGCAACGCTATCTGTGAACACCTCAGGATACATTTCCACAAAAGGAATTCCTTGGACAAAGGGTAAACATATTTTTGAGGCTTTTCACACATATTGCCAAACCTTCCTCCAGAAACGTTGGGCCATTTGAAGATGTGACGGCATTCTCTTTGCTTCTAGTCAACACCAAATGCCTGTGAAGTTTTGAACTTTCCCCTAAACAATGTAGATGAAATATTAAGCAAGCCGTTTGCATTTTCCTTGTAATGGTGGCAGCTAAATGTTATCTTTGAAGATAAGATTTCTTTGAGCTCGGCAATGCTGACCTCAATTTTCTTCCACTACCAGTAACACCGGAATCCCAGTCTTTGTTGTGTTGGGCTTTCGGTGTCCCTTTCCTGTTCTAAACAGTTGCCTTGCTCCTGAGTTTTATCATTAAGATTTAAATGGCCATTGGATTTGGGGCATTTTGAGTGTTCACATCAAAGATTGCTCCAGAAAGAAGCCCTCGGGTTTGAGCGACAGGCTTAAGAAAACCTCGCCTCCTTATTCTTTGTCCACCACTATGAGGCCCATTGTCTTACTCTGCTTCTCTTGCCAACTCGTCCATAATACAGTAAAAATCAAAGCCTTAAGTAATAGGAGGTTATTTGCAAATGTTCTTCTTCTTTTTTTTAATAGAGCGGTTCCTTGCTAATAAATGAAATTTATTGAAACCTCTTTTGAGCATCCTCATGAGTAGGCAGAGACTGGGCAGTCTGTTCCCAGCCACCAGTGCTGAGAAGAGGAAAGCAAGAGAATGGCTGTTTCTTTGGTTTCCAACATCCCTCCCAAGGAGCCTTCTTTTTCAAATTAAGGATTTGCACATCATACAAGTATATCTTCATGTAAACCAAAAAGTTATGGCCACTTTTTTGGTCAGACCATTCAGTTTGAGTTTTATCCGTATTCCCTTTAGCCAAATAATTATAGCCTCTTCTAAGATGCAGCTCAGTGCCAGGCTTTCCACGAAGGGTATTTCCAGAGACTGAAGAGTTGGAGAGTATAGAGGGTCCCTCTCAAGAGTTCTAGAAACCATCCGATGACCTGCAACAGGCAAAAGCTATAAGGAAGAGCCCCTCCCCAAGTTTCATGTTATCAGCCAACCTTTCATGTATTTTATTTCTGTTGCAATTCTTTATGGAAAAGTACATGAAACTTACTATGAAGATTCTTGCAAAATACCAAGATAGACTGTATAAGGAAACTGGATTATCTGTTAGGGTCCCAACAGAAGACAAAAGCATACTCAAAATAAAATACTCAAAGAGGGTTTATTTACAAAAATGTGGGTGTTGGGGAACCTCACGAGATGGTGCAGCAATTTTGACCCAACTGTAACCCAAAAGGGCAAGGGAAAGAAGAAGCTACCAGAACTTCAAAAGAAAGAGATGTTTATCTCAGAAGGAAGCCTGATAAATCAGAACACAGGGGAAAGGATAATATGGTCTATATTTTAAAACTTCAACTTTTCTAGACCAAAGGAAAAGATGTTCATTTGGTGCAAAATTTATATTTTTGTTAGCCCAGTATCTAATTTAAATTATATGGTCAGTTCTTTACATGGAATCTTGAATAGGGGGTGAGATCTTGTTGATTTGTATAGATTAGTGTGATGCACCAATACATCCCAGAGTAATTTGGGCAGAGAATAAAAAACTATTTGCAAAGTCCCCTTTAGGGACTGAGGAGAAAAGGGGAAATATTTAACTTCCCCACTTGGGGATTCCTGATATTCTCACAAGCAGTGAAAACAACCAATTTAATAGGCCGAGTCTTTGATCTTGGGGCTCACCCCTATGAAACTTATTCCTCCAAAGGAGAAGCTAACCCTACTTATAATTATGCCTACAAGTTGTCCCTAGAGAACCTCTTTTGTTGCTCAGATGTGGCCTCTCTCTCTAAGCCAACTCAGAAGGTTTTCTCAATCTCGTGATGCCAGGTCCCAGCTCATCCCTGGGAGTCAGGTCCCACATTACCAGGGAGATTTACACCCCTGGGAGTCAGGTCCCACATAGCGGGGAGGGCAACTTTAAAAGACCCCTCGGTACTGCCAGTTTGCAGAATGTCAACTGGAGCAGGGAGAGGGCACGGAACAAGGCGTGGTCCTGGGCTCCAGACACTTGGGTTTAAACGCTGCCCTACCAGTTCATTCTCCATGGCCAATGGATACCGATTCAACCGGTCTATGCCTTCGTTTTTAAATCTGTGAAATGGGAGCAGTTAAAATCCTCACTGCGCAGACTAGGGTGAAATTCAAGTGAAACAATGCACGTGCTTTGTGCTGTTCCCAGCCCCTCGGAAGCGCTTGACAAGTGTTGACTATGTTGAGAAGGAGGAGGAGGATTTCATTTGCTCCTTTTTTTTTTTTTTTAACAGGAGAGGAGAGACTCAGAGAGGGGTATGGTCGATCTGAAACCACCAGGTCAGGAGAAAAAAATCAGAGTCAAGAAAAGCAGCAGCTCCCGGCCCCAGCAAAACACGAGGGTTCTCTGCGGTGGCTCCCGTGGTTATGTCTCTCCAGGAACAGTCGGGGGAAGCCCCATTGGACCACAGACTTGGAAAGTGGCGTCCTCTGAACCTAGACACAGCCGAGCCGGCAAGAGGCATCCAATAAACGCTTGTGGCATGGATTTGTGAATTTTTGTTGCCGTTACCTGGCAGAACAGGAGCTCTTTGAGGACAGGGTCTGTGCCTGAATCATTTCTCTCTCACTAGTGCCTGGCACAGGAGCCCGACGTAAATTAAGTGCTCAATAAATATTTTACATGTATTAATTATTAACAGTCTGAGGCTATTTATAAATAGCTCTGTGGGAAAAGCCCAGTTGGGATTAGGGCCTGTAGCCGAAGTTAAATTCTCAGCTCAGTTGTAAACGGCCGTGTCAAAACAGGAACACAACCTGCCTGAGAAGTCTGGCCTCCTCTGGATGACATAAAAGTGCAAATGCCATTTAAGGTGACATATGAACTGATCCCAGAGGGACAAATTATCCTTTAGCCTGAGCTTGCTCATTCTTCCCAGCTTGTCCGAGGAAAATCAAGCCCTGGGCCCAAGCGTTATAAGTTTATTTTAAACAGATTCCACTCTCCATCCCTGTCAGGCCTGTGCTTACATGTCAGATCAATTTCTGCTGAAGGGGAAGCTCTGGTTAGGCAAGACGGGACATTTTACTAAGGACACCTGCCACTTCCTGAGCTCCTTTTATGTGCCAGGCATTGAACCAGTTACTTCTCACAATTCATCTTGTTGACTTCATCAGTGATCCTATGAGCTAAGTGCTCACTCACTCGCTCATTCATCCAACATATCTCTTGAACACCCACCACTGAGACTGTCTTAGCTTGGGTCCCCTAGAATAGAATCTGAGACAAAGTCTTGGGTGCATGGGATTTACTTAGTGGGCAATCCCAGGAAGCAGGATTGAGGACCCAGGGAGAGACTTGGTGATGCAGGGAACTCTGAGAAGTGCATAGAACATATTCCAGAACGGTCTTTCCAAAGGGTAGGACCCCAGAGCATTTATCCACTGACTCCTGCTCCACTGGTGATGGTCGTTTGTGGGGCTCCCACCAACATTATCTCCTCCACATTTCTAGCTGTACTTAAGTCCCAGCAAATGGGATCCCTGGGTGTCAGAGGAGACCCAGGGGCAGAATGGCAACAGGTGTGCCACCTGTGCTTGAGGTGGGTGCCATCACCTGAAGGAGAGTCTGAGCTTGCAGCCAACCCATCATCAAACCTGCAGCTGAAATCACAGGTGGGGCGAGCAGAGATGGCATGGAGCAGGGGTGGCTACTCGGTTTGCAGGGCTCACTGCAAAAGGTAAATGCTGGGCCCCATGTTCAAAAGTGATGTAGTATTTCAAGAGGGTGGTCACAGAGCATCAAACCAAGTGCAAGGGCATTCTAGGCGTAAGGGCACAGCTCAGAGTGGTGACTCTGGCCTACATACGGGGTGATCCGATGACACCAGCTCTCGGAACCTACACGTAATCCTATGGTAATGACATTAAATATTCCTTTTCTGCAGAATGAATTTACAGAAAGGCATGTTCCTTCCTAGCTGAGAAGCCCCTAAATTTGCACTAACTCTACCACTTGCTAGCTGAGAATCACCTTTAGTCTAAACTGGACAAGTTTCAGCTCATGTGCAAAAGACTTTTTCCCAACCCTGGGCTGCATAGACCTGTTGCTATGCCTTTCCTATTACCACCTCCAAAGAGATCTACAAAGCATGGCAGATCTCTTGTTTGGCTGATATTTCACATGAACACTGGTTCCTCTGCCTTACCCAATATAACATGGCCAGAAAGCTACAGACACTTCATGAGTTTTTTCGGTAATCAAGAACCCATTCATACAAGATTTGAGAATGAGTTTTCAGATCATCGGCTTTACATTTCTGTGGCTTTATGAACAGTAATGTCCGCAGGCCCCAGAGAACTGCAGCCCCAACCCTGCCCCAGGGCCCTGACACTGGCGCTCCCGCTGTCAGCCGGGCCACAAGTTTCAAAGAGAATTTGGAAGGACAGCCGCGTCCCCGCCCAGAAAGACCAGGAGACCACGTGGCCACCAGATGAAGCATGCTCACCTCAGCTGGATCCAGGATTAACAAACAAAATCCATAACAGGCATTTTGAGACAATTGGGGAAATTGGGTGTTGGCTGGTGCTTCTCAAACTCTGTGATGAAGGACCAGTTTCTCTTGGTTTTTGGTGTGTCTCAGCCTGATACGTTCGTAAAATACAATCAAAGTGAATGCCTAGAAAAATAAAATGACAAACAAATGAACTGCAAGCTCAGATATTTTATTGTTTGATTTAACAAATCGAAATGACTCTGTCAACTTGCCATGAATGTTTTCCTAAAATTTTGCTCTCAACGTCGTGTTTAGCTCGCTTTGGACATGGAACACATTGTCTGTAGGGCCCCCCTGAATACTAACCACAGGTTGAAACACTGAATTTATAACACTGATATCACAAAGAAGTCATCATTTTCACAGGTGTGATAAAGACTATGGCTTTGTGGTAAAGGGTCTTTTTCCTGGGGGAATACATGTTCCACTATTTAGGGGCAAATCATCAGGATACCTGTAGTTTACTTCCACATGGTTCAGAGAGAAAAAAAAAAGGTCGATGTATATACATAGAGAGAGAGAGAAAGAAAGAGAGCTAAAATAAATGTGACAACATGTGAATAAATGAATTGAATAGCTGAAGGGCCTCTGGGTATTCACAGTACTATTAAATCAACTTTCCTGCAGATTCAAACAATCTTAAAATGAAAAGTCAGGGCAGGGGAAGAAACACCAGCAGACACTGCTTCAGTTCTTGCTGGCACAAAGTAAATTTGAGGGTGAGGCTCCAGGAAGGCAAGGGCAAGTGGCCAGGCACACTCACCTGCCCACGCCCCAGCAAGCGGGAGGACAGTGGAGCCAGGGAACTTCCTGGGGGGCCCACAGCCCCACAGCTTTAGCCAGGGCTCCCTGCTTGCCTACTGGGAGATCTTGGCACGGGAGCCAGCCTCATAGCTCCATGCCCCAATCCTCACAGGCCCTGCCCCAGCGAACATGGACGGAACAATGAAGTGCATGGTGAACGGCGGGTATTGGCAAGCTCTGTTTCACCACCCCCGGCCAGCTGTCCTTATTTGCAGAGTTTCCCTAGGAGGAGAGACTCACTGAAGTCAGCTCGGCCATGAGGGCATCTTGCAGGTGATTAAACCCCAGGTTTAGACGCTAGCGCCAATTCTCATTGGAGCGGAAGTCTTTCCTTTGGTGGTGGAGCAACTTCTCCCGTGCGGCAGCTGCTGGCCTTTTCTGGTCTCCAAAAACCAGGTCATTTCCAGCAGTGGCCCCCTACCGTGGGGCCCCCACATGGGCTGAGTCACATTGGGGGCCTGTGTGACTCTGGCATTAGTCACAGTTGCTAACACGTCTGGAAGGTTTGCACACCACGGGCCTGCCCTGCTGTGGGAAAACTAACATTGCAAGGCTAGGGCTGAACGCCGGATGTGTAAGCAGGTGGCTTCCTAAGGCGTCAGGGGGACTCCTGTGACTCGTGCTGGCTTCAGTTTGGCTCCCCGGGTCACTCGCTATAGCATTCAAGGCTTTCCCGGCTGTGTCCCACCACACCGGGACCCAGCCTATTCTAGCAAGGGTTTAAATGAACTTCCCCAGGCCGTGAAAATTCGAGGTGTTACTGACCACTCTCCACGGGCCTCGGGCAAGAGACTTAGAACCAGCTCCAGAATCTGCAGGGCTCAGTGCAAGGTGAAAACGTGGGGTCCCTTGTACAAATTATTAAAAGTTTCAACACAGTGGCAACAGAGCTTTAAACCAAGAGCGGGGCCCTCCTGAGCACAGTTGCCCCTGGGTACCCACGAAGCCCGCCCCTGCACCTAATCTGTCTGGGAGCTGCCCTTTTCTTACAGGCAGCTATCCCAACCTCACTATCGTGTGCGGATTAAATGAGATACTACTCGGGACCTTGCAGTTGCCCCATCTTTGCAGGCAGCAGCAAGCTGGGGCTAATCTTGGTACCGAGGTCCGTCTAGGTCAAGTGTAGAGCAGACTCTCCTTAAATGTTTGTTGAGTAGTATTTGCTCAATATGTTTGTTTATTTCCTCCGTATGTTACACTACAGACTCACTCGTGTCTGCAAATCAGCATGTTTGTTTTTGTTTTCCTGGGACCGGAGTCACTGCTTTCCAGAGGATTCAGGCAAAGCGCGTGTGCGCGCGTGTGTGTAATTAAAAATAAAAGTGATGGGCTTAAACCCAAATGTCAATTAAATCCTGAAACCGTGAGAGCTTCAACCACTCCGATCTGTACCCTTTCCCGCATGGAGTAGGAACACAGGATTTTTAAGGCATGGTTGAAAGGGGCCACAGCCTCCGTGAAGGCAAGCTTTTCATGGATTGGAAATTAATTACAAATCACATGGTGGTTGTGTTAATAGCCACAAAGCACATGGCTATTCTACAGTATTGAAGCAAATTTCCCACCTCCAGCAACTGATAGCTTCAGATGATTGTGGTTCTGAAGTGAGTTCAACCTTGAATGGCAGAGATGGGTGAATGGCGGTACAGTAGGTCCTGCTCCCTGGAACCCTCGCCACAGAGACCCTTCAAATACTCAAGTGCACACAATTAGTCCATTTTATGGTACAAAAAAAGTTATAATAAAAGGACCTACTATTATCTGGGGCCACTATCTTTTTTCTGCAACCGTTGGTTCTTGGAAAATGAAACAGGAGAGATAGGGAATGAAGAAATAAGAACTTCGGTTAGAGGTCTTTGATTATTGCAGGGGGAAACTGGCTGTGCTATAGCAGCAGGCTGTTCCGCTGGCCTTTCACAGGTCCTGGGTTCCCAGAGCCATCAAAGCCACCTCCAGGAAGCTACAAAGCAAGGAAAGAGTTGTGCGGTCCTATTTAATGGCTACTAAATGGAAGAGAATAAGTACCTTACAAACTCACACCCCACACTGAGGCTGTAGATCTCACTTTATTCAACACTTAAAAAAAAAGTTTTTATTGTTAAGTAATTTTGCATTTCTACATAAGTTGTTAGACTAGTACAAAGAACTCCCTTACATCCGTCACCCAAATTCACCAGCTTTTTAACATCTTGTCACATTCTCTATCTTTATGCATATTATTATTATTATTATTTTCTGAACCATTTGAGAGTAGGTTATATACGTCACTGCTTTTGGCCCCTTATAGCTCGTATAACAAAATAGACACCACAAAACATTAAAGATCATCCCATATCCTAATGCTAATATGTTCAGTTAAAACATACTCCATTGTCCTTGTCCATTTGCATATATGAATTTTGTATAGCTCAGTTTTCTTGAAATACATTCACTAAGTGATTCATTCATTCATTCAATTGTTCATTCATTCATTTAAGAAATATCTATGGAGCATCTCCTATGGCCCAGGCCTATAAAACAGATCAAACCATCACTTCATGGTTACAAAATGTGATAACTGCATTGAGGACAATTTTTGCTCTCCCTAAAAAGAACATCCCATGCTCTATGTCAAGGATGTTGATATGGTTGGGGTTCTTATGGGTGTGTATTTATTACTAATTTTCCACCAACTTCCAAAAAAGCATTGTAGGAGGTTAAATTAAAAACACATACACAATCCTACAATTCATCTAAAAGTCAAAATGAAATTTAAAAAACTCTTCCCAACTCAGTCCTGTTTTTTCAGTTCAAGGAGGAAGCCATCCTTGTGTGCTATGCATATCATTACCCAGAGAGAAGACCTGTTGAACTTTACTTTCCATAATTTGCATTATCAGAACAATTGGTATTTTATTTTCCAAATATAAAATTGTATGGAAATATTTAACATGCCTCTTTAAAAGAAACAAAGCATTCCTAACCCATTAGCAAGTTTGGAATCACTTTTTCCAGAGAAAAGAAGATGACAACAGGGTGGTTGTCATGCTCAGATGTTACATTTGGCTCTGAGCTTCCTGGGAGCCAAGGCAAAATAGGTACTATGATGGTTTACACCATTTGTATTAGCTGTTAAAAGTGAGCACATTAGTTCTTCAAGAAAGATGCACTTCATTTTCTTTTGAAGGAGAAGAGAGATGCTGAAGTCCTCCAGTGGCCTGAGGATGAATCTGGACCAGCCCTGGCCACCTGCCCCCACCCTTCCATCAGCTGGTGGCTGATGGGACTGATGGCTGGGAGGAGAAGTGTTCCCTCCAATCTGGGTCTCATGGGGACTCACTCAGAAAGTTAAGATTATGGTGCCTCCCATGTGGGCAGGGAGTAGGAGGGTATGCAGGGTAGGGTCTGCTGAAGGGTAAGGCAGCACCTCAAAGGCTCAGCTGAGCTCACCTGCTCAGCATGGGAAGGGCTGGGCCCCAGGAGAAATGCCCCTGACCTGTGCTGAGAGAACAGATGCCAGTCCCTTCCACCCGTCCATTGTACCAGCCCGACGCTGCAATGCTGGGACTCTACCAGCTCAGATGCTGGTGAACTGGAAAACTGGGACCCGACACACTCCATGCCCACCCCTTGAGCTTTGGGTCTGGAAAACATGCCTCATCCAAATCCCAAATTCAGATACCCAGAAAGGAGGTGGGAGGGAGTCTCCTTGAGCAAGGGGGAAAATCACTACCATAAGGAGCTTGAAATGTATGCCCCCAAACAGACCAAGCTAACCCAGAAGACTTAAACCAGAAGAGGCAACTTTAAGCAACAAGATCAAGGGGTAGGGTGGGGTCGGGTGGGATGAGGCTTGGTTCTCCACAAAACTAAAAAATCTATTTTGTACATCTGAGTGAGATGCGTGCATTTCAAACCTCTCTCCACTTCCAACACTTCATTACCTGAAAAATAGTCTTCTAATTAATTGGATTTTTCTGTTTAACTCAGATAATCAGGAAAAAATGATTATAGATATTTTACAAGAAAAAAATGTTAGATGCAAGCTTTGTGAATTCTTTCTCCTTGATATAAAAGTTGTATGTGGGAGCCTTACCCCAGTCACCAAAAATTCATGTTCTGCTTTCTCTGTCATGACTTTTTGTTCTTAGTACCAAAACTAACATGTCCGAGCTTTAAAATTCATCATGCCATGCCTCTCCCTGTCTCTTTATCTGTTAACCAGTCTCTGACAACACATTTAATTCTTGGGTTTTTCTTTAAAGTTTAGATTGAAAGCTCAGTATTAAACAATTGAACAAATAAAAGAACACTTTCAAATAAAAAGATGCTAAACATATGTTTCAAAATTAATTAACTCTGCCTTTTTAAAATTCATACTAATAGTGATGCTATGCACACGTGAATACAAGTCCTTCTGGAAAAGTGGGGTATCAAAATCAGGCAGATCCAGGTCTACTGCTAGCTCCCCATTCGCCAAAAGTGCCACCTTGGAAACATCACTTTAAGACTTTGAACCTCAGTTTCCCTCACCTGTGAAATGGCGATGAGATAGTGCTATCTCAAGGGACTGCTTTGAAGATTAAAGATGGGTGCCAAATGCTTAGCATAGTACCCATTCCTGCCCACAGTACCCACTCCTAATTCAGCGACAAGCATTCGTGCCATTTGTTGCCACGGTTGTTTTTATGACTTATCTTTATCTGCGTCTGTCAGTTTCCAGGTGGGGACATGAGAAATTGAACCTGACCAACTAAATACAGTTCGATGGAAAGGGACCATGGAGAGTACTGAGGAATTAATGTTTCCATATTATGTTCCTTAAAGAAAAAGAGTCCAGTGTGTTATTCTGTAAATTATCTGAAATGCCTTTTAAAACAAAATATTTTCATGTTCTCCTGTTTTTCCCTTGTTGAAAAGTATCCGTAAATATAGTGACAAATATGAAACTACTAAGAAGTTCATAATACAAATGATACTTTGCAGTATCTTTTTATTTAAAAACAGAATTGGAGGCAGAAAAATCTTATGTGGTAGGGGGTGGCAATGGGCTGCATGTTTTAAAATGCAGGGAGGTAAGTCAAAATGAGAAAGAAATTTTGGCTCTGAAGATGTCTTCTTTTTTTTTTAATATTCTCAAAACAAAGAACATGGAATTCTCTGTTAGGTCAAATTCATAAATACTTGAACGTTAAACAAGCAATATTAAAAACCAGCTGACTTTTAGTGGTTTCTTGTGAGAAAAGACAGCCACTCAGAACAAAGATCATCTGTGACATGAGGAAGGAGAAATCTTTATTTATGGTTATTACAGTTTATGCGCCTGAGAAACCCAGGAGAGGCACAAACTAATAATAGCGCAGGGCCCTTAAGGTGGGCGGGGTCAGTTTATAACCTAGAATTAGTCTGGGCACCCCATGACCCCGAGGCAAAATTGGTGGAAAAGAGGAGATCCATGAAAATGTAGTAGGGGGATGTAGAGTCGCCAGGAGATGGATTTTTCCCAATTGAACCAAACTGATGAGCCCAGGGGGGGTGGCCTGGCCTGGTCCCTGCCTAGAATAGGGTCATCTAAAAGATGGTTTGGGACTTATTAATAAGTGAGCCACGCCAGCCAGTGCGAGCGAAATGCCTAGTTCCGGCTGCCAGCACATCTAGCGGTGTCCAATGAAGTTTAAAATCTTATTTAATTAAAAAACAACCGCCAGAAGCCACCACCTCCACATCGCGCGGCCCGCATGCCACACCTGGGGACACTTCAGCAAACCTGCACTGGCTGATGCAAGATTTTTTTGTAAAGATGTTAAAAAAAAAAACAACCCTCAGATGCCTAGCACCAGCGCTCTTCGGGGTGCAGGAAAGCATCCCTGGCTTTATGCTTCCTCCCTCCATAGGGTGGGGGGCACTCCGGGAACCGAGGAGACCAAACAAGGCGACTCGGTTCACGGAATGGCGGTCCCCGCGGCCTTCGAAGGCCAGACCTCAGACCCCTTCCCACGCCTCCTCCAAACATCTCAATCTGGCTTGCAACATCTCAATGTGGCTTTTAAACAATCGAGCCTAATGGCTCAATTCAGCCCACCCAGAACTCTGCGAGGCCGCGCCGCCTCGGGGAAGTGAGGTGAGAGTTTGGGGAGGCCCTGGGCGCAGGGAGAAGAGCTCCGCAATCCCGCAGCCGCCCGGCCCCCTGCCGGAACCCTGCGCTTCCACGCCGCGAGCCACGGACGTGGAAACCATCCAGGTGCGGGCTGGCCACCAGCGGCCGTTGGGTTCGGGATCCCTGGGTTTTGTGTCCAGACTCTCAACCCGGGAGGCATCCGGGCCGCGCGGGCTCCGGGTGGGGGACAGGACCCAGATTCTCCGGCCCCCCGCTCAGGCCGCAGCGGCCCCTCCCCCACCCCCGGCGAGGGCCGGGTCTCCCACCCAAGGCGAGGCTTTAAAATTAGCCCGGCGAGATCCAAGCAACAGGAAGGAACACTTCTTTCTTTCTTTTTCAACGTGTATAAATGTCAGGCTTCTTACAAGGACCACCACCGCGGCAAGTTCCAGCACATAGGGTCCTCTCCGCGAGCACCACTGCCTCCGCTGCCTGTTGGGCCAGGTGCGGACACGTCCTCCCCAGATCCAAACTCGGGCAGCGTAAGTGCCCGCTGGGGCCGGCCCACGCCTGACCCCGCGAGCCTGGGAAGGCAGAGGCGGCCGGCGCGGGAGCCCAGGAGGAAGTTGAAGCCGCGGGGTCCGGGAGGGGGCGGGCGGCGCCGCGGGCCCCAGGCTCAGCGCCAGGGACCGGGGCCACCCCTGGGCGCCGCGCCGGGGCCCGCCGGGTTCGCGTTCCCCCACGTGGCCGGCCGCCGGGAGCCACACGTGGAAGGGCAGCAGCAGGCAGGAGGGACCCTCACCCCGGCCGCGCGGGCTGCGCGCCCAGAGGGTGTCCAGGGCGGGGCGGGGCCGGGGAGTGCCCGCTGTGCCCGGCCCCCTCGCCTGCCCGCCGCGCCTGTTTGCACTTTCGCGGAGCCACTAATCCCCCGAGAGAGCCGATTTGTAGTGAGGAGTAGCTGGAGGGGGCGAGGCCGGCTCATGTGGGGTTGTGTCATTGGTTTGCAAAGAGAGACCCCGCCTTTACCCAAAAAAAAAAAAAAAAAGAAAGAAAAAAAAAAAAAAGGAGCGAGGAGTGAGCGAGCGCGACCCTCACCTCGCCTCCCGCCTCGCTCCTACGCAGCCCACGGGCACCGGGAGGCGAGGCCGGCGCCGCTTCTTTCCCTTTCCTTTTCTCTCCGGTTTCTTCCTCCTTTCCCCGGAGGAGAAAACAAATAAAGAAGAGCAAATAGCCGCCAGGCGCTCGGCATCCAGGACGTTCCCTCCCCCGATCCAAGTTGGAATTAGCATCCTCTTGGGGGTGAGCGCAGCGCGGGGCGGGCGCGGGCCAGGGACCCCCAGCGCAGCCCCCTCCCTGCGGGCGGGCGGGCGCGGGGCCGGGGTGGGGGGGGCCTGGGAGCGGGGTGGGCGGAGGAAGGGGGTGGGGTGGGTGGGGAAGTAGGAAGAGGCTCGGCGGCGAGGGGAGGAGGAAGGGAAGGGAAGGGAAGGGGAGGGGAGGGGAGGGCAGGGAAGGGAAGGGAAGGGAAGGGAAGGGAGGGGAGGAAGGGAGGGGAGGGAGGGAGGGAGGGGGAGGGGCGGGGAGCTGGAGAGATTAAGTTTTTGTGTGTGTGTCCCTGTGTGCGTGTGTCATTTTAAGGTGGCTCGGGAGCGGCCCGGAGGAGCTGGCGGCGGCCGGAGGAGCGAGGGACCGAGCCGGGAGCCATGCCGCGCTGAGGGGGGGCCCGCACAGCCGCCGCCACCGCCACCACCACCGCCGCCGGGTGGGGTGGGAGGGGCGGGAGCCGCCGCCGCCGCCGCCTCCCGGGTGGGCGCCCTTCGCCGTGGACGCCGGCGGCCCGGGACGAGGTAAGGGGGGCCCCCGGGGAGGGCTGGGGCGCCGCCGCCCCCGCCTCACCTGCGGCCGCGAGCTGGGGGCGCCGCCGCGCCCGCGCCTCACTGCGCCACTCCGGGAGGAGGAGGAGGGCGAAGGACACGGAGTCGGCATCCGAGGACATCTTTGGTCCGCGTCCCCGACCCGGTGTCCCTGCTCGGCGCCCGGGGGTGGGCCCCGGCGCGGGGGTCCTCGCCCGCCGGCCTCCGCCAGCCGATCGCGCCCGCTGGCCGCCGTTTGCGCGAGCATATTTGTTGTTGTGATGAGAGTTGATGGATGCGAAGTAGGCGGTCACCTTCCTTCCCATCAGGATTGGCAAAAAAAAAAAAAAAAAAAAAAAACCCGAGTGCGGCGGCGCTTCGGCCATGGTTTCCGAGGTGCCCCCGGCTCCTGCTCCCCAAGCCCGGTGGGTGCGCGCGCTGGGGCGCTGCGACCCGGGCCGAGCGCGCGGCGCGCCGCGGGGACAATACGGCCGGATCCCCCGGGGCCGGTAGTCCGAGCGCGCCCGGGGCCCGCGGCGGGGGCCAGGCCCGAGGCGGGAGCCGGAGCCCGGCCAGTCGGAGCTCGCCCCCCGGGGCGCCGCCCCAGTCGGCGGGGAGCCCGCGCGGCGTCCCTGGGGCGCAAGTGAAAGCCGGGAAGGAGGCGAAGTGGAACCCTTTTGTTTTGCCGGCCCCGCATTGTTGGCCGCTCCCGGCAGCCCGGCCCCATCTGCCGCTGCGCGGAACCCGGCCCGCCAAAGTCGCAGGCGGGCGGGCGGCGCGGGCGGGCCGGGCGGGCGCGAGCGGGGGCCGGGCCGGGCGTTGCCTCCTCCCGGCCGCGCTCCGCGGGCACCACTTCCTCCTCGCCCGCCGCCGCCGCCTCCGCCGCCGCGAGCCCGGCTCTCCCGCCTTCCCCGCCCGGGCCGCACTTTTCGGGTGGGGCGAACCAAAAAGAAAAAGTTTAGCAGGAGGGGCAGGAGAGGGCGCGCCCAGGGCGGCGGCGGGGACCCGGCGCGGCGCAGGAACAGTCGGGCCGCCGTGGCCTCCGCCGTCTTCTCCTTCGCCGCGCCCGGCGGACTGCGCGGCCGAGGGGAAGCGCCTTTCTTTCTCTCCCTCGCGCTCTCCCCCAGCGCCCCGGGGCGAGCCGGGGAGAGGCGCGCGGGAGCTCGGGCGCGTCGCGGCCTTTCTCCCAGCGCGGGGCCCGCGGTGTGGCCGGCCGGCCGCAGCCCACGCCGCGCCCTCGCGCTCGGAGGCCGCGGGCCCGGGAGCTCGGCGCGGTCACCGCCGGCCGCGCCGAGACCCACACGCGCGCACACACTCCCTCCGGTCGCTCGCTCCCTGCCCGGAGACGACGGCCGCGGACGTGGAGCCTGCGTGTGCGCGCGAGTGCGTGCGGTTTGTCCCCGCGACTACTTTTCCCGGAGGCAGCCCAAGCTTGAGTTGGCTCCAAGGATCCCCCGCGTTTAGTGTTTTACCGGGGCGAGGAAGAATTTCTCGTAGAAACCCCCTCCGCGTGCTCGGGTGTGGCCTACAGTCATGCCTGACTTCCTTGCCCTGTCGGGGAAACAGATCTTTCTGGATTTTTCGCCCCCCCCCCCTTTTTTTTGTTTAGTGGTTGGAGATCGGGTTAAGTTCTTAGAGAGTCAGATTTGAGTGGCTTGAAGGGTAGACAAGAGAATTCTAATCTATAAATATGCATTGGGAATTTAAAATGCTAAGTGACTTATTTGCAATTCTGTTGGATATTCTAGAGACGGGTATATTTTTATCTGACATGGATAATTTTGAGGGGACGTATTTTGAAAAGTTTACGAAGTGATTCTTTCTGCCTCGTAACTTCCGCGAAATATATCGAGCTCTTTGAAAGGAGAAGGTAGCCTTTCCGACTGGGAGAAGATATCCTTTTCTACTAGGCAACTTGGACTCAGAGACAGTTTAAAAATTAACTCGCGTTCACTGTCTTCCTCCTTGGTTCTCAAAGTAGAAGAGTCAGTTTTCACGAACTTCTGAGAATTCCACTGCTTTTTTTTAAATCTCTCTCTTGCAACTTGAGTTAATGGGAGGTTATAAATAAAAGATCTTGCTTTTATGATCACTTCATTTGAAAGAGTGCTACTTATCGTTCTTAAAGCAATACTCAAAATGTTAATCTTATTCAGTCAAGGCAACTTTATTGAAACAGAATTTCTTCTTTGTTAAGTAACAGGGACTACTGTATCCCAGAGTTGAAACAGTAAAATATCCTTTTATCTGGCATGGGGTCACTGAACTGCATGACACTTTACTGTAAAAACCCCAAACCCACCCTTTTTATTGCCCCCCAAAGAAACGTAATGAGATGGTAGATTTCCAGCAAAAGAAGCAGGCCTGCTTTCTTGCAAAATATGCTTACAGTTGCCATCAAAGTTGGAAGCCAGCCGCGAATGCACTTGCCTTTAGTGAAACGAGTTTAATCATTCACACTTAAGCAAGTATAACATGACCAAACAAAGGAAATAAACCAGCATATTTCTGTAGAGCATTGAGGGGGTTAGTGTAAGTGTGGCTGTTGGGTCCCCCCCTCCCCCCACCCTGCCCCTACACAAGGGAAAGAATGGAAGGCAAAGGGAATTTATGGCACTGATTGGTTTTTGTGTCCCAGGGGTAGGGAACCCCAGTTATGGCCCTGTGGAAAACAGTTATTAGAGGGAATGACAAGATCCTGATTTTGGAGCTTGTTTTGCACCTGGTAAGGTACTTTGGGGTTTAATTCTTTCTGTGTTTGGGAAGATGAGGCTAGGGTATTTTCTAATTGTACCTTAATGGGGCAGGTTCTGCTCCAAACCCTGTGAGTTATTTATGACTTCACTCGGGATCTTTGAAACTGGCCCTTTAATGGGTGGTTCTTGTAGAGGGAGGGGCAGGGTGAATTACTTTTTCCTAACTGTAATTAATACATTGTTTTTTGTCCCTAAAGTGCATTTCCTTGATAGGTATGAGTTGCCATTTCTATCTGAGCCCACTTAGTCATGGACTCAGTAAAGAAATATTTGCAAAGTGTGTCTCTTTTTAGTTAAGAAAGTAAAAAAGTCGGACTACTTTTAAAAACAAACACTACTACCATTATAAAAAAAAACAGTGACATACTTGGTGAGATATTTTGGCCTTTCAAGACTCAGGGCACACCTGTTCCTGTCCCTGCTGAGTCCTGTTTGCTTTCCCTGGCATTGCTAATCTGATTGTCTACAGAAAACTTCTATCTGTGTAATCATTAACTAGTCCATCGGTTACCCTTTCAGGGAATAATCAATAACTTCACTTTTGATTTTTAAAATTCCAAACAGAAATCCTATTCATAAGTCTGAAAGTGTTTGGAAGAGAGGTGAAATGAAACAAACAGCAAAACAACCTCAAAAGTAAAACTACAATATCGACCTACAACTTTTTCAGTGCTCAGGATTCTAGGTAAATAAATGCTAAGTGTATAAAATGTGTACTGAACGAGCAATACACTGGCTTTTAAAATTATGGGATTATTGAGATAAGAAAGCAAAGGAAGCTCAGGATGGCTCGCACTATTTGAAATCCCTGATAGGCACCCATTCAGAATGAAAAGGATACCTGCCTCACAGGGAGAGGCCCCGCTGAGTTCCGGCACCAGAATGCCATTGCCAACAGTTCACTTCTATCACGAATCATTTTTGAAGGCAAACTTCTACCTTTGCACTTAACGCTTTCCCTAAATGGAAAAAATTTTAAGAGTTTACAGCAATGGTAAAATGGTGGCCACAGTTGTCATTTTGTCATTCCAGTATAGAGGGCCTATCAACTTTGTGTGGGTGCAGCCTGGGTCCCTGTTACTCTTTCTGCACGTGTTCTGTGTCCCTGATGCAGGCCACAGACATCTATTCCTACAGCACATAGTCGGGAAGGGAATTTATCCATTGGGTAGGGTACCCCTAGAGTGATAATGCCGTGATCCAGCTAGTAGTTCCATTAGAGAAGGTGGATCGTATTTTTGTAGTAATTTTATAAGTAGAGTTTTCTGGACTCTCAGGAAAAGTACTTTACTTAACAGAAGTGATTGCCATGGGGAAATATTAGGATATTTTATTTTCCAAAAATCTTCCTATGAATTGCTGAGTAAGACCTACTTGCTTGGACTTCCACTACTGAATACTTTTCATAAGTCCCCCAAAATGCTGGAATGGGTATGTTCTCGGATTCTGCATCCTCTGAGCAGATACCAGTTTCCTCACTTACAGCTGGTAAGCATGTCCTAATTTATACAGCCGCAGTTAAAGTTACAGCACCCCATGAAAGAACAAAAAAATGCAACCCCCCCACCAACCTTTTGAAGTTAATTTTTATTCAAGGCTGTTTGATGGGATATGTATCAAAGACTTATGAAAGGTTTTTTTTTTTTTTAAAAAAAACAAAAAACCCTAGCTCTTCATTGGGAAAATTATATTTAATAATTGCTAAAAACTTCAGAACCATTTTTAAGGTGCTCAGTGTTTCTTTTGATCATGATTTAATGGCTAGTCTCCAAAAGCCATCAGTGAGACTCTAATGATATTCACAAATTAATGTTTGGGCATAATTTTTGGTTTGCTTTTAGCTATCGTTATTAATGTTTAAAACCTAAATTAGAGTTGCATTCGGGCATTCAGAACTACCCCAATGAAAGGAAGAGCTTGCGCATTGTGCAAAATAAAGGATTCGCAAATGAATACAGAATGTACAATAGGGAGAGAGCCAGGCCATTGTTTGTGTGGAATGTTGACAGTGGGAGCCCAGGGATAGTTTCGCCTTCATTCTCTAACTGTTGGCGAACACGAAACTTCTGGAGGGAGCTGTAGACCGGATGGGAACCAGGGGCTCTCATTCAACTGTCTTGGCCGGGCAAGGAAATTTGGGTCCCCGTCCCACAGGGGCTCTGTTTTGGATTGCTGAGGGACTTCGTGTGCTCTTGCTTCTGCTTTTTTTTGAGGAAAGGTCCTTAAGACAGGTTATAAAAGAGTTCTTCCAAGAAAGTGTAGAAAGCAAACTTTTCTCCCCTGATGTGCAATTTTAAGAAATGATATTGAACCCTTACTAGAAACTGAGACATCCTAATTCACAGGAAGCAGTTGTGTTTATTTTTATTATTCTCCACCTTAAAGTAGATCTTTCTCTATTCGGAATGTTAGGGAAAGTGCTGCTAAAATCAGTATTTGCTGGATTTCCATGTTTCGCTCTGCAGCTGCTGTCGTTTCTGAAAAAATGCTCTGCTGGATTGCATCTTCCTCCTGCTTCTGCCCCTATTTGAGACCCAGGTCCCAAAGTGGAGCCAACCCGTAGCTAAAGTGACATGTGTTCCTAGTGCCTTTAAAAACTCCCCACCCTAAATAGAAGCAATGTGGATATTGGCAATTGCCTGATGTTAGCAAGGTATCCTAGGTCATGAATTTGGGCCATGGAGAGAAGCAGTTGCCCTTTCCCTCTATTTCCAGTCTAGTCCTTCTGAGTGAACATTCCAGAACTGATCTGCTTGTTTAACTAAATTTAACACATGATTGCCTAGAATTGGCTTCATAGTCACAAAATTGTGTTATAAATAGTTGGGTTCTTACTAAGGGAGTAAGGGATGATTTGGGTTTTATAGAGAATCATCACTTCTGTCCCAGGTAGTAACAGAGCCTTCATTTCTCCTGTGGGCCTATTAATGCTTAAGTGATGGTAAACCAGAATAGCTTTGGTGTCTGGGCCTTGATTTGGTTTAGTTAGCATTTTCTGGGATCCCTGAAAAATGTATGTGTGTGTGTGGGGGGGGGGAGGGCACAGTGCTTTTCATCCCTTGTATTTCTAGAAATTTTTCCCATTTATAAAATACAACAGAATTCACCTTCCATTCAGTTGTTGCCTTAATTCCCTTCAAAAGAGCTGTTCTCAGCAGAAATGTGCCTCCTACATTAAAATAAATCCTTAATTATGACCTCAGAGATTCTGTCAACTGGCTTGAAGATTGTCTGCTTGGAAGTAGTGGCAAATATTTCTGTGTCTCATTCCAACCCCAGCTGGGGCAGAAACTTGGAAGGGCCCTTTTAAAGGGCTATAGATTGTGTGGGGATCTTTCTGCAGTTCTGGCTAGCTAAAGGGTTGTAAGCTTTTGCTAATCACTGCTGCGCTCCAGCCATGCCTGAAATCTTGGCCTCCAGCAATCCGTCCTAGCCCAGGACAAACAAAAACTTCATTATGGAGTCATGGAATCCCAGGAAGTTTCTCTGGAAGGAACCTTAGATCAAGATCATAGAGGTCAACTCCTCTGGACTAATGGGATTCCCCCCCCCCCCCGCCCCTCCCAGTTTGCCCATTTAAAAATGTTGAGGCTAGCAAAGAGTCATTTTCTCTGGTCGAAATGACCAGATTCAAATCTGGAAGTGATAATATTGTACCTGTCCAGGGTTGTGGGAGGGGAGAGGGGGAGCCAGGAGTGAGCAGGTGAGGCTCCTTTGCTGGAGGGGTCGGAGGCCAGGAAGGGGTCTTGTGCACCTTTCTGTTTAAATGAACTCTGCCTGTGAGTTCATCCATTTGTGGTGGATGATCATTAGCGTGGCCAGTCTAGAAGTGAAAACACAGTCAGTTTATCTCCCCTGCTTGTGCAGGCCCAGGTAGGCTGTGGGCAGGGGTGGGGGCATTCACACGTGTTGGAGATTTTGGAGAATCTGGATGATGCTTCAGCGAGCCCTGGGGCCTACCCATCTGGAGGATGGCCAGAGCCAGCAGCGAGCAGGGCCCGGGAGAGCTCTTAAAACCTTGTCCCAGGAATGACTGAGAAAACTGAGAAGGTTCAGCCTGGAGTGGAACTGCCCTCTGAGGGCGTACCTGACCTTGCTGTGCTGCCAGAGCGGGTGGCACGAGGGTGCCCTTGCAGCACGGACACTTTGCACTGGCAGAGTTTGGAGGACCGCTGGGTCTTTGTGTGGGGCAAGGATTTCCAGACCCCAGAAATCCCTGGGTGAGTCCTAAGCTCCGGGACACCTGCCTGATGGGCTAGGGAAGGAGGCCACCAGAACCTGACCCAGTTCGGCAGTCTGTCCAGTGGGGCTGACAGATGATTTTTCTTTTTAGTTTTACATGGGCAGGCACTGGGAATCGAACCCGGGCCTCCAGCATGGCAGGCAAGAATACTGCCACTGAACCACAGTCACACCACCCTGGCAAATGATACTTTATAGTTTGCTTCCTTCCTTTCTATAATGACTGCGAGTCACCTTCTTGAACTGCGCTTGAATTATGGTCAGCACCGCTGGCCCCACTGCTCCATCCAGCTCTTCGGGCACTGGGTGGACAAAAGGCCCAATATGAGTGGCAAAGCCAGAGTGGCATTTTCTACCCATATTCCATATCCCAGGAGCACCCTGAGATGGACCTGTTCCCTGCTCCCTGGCTGTTTTCAGGTTATGGGATGGAAGTCCCTTGGGTGGGCAGTTAACAGAGAGTATATTTGGCTGTACAGATATCATTATCCACATATAAGCGCCTACAAGCAAAATCCTGGAATGTTTTTGATCTTAAAAACATTTCACAGTCATTAATCTTCACGACGCTCCTGCGGGCTAGGTAAGCAGAGCAATTTTTTATTTTAAGCGATGAAGAAATATTGAATTACTTCCCCCAAGTCATAAAGAGGCAGCTCTCCGCCTCTTGTTTCTGCGGCGCGCGGCGTGGGGGACTTGCCCAGCCGACTTCCGGCCTCCCGCACGGCCTCGCCCGCGGCACCTGGCTGCGCCGCACCTGGAGGGGCCCTGCTGCATTGCGCGGGCCGCGAGCGGGGGTGCTCCGTCCTGCCGGGGGTGACGGGGCGCCCGGGCGGCCGGGGTTTCAGGGCCCCGAAGGCGTGGGGAGGCCCCCCCGAGACCTGGGGGCCCCGCGGCCGCCGCCGCTCCGCCCCACCTCGGAGTACCTGGAGGCCCCGCCCTCCGACGGCGGGAGTCGCTGCCGGCCCCGCCCAGCCCCCCACGCCCGGCGGCTGCCCCCGGCCCGAGTACCTGACAGGCCCGGCCCTCCCCCACCCCCACCTCCACCCACCCCCTTCGCAAGCCTCGGAGCACCTGTCACCACCGGAAACGCCGCCTCCTGCGACCACCGTGCGGGCCCTGCCCTTTCACTTGTAAATGGAGAGCGACTCCCTGCCGTGGGAAGTCGTTGAGAGGCGATAGAAATGGATCCGGCCCCCCAGTGCCCACTTCCTCCCGCCTCCCCTCCCCGCCGGCCTTTGTGCGGGGTCCGCCGGCCCCGACCCGGAAAGGAGAACGCGCGGGACGCCGCGGCGGGCTGGAGCCCAACGAGCAGGCCCAGCAGAACCAGGTACCTGGCTGCGCCGCCCCCGCCCTCGCCCCCACCCCCACTGGTCCCTGACCCCGAAGCGTGGGCTCGGCCTTTCGGGTGCCCGGCCACACCGGAGATTCGTTGGTGGCCTTGGAGGTGGCAGGAGGCCCGCAGGTAAACGGCGGCAAGGCTTCCGCCTGTGCAGCGTGGGGTCCCGGCCTGGGGGGTGTCTCAAGGCCCGCTCGGGCGCTGGGAATCTGGGCATTTTACTTGTACTGTAAATAGAGCGGGAGTAGCTGCCTCCGGACACTGCAGGGCTACCAGGGCCCTCAGCGAGGGTCGAGGGTCACCTCCCAGCTCCCCGGCTTTCTGAAGTTTTCCCAAACAAGGACCAGTGACACTTGCATCCTTCTTGACTGTCTGCTCTCCTCGGGGGCTTTCCACACTCGCAGCTCTTCCACGGTGCCTGGCTAGTGAGTGGGGAGGCTCGGATGGATCCGGGCCTTTCACTGTTTGCACCCCTCTTCTCTGGAGAGGAATCTCTGTGTGTTTGGCTCTTTTTACTCTTTGCAAATTTATGGAGGTACTCAAGCAATCCCAGTTTGTTCCATTAGTTTTGTAAAAGCAACAGTGTAGCTACCGTTTACTTGAGCATTTACTTAGTATCTGGCCTTCACTGGCTAGAAGACCTGGTGGGTGTTGTTGCAATCCATTGTCACTCCCAAGGTGGGGTGGTCAGTGTCAGGCCCCAGAGGCGCCTGGGTGGTACACCGCCACCTCACACCGGGCACGTGGCAGAGTGGGGATTCGAACCAGGCGGTTTGGTTCTGAAGTTCTTCCTTTCACTGGGCCAGAGGTTCAGGGAAGGAGAGAACTTCCCCTGCTGCTTGGGGTGGGAGCCTCTGCCAGCCCACCCAGAGAGCAAGAATTCCAGGCTTGTTGTCCTTGTGGTGCTGACCTGATCTGGGGATCCACAAGGGCTTCTCAGAAACAAGATACCTTTCTCTCAAGCCAGATTACACAGGGCATGAGAAGTCTGTCTTGTTCTAATTTTCTTCTTTAATCGGCAGTCTTTTTGTTAGAATGTTGGGGTCTGCGATGTGATGCTGAGGCAGGGTTTGAAGAGGGGGCCTGAGCAGACCGTGTAAATGTCACCTCGCTTTTGGGGGTGTATGTTAAGTCAGATTGGCAGGCAGGGCATCTTGGGGCCCTGGATCACGCCCACCTGTCATGGCAAAGACCAGGCACACCTGCACTTACAGGTGGCCTGTGGGGGCCGGCCAGGCATGGCGACGAGACCCCCCTGTCCTCGTCGCCGTTTTACCGATGAAGAAACTGAAGTTTCCAGGGAGTCAGAAGTATGTGGAGCTAGAGCCAGCACCGCTGGGCTGTGGTTTCTCTGGAATTGGTGGAGGCGCCTTTTGGCTTCTGTCTGGGACTCGAGGACATTTGGGGATGGCTCTGCCACTTGAGCCCTGTTGCTCGCCTGATTTCGGTTTCTCCCTTGCCCCCTCCGATCTGTGTGCCCTTGTGAAACGACGTCCTCCCTCACATTCACACACGCATGCCCTGAATTATGTGGGGTTTACCGGGTTAGGGTTGTATGTGGTCAGATAGGATTTAGTGGCCGGGAATCATTTGATCGGTTGGTAAGACTCAGATTTTTGTGTCTGTGGCCTGGAGCTGGAGGCTTCTCAGAGCATGTCCCCTCCTTCCTGGCCTGCCCCTCATTTAGGAGGGGCTTGAGGCCAACAGGATGCCCCGCCCCCCAACACACCCACACTCTGGCTGGTTTTCATTTTCCAGCTAGATTCATTATGCACATCTTAAAGCAGGAGGGGGTTCCTGTGTCCCACCCAGGGGGACGGGAGAAAGTGACTGGGAGGGACGGATGGAGCCCTACTAATGGAATAGTCTGTTTTCCCCACGCCTACAAAAACCAGAGAGAAACTTGACTCTGCCCTGTGAACTTCCTTTGGGTTGCAGCCCCACGTTTGTGTTGGCCTTAAAAAGGAATTCGAACTAATAGTCCTGAACAAAAGGAACAGTCTTCTTTTGAAAGAGGCTATCAGGGAGCTGAAAGGGACTGGCCCAGCGTCAGGCGTGGCCTGAAATCCAGAGAGCAGCCCCATGGGGCGATGAACTCACCTGAAAGGCACCCGGAGCAGGTGATGCCTGAGCTCGGCGTCCTTGGAGGGTAAGGGCGCCCCACAAGGCAGGGGTTTTCCTGAAAAACGGGCTTTGCTTAACTACAAGATTATCTTCCTGCTCTTCCACTCTCTCTTGTTGTGTGTGCTTGCCCTGGGGCCCCGGTGGGGCTGGACTGGGCTGACGGCCTGCCCTGGCAGCACAGCCCACGTGGGGACGGGCCACTGCCATCCCCGGGCCTTGGGTCCAGTGCAGTTCCAGGGAGGGCTGAGGGCAGAGCTGGGAGATGTCTTGACAAATTATTCATGTTAGCCCCAGTGTCCTGGCTCGGTTCCAGCTTGGGCAGTGATTAGACTCTGTCTCTTTTAGGTGCCCCCTGCAGTTTTCAAACAGGTTTCCATTCAGCTTCGCGTCACCTTGGGAAGGGTGGTGCCTGGGTGGGCTGCCACGGAACCCAGGATCGGCCGTGGGTCCAGCTTCCTTCTGCCCCCTGGGCCTCCAGGGTGACAGGGCTGGATGTGAGGAGCAGAAGCTGCTTCCGCGGGGGCCGCTCTGCCTGGAAAGTGGACGTGGCTAGGTTTTAGGGCATCCGAGCACAGAAATCTAATGATGTCCTTTTTAGATTTCATGCATTGGCTTTTGTGGGGTGACCATTGAGTGCAGGTGTTGGATGGGCACCTGTACTTGTGGGTGGGGCCAGATCTGGGTTTAAGTCTGAGATGCGGGGGGTCTGTCCAGGGACTCTTGGGCGCTCTGTGCAGGAAAGCCGCTGACTCAGCATCTGAGTCCCTCCAGCAAACCTGGGGTGATCTGCTGGGTTTCCCACACACCCCACTTCAGGGAGCAGGGACCGATGGAGCTGCTGGCCACCCGTGCCATGGTGAGTGCCAGGTGCCCGAGCACCTATGTTTCTCATTTCTGGTGTTTGTGCAGTCGGTTTTCCTTGCTCCTCCAAGACATTTGTTGCTTTTCTCTCAGCATTGAGGTGGTTTTTTGGTGGTTTTTTGCACATGCACATCCTTTCTTCTCATTTCCCACCTCGGCCTGAGATTAAGAATGTGGCTTCAACTGACAAAAGACGGGAGACTTTAAAATTAAATATGGAATCCTTTCTGTAATGTTGTCATCTTGAGAGTGTGTAAGTTGTGGGGAGGGGTCCTTGAATTAACAGTGGGCAATTTTTTTTTCCCTTCCCCAAACTGGCCAAATGTGCTGCAGGTAGTGTGCAGGGAAAGTAGCCCATAATGAGATCTGAGTTTTATGTGTGGCAGTTGCGTACTTGCCTTATTTGAGTGTGCACCTTGTTGGAGGGGGGTGAGGAGAGAGGGGTTGTGACTTAAAGTTGTATCCTTGACTTTCTTACTGGTAGTTCTAGTTGGGCCTGAGAGGTAAAAAGCAAATCCTATGTTACATTGGCCCCTTGGAGCTCAGGGAAAGCACCTGAAACATGTGACTACAACTCTGGTTCTTGAAAATGTTTCTCTGCGGGGAAGCTTAAAAAGGGTTCGTCTGAACTCCCCTCATCTTCCAGAGAAGCGATGGGCACGCTGAGGCCCTCAGAGGGAGACTTTTCTGGGCTCTTTGTCTCTAGCAGGAAGAGGGCTGTGGTTGGAGAGGACGTGCTTCTTGGCTGCAGCTTTTGAGCTGGGAGTTTTGTAACATGGTGATTACTTTGGCATGTCAGGCCCCAGGCTCGGATCCAGGACCATGGCTTGGGTGTCTTTGGGGGAACTGCAGTGGTGACGGCACTTAACTCTGGAGAGGCGAAGGCCTCAGCACTGAAGGGGAGGCCTGGGGCCTGGACGCAGGGGGGCAGAAGTGCTGCCCGAGTGATCATTGGCCCTGGAGCCCCCTCCAGAATGAGTTGTGAGTGCCTGCCTTCTTACAGCGGGTGATACGGGACCCAAGGAGAGCCGGCCCTGCCTGCCCTTGAGGTTGGTAGAGGCCAGAGATATGGAAATTCTCTTCCGCTGGGGGCAGGGCAGACTTGAAAGATGGAGGGGAAAGAAGGGCGCCTGCAAAAGGACCTTCCAAACCTGTAAATAGAGGGTTGTGATAGCTGATAGCGGGTGTTGTGAGGGTCGAATGAGGTCGTATTTGTGGATCACTTGGAACAGGCCTGTGTTAATGCAATAGAGGTGGAGACCGAGTGGTTGAACAGGTTTCCTGTGGGCATCCCTCATGCCCTCAGGGTGCAGATCAGACGATTCTGACTGAGGCAGCGAAAGGGGGTTCACCGTGGGGTTGGGAGATCAGAGAAGGCTCCCCGGGGCCGCGTTAGCCTCTGGTCGAGCCCAGGGCATGGCCCTGGTGGACAGGTGGACTGGCCCCATTGAGGGGATAGGCCCACAACGGAGGTACATTTTTATTGTTGCTCATAAAGGGTGAGTGCGTTTTATGGAGCCAGGTGAAGTGCCTTTTGGGAGTTGGGGAGTGGGAGGAACCTAGTGGGGAAGTGTTCGGGGTGGGAGATTGGTGTGTCTTGTGCCCCAGGGCTGGGGAGCGGAGTGTCTGGCCAGGCCTGGCTGAGCTGGGGAGCAACCCATCTTATAAACTGGGGCCAAAAGGGATGAACTGAAAACTGTCTAGGAGGTTGTTTCTAGTCCATGGAATGTTACTTTGTATTAGGTCACTCCAAAAAATGCTCAGTAAAATATTTACTTTCTCTTAAGACTCACTTTCCCTTTCCAGAGAAGGATGCAAAAATGAGTAGCTTGGGTGTTGACCGCCTTCCCTGATGGACACTCATTGGGGACGACCAGCCCATAGGATCCAGCTGGTCACGCAGGGGTTGGGGACGGTCTCAGCTTTTAAACGCTGCCTCTGAGAGCCGGCAGCCACAGTAAAGGCGGGCAGGAGCGGCTGAAATCCTAGGGCCCTTTTTGTTTGGGCTAGCGGTGTCAGTGTGAGTGTGAGATGGCCAGGTGGGGGCTGGAGGGTGGTGTGCAGGGACGTGCCCTTCTTCTTCCTGGGGTCTGTGGAAGAGACTGTTTGTTGCCTTGAGTCATTTCACGCTGGTCATTCCATGGGCAAATGACAGCAGTTTCCTGGGGTTCATTTTATGCCATTAAAAGTCTCCCTTGGAAAGTCCAAGAGGGTCCTTGGAAATGCCTTTGGGAGGCAGACAGGGCTGGAACACAGCGGCATTTCAGCTGGCCCCGGTCGGGGGTCATTTTGCCCAGTAGCAAATCCTGGGGGATGTTGTGCTCTGTAAAGAAGCTGCTGCACGTGGGAAGTGCTCTGGCGTTGGCTGCCTGTTACTATTATTACTTTCACTACTGGCTGTGGTGGTGGCGAGTTGTGTTAATTCAGTCAAGAATGACAAGTTCCCTTCCCACCTCTCTGCCTTGTTGGTGCCACACTGACGTGTGCCACTACATCCGACTAGAATGGGGATGGAGTAGAATTCTTGGACATGGAGTTCGGAATTGGGGCCCTCTTGGGTTGCAGCTCATGTAAGCACCCCCAGCCCCCACCCTGACCCCCCGTGGCAGCCCCTGTTGGGTGGTAGGGAGCTGGCTGTGTGGGCTTCATGGTTTTTGCATGAATGACTCGCGCTGTCCCATGAACATCCTGCTTCCCCGGTGGTTTGAGAGGGTGGCCTTTGGTGCTGGGGCATCCCCTGGGCACCCCTGGCTGGGAGGTAGTCTTCTGAGGTCCCACCCCGCGTCCCTAAGGAGAATCATCGGGTGGGGCCAGGGCAGCTGTATTTTTAGCAGATGCCTCCAGGTGATTCTTGATGCAACCAGTCCAGAACCCGCTAACAGCACACAGGCTGCCTTTCTTTAAAACAAACCACTCCCCCAACACACACCCACACACTCGAATCTCATTATTGAATATTTGGCACGAAAAATGATCAAAAGAAAATTTTATATAACTTGAATAAACCCATATCTGAAGGAATAGATTCTTAAGTTTAAATACAGATTTCTGCTCTATACTCAGTCATATTCTCTGGTTTAAGAGGGCTTTTCCACCCCCTTTCCACCAGCATCAGGTATTCCTGGGGGTGGGAGGAAAAAGTTCGCATGCGTCTGTTAAAATTGGATTTGGTTCCATATTCAGATGCACTTGACATTTAACTTTATCTCTTGACCAGCCAGTGGTGTTTACCCAGAAGGGGAGGAGGGTAACTGAAATGAGTCTGGGCTGACTGTCAGAGCATACAGGCTAGAAAAGAAATTTATTTTTACAAATTATATTTTAGTAAAATATAAACCACTCAGTGAAGCACACTATGAAAATAAATACACGCAAGTTGAGGATGGAGGCAGCAGAGTCAATGTTTTTAAGCACGTGCCTGTGTATTAACTTGGATCAGCAAAAGGCACATCTTCCTCCTGATGCAGGTAAATGAAACACACCTTCAACTGCTCGGCTGCCACCCACACCTGGGCCAGTGCGTCATCTCATCGTGATGCCCAATACACTGGAGCATTTGGAGATGACACCTTCCATTCTAGAAATGAAGGTAAACGTGTTTTGTAGCAAATCCACTTTATCTTGATCGGTGAATTTACTAATTAAGTAGACTTGAGTGAGACTTACATTTCCATATAGATGACAGCTTCCTCTGGTTCTGCTTGTGGACACACTTTGTCACACCTTAGCTTGTTTTGTTGTTAGTGGTGGCTCTGTTGTGAGACATTGGGGCCCTGTGGTTCTTTTCCCAGTCTGAGAGCAGCAAGCTGAACTCACAGACCCTCCGATGGGCCCAGTTAATAAACAGTGGAGCAGCAGCTCGTTAATTCACCACGAACGGAGTGGCTGGGTGTGTTACTCACGTCCTCTGCTTCTAGCGGTCATTGTGTGTGCATGAATTTGAAGGTGGGGTGAGGTGGGGACCCAACTAGTTTTCTTGCCTTAAAAAAAATGTATTTTGAAATAATTTCAAGTGTCCAGGACTGTTGCAAAAATCACCAGCTCCATACAGAGAACTCCAGCAAACCCGGCAACCAGATATCCCGACCCACCCACTTTTAACTTTTGGCCACATTTGTCATCTCGTTCTTCCATCCATCCATGTGTCTATTATCTAAACATTTGCGTGTAGGCTCTATGTCATGCTTCTTGAACACCTAAAATAAATGTACATAGAAATATTAGGTGTTCAAGAAGCATGACACGTATTCTATGTACATTTATTTTCTAAGAGCAAGGGTATTCTTTTATGTAACCCTTTAGTTGCGGTTGCCAAATTCAATAAATTTAACATTGATATGAAGCTTTCATTTGTCCCAAAGACGTCCTTTTGGGCATTTTCTTCTCCATTAGTAAATCCAGCCTGGAATCATTTATTGTCTTTGGTTATTATTGCTTTGACATCGCTCTTTTCTTAAGTTGTGAAGACATATGCAGCGTGAACCTTCCCATCCCAACCACTCTCCAGCATACAGTTCAGTGGGATAAAGCATACAATGCTGCACTACGCCATCTGTTACCTGAACTTTCACATCACCCCAAACAAACCCGACACCCATTATATCATCAACTGCCCTTCTCCCTCCTTTAAAATTCTAAACCTATAAGAGCCTCTTTTGGTTTGATATCAACTTAACTTCAATAGCATATATATACTCTGGACCCTCTGTCCCCTGCCTTTATATTGTTCTTCTCACTAATTACTGGATTTGTACATCATAACTCCAGAGCCATTGTTTTTCATCACTTTTTATGCATTGAAGTTTTAGATCCTGTAGAAAGTACAAAAGTGGGTTTACAAATCAAAATACCATAGTACTGGCATTTATATTTGCCCCTTTCAGGAGATCTTTGTTCACGCAACTACCATCTGTTGTCCAGTGTCCTTTCCTTTCAACCCGAAGCACACTCCCTGTAGCATTTCTTGTAAGGTCCTGTCTAGTTTTAAGGTATGAGTTTGGACTCTGGTGTATGTTCCTTGTGTCAGTTGAGGGGTAATTGGAAAGGACCTGCGTGGGTGTCCTTAGCTGAGGAAGGATTTAAGGGGCATCCAAGTCACGCAAGGTCAGTGACGGCTCTTGTGCAGAAAGAATTCATTCCTTCTGGGTGGGAAACCTGCTGGCTCGGAGATGTTTGGGGTCCTTCTTGAGTTGCACACAGAGTCGTTTTACTGTGAGAAAAATAGGCAGCCACTGCCTTATCCACGACCAGCTGTGGGGCCCAGACATGTGGGGGCCACAAGTTAACTGCAAGGAGCTTGGAGTCTGCTTACATGGGACAAGTGGTAGCCCATGGGGCATTAGCAGTTTTGGGGCTTTTGGACTTGGGTTAGCAAAGAAAGGCCTTGATGATTTATGGTGTTGGTGAAGACCCGCATACCTATCTGTTTCCATATAGACATCTTAATAGAGATTAAATACAAAGTAAAGCAGGATGCATGAGCGGAGATATTCCCATAAGCAATATTGTAGTGTTAGGAAGTATAATTACCTTGTGTACACTTCCCAATTAAGCAGTTATGCATTACTTGGAAAACTACCTTTAAGAGATTTAGAAAAGCTTTATAATTTAGTAAATCAAATAGAAATAGATGTGATATTTTATGCATGGGGGTTAAAAAATGTTACATTATATGATAAGGTAATTCAGTTGGGATTTATTTGCTAGGAATTTATGCAGTGACATTGAGGTGATTTTGCTTCTTCCGAAAATTGCCTTTTGAGCAAGGATCTGCTTCTTCAGCAGATTTTAAGAGCTCCTACTTTGTGGGAGGTCCCAGGGCCATGACCAGAGCGAGGAGGGCTTACCCTGAAGTTCATCATAGGAAATGGTTCTATAAGCAGTAGGTGGTGTGCCAGAGCCGGGGTGGGTGCCGGGTACTTGGAGAGCACATGGGTGTAGGGTCAGTCCCAAGCTGGGGGCTCAGGAAGGGTAGCACGTTGGAAGAATTGAAAGAAGCTCATGGCGCTCTCATGTGCCGGAAGCAGTACAGTACTGTGCGGCAGTAAGAAGAAAGTCTCTTGCACTTGCAATTCCAGTACCCAGATCCCCTAATGACTAGCCAGGGGACCTTGGGCAAGTGACCCCACCTCTGCCTCTGAGTCCTCACTGTGGGGTGGGGGTGGTTTTTCCACCACAGGGTGCTTATGAGAGTTACAGGAGTTAAGACACAGAAAACTGTTAAAGCTCCTTGAACAAGTCAGTTCTCAACTATAGCGCTTTATTATCGGGATCCTCTCTTTCGGGGTAAAGAGAACAAGGTGGGGCATTGGGAGGGCTGGGTGAGGAGCAATAAATAGTTGAGGGCCAGAGCCTGGGCTGTCAGGGGCTCAGATTACTTACCTTCCCTAGACTTGGAGGCCAACTGGGGCTCAGCCCACAGTGGAGTTCCACCAGGGGAGGGAGGTGAGGATGGGGGAGTTGTCAGCAGCCTCGGGATGCAATCCTGCCCTGCCCTATGCCCGACTGGCTATGGGGAGGAGAGGGATGGGTGATGGGGTGACTCCCTGTTCTCTGGGTGGGCAGTGGGATGGTGGGTTGTGGCATCTGCTGAGGTTTGGGTGGGGTGGGAAGGAGATGAGCCTGGTTTGGGACCCACCATATCAGTCATTATCCTGCAGAGCTCAGGGCTGTGGGTTTGAGCTGGAGGAATGTCTGGGCTAGAGGTACAGATGTGGAAGCTGGCAGCCACAGGCACCTGGGACCTCATGGTAGATAGCTCCGCTCAGGGCTCCTGGGCAGACTCCCTTGCCTTTCTAGTCTGTTTCACCTCTTGGGCCATGAAGGAGTGGCCTTAAATCATCCAGTCATGGCATTCTGGACTGTCCAGGCTGGAAGGGAGGACCCCAGGACATCAGTTGGGGCTTGCGTTCTTGGCATCCTTACCTGGGGACCTTACCTTGGAGGACACCAGGCATCAAGAATCAACCCCCAGCACCCTGTGAGGTCACTCTCCCCATCTTACTAGTCGAGGGTGCTAGGACTTGGGGTCCCCTCAGGTACTTGGGGGTGGGGTGTGTGGGTGAGTCCTCCTTCAGACCCAGCTCATCTCGTGCTGAAGCCCGAGGTTGTCCGTCCCACTGTGGGAGGCCCAGGTGTGACCCACTGTGTCCTGTGCTGAGGAGAGGCCCAGGGGCCCAGAGTAGGGTGGACATGACTGTCCCCTCGAAGGGTCACCTGGAGGACCATGGGGAGCTGCTGGCAGAGGCCAGCTCGGGGGCTCCTCCTGGTGCTGCTGGCAACTTACAGTGTGACCTGAGTAAGCCACCCTGGGCCTCTTGCCCACTCGCAAAGGTCCCTGGGTTCTCTGGGTAGGAGGCGTTCCTGCTCTGCCTGGATGCCAGTACCCTGTGTTCTCATGGCCAGGAGGCTCCCGGAGCCTGGTGGCTCCCTTGTCACCAGGAAAAGGACCTGTTTGTCAGGGTGTGGCCGCTGGGCGGAGTGGGGAGGAGCTGGCCGGCCCCGCCCATGTGCCAGCTTCAGCTTGGCTCTGCGAGGGGCGGGCCCAGGAAGCTGTTCCTCGTTTGATAAGAGGTCGTTGGCGTGGGTGGGCTCCAGGGGGTGTGCGATGAGGGGAGCTGAGAGATGGAACCCGAAGGTAAGGAGAGGTAGGTGACGGGAATTTCATCTCATTTTCTGGCCACAGAACTACCTGAAGTGACTAACGGATTCTCCCTGACGAAATGGTTTGACGTATAACTTGGGTTTCAGGGAGATGGGCTTCAGGAGTGTCATTTAATGGAGTCTTTCCAGCTGAGGTTGGCGCCCAAAGCATCCCTTCAGAGGTGGATGGCTGGAGAAACCCAGTGGGGTAGGTGTGTGCAGGTGTTGAGGGGAAGCATGGGGCGGGGTGTCCAGGTGTTGGGGGAAGCCCGGTGGAGTAGGTGTGGGCAGGTGTTGAAGTGGAACCCTTTGGGCTAGGTGTGTGCAGGTGTTGGGGAAAGTGCGGTGGGCTAGGTGTGTGCAGGTGTTGGGGAAAGTGCGGTGGGGTAGGTGTGTGCAGGTGTTGGGGAAAGTGCGGTGGGGTAGGTGTGTGCAGGTGTTGGGGGGAACCCCATGGAGTAGGTGTGTGCAGGTATCAGGTGAAAAGGCTGCTGGAGTTGCCAGTGTTGTTGTAAAAAGTTTACTGGATGGGAAAAGTCATATGATTTTGTTACTTTTGTTTTGTTTTTGAGGGGGGAGACAACATTTTTAAGAATTCCTATAGGAATAATTTACATTAAAATTCACCCTTTTAGTGTGCATTTCTGCAAGATGTGATGAATGGCACAGGACCACCTCGTGGTCCATTGCCGGGAAGCGTCTCGCACCCCTGTGTTGTTGGCCTCGCTCCCCGCCCCGGCCCCCACGGAGGAAGCATTTCTTTCTGATAGTCGACAAGCCAGCCAAGGGGGTTTGTGGAGGTAGGTGGGTATGTGTGAGGGCCAAGAATTTCTGGGATATACTTGGGTCTGACAATTCTGCATAGCACATGAGGACACTCTGGGCACAACAGATGGACTTGCCCCAGGGATGCCCTGGGCTGGGCAGGTTGGGTCAGAACCCTGTGTCCACAGTGGGAGGCTTGTCTGACCTCTGAAGGGCCCTCTGACCCCCAGGAGTGGGTCTGAGCCCCCACTGCAGTCTCCATGCATCTAAAGCCACAGTTCTGGGGCTCCTCAGGAACATGCACATGACAGCTCCCTCCTCCACACAGTGTCCAGCCAGCCCCCCTGGGAAGGTGCTGGGAACAGGTGCCACCTTCTCCTTCCTCAGGGGAGCAGTTGGAGAGAGCAGGTGGTGTCCTGCCTGAGTGCAGGGGCACTCTCCCCAGCACCCCTGCTTGCTGTTTGTGTTCCTGTGTGCCTGGGGGCCCCGGTGCCATGGATGTCCCTTGGTTCCTGGTTTGACTTCCTGAAAGGAGAGGCCAGCTGGGACAGCTGCTGCCTCACGGTTGAGCAGGAGTACGTGGAAAGGCCAGAGGAACCAGAGAGCTGCCCCAGGGAAGGCCACTGTTCCCAGGCCAGGGCCTGTGTCCTAGCAGTGCCTGGGGGAGCTGGAGCCCCAGGGGGACCCCTCCCCTGCCAGGGCCTTTGGTGGACGGCAGGATTGCAGCTCCTTGCTCATCAGAGGAGGGGGTCCTGGGACTGACCCAGAAGCTGGACACAGGAAGCACTCAGGAAGTCAGCTCCAATCGACTCACTTTCTTCATAATTGTTCATATTATTTTATTTCCATTCAGGTAGGGGAACACTTTATGAAGATTGTTCAGTTGTCAACTGGGGATCATGGTATTTATTAACTTTCTGGTGATTGCTGGGTGTCCTTTTTTCCTTTTTTTTTTGCATGGTCAGGCACTGGGAATCGAACCTGGGTCTCCGTCATGGTAGGCAAAGATTCTGCTACTGAGCTACCGTTGCACTGCCCACTGGAAGTGTCCTGTTGTGCTGGGCATTTGCCTCCTGCCCCCAACCCCCCATCACTGGCCCTCACCGCTCCCTATCCCTGCCCCCCACTCCCACCCCACCCCACCCCACCAGTCCATCTTCAGGGCAGGTGGAAGCCCTCTTAAGCAAGCTAAGCCGCCTGGCTTTCTCTGGCAGGTTGCATTCCGAGGGCAGGTGTGTCCTGTGTATCTGATCACGGTATTAGGAAGCCCTTTGATGTCTGTGCTCAGACCCAACCTGGTTCCTGGCATGACATTGTTTTAGCATCCTTGGCTTCCTCTTTTGGTCTGTTTGTTGCCAGCAGCAAGGGTGGTGGATACATTTTCTGTCCAGGAAACCTGCTTGTGTTTGGCAGCATTTGGTGGGGGTGGGGGATGGAAGGCTGGGAGGGTGTGTGTGGGGGGGTGACTTTCAGTGGAGGAGCCTCCGGGAGGGAGTTGGGTTAGTAAGCTGTAAGGCTGGCACCCAGCATGCCCTGGGGCTCCAGGGACCAGCAGGACCAGGGGAGCAGAAGTTGCATGCCTGGGCACCATCGTCTTTCCAGAAGTTCCTTCCTCGTGGGGTCCTGCACGGACCTGTGTCCTCCAGGCCTGGAGAGGGAGGTGCTGAGGGGGCCCAGGGCTCAGCCTCAGCCGCCAAGCAGCCCCCTTGATCCTTGGCAGGAGAAAGGTTGCCCAAATGCTGGGATATAAGGGAGAAAAATACTTTACTGTCATGAAGGGCACTCATTAGGCTTATCAAATATAGCACTGCCCACGGAAATTCAGGCCACCTGTGACTTTCACACGGTGCACCTCAGGTGCCCTGGTGACCTCTGTGAGCACAGGCTACTGCTGTTCCAGGGAGCCTCAGGGCCTGGGGTGTCCTGTGTATTGGATTCCTTCCAGTACCTTCCTTGGGCTCCTCTCTCTTGCCTCCGGAGGTTGAAGACTTGTAGGTGGTTGGACCCTACAGCTCCAGCCAGCCTTGTGGAGGTGGAGAAGAGTGAGCTGCCAAGCTGCCTAGCTGCCCTGCTAGGTGTGCTTAGGCCATCTGAGTGGATCACTGTGTACCCAGGCCGGCCGGGCCTGCCACAGTGGAGAAAATGGGAAAACATTCTTTGGATGTACAAATTATTAATATCCAAAAGGGGCTATTTAAGAAGAAGGATGTCTTCATTCAAGAATATTAGAAACAAACGTATTCAGTGGATAAATAGTAATAAAAGCTTGATTTATTGAGCACCAGCAATGTACCAGCAGGGGTTAACTAATAGCGGTGAAGGCTCTAGAAGCGCTAAACTCAGGGAGACTCGATAAACTCATTGGGCACCCAGAGAGCTCCTCGGCACAGCTGACCACTGAAGGCGTGTATGGGTGGGCGTGCATGGATGTGTTTAGATTTCAGAAGTTGTGCATCTCGTACCCGAGAATTGAGGTCGCAGAGTGGAGTAGCAAGCTTCTCGATTGGAAGATGATGTGCGATTCAAGGAAACATATTTCATTTTACATTTGGGCCCCTGGTGGGTGGTCTGAGTTTTGCATGTGCTTCAACATTTGGCTTGGGGAAATTTTTTCCCTTGGTTATGGTAATTATCCTTTCCTGATATGTGAATTGATTAGGGCAGCTTCTTTCAGGACTTGCACATTTGATTAACCATGAGCCTCATTCTGCCTCTTGATCTTATTTTTAGCACAGTCCTTGAAGCCTCAGTGTTCCAAGGGACCTCAGTGTTTCCGGAAGTTCTTTCCTCGTGGGGTCCTGCCCGGACCTGTGTCCTCGAGGCCAGGTCCGTCTTCTGCTGTTTTGCGAACTGGCAGAGGCCGCCCAGTCAGCCCCATCACACAATTGCATTCCACGTCACCTTAGCCTGGCAGTCCCGGGGCCTGCATTGGCTTTGGAAAGCCTCAGACCACCGAGCTGAATCCACGCACACCATCCGCACAGGTATTATCAGGGAGTGAGGCGAACAGAGGCGCTAGTCCAGCACAGGTGGGAGAAGGTGTAAGCACCCGCCACCTGCTGCGCAGGGCTTTCTTGCAGAAGGCGCTTGTGCTGGACTTTCCCGATGGCATGCTCACAGATAGAACTGATGTTGCCGTTGGTAACAGCTTCCCCAGCTCTATTTTTCCAGCTGAACCCCGACCTCGAGTTTTTTAAATCAGAGAGAGCCGTGCAGCTGGTTTCAGGAGGGCAGAGGTAACCCTTGTTGGGTCATCGGATCTGAGGCCACGTCTGTTCCAGCCCTGGCGGACTCCGGATATTTCCTGAGCCTTACCTCCCCAAGAATAAAAAGGTCTCGGTGCTTGATTTGATTTGTTTGCTGGAAGATTAGTACAAAAGCAGGAAGGAAAAAGAACGTGTGGTGGAGGTGATTGTTAGAGGCTGGCAGAAGGTTATTTACAGAGTTTTGCTGACAGTCCTTGTTGAAAGGAATTCCCTGTGAGATTTATGAAGCTTTTCCAATTTATTGTCTTTCAGAGTAGGGTAAGCAAATAAATAAGTGATTCTATTTTATGATAAACACAGCCAACATAAGATTAAAAACAAGAGGAAACAGGTCTCCATTTTCCATCCTAGTGTGCTTCAGGAATTTGGAAAGCATCTTGGAAAGGATTTTTGTTTTGTTTTGGCTCAAGCATATTGTGCACTTAAAAGATAAAATCCAACCCTTGGTACACAATCCTTGGAGAACCGGTTGTAGCCTGCTGGGGAGACAGGGTGAGGGGACAGTGGGGACTCACTTTGGGGCAAGGCTGAGGGGTGTTGCAGACTCAGCCCCGGGTTCAGACTCAGCTGTGTGCCCAGAAGGGACATGGTCTCTGTGACCCATTATCGTTCCTGGGTCAAAAAAATAAATAAATAAAATTAAAAACCATGCTGATTACATTAACATCTCCTGGGCCATCCCATATTATCATGATTTCTCTCATTCCTTTTTCATTTTAAACCTCTTCCCTGAAATGGATTGTGCTTTTGATATCCTAGTGAATTGTGACTTTCCCGAGATGGGAGAGAAATTCAGATTTTTAGGTAAAAAATAAGCAGGAATAGGGGAACATCTAACAAATAAACACCTTGTTTCCAGGCACTGATCTCAGCGCTCAAAAGACTTGGGCAGGGGCACGATGGGTGGTGGGTGGGCTGCTTTTCCTTTCGCAGCCCCTCCCTTGGCCTGCCCAGGACCCTCTGAGCTCCCTGCTGGCTGTTTGAAGGCCACCGGCAGCGCCGCTGAGGAAATGTCCTGTAGACATTTTGGGAGAACGTCCTTTTCTCTCTGTCCGTAGCTGTTCCTGGACTAGCAGTGGTCAGTGTGTCGGATGTTGTAACAGAACACCGCACTCACGTTCATATCGCAGCCCCTGGTGTGAAACAGGTGTGCACCAGGCTGATGTGAGCCGCATTCTCCGCAGGGGCTTGTGTCAGGAGTAGAAAGATCTGGAAGATGCTGAGGGCATAAGTCCTAGAGGAATGGGCCCCGCTTGCCCATTTCCTCCACATGCTTGGCCCCTGCTGGGCACACGAAAGAAGTGAGGCCTTCTTGAGCTCAGGACTGACGAGGTGGGTGGTGATGGCACTGCTGCGTGGCCAGCTATGGGCACTGGGGTGACAGCATGCGCCTGCCCAGCCCTCTAGCCGGGGGCCTGTGGGCGTGCACTTGAGCAGGTGACCCAGGCAGTGGGCAGCATGCAGGGGCTTGGTGGTCCTGGCACAGAACAGTGAGGTGCTGTCCATGCATAGTGATGTCCGCAAAAGGCCCCTAAGGGCTGGGAGGCTGAGGAGCCAGCCCGGGTCTCCCCCAAGCCTGTCTTCTCACCCAGGGAGCCTCCTTCCTGCCCTGCCCGCCCCTGCCTGGGTCCTCCAGCCTAGCGCTTCTCCCAGACCCAGGAATCAGTCCGTGCACCTGGAGGAACACTCTAACTAACTCAGCACCGCCCCCAGGTTCTGAGCCAGAGGACTGGAGTGGGGTCCAGGTGATCTGAGTGTGCGGCCAGGTAGAGGATCACTGCCCAGCAGGCGCAGCTGAGACCACTTGCCCCTTTCTGCCCGTGGGCCCCGAGGCAGCAGCCTTGATAGCCGCCCTGTCCTGGCTCCCCTGCCCCGCCCTGGGATAGAGGCAGGCGCAGCACGGAGCGCCCCCGGGAGGCCCGGCACCCCAGGAGTTCACTTGACTGGGGCAGGGCCCCTCTGCTGTGGGGCCGCGGGGCAGTGGCTCCTGGTCACCCAGAGCTGCAGGCGGGCGAGTATCCCGAGGAGTGAGGCTGGGTCACCTGATTTGCCATCAACAGTGAGTTTCCTCCTGGAGAGTATGTCATTTCCTGGGAAGCTCCTGGAGCAAAAGTGAAATGGGCCTTTCGGGATGGACCTGGGGCCCGTTAGGGAGGAGGTGGGATTGGGGGTGGAGCGGAGCAGGGGAAGCTGCCAGGGGCTGAGCCACCCAAGGGCTCCTGCCCAGAGAAGAAGGAAAGCTGGTGCCTCCACACCGCCGAGAAGGGGCTTGGGAGGGCTGGACTCACCCTGCTGGGGTCAGCGTGTGGCTGGAAGGAGCAAGCAGCTCTGCCTGGACACGATGCTGGAGGCCTTAGCTGGGCCCCGGGGACCCTTGGGGCCTGGGTGGGGGAGTAGGAGCCCTAGAAACAGCTGAGTGGAGGGAGTAGGGGAGAGAGGCGCAGGGAAGGGATTTAGCCTTCAGCAGTGTCTAGAGGTGCTAGGGAGCGCCTGAGGGTCTTGGGGGGGGGCGGTGTGAGGGGACTCTCCCTGGGATGGGAGGGAGGAATGGGGGCCAGGGCTGCTAGGCGGGAGAGATGAACCCTGGAGCAGTTCCCTGGAGCAGTCTTGCTGACTCATAGTTAGACTTGCGTGGAAGGCGCTGAGGGAGAAAAGCCGGGAGAAGAGGGTGTCTGGGCTCGTGTTCCCTGGGTAGGAGGTGAAGACATGATGATGACAGCTGTCAGGAAAAGTGGCCAAGGTGCCCGGACCACGGGAAGGCTCGGCCTCTTAATGATGAGTGGGGTGGGCTCAAGGTTCTAGACGTAACGTAAGACCCTGGGCGGGTGGCGAGAGGATTTGCTGGCATGAACTCGGGAGTTTAGCTCCTCAGCTGGTGAGAAGCTTGAGTCCCGGTTGGAATGGAGGAAGCCCTGCTGATGTTGGTCCTGGCTGGGGAGAGTCCCTTCCTTCAGCACCTCGCAAGGTAGCGCTGGGGGCGGTGGGTGGGGGCACTGGGTGGGGGCACTGGGTGCTCAGCCTTCGTTCCTCAGTGGACTTGGCAGGAGAGGAGGGACTTGCAGGGGCGATGAGTTGTTTTCCACCTAGGTTGCCTGCGTGCCTTCCTTCCTCTCACCGGCAGCCCCATCCCTGCCTAGCGGGGCTTTTCTGCTTCTTAGGTGATTCTGCAGCAGATGATGTGTCCACTAGGATGTGGGGCTGAGCCCGTTTTCTAGTCCCCTGGGTGTGCCTGGATCGGCTCAGAACTAGAACCTGTCTGTGCCTGCCCCCTCTGCCCACCTGGAAAATCCTCCCACCCTTTAAAACTTGAGAGGGTCCCTGCGATGCTGCTTGTTGGCCGCGTTGACCTTGGCTGAGCAGGTCCCAGGTGGGCTTCCCCCAGGTGCTCGGGTCAGCTCCAGCCATGGGGCAGTTGTACCAGGTTTGAATCTCAGCATTTACCATTGTTCCCGCTGTCCTAAGGGACCCTGAGCCTTGGTCTACCCACCTGGGAGTTAGAATAGAACTGCTTGATGGAGTGGTGATTGGAGTGGAAACAGGTAATGGATTACCTGATGAAAGCTTGGGCTGGGAAGTCAGGTGTCTGGTCAGTGGAGCTGCCACTCAACCGTGGGAAATAGCCTCTGTTCCAGGTCAGGGCTGGTGAGTGTTTGAATTTATTCCCTCTCTGATCATGTGCTTTAAAAATCTGATCTGTAAGGGATTAAACAAACTTTTTTTAAAAAAATTTTTATTGTAACAGCAAATATAACAAAATTTGCCATTTCAACTACTTTTAAATGTACAATTCAGTGGCATTAATTACATTACAATGTTCTGCTATCATGATCACCTTCCATTACGAAGCTTTGCCATCACTCCAAGCAGAAACTCTACCCATTAAGCATTAACTCCCCATTTCTCCTCTTCCTGCCCCCCACCCCACCCCCATCCCCTGGTAATCTGTATGAATTTGCTTATTGTTGGTTCATATAAGTGGACTCAAATAATCTTGCCCTTTGTTAGTGACTCATTTCACTTAGCATCATCTTTTCAAGGTTTAACTACGTGGTTGCATGTAGTAGAACTTCATTCCTTTTTCTGGCTGAATAACCCATCGTGTGGTAGACCACATTTTATCCATTCATCTGGTGATGGACCCTTGAGTTACTTCTACCTTTTGACTCCCATGAACGTTGGTGGGCAAGTTCCCATCTGAATCCCCTGTTTTCAGTTCTTTTGGGTACATACTTAGGAGTGGAATTGCCGGGTCATGTGGTAATTCTGTGTTACGTTGTTAACTCTAAGGTCTTTCAACTGCTTTCCATGGGGGCTGCACCATTATACATTCCCACTAGCAGTGCATGAGGGTTCCAGTTTCTTCACATCCTCAACAGTGCTTGTATTTTTTTTTCTAATAATAGCCATTCTAGTGGCTGTCTCATTGTGGGTTCCTTTTTAATTCACATTTCCCTAATGGCTAATGATATTAAGCATATTTTCATGTGCTTATTGGTCATTTGTATTTCTTTGGAGAAATGTTTATTCAATCCTTTGTGAATTCTTAATTAGGTTGTTTGTCTTTGAGTTATAACTTTTCTTACTTAACATCATACCTGTGAAGTCTTACATGCCTTTCTGTACCTTTATATACCTTTATGTGCCTTTCCTTTTGGAAAGGCCATGCAAGAAAGTTCCTTCAGTGAGGGAAACAAGGCTGAAAATTAGAATTAATTCGGAATTAGGACTTATAATTGAATTAATCCTGTTGATTCTTACACTGATAGGCCCCTCAGGTAGGGAAACAACAGGAATGAGGCACTTCCTTGTGCCCAAGGAACTCAGAATCCACAGGAGAGATGGGTAGATGTAAACAAGTTGTTAGGCATTGGGGTTCTTTCTAAAAACAACTCTAACTGAATTTGTACATCATGATTTATTATCTCCAAGGCAAAAACATCATTTCAGAAATTTACTTTTTATAGTTTATAGTCAGTATGTCCTAATCACTGCCTCCAAACGACAAGGCTTCATTTCCAATGGGAAAACCAGGGGCTCAGATGGACTGAGTACCTTCCGGAACCTTCCTCTGAGGAGGTGGCCTCGCGTCCATCCCTCTGGCCACAGAGTATCCCGCCCCAAGGTTGCTGTTGCTCACTGGGGCCTGCTCGCTGCATACTCGGCTTTTCTCCCACTTTGTTAAACTTGTTGCTGAGGTTTTAACTTGGTACAGCTTTCAGAGTGATGACAGGATTGCTGCGAAGACTGGAGGTGGGCAGTGAGCCTGGGCCCACCTTGGCCTGCATCCTGCCACGTGTGGATCCTTGCCAGCATCCTGCCCTCACAGTTGAGGAGAATACAGAGGTGGGCGTTTGTGGGTGCTGACCCACTTGCTGTGTGTGTGTATTTCCATGCCTTAGACACCTGGTATCAGGTTGTGCCTGGTAGCTTGAGCCAAGATCCAGGGGTCCCCTGTCAAGGAGCTTTCCATGGAAAGCAAGTCCCAGGATGCTGCTTAGATGAGCCATCAGCAAACCCTTTGAACTGAGTCATCTCATTTGATTCTTCTCTCCTCCTGTTTTCTGTCACTTGGTGAGAAGGGTTGGTTTTCTCGGGCTGTCATTTTAAGCATCGTTTTGTGCCACATCATTAAAAACTTTAAAGTGTTTGCTGATTTGTGTTTATTGAAACTAAATTCATTAGGATGATGTGAAAATAGCACTTAACTGTTTACCAAATCGGATTCTTGTTTTTGATATTTCAGCACATCATCTGTTCTCACTTGAATGTCGTGGAATTTGTTGGTAAAGTGTTATGCAGATGAAAATCCGTATTTTAATGGAATTTTTTAAAATTATTCAAATATGTTTATAAGTGCATTATATCCAAGGTACTTGATTTGCCATGAATCAGTCTCTGGAGGTCTCTGGGAATTTTGAGGTATGCCAGGAGGCAGCTGGGAGCTTGACTAGCATGAGATGCTGTATCAGAGGCAGGTTGGAACCTCCCCCTACCCCCCCAGCTCTGCCCCTCACCTGCTGTGTGACCCCCCCACACAAGTCACCCAACCTTTGGGAATACCAGGTCCTTATCCAGGAGCTCCAGATCCTTATCTGTTTTCTTACAGGCTTGTTGGAAAGCTTCAAGGAGAGCATTGTATTTCATTGGTTTTTGATGTTTTTATAATGGTGGAATTATGTCATTAAATTGATGGCATGCCATAGTTTAATTGATAGTTTTTTTTTTCTTTCTTAGTGGTTTATAAAATAATGCTACGTCTGAGATTTGAAGGTATCTTAGATTTGATGAACTTGAAACATTTAGCAACTTTAAGGTTTCTGAGTTTGGCATTTCCCAACCACATAACAGTTAGCTTAACTTTTTGTTTGGTCAGTGAGAGTACAGCTGTGACTAGACTAGTTCTTTATGCCATGTCTGTGTGGCCATAAGATAATTTGGTAGATGTGTTTTGGGGTTGTTGGCATCTCTGCAGATCTGGTCAATGGTCAGAGAGCCTGGGGTTCTCTTTGCTGGCAGAGAGACCCAGAGGGCGTTGTGGGCTTCTAAAATACATCTATCTGAGACACAGATGGGAGATGGTTTGGTCAAGACACCAGATGGTCACTGAAAATCTATGCTTCCCTTCCATGTGCAGAAAGTTACTGCGGAAAGTGGTTACATGGCCCCCACCCAACCTCCTAATAGCTCTTGCCAATGTAACACTGGTGGAATGTGCCACTTCTGGGCAGAGGTAGTTAAGAAACAAGTGTGTCTTACCCAGTTTTCCTTCCTTGACTCCAGTTGGAGGTAGAACCCAGCCGGGGCCTGGGAAGACCCTGCCCCCCCTGGAGAAGAGCTGTTGCCCCTTGGGAATGCTGGCCTGGTCTTTTCCTGAGCTGGTCATATGCCTACATTGTGTTGAGCTCAACTGCATTTGGGCGGCTGTTTGTTAAAACAGGCTGCGTTGGCTAATACCGTGGACATGAAAGTTAACTAAAGCAGCGCCCAGCCTCTGCCTGCTCTCCCTCTCTGACGGTTTGGAACTGTTGTGTACCCAGAAAAGCCATGTTCTTTAATCCTGATTCAACAATCTTGGGTGGGATCTTTTTTTTTTTATTATGGTATACTTTGAAATTTATTACTTTTTTGTATATATGTTATTTTTCACAATAAAAAAAGCATATATTTTATTTTCAAGCACACAATAAATACCAAACTTTGCCAGTGACAACTGTATCCTCTTTGAATTCTTCTCATATAGCATTAGTTGTTTCCAGTGAGGTTTCTGGTGATCAGGAATCAAGGCAAAATAGCCCTAAAGCTTACAGCTTTGTAGCTAAATACTCAGAATCAAGACATATTTTACTTCTGAAGTAGAGGATAAATATTTTACAATATCCTTTTTTTTATTTTTAATTTTTTTAACATATCATTCCGTTCTACATATATAATCAGTAATTCACAATATCATCACATAGTTGCATATTCATCATCATGATCATTTCTGAGAACATTTGCGTCAATTCAGAAAAAAATAAAAAGAAAACAGAAAAGGAAATAAAACAAGAACAGAAAAAAACATAAATAAAAAAATTATATGTACCATACCCCTTACCCTTCCCTTTCATTGATCACTAGCATTTCAATATAAATTTATTTTAACATTTGTTCTCCCTATTATTTATTTTTATTCCATATGTTCTACTCATCTATTCACAAGGTAGATAAAAGGAGCATCAAGCACAAGGTTTTTACAATCACACGGTCACATTGTGAAAGCTATATCATTATACAGTCATCATCAAGAAACATGGCTACTGGAACCCAGCTCTACATTTTCAGGCAGTTCCCTGAAGGCAGCCTCTCCACTACATCTTGAACAACAAGGTGATATCTACTTAATGTGTAAGAATAACCTCCAGGATAACCTCTCGACTCTGTTTGGAATCTCTAAGCCATTGACACTTTGTCTTATTTCACTCTTCCCCCTTTTGGTCGAGAAGGTTCTCTCAATCCCTTGATGTTAATTCTCAGCTCATTCTAGGGTTTTTCTCAGTCCCTTGATGCTGAGTCTCAGCTCATTCCAGGATCTCTGTCCCACATTGCCAGGAAGGTCCACACCCCTGGGAGTCATGTCCCACGCAGAGAGGGGGAGGGTGGTGAGACTGCTCGTCATGTTGGCTGGAGAGAGAGAGGCCACATCTGAGCAACAAAAGAGGCTCTCTTGGGGGTGACTCTTAGGCCTAAATTTTAAGTAGACTTGACCTATCCTTTGTGGGGTTGTTTCATATGAACAAACCCCAAAACTGGGGGCTCAGCCTATAGCTTTGGTTGTCCACACTGCTTGTGAGAATATCAAGAATTCAACTTGGTGAGATTGAATTTTCCCCCATTCTGGGGACTTTGCAAATACTTTATTCACTGATCAGATCACTCTGGGATTTATCGGGGCATCACTCTGGACAAACCAACAAAATCTCATGTCCTACTCAAGGTTCCATGTACTTATGATGTTCAATTAAGCTATCTACATAAGTTATATTAAGAAATGCACTAGTCAAAATATAAATTTTGAACCAAATAAACGTTTTTTGCTTTAGTCTCACACATAAGTTGAAATTTTAAAATATTAATTACCATCTATTTTCAGCACCCTGCAGTAATGACATTCCTTTGTTCTTCCTCATGCAAAAACATTTTTAAAATTTGTACATTTAGTCACTATCATTATACACTCTAGGCATTCCTAGATTATACCATCTCAGTCTTTATGTCTGTCTTTCTTTCTGATTTCTTTTGTGCCCCCAGCCCTCCTCCCTCTATCATTCTCACATGGGTGGGATCTTTTTTATTAAGTTGTTTATATGGAGATATGACCCACCCAGTTGTGGGTGGGGCCTTTTGATTAGGTGGTTTCCATGGAGATGCATCTCCACCCATTCTAGGTGGGGTCATTCTCTGGAGTCCTTTAAGAGGGAACCATTTTGGATAAAAGCTTCAGAGACCTTTGGAGATGCAGAAGGAAGAAATGGCTACCCCCGGGAAGCCATTTTGAACCGGGAAGCTGGGAGAGAAAGCTAGGTGCTGCCATGTGCCCTCCAGCTGACAGGGAAATCCCAAACTTCATTGGCCCTTTCTTAAGTCAAGGTATCTTTACCTGGATGCCTTAGTTTGGACATTTTACAGACTTAGAACTATAAACTTGCAACTTACTAAATTCCCTTTATAAAAGTCAACCTGTTTCTGGTATATTGCATTCTAACAGCTTTAGCAAACTAAAACACTTCCCCTCACAATGTGCTTCAGTTACAGGGATACCATCTCAACTTTATGGCTTTCGCTTCTTGGTCCATTTATGTCCATTTATTCACTAAATCCAGTAGATTCTGTGCCTCCCTCCCCCCTAATTTGGTGGCCTCACCCTTCTCCCTGCTGGGTCTGGACTAGAAGTTCCCTTAGTGCCTCACACCTGCTGAATGTCATTCACCCAAAAGTCTTCGGTTTGACCAGGTGGCCCTGGAAGTCCAGTTGTCAGACTTTAGAGATGTTCAAAGGAAGTCTTGGATCATAGAGTTTAGGTATGAACTAGTGTAGGTATGTTGGCCATGAAATTGCACCTCTCTGATCTTCAGCTTTTGAGAATGTGGTTGACTCATGACCCAACTGCTGTGGTCCCAGCCTAGCACTAGAACCTGGCACCCTGTTCATGGACAGATCAGACAACTCCCCACCAGTGCCTGGCACCCATTCACTGAGAGACCAGACTGTTCCCTACCAGTGTCTGGGTGTGGCAGAGGTACTAGGCCATTTCTGGAGATGCCAGGTAGAAAAAGACTCCTGATGGCTGAGTGGACTCCAGGATCTCCCTTCACCCTTGAACTGCACAGCAGTCTAAGACTCCCCTTACCCAGCCGTCTTCCCTTCCCCGTCTCCTCCCCAGAGGTCTGACCTGCATCATGATGGCTCTTCCAGCCCCTACTGGCCCCCTCCCCACTTTCCCAAGAAAATTTCAGCCTCTGGTTTGTAGAGGGAAGTATATTTAAGATAGAGCAGGTGAAAGGGATGGTACCCAGGAATTACCTCCAGTCTGAAAGACAAGCCAGTTCCTCTCCCAGGTGCCCTCCAGCCACCTTGGAAGGTGAGAGGCTGTGAATCTCAGGCACTGTGCAGATCAGAGAGAGTAAGGATTCTGCTGGGGGTGGCGGTTCCCCCTCTCTGGTCTCATAGCACAAGAATCTCACTTTTCCTCATTGGAGCCCCTGCTGGCTGGAGGAAGCCTCCACGATGAAAATGGGCTGGAGGCAGCACTGGCCTACCATTTAACTACATAGTTGCATGTATTTTTTACCTTTTGAAAGCCATTAGGGTAGTAAGAGGCCTGGAAATGTGGCCTGTGTGCAACCTGCTCTGGGAGCGTAGCTTCGGATTGAGAAGCCTGACTTTTATAGGATCCAGCGTGTGGCAGCAGTCATGTTAATGTGTGGCATTTAGCAGTGTGTTGCCAAGTGGGCCCATGCCAACCGTGCTGTTCTCCCGGAGCTGCTTGTGCTTGGCCAAAACATCGCAGTGTCCCAGAAGAGGCTTGGGGTGGGGCAGAGGGAGGTGGGGGAGTATCCAGAGCCTGTTGGGGAGGCTGCACTTGAGTGATTTTTCTTCCTCCTCCGAAGCACCCTGGAGCATGGCGTTTTGCAGATGTCATTGTGCGGGGGTCTTATTCCCGCAGTGGCTCCTTGCCTGAGCCAGGGTCCTTTTGTCTGTTCAGCCCACATGGCAGAAGCAGCCCAAGACCTGCCTCCCTGGATCCGCGAAATCTGTCCCTGGGGAGTGAGTGCGGCTTGTCCCGTCGTCCTCACAGGCTTTGGCTTGGCTTGTCATTCCATCAGTGCCGCGGGGCACGGGGCCGGGACTTCTGTGAGGATGTCAGCGCTGGGTCCTTCTTGCAGATGCTCCTGCAGACCCACCCTCCGCGGCACCCACGCTCTGGAATGGATTTGAGTACAAAGTTCTCCAACTGAGGTTTTGAAGACTCTAAGTATATGGTTTGGGTGTTGTTTTCCATATCTTACTGTGAAGGAATCTAGAACGTGGAGAAAAGTGGGAAGGACTGAACAGTGAACATCCCCAACTCGAGAGCCAACACTGTACCCCTCCCTCTCTCCAGCCAGCAGTCCGACTTGGACTTAGTTCTTTTGCTGATGGTGCTGTGTGAGGCTCACTTTGTGGCTCTTTTAATTTTTCTTTTTCTGAGGTAAAATGTGGCAGATGTTGAGGGAAGGAAGTGGGAAGTGGCTGGAAGGAGCCTAGGGTCCAGTGAAAGGCATAGCTCTTCTGCCGACTCTCGATGAGCTTTGACACATGTACATGCCTGTGTGACCCTATTCCCTATCAAGATTAGAAAGCCAGGCAGTTCCCCAGGGCCCTTCCTGTCAGCCCCACTCCCGTGCCTCATCCTCTCCAGCAACCAGGTTCTTATTTTTTTTTCTCCTACCATAGGTGAATTTTGCCTGTTCTAGAATTTCATATAGTATTATATAATATACACATATGTGTATATGTGATATATTGTATGTACCTTTTCATGTAAGGCTTCTTTCATGCAGCATCAGGTTTTTGTGACTTTCGTGTTTTTGCTTGTTTTAGTTTGTTAATGTCGTATACGAGAAAAAGATCAGCTTGTATGAAGGGAATTTATTAAGTTACAAGTTTACAGTCCTAAGGCCTTCAAAGTGTCCACACTAAGGCATCCAATAAAGATACCTTGAATCAAGAACGGCTGATCTGGGAAGGCTGGTGTCTGCTGGTCCTTTGGCTTCTGGTTTCAAACAGCTTCCCCAGGAGCACTTCCTTTCTGCATCTCCACATTCTCTCTCTGTGTCCTCTTAAAGGACCCCAGTAAGTGACCCCACCTTGAACGGGTGGAATCACATCTCCATGGAAATCACCCAATCCAAAGCTCCCACCCAACAATATTGAATCAGGATTAAAGAACATGGCTTTTCTTGGGTACGCAGCAGTTTCAAACCAGCACATTGCTTGTATCAGCAGTGTATTCCTTTTTAGTCATGAGTGATGTTCCCTCGTGAGTCCACACCACAGTGTGCTCACCTAGTGCCGTTGCTCACCTCCTGGCGGACACTTGGGCTGGCTCCAGCTTTGGGCTAGTCTGAATAAGCTGCTGTGAACATTCTTGTCCATGTCATTTTGTGGACATATGTTTTCACTTCTCTTGGGCAAATTCCTAGAAATGGAACTGCTGGGTCATGGATAGGTGTGTGTTTAGTTTTATAAAGCGGATATAGCATTTTATACTCCCACCAATCGTATATAAAGTTGGAACAGTTTTTTAAATCATTCATAGAATGTTGGCTTTCTGCCTGAGGGGGTTCAGTGGGGTGCAGCCCCCTCCACCCAGGGAGCAGAATGGGTGCAGGGGCTGCACAGTTGGCTCTGCTGGGGATGGGCTGCAGGGTTCACCCACTGAGAAAAGTAGCTGAGAGAGAGAGCCTACCTCTCTTGGCTTTCCCTGATTCCATTCCCTCCCCCCATAATGTGCTCTCCAGTCATGATTTACAGAAGTAAGTTGAGAGTGAAGGCCAGGAACTTTGGTGGCTCAACACAGTATGTTCCTGGTTCATTTTCACCTGGCTATGTTAACGATCAACAAAAAAGTGGATATTGGGAACCCACGACCTCCATCTCCGTAGCACGTGTGTTTCTAGTTTGCATTAGTGTGACAAAGTGTTTTAAACAAATGCCTGTCTCAGGAGAGGGAAAGGGGATCCTGGTGGCTGCTGTCAGGGCGCATCCCCAGCCAGGGTCCGGGAGAAGGGTTGGGTGGAGTTCTGTAGCTGCTGGTGCCTGGGACCCAGAAAAGAGCAGCACAACATAGGGCAACTTAGTGGAGGCCGTTCTGCGAGGAGCCCTGGTGGAGGTGCCACTTAGGATAGGACTTTAAAAACTTGAGGGCTGGGACAGTCGTTGCAGGTCTGTTCTCCCCGATCATTTCTATCAGCTGGGCTGCCCATATGCATTGACAGCAGCCTGTTCACGTTTTCCTTTCCGTTCAGGGACGAATGGGCAGGGGTAGTGCTGGGAGAACAGTGAGCTTCAGAGATGAGACATGGGGAGAGCCAGGCATGGGGGTAGGCCGGGCTGAGCCAAGAGCACAAACCAGGACCTTTCTACACCCTGGTGACTTTCTCTTGAAAATTGGCTTTGGTCATTAAGTTTGACTCATTATATAAAAATGGAAGTAGCACTCGTGTAAGGGAATCATGGTATCTTCAAGGTGGTGTCCTCTCCCATACCCAGGAAGGGCTTAGCCTACTGCCTTTACACGGTTGGGCAAGATCAGAAATAGTGTTTCCGAACTGTGGTGTGATGTGGACTCTGAAGTGCCCCATCCCTGTCCCAGGATGCCCGCTGCAGTGTTTCCTAACACAGTAGTACCCCCTGGAGTTGTGCATAGCACCCCCCCCACCGGTTTTTCCTGGTCCCTACCCCAAGCGTAGCTCCCCTTTTCCACATAGAAGGTTAGCTGCTTCTGTGTTGATCTAGGTTGTGATTTGTTTTCTACTCGGGCTCTTGTCTTCCCTGTTGTAATACCTCTTCAGATAATATTAGGGTGATGAATGGGGGTTGGGTGGGGGCTGGAGGCCGACTTGCTTACATTTCATCGGGTTTGGGGCCAATACTTAGAGATAGGCGGTTAGCAGCCCCAGGATCATCGTTCAGGTATCAGTCCCTGCTGCCAGGGTACAGTGTTTATGACATGCTTGTTACTTCTGTTGGACTGACTGAGTCATTTGGTCTAGCTTCTTCTGAGCACTTAGCGTTAGCAGGTGCACGGGAGGCGGTGGTGAACGAGACTTCACTTTGCTTCCATCCCAGCAGAGCTGCTTCTCCTGTTTCTCTCTACAAAGCTGACACTTAGAACCTCCTTAAAATAACAGAAATGAACCACGTTGGCCTGTTGAGTTCCCCAAACACCTGATGTTGGCAGGGTTGCATATTTTAAATTGAGAAGAGGAGGGCTGGGGTGTAAGCTACGTGCCCCTCCTGGCACCGTGGAAGAAAGGGATGTCTGTGCTTGGTGTTTAAATATAGCACGGTGTTTGCTGCTGAGGCAGAGAATAAGCAATTGCATATGTAGGTCAGTGACTTATGAGAATGAGTTCAGAGGTTTTCTTTGAATCTGACTAACGCAGTCTTACAATCGGTCTGTTGATGCGAAGCCAAAATCGAGTTCCACGGAGTTCAGCCAGCCGTGGGGGGGGCGGGGAACTGGGAGAATTGTAAGATACCCTTTGCCCCCTTAAGATGTGTGGAGAGTGGGTTGGGGTCTGAGCCCCTTGGTTCGCAGCCAGGGAAGGCATCTCAAGTCACGCGGAAGCTGTGGGAAGAGCAGGTTGGGTGCTGGGCTCCGGGCGCGCCCACGCCTTGTCCTGTGCGTGGACCTGCCCTTTGAGGGAGGGGTTCGAGGACTGGTCTTGATCGGGATAAATGCCAGTGGTGCATTTCAATACATACTTGATCCAGAACTCACTCTTTGGCGTTGCATATCTAAAAGGAAAACTGCCATCCCCTTTCTAAGGTATGTGACATTTAAAAGACTCTGTAGCAGAAGATTGGTTTGACAGCTTCAAATTATATTTGAAAGCCTTTTTCTTTTAAAAAAGAAAATGATTACTTCTATTTTAAATGTCATCACAAAGACATAAATATATTTAATCAAATTATACATTTAATTTAGGTGGAATGTAATTTTTATTCTGTGGAAGAGTCGCTGGTTAATTCTTTAGCAGCTTTGAAGCCAGGTAATATTGGTGATTTGAAAGCAGTTCGGCTTTTTGAGTAAAATGGCAATTTAAGGGCTTAAAAACTTTCTCACTGAATTAGTTTTCATCAGGATGCTTGTACCTACCAGCACTTTTTGGGGAAGGAGAGATATTCCGTTATTGTTGCTGGGAGATAAGCTCCTGTTGAATGAATTGGAAAATAAAACATAACCCTGAAGATGATAGAAGAGGAAACGGCAAAGAATCTCCTGTAATTTTCTTCTTTTGGATTCTTTGAATCAGCAGGGAGTTAGCAGGGAGTGTGCCTGCTCTCCTTAAAAGGAAGACAACGGGGGGAGCCCCGAGGGTAGATGCAGATGCTTTCAGTGGATACCGGGTGATTAAGTTTTGTCCCTAAGGCCAGTGCCAAGTGTTGGGGGCACCGGGCAAGGTCCCCAGGCTGCTGGAGAAGCAGGGGCGTAAGTGCCAGCCTGCGCCACACTAGACAGCTCGCTCCACCCTGGTGATCTGTGAGAATCCTATGACTCCAGAACATTCTTTGGGTGAGCTGGATCTTGGAAGGTGGCCAGCCCCAGCCTCTTGCAGTCCCCTGTGTCTGCCGAGGACTGTCTTGGCCTGTTCCATCCTGCTGTTTCAGTCTAGCCAGGCTGGGCCTGCCAGTCCTGGCCTTGCCCCCTGGCTGGGCACAGACCACAGCCCCCGGAGCTGGATTTCTCTTTCCCCTCATCCTCGCCCTGGGCAGCTCTGCTGGGTCCAGGCCAGGGAAGGCACCCTTAGTCCCAGGTGACCCGACTTGGCCTGGTGTCCTGCAGCAGCTTAGGGAGAGAGCGAAAGTTGACTGAGCTGTTTCCCAAGAAAGAACTTACGTAGCAGGCACCTTTGCCAGCTCCAGCAGAGAAGGTCAGGGCTCAGAAGTTGTGAGCGAGCTCCTTGGCAGCCTGCGTGGGCCGGGGGAGCCCAGTGAAGTGAAGTGTGCAAACAGAGCCTGGAGGCTGGTCCACTGCCTCCAAGCACCTCAGTGTAGACAGCTGTCAGTTAAAGAAAGGGGTCGTCCTTGCTTCTCAGGGCAGCACTGTGCCAAGGGAACCAACACAATAGGACAAACTTACTTGGGTTGGTTGATTTGTTTTATTAGAGAAGATGTAGATTTAAAGAAAAATCATGCATACAGTACCAAGTTCCCATATACCGCCTTCTTATTATTAACACCCTGCATTACTGTTGCACATTTGTTACATTTTTTGAAAGAACATTTTTCTAATTATACTATTAAATGCTACAGTCTATCGTTTACAACAGGTTCCACTTTTTTGTTTAGTCCTACGTTTTATTTTTTTAGATTTTTATTTTAGTAACATGTATACCTAAAATTTGCCCTTTTAGCCACAGTCACATGAATGTGTTATGTGGATTATAGCATATAATTTCATTCACAATGCTGCGTTAACATCACCATCCATTACTGAAATTTACTTTTTTTTTTTTAACTTTTCTTTTTAAAGATAAATGTCAATTCATAGGCAATTGCAAGGAGAGTAATGCAGAGAAGTCCTAGTCTCCCTCACTGGTAGTATCTTGCAAAACAAATATCACAACCAACAAATTGACATTGATACAATCCACAGATATTATTCAGATTTCCCCAGTTTTTCTTGTAGAAAGTGTGCATGCGTGTATATGTGTCTGTGCATTTAGCTCTCTGCAGTTTAATCACATGTGTAGGTTTGTGGATGCCCCATCACTATCAAGCTACAGAAACAGTTCCATCAGCATGAGGCTCCCTCCTGTTTCCCCTTTTGCAGCCACACCTACCTCTCCTGTCCACCCCCCCCCCACCAGACCCTAACCCCTGGCAACTACTAATCTGTTCTCCATCTCTAGAATTTTGTCACTACAAGATTGTTATATAAATGAAATCATACAGTATGTAATGTTTAGGGATTAGATTTTCCTGTTCAACATAATTCCCTTTGGGATTCATTCAAGTTGCAGTCTGTATCAATAGCTTGTTCCTTTTTACTGTTGAGGGATATTCTGTCCCAAAGGTATAGACCCCAGAACTCTTGGGTAAGAGGAAACCCATACCCAGACCAGAGTTGCAAGACTCTTCCTTGCTTAATGCCAAGAGGAACTGGGCATCTCCTTCCATCCCCCAGCTTCCCCCATTTCTGGGCACATCCACAGGGTGATGCTTTGAGTAGCTTTGGACAATGGTGGTTTGGTTTTGTGTTTTGTTTTGTTTTGAAACTAGCAAAATAACCCGTTTTACCTTGTGGGTTTTGTTCATCTATGCCGTGGGGTTTTATACAATGTGTGTCAACTGAGAAGTGAAAAAACACAGCTTGGGATAAAAGATTATTGGATTCTCTTTTGGGTGCAGGCTTGATGCATGGAAGAAGTAAAGGCAGGGTCAGCAGTTTTTCTTTAGGAGGAAGCCCTAAGCATGTAGGTGGTTTGGGCATGCTTTAGTGAGAACTGTAAAATTATGAGTCCCGAGAATCTAATTTCACAGTGAAAATTTAAAGCTGTCATTCTTTCAGAAAATACATTTGCACTGCATTTTGAATGCCTGTACATGTGTATATTTGCACATTCATCATATATGAATGAGGACAGCACTTAGGAATAATTACCCTCATGCACATCTTGCTAAAGCATTGTCTATACTTGGAAAACGAATGAAATGCAACGGAGTAATCACACATGTATGTATCTTAGTTCAGGGTTCCCAGCATTATTTACTTGATGCACGTGAATCTGAATCAACAGATAATGTTTCTTTGCTCTTTAGGGGCTGTGATGTTCTCTTCCTGGGTTAAGACGGTTAGGCAGGTCCTGCTGTGGGGGTGGGTGATGCTGTTGGCTGCTTTGGGGCCTGGGAGATGACTGGACTCGGGAATTCTCTTGGCCCTTGGGATGGGTTCACATGGCTGCTGGTTGGAATGGGGTTTTTTTGGCACGGTGCAGTGTCCTGGTTAGGACTATGCACTCGTCCTGGGCAGCATGGGCCCCTGCCACGGGGTCCTGGATTCCTCTGCTAAGTGGGTGCAGTGTCTCTCGGGGACCATCACAGCTGGTGGTCTGGACCCGCTTTGGTGGCCGTGGATGGGAGGCTGGCTGTCCTGGTAGGGCCTGAGCTCTTTGGGGTTTTCACCATTGTGCAGTGTTTCTAACAGCGTGTTGGAGGTGGGGCATAGAAAGGGCTGAGTCAAGACAGGTTTTGGCTTGTCCCTGATGGGCTGGGTGGCCTCAGGCCTTGGGAGAAACCTTCTAAGGTCTCATCTAGCTCCCTGATTCATTCTTTAATGAGATTTGTTCCCCCAAAGGAAATACATTTGCAACGCATGCATCTCCCTTGAAGAAAACCTGTGGGTGCCTCATTTAAGCTTGTGTTTGCAGGTTTTCTTTACATACTAGACCCTGTGACATGGCTGGCCTTGTAAATGGATTTTTAAAGATACAATCGGAGAACTTAAGACTCATTTCTATGCTGCTAGTATGGCGGCTGTTCCACTCAATGGCAGCGACGTACTTCATTTTACATTTAATCTCCCCTAAACCTGAGGTTTGGGGTCTTAATTTATTTTGAAATAAAACAAACCTAATTTCCTTTTTTCTTTCTAGGACTCTGGGTCCTTGGATTCATTGCTTCCTGTTAGTAAACCATTTGTTAGGTGACTATAGCTAGTGCTGGAGTGCTTCCCATCACCCGGCACTGAGCCAAGGGGATCACACCTGACCCTGGTCCATCCTCAGCTCAGCAGGAAGGACAGGGAAGCCAAGAGGTGAGGGCGTTTTTCTGGGGTCACTCAGCCTCACCATTGGGTTGGTCTCTGCCCTCTCCAGGGTAAATCGGATCTGTCCCTGCCCTCATGGAGCTGACCATCAAAGCCAGTTACACAGCCATGCTTCACAGGGTGAAGGCAAAGCAGCAAATGCAGGCCGGGGTGAGGTCCCTGTATGGGGCTAGCAAGGGCCAGAGGGGTAGGTTCTGGTACCTGGCTGTGCCAGTTTCGCCAGCGTCACTTTGCTGGTCATTATTCTCCATGTAAGTTCATTGGTATCTAAAGTGGTCCTTCATCTAGAAGTGAATCTGGACTCAGCCATTTGTCTCATAAGCCATTGCTTTATGCTTCTTCCTGCTCATTTTTCTGCAGTGGACCCTGGCCAAAACTGTGGCTGGAGCCTGCTGAAAAATCTGTGATGCATTAGCCTGGCATGTCCCCTGGGGACGAATGGGGTCAGAGCTCCCCACTGGAGCCGAGGGTCCCCTGCTTGGCCCTGGCTGATGGGTCCCTTAGCATTCAGACCTCTGCTTTGGCCCCCCGAGGAAGCCACCCTTTTCTAGGTGGAACTTGTATACAGACAGAGAGGGACCTCGCTTTCTTCAGACCCTGGTAGCGCAGGGATCTTACTGTTACTTAGAAGCTTGAATCTTTTTTTAATGCAATTTTATTGAGATATATTTACATAACCTATAATCATCCAAAGTGTACAATCAGTGTTTTCACAGGATCGTCATATAGTTGTGCATTCATCACCAGGATCCACGTTTTCATTACTTCAAAAAATAAAAATAAAAATAAGAATAAAAAATAAAAGTACAAAATAACACCCCAAACATCCCATGTCCCTTATCCACCCCAATTAATTTTTTTGTCCTTATTTTTACTTACCTGCCCATACACTGGATAAAGGGGCATCAGCCACAAGGTTTTCACATTCGCACAGTCACACTGTAAAAACTGTATAGTTATATATCATCCTTAAGCATCAAGGCTGCTGGATTACAGCTCAACAGTGTCAGGTATTTCCTTCTAACTATTCTAAAACACTAAAAACTAAAAAGGAATATCTGTATAATGCACAAGAATAACCTCCAGAATGACCTCTCGACTCTATTTGAAGTCTCTCGGCCACTGAAACTTTATGGGCCTTACATCCTAAGTGAAGCTGCTTTGCCTTGTTGCTGTGGCCAGAGACCCAGGCAGCACCTCAGCTTCCACGTTCCCAGCTTGTGCTCCAGCCGTTTTCTCAGTGTGCATTTTTCTGATTGCAAAAAAGTCTGCTGTTTGTGGAAAAAAAGCACCTCTTCTTTTGAGAGGAAAATATGAAGAAAATAATTCATAAATGATCTGAAATACATTTAAAAAAATCACCTTAATCTTAGCATGGAGAAAAAACTTCTTTTAACACTTTGGTTGTATATATTTTTTTCTGTCTCATATGCATATATATGTACTATAAATGAAATTCACTGTTTAAAGAGTATTTTTAAAGCCAATAGGGAATAACCTGAATCATCTTATACACACACACGTGTATATATGTTTTGTGTTTGTTTTTCCCATTTAACTTAAGTATTTTCCTATGCTGTTAAGTATTCTGTAAAACTTTTTAGTAAATACATACTATATGGAAAAATAAGTACAGGCATGCTTCACTTAATTGCACTTTGCAAGTCGTGCATTTTATACAAATTGTGGGTTAGTGGCAACACCGCGTCGAGCAAAAGTTTCTGAGTTTTCCAAGGGCATGTGTGCACTTCCTGTTGTATTTTAGTTAAGGTATTAGTGGTTTTTAGACATTATGCTATTGCGCGCTTACTGGACAACAGAATAGTGTAAACATTACTTTTACATGCACTGGGGAACCAACACTTTATGTGACTCGCATTGTTGCAATTTGCACTTACTGCTGTGGTCAGGAAGGGACCCACGGTTTCCCCCAGGTGAGCCTGTATCAGGAGGTGCCACCTAGGTAGGACGTGCAGTACCTATGGGCGGGAAGTTATCCCACTAGCTTCTTTGTTTTTTTAGCATCTCAGATAGTTTCTTATGAAAATCTTTGCCATGCCTCAGGGTAGATTGGATTGGGGTGAAGCTTTAGGCTTCCAGAAAAGACTTGGCATGTTCCTGTCCTCACCACGGTGCGTGGAGACCCTTCTCACCGGCTGTGAGAGCACCGAGCATTCCGCCTCCCCCACTCCGCTTTCTTTTCAAGGCTGCATCGTGTGCTGTGGGCTAGCCCCTGAGCCCAGGAGGCTCCAGCTTCCCGCTGATGGTGCCCCCGTTGAACTGGGTGTGTGTTGGGGTGCCCTCCGCGCGCAGGTGTGCCTGGATGGACGCTTGGGAAGCACCTCTGTGGACCCCCGCCCCCGCCTTCCCGGGGGGGGAGCCGAGGCCCCACAGCCGCGTGCAAGGCGTGGGTGGTTCGTATTGGGCCTGGTCCCCTCGTGCGGGTCCCTTCTGCGCTCCGTGATCTGGCCGGGGTCCCACCATCAGCTGGAGGCGGGTGCACCTCGGCTGGCACTGTTTGGACACCGGCGGGTGCCGCTCTGGGTGGCCGCGTGGGTTTCCGGGCTCAGCCTCTGTTGTCTGAAGCGCGGCCCGGGAGGGTAGGCGGTGGCCCCAGCCTGGGCTCATTTACTGGGGTCCTGGCCCAGGGGGGAGGCCTCGGCCCATGCCTCAATCCCGTCCCCGTTTTCCACGAGAGCCAGCAAGCCAGCTTTGTAGCCTGTCTGTAGAGTAGACCGGGGCGCCCCCACCCCGCTTTCCTCCAGTGGCGTGTGGCCAGGGCGCCTGCGAGCCGTGGGGTTCTCTGTCCAGACCAGCCGTGGGCGCTACGGGGGGCGGGAGGCAGCACGACGTGGGTCTGTGGGGCTTGTAGCACGTGGCCCGCTTAATTTTTTCTTTCCAAACCTGGCTGTGGCCGTTACCCACCCCGTGGATCAGTGCGCTCTGCACGTGCATCCCTGCCTGGCCCTGTCCATCTCCTCCCGGCGCTGATGGCTCCCGGTGGACAGTCCCGGGGGAAGCCGCCCTCTCCCAGCCTGTCTCGGGTCTGTCCGCGCTGGGCTCTGTCACAGCAAAAAGCCAAAGATAGAGAACGGGGATGGACAATTAATGGGCTTCAACCGAGACAGCCTCAGGGAAGCGATCCTAGTTTATTTCCCTTTGAAAACGTGGCCAAGTGCCAAGTCCCAAGTCCCGACTGCAGCTTTCCACGCGCTGTCCTTCAACTTGAAGGCGTGACTTCCCAGACCCTGGCCATGGAGGTCTCTTGTCCTCTACATTCTAAAAAATCAGGCGTTGGGCCTGGGGCCATGGCTCCCACCAAGTTGAAGTCAGCTCTCGGGCCTGGGCTGGAGTTGGGGTTACAGGAAGTGTGGATTTGACCTGCAGGGTCTCAGGGCAGACGCGGCAGTGGAGGGGCATGGAAAGGATTAGTTTTCAAGGTTTGAGGTTGTTATTGTTATTTTCCCCCTGAATGAAGGGCAGTTGTTTCCCAGCTTAGGGTACTTCATTTCTCATGGCCAGTGGCAGGTGGCCACAGTGCCCAGCACGCTGTGTCCATGGTGGGCCTCCCCCTGAGAGGGGAGCCCTTTGCTCTTCAGGGAACACTGAGGTTTGCTCGGGGTTTCCCATGTAAGACCTGCAGCCGGTGGGCTTGGCTTCTCGGGGTGAATTAGGGGCTAAAGGCTGGGCAGGCTCATGAATTTGGAGGGTGGGCACCACCCAGGTGGCTTGTTGATGGCATTGTCACCGCAGCAACCTGAGGTCCATGTGACCCTGCTGTGAGAACCACTGACAGGCATGAGAGGCAGGGAAAAGCTGCGTCCCAGCAGCTGCCAGCCTGCCCTAGCCCCCCATATTGTTCAGAGTTGTGTGTTAGCAGACCCCCAAGTGTTCAAGAGCCCTTATCCCCCACTCTGCCTGCTGGTATGTCATTCTGCACTGCACCTTCTCCCGGGGACCCTGAAGAGAAGGCGGTGAGGATGGGGACTCAAGAGCTGAGGGGGGTCCCTCAGTTGGATGATAATGTGGCAGGACCCGGATCAGTGTGGCTGAGAGCTGTTGTGGGTGGGTGTGGGCAGGGTGGGAGGGGTGCGCTGGACTTGGAAACCCAGTCCCGCTTCTCTAGTGAGCTTGTGGGTTGGGAGGAGAGGGGAAGTAGGGGTGAGGGGGTCTGCCTTGTGCTTCTCCTGGCTCCTGGAGCCTCCACTGACAGATGCAGGGACCCAGGCTACTGGCAGCCTCCATGTCCAGTGAACTCTGCATGGCTGGTTGACTGGAGAGAGATGGATGAAACAGGGGGCAGGTGGGCTGGGCCACCCAGGGCTCCTTCCCACTCACCAGGGCAGGGCACTTAGCCACTTTATGAATGTCTGTGCTCCACCTCTGCCTCTCCTCCCTTTGCCTGCCTGGAAACTTCACTTAGCTGTGCTTGTGGTAATGGAATGCAGCATCGAGGACCTGCTATGGCTGGGGAGGGGGAGGGGGCAATCCTGGGCACAACACCTGTGAAAGGCTCCAAGAGTTTGAGGTCATGGTCACATGTCCAGGCCAGAGAATGAAGGGGCCTCTAGGAAGCCCTGGGCACAGGTGGCAGAGCAGGCTCCGGGAATTGAACCCGGGTCTCCGGCATTACAGGTGAGAATTCTGCCACTGAGCCACCATTGCACTGCCCCTGATCTGTTTTTTTAAGGAGTGACTTTGTGGCCTTCTTCCTGGATTTCTGTTTAAGTAATGAATGTTAATGGGGCCGCGTATCAGTCAGAGTTCTCCAGGGAAACAGAACCAATAAGATGTTATATTGATGCATATATATATATATATATATTTATGTAGTAAGAAGTTTATTTAAGGAATTGGCTTCTGTGATGGTGGGGGCTGGGCCAAGGCTGGGAACCCCAGTGGGGGTTGATGTTGCCGCCTGAAGTCTGTAGGGCAGGTGGGTGGATGTTAGGCCCTGTCTTGTGGCAGAACCTCTTGTTTTTAGGGAAACCTCAGTTTCTCATCTTGTAAGGCCTTCAACTGATTGGATGGCGCCCACTTGCCTTTTTTAGGGTAACCTTTACTTAAAGCAGACTGACTGACAGAAAGTCTTCATAGCAGCACCCAGAGTAGTGGGGGATTCAGTAACTGCTGCTCTAGCCTTGCCGGGTTGACACGTGACAGCAACCCGCCCAGGCCCCCTGGAGCCAAGACGGACACAGGGTGGAGGACAGACACAGGGTGGAGGACAGGGGCACCATAAGGACAAGCCCTCGAGAGGTTTCAGATGAGGCTGGTGTTCTCCTGCATTTGCCTACATTCTGCCATCGTAGTACTTTTTCCTTCTAGGGAATGCCCGTCCGAGCTGAGGTTTTGCTCCTGGCCAGCCTGACCCAGCCACAGGACCAGCTCAGAGGAGGGAGGCGGGGGCTGCTCCACTGCAGCAGGGGGTGAATCGGTCCCCTTCGTCTATGCAGGACAATTTACAGACCAGATGACCCCTGTGTGAGTCAGTCAAAGTAAGGGCTCCAGGTGGGGGTTCAGGAAGGCTCCAAGTGCTAACCAGAGCTGGTACATCAAAGTGAATGATGCTAAAAAAAAAAAAAAAAAGGCTGAAAGCAGATGGGATGGACACCTTCTGGCAGTCTTGGATTTGTGGTGTGGGGCCAGTCCTTCCATGCCATGCAGAGCCCGGAGCCATCTGTGGGTAGGCCTGGGCCCCCTGGAAGGAGCCAAGGGAGCAAGACCCTCTCGTCACTTTCCAGAGCCTTCATCTCACTTTGCTTAGGTGTAGACTTATTAACTCTACTCTTAAATGTAATTTTCATATCATATACACAACTTTGTATAAAAACAAAATAACATTCTGAGTGGTAAAGCGGACCCTTTCAGGCAGGATGTCCTGAATTTTACTATTTCTGTCTGTAGAAAGCTGGAGAGCCAGCAGGTCATGGGCTGGCCTGGAGCCCTTTGGCCTATGCGCTGTGTTTTCTTTCTCTCCGGCGTGAGTGTGTGTACATGCATGTGCGCACACCTGTTTATGCATGTGTGCACACACTAGTGGTTATCAACTATGGGCACGACACATTTGCCAAGATTTTTAATATCAATACCCAGGTGGATGCTACAGGCCCCAAACAGGAGCTCCTGTCTGGCTGGAGGCTGCGGCAGCCACTTGGAGATGGCCAGTGTGCTAGCTGACATTGACATGTCGAGGCCAGGCTGCACTGCCCAGCAGTCTGCTCAGGCTCCCATCTGGCTGGGTTAGGAGCAGTGGTGATTTTGATCAGCTAAGTCATTTCTGCATCTTGTATACTCTTGGAAGCTCTTAGAGAAACTCTGCCGACGAAATTTCCACTGGCCAGTCTGCAGGGCTCAGCTCTGTTGTACTGTCATTGAGGATCTGCTGAAACAAGTATTTCTGAATTTTCAGCTTTTCTAGAGCTCTGGTTCTTTTTAAGCACTTCTTTCACCCTTTCAATAACAATGACCACTTGCTTTAATGATTCTGCCAGTCTTCCAAGTCCTTTAATGTTTCTAATCCACTAAATAAGCTGTCACGGTTAACTCAGTTGTCTGCAGGCGCTTCTGAATCTCCCACTCAAAATTCCACGCATTGTCACCTCCCATTAAGCCCTCTGTTCTCTGCTGTATCCTTGCCATACAGCAGAGAATATTAAGAATTGATATCTTCCTAAGATCAGGTAGATGGTGACATGTTACTGTGTCTTCAGACAGTGTTGTTTTGTTTTTTAACTTGTATTTGCATTTATTTTATTGAATATGTTGAATATCTGGGCCATGAGTTTGTTTCTGCAGTTTATTTTACAATATTGTTTTCTTCCGTGCAACCTCCTCTTCTGGTTTAGAAACACTCTGTTCTTTCTCCATAAAGATCGCCTCCATGAAGCAGGGGAAGGTCAAGTCTGGGCTAATCCCATCATAGAGCAACGTGTCCTGGAGAAGTTCAGCTTTGCTCTGTGCATCTTTAAACAGGTGCAACAATCATCCATCACTCTTTGGGTCACCGACTCGGTGTCCAGCCCTGCCAAACATGGACTGGCACACACGTGGCTTCCATAAAGTGTCATCCTTTGGATACTTGTTGAGTGTTCAGATATGCCTGCTCTGGGCAGTTTTCACAGGTGTTCTTAAATTGAGCTCAAGGATTTGAACCTCTTCATTTGCATGATTTTGTAGGGTTTTCTGTGTCGTGTGAATAGCAAATCATTTTTGGAGATTGTCTCAGGCCACCTATGGGAAGAGAGCCAGACAGATATTTAAAAAAAAACAAACAAGAAAAATACAGATGTTGCTAAGTTTTCCTTCCCTCTTCCTTTTTTCTTCCTGCCTTTCAAAAGAGACTATTGCCTGAATTGATACATATCATTTTTTTTTTTTTTTTTTTGGAAAATCATTGCTTATGTATCCATGAACATTTTAGCATCTACTATACTACATGCTGAGAATCAGAGAGGAAGCCCATGTCTTGGTAAGATAAGTAACACGAGATAAAGGAATTTGAATTCTGTTATGCAGTTAGTTCATTAGTAAGTATTTGATTTCCTACCATGTCCCAGACATGGAAGAGCCTGAGATGTGTAAAAGGTGCTTACCGTCTAGAGACTTGGAGATGAGCTGTGTATGTAAGCAGCCTGGTGAGAAAGTGTTAACAGAAGATACTCATGAGATGGGTTTTAAATGAGTGGCCAGACAAGCTCCTGTCAACTCAGAAGGATGGTTTGTTGGCTGTAGTCGATGCCCAGTTGACATGAGACTGCATTGTGTCATTAGAGGCTTGGGGCCACAGAGAGAGCATGTCTGACGTCCCCTCCCCACCCTGGGGTGTCTGCATGGCCCCCCTCCCCGGATTGGGAGGTTTGGGTTGTAAGGTGCAGTTGGAAGGGACTTCTCCTTGACCTTGGGTGCATGAGAACCTTGACAGGAGACCACCTTTTACCTGTGTAGTTCTTCACAATCGTTTCTGCCATTGACTCAGGTCAGCTTTCAAAGTTGGAACCAGTTGTGGTGAGAACACTTGATTGCTCTGCTTCGTGAGATTGTAGTAAAAAGAGCAGAAGAGTTGAATTTTCTTTTTAATGGGGAGTGGGAGGTCCAGCGGTTCCTCTTCATGACTTGCCACAAAATTGGGCAGGAGAATCTCACAAGACTAGGTGCCAAGGGGAGAGAACACATTAAGAAACTCCAGCTTCCTAAGATTAGTACAGGTTTGAATGATAGAGTGTGTGGCCAGGAAGCTGGTTACAGTAATTCCATGCTTTGGACCTATTAATGAACCATTTGAATCCTGACTGTAAAATGGGCTTGGAAATGGTGGTCGGGGTTGGCTGAAACAGTTCATTTCTTTAAAGCCTACCTCTCTCCCTTCTCAGGGGGCTTGCAAAGGCCACCTTGAAACGGACCCTCCAGCTGCATAGCGACCCCAGTGTTGAAATCATGTCTGTTCTTCAGGGGAAAGCCATAGAAAAGACACCTGGCCATGAGTGCTGCCCAAGTGTTGCCTTTTCTGTCAGGCAGAGAAGAGCGCCCCCCCCCCCGCCCCCCCAGCTCTGTGTGTAGCTAGTGGTTTGGATAATGGAAGGAACCATGCATTTCCTCCTAGTTCCATGTATAGTAAAATAAATGTGAGTGCTGTTTAATGCATCACCTCGTTTCATATTGCATTTGCCAAGAAAGTGCAATTTTATTGAACATTAGGATTGAATTCTTAACTGAGTAATCAATTTCAGTAGTAACTTTAAATTCCTTCTATTAACGGACAACTGCAACCGTTAATCAGAGTTACAGTAGATTAACAGTTGTCAGCATTTATGCTAATAGCACTTATAAACCATGGGCTTATGAATTGCACTTTATAATTCCGTATTTCTCAAAATGGTCAGTGATACTTTTTTGCTTGAAGGTATTGATTGTCTTGTCCCTTTGCTTGCTGCTTGGAGATGTAAAGAAAGCTAAATGGCATTTTCACGGTGATGACACAATATCACCTTCTGGTTTTGCACACTTGGCTTTGTGTCAAAATAGATGGAAAGGGTTCATTTGTTCTGGTGCTCTACTGTTTAATTTGATCTGGTGTGTGACTAAAGCAAGACAAATAGTACTTTTAATGAAACCGTTTAATAAAACCTCATAGCTTAGAATCGAAGGCATTGGAACAATACAATTAAAGGATGGCTAGATGTAAACAACAACAAAAATCACTGCTTCAGCTTCACTGACCCAATTCATTTTGCTTTCAGAATTTCATCGCCTTAAATGGTTTTGAACCAATGAAGCTATTTTCCCTTAAAAAGACGGACAGCTCTTCGTGTGAACTGTAGAGTTTGTGGACGGATATATATTGGTGAGTTATTCTGAAACACCTCCAGGTAAAAGTTCAGTTTTCTAAAAGCCCCTTTGGAATGTGTTTTCAATTAGTTGATGACTATGGATCGCTGCAGCCTCTGGATGTTTCCTTGGGATCAGATTGATTGTCTTTTCAATTAATTGCATCTGGTATTTTCATTTATCAAAAGCAAAATACATGTAATTAACTCGGAGCCGGATAGTTCAGTATAAAGTGATTTTTGCTGCTGCTGCTATAGAGATAAGTCAACAGAAATTATGCCATTAGGAAACTCAAGTCAGATTGGTAGCAGTGTTATGATGTCTCAGTGTATTAATTAAAGAGAACAAAAATGAATTAAAGAAATAGTCTTGTGCCACACCAGAACCCTGTCATTTCCAAGTCGTTCAGGTGTTTGCTGGACATCTTCAGAAGGAAGGCAGCTTGCTGATTTTGTCTACCTTTAGTCAGCTCTAACATTACCAACTTCTAGGATTTATTGAAGATATGTATATTTTTAAAACCTATCTGCTGCCCACAGATGGTTCTTTCTGGTGGATTTTATGGGGAATGTGGGATACACTGAAGGAAGTACCCCTTTGGAGTGTGATTGAGAAACTACCAACTGATATAGTTTAGTTCTTCACCTGTAGTGAAGTTTCGGGGTTGTGCATTTGATTTCAACCTGTCTTTATAGCCATTCTTGGCAAAATCATACTTGGATATCTCCAAGGGTCAACTTGTATGATGGCATTGATTTTCATCCTGCTTAAAAAAGGTTTTCTCTTTGAGCTAATATCATCATTTAAAAGGAAGTAAAAGAATGCGCGAACAACTTTTCCCAGTGAGCTTTGTCAAACCCCTAGATTTGTTCCTTGGAATACAGAGTGGGGATGGGAGCCCAAGGGGGATTATCTGATTTGAAGAAAGGTTCACCCTTGTGACGTCTGGCCAGCTTTCCCCCGTAACCAAGCCCAGTATCTCTTCCTGGGCACCAATGGGTTGGCCCCCAGGTTGGTAGTAGAGTCTTTTGGGGCCCTGGCTGGATCTCAGCCTGAACCAAACCATCAGAGTGGACTGTGGGTGGGCAGGGGTCTTACTGCTATCTCCCTGGAGAAGGGTCAGTTGGCAATGCTGACACAGGTGGGGGGTGGGGAGCCGTTAGCAGGGCACCTCTTCCCTAAGGCTTTTGGAGGCCTCATCTGAGAATTGAGTAGTCAGACTGTTACTCTCTGAGATCCACCTGCCTTCTTAGATTTAATTTGATGTAGGAATCCAGAGGCCTGTCCTCAGAGGTTTCCAAGTACCTCCCTACGAGAGGCAACGGTGGCGCACCAAGCTCTAGGAGGGTTGCCATCTCATGGCGTCTGAACAGCCCTAAGAATCTTGGCACTGGAGGGCAGGAGCCATCAGAGGTCCCACTGGACCGTCTTTAGGGAAACACACCTATGACAGCCATTCAACCCTGTGCATTCAGGTTACCTTACAAGGCCAACTATGATCTTCCCTGTCTCTTGCCTATTCTCCTTCTAAAACAAACTTATTTTTAGACCTTGTGTGCTGGAAAATGCCTAGAATTCTAAGGTGTGAATATGGTACAAAGTCATTGTGAGCCCATGTTTTGCAGGGTATTAGTTCTCCTATGGGGTGCTGGATCTGTGGGTCACAGTGAGGGACAAGGGTCAGCTTCACGGCCTGCAGTCCTGCACCCAGTCCCTCCTCCCCATAGTATATGATGCCTGAGCCTCCCCAGAGTAAATCCCCCTGCTCTGACCTGCATGTCAGGGAAGCGTCTAGGCAGCAAAGCCCAAAGGCAGGAGGGAAGCCCCAAACCTTTATAGGCATTCCCTGCAGGCTTGGAAAACTACACCCTCTGAAGATAAGATGTGGGGATGCTTAGGAATTGGCGCTTTTTTCTTTTTTTCTCCCAGTATCAAAGCAGGTTGAATAACAGCCTTTTCATTTGCCTCAGTCCGTTGCTCTGGGACCCTGTTGAGGACAGGTCTTGAGCTCAGACCCAGGACATCCAAGGTGAAGTAGGTGCATCCAGCATCAGGACATCCTGACAACAGGTGCTTCCTGAGGGACCCCATGAGCTCAGACCCTTAACCCTGCTTGGCATTTGTTGTTTTTTGGCCTGATTTTGAGAAACTGTTTCTCTAACACTTTGAAAGAGCTTAAGAGACTCAATATGATAATGACAATATGTTGGGGTATCTACAGCCATTCCCACGTTGGCATGCCCCGCCATGGGCTTAGCCTTCACCCAACCACACTCAAATGTACCCCAAGGCAGAATCTTCGAGTGCCCCCCAAAAGCCCACCATTGCACTTGGCCTCCTGCACGGAGCTGCCTTACTTCGACCAGCCCGCCCGGCGTCACCTACACTCCATACACACCAGACCTGGTTCCAAAAGGCCCACAGGTTGGCTTCTCACCTGGTCTGGATGGAGATCTTATTTGAAATGGATCAGGGAGAAGAATGTGGACAAAGGACATGCAGGTCTGTTGTTGTAGACTTGATAGGCAGGTTTATGTTCCTTTGTTTGTTTCATTAATAACTTAAGACATTTTAGCTCTTCCCCAGAAGAAGCTCATTTTACCGTTAATCATGATGTATGAGTAGCAAATTTACATTCACCGTATTTTGTCTCTGTTCTCCTCCCTTCAGTGTGTGATGACTTGTTAAAATGAAACCCCACTATTCTGTATGGTTTGCCAACTTCTTCCAGAACCAGGGTTCGTTCACCATCCATTTGGCTGGGTTGTTTCTCTTGTGCCGTTTTGTTCTCAAGCATTAATATTTTCAGCAGCACCAAGTTATCTTGTAATTTTAATAAAGGTGTCTGGAAAAAAAACAAAAAATACCACTTTAAGCATCTACAAATAAGTGGATATGTAATGCCAAGCCCTTCACCCTTAATATGTAAAATGATGGTGGCACAGCCATGGCTGTGGGTTTGCAGACACAACTGTGTGTCCATCTGCCTGTGCCTAGAGAAACTTGCTGAGTGAATTGTTTTGACCGGTGGCAGTAATGGTGTAGAAGCTTGACCTGCCTAATGAGACCCAGGGAAAAGTGACCTAGGTTGATCCGGTGCTGGCAACTCGATGTGTTTGGGATGGGAAGGGTCTAGTCTTGGTGTATCATGCGGACTTGGCTGTGCTGGGGTCCCATAGGTGACTGACCATCCGATGTGTGACTTTTGCAGGCCAGCTCGTCATTGGGGTCTCTGCCCTGTTGCTAGCAAGCTAGGTGTTTCCTGCCTCCCCCACCCCCAAACAGAAGAAAAAGGATTGTCTGATGGCCAGCTGTCAGGGAGCAAGGAAGGCATCTGGCCGTGACCACTCTGGTTCCAGCACTGCCCTGGCCTTCGCTGGGGATGTGTGGTCCTGCTCCAGTTTTTAGGCTGGGGCCAAGACTGCCAGTATTGGAAACCAGATGCTAGAGGAAGATGTACAGGGCCTTTCATCTCCAGGGGACTCAGGGTAAGAAACAGTCAGGAGGCAGAGATGGGGCTGGTGGGGATTTCATCATCTCTAGGGTGGGACAGCTGGAGCCCTTGATTCCTGTCTGGAGTTTTTCCCTCCTAAGCCTCCTGCACCCACGAGTGTAGATTCAAGCAGATTAGAGCTACTGTCTGCCTCCCAAGAATAAAATGGAAGATGTTCATTCAATCTTAGTCTGTTCCCTCCTGGGAATCTCAAAGTCCTAGTATGGTTTGCCTAGTAGGGCTGTAGAGACCATCCCATCCAAGCCCCTTCTTTTTGTTTTCAAAGTTGACCCTAGCCCAGTATCACCTAGAAGCTCAGGACTCTAATCCCCTGACCCCTGCTCCTCTAACAAGCACCAGGAAGAGCGCTTGCTTTCTGTGAGGGTTGCTTTCTGTGTTATGCTGGTCTCCACCCTACCCCCACTGCTGGTTTCAATCCGAGTCTCCTCACCAGTTAGGAAGGGGCAGAATGAAACAGAGGGTCTTCATTTTCACTCTGTCATCCATGCGTGGGGAATAAGTGAGCTTTCCTGCTTCCTGGGGTTCCTGGCCAGGGTGGGTCTGTGCACCACCAGAGCCTCTGTGGTTTGAGACCCCGACTTGGGAGGGATGCCTGTGGGGTTGGGGGAAGGCACCATGTTCTCTTTCCTGGCAGGGGGGTGAATTGGGCACACACCATTCAGCCACCTTACTGAACACAGCGGTGAGTGACCCTCTCTCTCCCCAAGATCCCTGTTAGCTTTACGAGGATCCCCGATTTGCTAATGAGGAATTGCATTATTAGATCTGGGGTGCAGATGTCAATGGTCTAAGCTGAAACTCAGGTTTCCCCATGTCCCGTGCTGGTGAGAGAGTTTCAGGGAATACCTCCATGATCATTGAGGGATCCCCTTGCAGTCGGTGATGATTTCCTGGGGTCTTTGCTGCTCTTGAAGTTCATTTTCACCCCTTAGAGTACTGTGGGGGGGGGGACTCCTGGGCACAGAGGATGCCCCTCTCCCCCTCGAAAGCCACCTGCACCTGAGATGGGGCCCATACTTCCCGTCCCTCCCTGTTCTCCTCAGTGGATTAAGGACAGAAGCTCAGTTCTGTGGGACAGCCAGATGCAAATATCGGTGGACTGATCTGTTAGCATTTCCCTGAGACTTGGGGCCTGTTAGAAGAAGGAAGAAGGCCAAAGAGTGGATGGAGGCCATGGCCAGGGACAGGGTAAGAGCCCCTATTTGTTAAAGGAGATGTTATTTTAAGTTTATTGTCAAGTTTCTAATTGGGGGATGAAATTCTATGTCACTGCATGAGTGGATGGGGAAATGAGCTTCCTCATTGTTTAAAATGTTGGGTGTCTAATCAAGTTTTCCTGGGTCAGAAGAGAAAAGCGTTCTTTCTTTCTGTAAATGTTTTTTTGAGCGTTTATGTATGCATTAACCACTGCCACTGATACTGCATTAGAATGTATTAGACCAATAGCATATTTACATGGTTTGGGCAGGATAAGTTACAATTCCACCTAGGTTTTTATGGAAGGACACACCACTTCACTGCAGCGTATAGGGATTTGCCCCAGTTGAAACGCAAACTAGCATTACCAGGACACACCAGCAAACTCTTAAAAAGGATTTCTGCTTAGGACCAAATTCAAACCTATGCTGAAAGAACCTAGGGACCTTGAGAATTGCTCATGGCTGAGTTTCTGGGTCTTAACTGTGTCCCTTATTTAAAGAGCAGGCAGTCAGGTGCATGTTCTAAAGGAAGGCTTTAGGATACGGCTGAGAATTCAGTCATCTCTGGCGGAAGGCGGCCCCGGGGCGGGTAGTTTCGTCTTGGGGTGGGGAGATGGTGCTGTCTGTGGCTTCCTCCATCCCTAGTTTCCATCCGCCTAACACCCTCAGAGCACACTTGCTTTATTTACTGATTGGCTCATTTATTTTTGGCAAACTCCGCACCTCCCTCCTGGCCCCAGGCCGTTAAAAACAAAGTCTTCTTGGCTAACTGAATGCATTAGGAATTCATTCTTTCCATGTAGCAATTAAGATAATTCCACTCAACATGTACCAGTTAAGAATAAATAGGAGGTTTTTAAAAAGAATGCTGTGTAACTCATCAGTTTGTAGGGGCCGAGGGGGTGGACGTGTGGGTAATACGTGAGCGTGTCTTTCATGAGTGTGCAAGGAGGAAAAACAGGATGTTTTTCTGTACTGATCCTGAGAAAGCAGCCTGAGCGGTGACATTCGTACATTTTTCATAATGTGGTTCCTTTAGGCATGCCGAGCAAACAAATCAATTTCTCAGCAGTATACTGTTTAAAAGAAACAGCAACAACCTGTGGGGTAAGTTGCAGACGTTGTTAAAATTAATTATATATGGCAAAAAGATAGAACACTAGGAAAAAATGTTAATGTGCGAAGATAAAAAAAAAAACAAGCTCATGGAAGATCGGTTCAGAGTGTCTGATTACAATATTTAATTTCTGTTTCCTCATAAATGTACCCAGACGGCCACAATGGGTAACTACCCCCCCCCACTCCCCACCCCCACCCCCATTCTGCTCTCTCTCCAGGCTCTCAGCATCAGATGTCCTGAGAAGCTTTCAGTGAGGTCTATTAGGAGTGGGGCTCAACCGATCTGAGCAGTATCAGGCCCTCATGCAGAAGATTGGTGGAAAACAAAGTGTCTTGGTGTACATTCGGTTCCTGTGACCCAGTACCTTTTCTGTGGTCACCTGCCTTCCCTCTTCTCAGTTGACCTATACATTGTTTAATTCAAAGCAAACCTCTGTTGTCCCAGGCAGGGTGTAAACAACTACTCCCTGAAAACGAGCTGAAGTGGTGCAGCTCAATCTGTTGCCACTGGGGTGCAGAGGAGACAGTGCAGCTGGGTGGTGGTTCTGTGCCAGGATGCCAGAGCATAAGAAAAGCAAGTGGGTCTTGCCCCTTTTCAGTGGGAAACTTGGACCAAGGAACCGAGGCCAGGAGCTCTGTGGCAGATTTGCTGGAATGCCTTCTGCTTCAGCCAGCTCCCACCCCATCGGCAAACCCAAAGAAAGATATCTGCATCCATGACCCAGAAACTCAGTAAGGTAAATATGTACGAGTGCATGGGGACATGGTGACTCGAGCTGGACTTAGGCCCCTTTGCCTTGTCTGCATGTCTTCATCAGTGCGATAGATTGCTGTTGGGATTGGGTTTATCAGGAGCGTTGTGGGTTGCTTTGCCTTGGTACCTATCACCCGGTTGGATCCTCTCCTGTGTTCCCCTAAGAGGGGAAGGGTGACCAATTGTCTGATGTGAACCTGAAGTCCATTTTTTTTTTTGGCACAGCAATCAAGGGTTTTAGGTTCTGTCTTGAATGACCCTGAGCCTTCTGTTTCCTCTATCAAGTAAAATAAATGGTGGGATAAATGGGCTTGGATTAAGGGGTACTGCTCTGGTAACAAAGAACCTTCCAGAATGCTTTCTGTAAGCTCCCCAAGGCAAAGGTCACTTCCTTTGCCCTCACCGTGTCCTTAATTTTTTGTACGTGGCCTACAGAGTATAAGACACCGCAAATATTTTTTTGAATGAAAAAATCCCAGGGGGAGATGGAACAGTGGCTCGGTGGCAGAGTTCTCACCTGCCATGCCGGAGACCTGGGTTCGATTCCCAGTGCCTGCCCATGCCAAAAAAAAAAAAAAAATCCCAGGTAGCAGTGGGATGAGAGAGGTGCAGAATGGGCTGGACCCAAACGGGGAGTCATCCTAGCGCCTGGTCTGTCCTAAATTCAGGGTTGTTTCAGAGTTCGCTGGGAGTCTGCAGACAAAAGGCAGGCCAGCGCGGGCTGCTGCCTGTTTGCGGGAGGTACATGTTAAGTACCTCCTGCAATAGTAAGTTCTTGAGCTCTCCGCCCCGGGGAAGGGCAGGCGTGCCCCTGCCTCTCCTCCATGCTGGATGGGTGGGTTGGGGGGTCTGCGTGGCTTGGAGATCGGGCTGCACTCCCCTCTCCTCGCCCTCTGGGAGGGCTTGTATGTTTGTGCCATGACGCGGTCCCAGCTGGGATGGGGAGGGTAGCGAGAGGGCCCTGCACATTCCCGTTCCGAAGCCCCAGGTCCCTCGGGACCCAAGGACAGATGGCCTTTGTATCAAATTCCTTCATGGACCCCAGCGTGGGGCCTCCTGCTTTGCTGGCCCTGGAAGGCCTGGAAGCTGGTGCTTCCTGCGTCGGGGCTGACAATCCTGGTCCCACGTTCGCTGGAAACCTTTCCTTTGATGAGAGCCCAGCACTCCTGGCTCCTCATAACCTGCTTGAAACTCACTGCCGCTTCCTAATTACAGCAAAGGATGGCCTCTAAAGTGCAATGTGTGGTTGCCTCTTCTTCCAGGAAGGAGGATCATATTGATTTGGACTCTGATCTCCCACGGGCTTAAGTGGAAGCACCACGGAGGCCGGTGTAAGGCCGGAAAGCCTCTGCTTGCATGGTCAAGCAGAGCAGCTCAGCTCAGCTCCTCAGGTTGGGAGTGCCAGCTCCCCATCACGCTCTCTGAGCACCCTGTGGCGGGCGCGCCTTCCTTGCACTCGGATTCCAGTTGTCCAGGACTTGGCCATGGCCGTGGCGATGGGCAGAGGGAAAGGCCAGGGAATTCTTACGACTTAAACCTGACCTTCTCTGTTGGCACTGACTCCCTTGAATTTTGCGTCTCAGTTTTCCTCTCTGTAAAGTGGGACTAGTAGTTGTACTTCATCTCAGAGTTGTGGGGGTTAAAGGAGACTGACTTGGACGAGTGCTTGGCAGGTAGCTGGCCTGTTGTAAGAGCTTAATAAAGAGTGGGTGTTCTCATGGCAGGAGGTGCAGACAGACATCAGCTTAGCTCGGCGGAGCCCAGACGGGCCGCCCAGGGCTGGCAGAGGAGGTACAGTGCAGGTCTCACAGGGGCACTTGCCGTCCGTGTTACAGGGAAATTTAGGTTTGTGCTCAGTTACAGGGTGGATAGAACTCAACTTCCTTGCTCATGACAGGTCTGTCGTTTTTTCTGAAGGTTGTTGGTCTCCTGAGACTTGGGGTGGCCCCTGCCCCCATCCCTACCCCAGCCATCCTGGCAATGATCTCTTTATCAAATTATGAGTGTTTGGGGTTCCCTGAAGCATTTCCTGGATGTCCTTCATTGGGTGTTGATTTCTGGCTGTATTTTGTGAAACTACGCCTTTCTACCACAGCCAAGGCAGGGCCCTGGGGTGATGGAACTGCACCCATGCATGATCTGGTGCCCCCCCCCCCGCTCCTGGCACTGTGTCCCGGTGCCCCCTGCGCCCAGCCCTGTGTCCCAGTTCCTCCCACTCCTAGCCCTGTGTCCCGGTTCCCCCCACACCCCACTCTGTGTCCCAGTGCCCCTGCGCCCAGCCCTGTGTCTCGGTGCCCCTCACTGGCCCTGTGTCCTGGTGTGTTCCGGGAACGGGTCCCACTCTCCCATGGAAGTCTCCAGGGCCCCGCAGTTCGCCCAAATGGAAGAAAGGGGCTGAGTCCCGCACAGCCCGGCTCTCCCCAGAGGTGACCCGGTCAGCCACGGAGCGGGCAGGCCCCCGGGGGCTTTATCCCAAGAGCTGGCTGGGACAGGCCACTTAGCACGGCCACTTCACATGAAAGCCTGTTAGATTCGGGTCAACGGGTCTGGACTCCCGCATTTTATGGCAAAAATCTAAAAATGCAGATTTGTCGCAACCAATGTTAATGAATTCCGGCTGTTTGAATTTCACACTAAATAATGGCCGGGGTATTCAGAGCCTGGCAGCTTATGGGATCCCTGGATGGGTGTAATCTTTTCTCAAGATTAAATTGATAGAATGATGTAGCATCACATTACTAGTATTAATGGTCCCGGCCATAAGAGAAACACCTATTAGGATAGGGAAATTTAGTAAAAATAGCAGTAATAACAAGACAATTTGGAATCCATAATGTGTTCAGTAAATTTCAAAACACCGCCTCTCTTTACAATGCAACGTTGTGCCCGTAGATATTGAAGGCAGATACCTTCGTACCCTAGGGCTTCCTCTTTTCTACATTAAAAAATATTCTATTTAAATGCAGATTTTGATTTGCAATCTAGGAAAGAATTCAGGAAGAACGGTGAGAAGGACAGCTCTGCATCTATTAACTTAATTTTGGCTTTCGGTGTTCTTCCTGCCCTTATTTCTTCTGTCCTTTTTCTCCTCCAGTCTCCCTTTCCTTAAAGGGTAATTTCTAAACAGACAAGGAAGGAAAATGCTCAGTGTTTCGGAGGTTAATAATGCCATCGCCTGGTCTGCCTTAGAATTCTCCTCCTCCATGGTTCAGTTGGGGAAACACAAAAGGCCCCTGTATTTCTTCCCGAAACAGAGCTTGGAGAATTTCCTCTTTTGAACGAGGATAACTGTCACAGGAGGCAGTGGGCACATATCCTTAGTACCCCGTTAATATTTACATGTATTTGTGGTATTTAAGCTCGGTAACTTATTTACATTTTAAAATGTATTGCTGTTGAATTGTTTTTGTGCATGGGTGTGTATTTCTTTCCGCCGGGTTCCAGCCTCCCCTTGCCTTTCCACGTGTGAACAAACTGGAGCTGCCGTGTACCCCGGGTTGCAAATGTTAGGGAAATGTTAGGGCTTCGCTTCACGGAGCAGAAGGGACCTGTTAGATGTTGAGCTGAGGTTACCAAAAAAATAGATTTATAGCTTTTGACATTCTACTCTTTAGAATTAATTAGGTGGTTAATCATTGTAAATACCATTTTCTTTTGCTGTTGTCTCCATTTAATAGAGCATCTCTGGGTATATACACTTGTCAATTTCAAACTGAGCATTGTGTTTTGGCTTTTATGATCTGCCAAGGGAAAATGGAAGTAAATTCTTTATAATATGCTAATTGATCTATTTGGGAATTTTTAGACATAGACAACATCTGTGCTTGCCCGTAACACAGCTAATCGCTTCTGTTCCTCAACATGAGAGGGTTTTTGCAGCCTGTATGTGACCTTGATCAAACCTACGGGCCCTCCCAGGACTTGGTGTGTGCAATTGGGGGCCTTTTCGTGGAGTCTTTGGACAGGGATTGTGTTTTGTGGGTGCCTCTAGTCGGGCCATGCTAGGATTGTGGTGGGTCTGCAGAGAACCAAAGGTGACCAGCCCTGGTCTCAGGTCCCTCAGTCCCGCCCCAGCCTCTGCTGACCAGCTGCAGTGACATAACGGGCTGAGAGAAAGTGTCCTCGGGCCTGGGCTGACCTCTGACCTGTCTGCCCTCGTGGAGTAGCCCCTTCCCTGTTGGTTGGGCACCTTCCTGTTCTCCCTTGGGAAGTGGCTTTGGCCGCTCAGCAGCTGCTTTTCCCATCCAGACCTGATGGTGGTTCCTATAGCCGCGATGTGCCGTCTTTTCCTTTGGAGCGTGGGGCGCTGCACCCCTAAAGGCTATTTCCTGGAAAGGGTGCGTTTCCCAGCCCTTGGTGGGAGATCGTCAGCTTAGGTTGCCGGGAGGGGTGGTGCGTCTGCCCTCCAGCGCACCTGAGGCTGAGCCATGGTCCTAACCTGGCCACAGAAAGCAGAGCTGAGAGGAGGATACTGAGTCCTCTCAGCCCTTGGAGGGAGGAGGGGTGCGATTTAAACCCAGATCTGGGTTCGGCCCACGTGCCCGGTATGCTCCATCCCACCCCACCACCTCCAAGTGAGTTACCTTCTCCTGATGCAATCAGGTGCAGGATCTAAAGGCGTTTAAAAGTGACTGCACCTGACCAGCTGTTGCTTTGATAGTTTTCCTATAATCTCTCTCTATAGCAGCTGTATTTGTTTGCAAACAAATAAACACAAAAAAGAGGGGGTTCTTGACTCAGGAAGTCTCCCCCTCCCCCTGCACCAAAAGGCCAGCCTGTGGACTTAACTGTGTGGGGCTTGCACCCCCTCCCCACAGACCCAGGCCAGGGTTGACTGTCTCTGTCCCTGCAATGGCACCCTGTGCTGGCCCATTGGCACGGTTAGAGTGTGACCAGGGTGAGGGACAGACTGGGGAAGGGGACTGGGGGGTCTTTCTAGCCTCGCACAGAGATAAACCCATTGCTTGGCCTCACACCCAGATGCCAACCCTGTGCCCTTCAGTACCCCGGGTCTCGGCTCTGGGCTGCAAGTTCCTGTGTTAACAGTACTTCGCGGCTGCCGGTGGTCACGAGTGGAGGCATCGTGATCTTCGCCAGCACAGGGAAGGAGCAGACAGTTGGTTCTGGTCCTGTAGCCGGTTCCAAGAGTGAGTCACGCCATCTTTGCGCAGCGCCGGGCTACCCCGGGGCCGAGGGAATCATGGCTTAAAAAGTAGGAATACAAAGCATGTGCTCAATAGGCCTTTTATGGAAAGGTGGCTACTGACTGCCGCTGCTGTTCTGTATGAAGGAACGGATGCTCCTTTTCCCTTTGGTTTGCACCTAAGCCTTTGGGCCAAAGGTAGTAACTAGAGGGCCTGCAGTTGAGGCTTAGAGTCATGCAAGACCCAATCTATTCACTGCCGCACATGCATTTGCACATACACACTCATATATTCACAAGCATGCTCATGCACATGTGCACATGCACACTCGTGTACACACATACATGCACACGTCTGTGAATGGTAATGGCGCTGCCTGTGTCTCAGGTGCCTGTGGTGTGCCAGCCCATGGGCTGGGAATGGGATTTCTCCTACCCTGGACTCACCTGGGCATTTGCTGTCTCAAGGTTGGTTGTGTGAAGTTCAGCCTCTTTATTTTGCTTCTTGGTAGAGAACTAAGGTCTTAGAAAAAGTCATCCATTTCCGCTTTTCACTGGAATTTCATAGGAATGGTGTTGGGTTAATTAGACTATGGGCTTCTTTACTCTTTTTTTTTAATAGGAGCCGTTCAATTTGAGACTAGTAAACTTTATAATTGGATTTAAAAGAGTCAAGCGAGCAGAGTGGGTTCATACACATATTACCTTCACCACTCTGGCAATAGTGAACCTCTCATCCAGCCTGGATCAGATTATTTTATTAAGCCAGCATTAATATCAGGCACACACGCATAATCTGGAGTCAGCAGGTTCGCACACTACTATCTCATTAAATTTTCAGGCAAAAGCTGCAAAAATTAATTGGAGTCGTGTAATAGTTTAGTGTGTGACTCGGCTTATGGTATTATAAATTACAGGAAGAGAAGACAGTTTTATATACTGAGAGAGGGAAAACTGGTTTGCTTTAATGAGAAGAGATGGAAATGGAGAGCTATTTTTTCATTACAGATGCACTCTAAAGTGTTTGGACTTAGTTGATGAATAGAGTTAATTCTCTGCTACACTTCCAATAATTCATGTTGCACAGTTTAATGACTTCTAGATAAAAACAGGATTGAAATGTTAATTTCTCTGAAGAAATTGGGGCATTCTTGTGTATCAGACACACACGCACACACACACTCCCCCCATTAAACCACCAGTTAATTTCACTAACCAGGTCTCTTGGTGATATTTCATGCTACATAGACTTGTGTTATTTCTTACCTGAGTTGGCTTTCTTGCTTTTTTAAAATCTTAATGTTTATGATCATCTTAGATGAGAGTATTTGTCAGACAGAAATGTCTCTAGAAAACTTAACCCACTTGAGGATTTCTTTCTCACGTTTAGGTTTGTAACCAACCACAGGCTGTAATGCATATTCTATCGGCTGATAAGTTTTGATCTTTTGTTTGTTTGTTTTTCAGATTTTCTTTGGCTGTTTACCTGTTGCTTTAGCTGTGTAGATCTGTTAGACCTGACTTGAACTAGAGAAATGGGAAGTATTTATCTGTTGGTAATACATTCCAGAGGCTTTGGTTTTCAATCACACAGAGAGTTTTATCATCGTGGTCATCATTTTACTTTGCATTTTTTTTTCTTTCCACTTTTCTCTTTTGTGAACATTTTCTTTTCCATAGGACGCTTTCCACCTTGAGTTCCATGTCATCTTTCCCTTTAACCAGAAGGATAAAAGACTGAAATGTTAGCTAATGGTGATGTTACAGAATTCTGGGGTACTCAGATTCTCTTATTTCATGATTTCAGTATTATGTTAAGCATGCATTGCTGGGTTTTTTTGTGACAAGTGACAGAAAGACAACTCCTGCTCTCTGTTCTCCTGTTTTGCATCTGGGGGTGCTGGTTGAAGGGCTTTCTAGAGAGAACTCTGTAAGGGCAGGGGAGGTAAAAATCTGAAAAGACTGGCTTCTAACTTTCTGGGAGACTCAGGGACCCCTGCACCCCCCGGTAGTAGATGGTCATTGGACCCACACGTGACAAGTGAGTTTATCTTTAACCTAAATCTTGAGTTCCCAGACGTGTCCTATACACAGTTGAGAGTAATCTGTCCTGCTACACTGCCTTGTCTGCAAAGTTCGGCACTGCCCCTGCCCCTGCCCCTGCCCCGCTGGCCAGCCCTTGGGCAGTTCACGCACATTCTTTCAGGTGAAGAGACGTGAAACAGCTGAAGTAGATAGAGCCCTCAGCAGAGGCTGCCAGGCATGGGCAGGTGGTGGTGGAACAGGTTCCCTTTGGGTCTCTTATCTTCTTGAAAGACAGTTCTTCGGTTCTTGAAGGAGTAACTTACCTAAAGGATATGATGTTGGTTGAGTTCTTACAGTCACCTGACAGTGGGACCTGGTATCTGGTAAGTGGGATGAGGGGCTGTGGGATTGTTTCCCTAAACTGTGTTCTGGCCACTTCTGTTCTGGGAAGGAGTGTGTCCCCTGCCTTGCTGAGTGCTCCCCTCCTGTTCCTGTGGGGTCAGCTGGAGCTCTGAGCTGGCCACGTGGTTCCAGACCAGCCTGCTCCCAGCCACAGCTGTGTTCAGAGAGGCTGGTGGATGCTGACTGCTGGCATTTAGGGGCTTCTCCTTGAACATGGCTTTATGGAACCCTGGAGCCCACCTTAGCAGCCTTCTAACATTTGGGATTTAGTCTGAGATGTGCTCGAGGTTGTATGTCAGACTCTTCCTCATGGAGCTTCATTGACATGGAGGGACAAAGCTAGTGGGGTGTAGTGCAGATTGGAGACCTGCCGTATGGCTGGTTGTCCATCCTATGTCTTGAGTTCTTAGCATCCCCTTTGACCGCACTGTGCCATGGGCCAGTTGCTCCTTAGAATTAGGATTTTCAGGATGGTCTCACTTGGCCCTGGGACACCTTAGTGCCGCGGTCCTGCTCGCTACAGCAGGAAGCTCACTTTTGTCTGCTCTGCTCATTGGAGGCACTTGGTGACTCACATTGCCCCTTGCACCAGCCTCCTCACATAGGCGATGTGTCATGTCCTGTGTTGGTGCACACGTGTGTATACCCCATCCCAGCTCTTTCTTGGCGTCGCTGGATTCAGTTGGAGTTTCTCAGTGTTGGCATCGGCACTGTTGACACCGATGTGGGTGGGGGGCTGTCGTGTGCATTGTAGAATTCTCAGCATCCACAGCCTCTAGCTGCCAGATGCCAGTCCCATCCTCTACCCTAATGTGACAACAGAAATTTTTCTAGACATTACCAAATATCCCGAGGGTCAAAATGTCCCCTACTCGAAAACCAGCGGATTAAGGGGTGGATGTTTATTTCACTCCGTTGTCATGTTGTGCTCAAACCCCATCAAGGTCTGTTCTCCACGTTGAGTTCCAGCCTGGGATGGTGTGGAGATCACCCACAGCTGCCTGGACCACGGTCTGTGAAGGCCCCCAGAAGCACACAGCCTTGCGGCCAGTTCCTTTGTCTCGGCCACTTAGGGAGGCCGGGCCCCAAGTGACTCGGCCAGAGGGTGGGGCTCAGGATGGAGATGTCACCTTGCACCTTGTTTCAGTCCTGTGACGTCCCCACGGGTGTTCTTGAGAGTGCCTTTGACAGGCAGATTTAGTTGTCACCTTGTCAGGGTGACATGTTGAGATTGCATCACTGCTCATGTGCCAGCGACACTTTGAGTGTGCGATGGGGCTCGGGCACCCTTCACACCGAGCCGGGGTCGGCTCTACAGGCAGCAGGCGTAACGTGCTGACCGCTTTCCTTCCCCTGTTTCTTTAACTTTTAATTGAAACCGTTTAGTTGCCACCCCTGCTGCTAGGAATCTGGGGACAATTAGGCAAGTCCCATCTGTCCTTAGAAGCACATTCCATTGCTTCCTGCCTCGCCATCTCGGGAAGATGGTGAACTTGGCGGCAGCGTCTTGCCCTGGCCGGCTGGCCTCACTGGACCCGAGGGAGCGGTGGCCCTGTAATGCAGTGGTCTTCCCAGACGCTGCCTCCGAGATGCTTGAGTCAAATTAGGTGCCCAACATTTTCAGGTCAAAGCAGTGATTCCCAGAGAGGCTGTAGGTGAATTTGTAAGTTTTCCCGTGGAGCCCCGCCCCCTACCCACCCCCGCCTATCCTCCTACCCCCCCCACCCCCCTTCCCCCACTCCGAGCTTCCTGGCACAGGCCCCTGTTTGCCATTTCAGAACACAGATTGGAAATGGCAGATGCCATGGGCTTTGCCAGTCTTTCCCCAAGGCAAGGAATTATCCGTCCAGTAATATTAGGTCAGTGAATTCCTCCCCAGCTGTGTCTGAAAAAAGGGGGGTGGGGGCTAGTCTGGGGGATGGTCAGGCAGTTTCTAAATCTATAAATGTGGGAAACCACATTTGACTTGCTTTGGTATTTGACTTTGAATTAAACAAAGTGTCATGAGTGGGAGGTGTATAGTACAATTATTTTAACCATTTTGCTTTCTAATGTGGAAAATCTGCCCAAAATAGGACACGCAGCAGTCGCGGTACCATATACGAGGGGTGGTTAAGATGCTCACTTGAAAGCAGTGCCCAGCATTGGAAAGGACACTTGGATGAGACTTATTATTAACCTGGCTTCCATCTCCCCTCTGGGACCCAGGTTCCTTGTGGAAGCCGCCATCCTCAGATGGAGACTTACTTATCCAAGACTTTAAGGGTTTTTATCCCAGCATCAGAAGCTTACGGGGCATGATGATGGAGCCACCCTGAGTGTGGGGGAGCAGCCTCGGAGACTGGAGTGGGCTTGAGGGAGCCGAGGGCGTGCAGGGCAGGGCAGAGGCACCGGGCAGGTGACCGGGCCCAGGGCTTGGGGGCTGCACCTGTGCTGCGCCATTCATGCTCCCCCAAATGTGTGGGGGGGGCGGGGGGGGGGAGGCAGCCTCAGGGAGCATGTGCCCCCTCCCCTGGGGGAAGGCAGGCGGTTTTCACTGGACCTTTACCCCAAGTGTGACTCCCAGTGGTCAAGGTAGGTGTTTGCCCACCGTCCTGGTTCCTGGAACTGGGCAGCACTGGCGTCTGGTGCTGGTAAGAAACATCAGTCCATTCCTGAGCGGGCTTATCTGGAGATGGGCTGTGGATAGACAGATGTCCGCCTTTGGTCCATACCACGGGTCCCCCCCGCAATCCCCCCCTTTCAGTTTTAGCCGGGCTTGTTACTTTACAGCTAAACCCAGTGAGACGAGACTGCTGTACTGGGTGTATGCCTGTCTGTCTTTCTCCTCAGGTCTTCCCCACACACGTGTCAGGGTATGGGAGAAAGGTAAAAAAGCGATACTGTCACAGTGTGTGACTATGAAGTAAAAAGCAAATGTGAATACCAGCGTCAGCCTTCAAAAGATGCATGCCCTCTGACCTGGGATGCCCTCTGACCCAGCACGCCCTCTGACCTAGCTATCTCCCTTCCTCACCCATGCCAAAAAGCTTTAATATACTAAGATGTTCATCGTGGTGTTACTTGATGCCTTCAGTATCCAACAGCCAATTCTTTATAAAATGGTGCTTTCCCAGTTTGAAAGAAAATAACTAGAGTGCTTGTGCGAAATGTGAACAGATTCCATATGGAATGTGCATCTCTAAGTATGTTATATTTACCATTAAAAATACTCATGGGGAAAATACAATGGCTCTTTTATAGCAATTATCTTTAGTTTGTAGAATTTGGGAAGATTTTTTCCCACTCTTTAACCAAAATGTTCTACAGTGAGTATATGTTGCTTGTTTTTAATAGGGGAAAAAAAGTTCATGGCCATTCTGATGTTTCCAAAAGCCTCATATGCTTATTGAAAAGGTGAAACAGTGCAACGCAAGATTTGTAAAAGTAAACCTAATTATCTTTCCTCCCTGACTCCTAAAATACTGCCTTGTTCTTTTTCTTTGCTTTTACTAGAACATGCGAGTAAGTGCTTCCATTAGCTGTCTTTCTTAGGAGAACAGCGAGCACTAGAATCCAGCTGCATGGCCTCAAATCCCACGCCTCCTGTTTGGGAGCTGTTTTACCTTGGGCAGGTGGCTGAGCCTCTCTGTGCCTCAGGTTTCTCTTAACAATAGGGGCCAAAAGACACCTATCCTGTAGGCTTCCGTTGTAAGGAATGAATGAGTTCCTACTTGTGAACTATGTAGAAAGTGCCTGGAGACCTCGGGATCACTATCGCCAATTTGTCTTTTTGATTGTTATTCATCTCCTTTTCCTAATCTGTTTAACAGCGAGTATCGCGCTGTCCTTTCTCCATGGTTGCAACCACACATAAACATATACGGTGCTTTTAAGTATATGGTTTAGCTCATAAAGCATGAACAGACCTTTTGCCTTTGCCCATAGATCTGCCACATTCCAGCCCTCTAAATGCCCATCCCCTCTGATGTTTTTTCCTTTTCTGGCTGAACCTGCCCCTGCTTCTCTGGGCTGTGCCACAGGAGCCAGCCCCTGGTGCAGCAGCTTTCCGTGGCCCGAGGTTGAGCGGTCCCGTGGGAAGGGACCCTGGCTGTCAAACCGGCCAGCGGAGCCCACGCTCAGGCCCAGGGCTTTCATTCTTCCCCTGCGCAGCCAAATCTCAAGCAGTTTCCTTTACTGACCCTGCAGTTGGTGCCCGCTGTAAGGCAGGACTAGAGTGCAGGCGGCCTGGGGGCTTTGAGCTGCCCGCTTTGCACCCCTGCTCCTCTTACATGAAGACTTACATCGTCAGTTTATCCTTCTGGGCACGGGGTCCACCTTGAACCCTGCCCGGTCCGTGCTTTGAGAATGCGTAAATTTAGGAGGAAAGGGAAGCCCAGTATCAGTGGCTGAGACAGGTCTCTGGGGTCTGCTTGAGGGGGTGACAAAGATCTAGACTGACAAAATTTAACAGCCCTAGATCATCAGTGCCATTGAAAACTTTCAGTGTCAACTCTGGATCATTTCTGTTGACTCTTCCTCTGTAGACCAGTACGTGCTCAAAGCCAGGCTGGTGCTTCTTAAATTCAGCTCCCATCAAATGTGATCAACTTTTGCCAGAGAAATTTCACTTTCAGGCATTTTTGTTCTACTTGATTAAAATTTTTTGGGTCTACTTCTAATCTCCAGAATCTCCACATTTTAAAAAACAAAATCCTACCAGTCGTGTTTCCTCCTGTTTCAGTACTCTTGTGGAAAAGCTATTTTTATTCTAGAATTTTAGAACAAATATTTTAAACTTAAAAAAAAAATGTTTTGCAGCCTATTATGTTCTTTGGCGGTCTCGGCTTCATTTGAGACATGTTATAAATATACTTTTGCCGGAGCTGTTATTCACTTCCTATTGAATGTTCTGGAGAAGAAATTAGAATGTGGGTTTTGGTTCTCTGCTACTTGGGAATGGCATTGATGAAGCCTGGTTAGGACAGACCAAGGTTTGATGTTTTATCTTGTCTCGATCACTTTGCTCGGAGGACTGATCGTGCCGCTCTCTGGGGAAGGCCCAGGAGTGCGAGCCCAGCATTTGTCACCTAGCTTCCTCGTGGCTCTCCCATCGTGTGGCACGTGTCTTAGAGGTAGAAGGACGAGATGGCTGGACACCACGGTGAAAAGAGGCAATTCTGGGGTATTCACTCCTCGCTCTTTCTGTGTGTGTTTTAAAGGAAACTCAGCTTGGCTGAGCCTTGGGCAGATACTGCCGGTTTGTAGGAATCAGAAACACTGAATAATTTCCAAGAGGGTCTGACTCATTTCATGAAGGTGATAGTGAAATCCTGAGGTCATCAGGGTCAGGCTGTGACCCATGATTGATAATTAATGCCTGTCCCTCAAAGTGTCTATAGCTTTAGAAACCTTAATGAGTTGCATAGAAGGTACCAGAAGGGGCTGTATCGATGCTTCCATTTATTAGTTGGGTAGCAGAGGCCTTGTACATTTGTACCTCTTCATTTAGGTCATGGTTTATAGACGAACACTTCTTCCCTCTAGGAGTTATCTCCTCCTCTCCCCTGCCCTCCCTTCCTCTCCCTTCTCACAATGAATATCTGTGCCTCTTGCTAACCTCTTATTCAATTTATCTTCTTTTGTTACACCTGCTAGCTGACTGCTGTACCACTCTGAATGTCTTATAAACATACTCTGTGCTGTGTCTTTGACACGCAGTAGATGCTGATTACTACTGAGCTTGTCTTGATAGGGAATCTGAGCTTTAGTTCCCACGAGTTCAGCTCTTACTACTTGGTAGTTACATAGTAAAGGCATCTCGGCATCAGAAACAGAGTGTTGGGCATATTCTCAGGGGCCTCTGGGCTGGTTGGAGCACCCTGGAGGGCTGGGGTCAGGTTCCAGGGCCAGGTACCAGCTACACCTTAACCTCCTGAAGAGCTCACAGAGACTTTGGGGGTGAAGGAGGGGCAGGAAGGCGTCTCAGGGACCTGGGGCTATTGAGCCAGGAGAAAAGACAGCTGTCCTCAGAGTATTGCCCTATGAAAGAGGGAGGCAGAACTGGGCAAGGAGAGAAGAAAGCGTAGTTCCTTTAAACCTAAAGAATTTTTAAAGGAACCCAAGTTGGCCACCAGTGAGACAGGCCTCCTGCCTGCTGGCACACAGTGAGACAGGCCACCTCTCTGTCAGAGCCTTAAAAGTCACTTCATGTCATGGGGTCTGAGTGAAGCATCCTAGAGATGCTCCAAAGATGGTCAAACTAGTCTGAGTCTTCCTGCACCCTCCTTAGATGTGAGGTCTTACGTGTGAGATAGAAAGACTCAAGGGGCAGTAGGGAATACAAAAGTGGGATGGACGAAAGGATGTGAGGAGATAAGATTCGACCCTTTAGCAAACCCTGTTTTCTGCTGGGCCCCATGTTACCCCCAGTGGATCAACCTTCCTTGTGATGTCTGCAGGACTGACCCCATGCATGGCTCGGCCTCAACCTCCTCAACAGTTACAGCCTTTTGGAGAGTTTTAAGCAGAGGGTTGCAATCAGATTGGAGGTTTTGAAAAAGACCTCCAAGGTGTCTCTTTGGAAATTAGTTCAGGAGGGGCAAGAGTGGAGCCGAGGGAGACCATTTAGGCAGTTAGTAAAGGAGCCTGGTTTTTAGATTACTTGTGTTTGAGGGGCCCCGGAAGGCCCTCTTACTCAGAAGCGACTGGCTGGACTCTGACAAGGAGGTGACTGGTCTTGGGGTGACTGAGCGAGGCCTAGTCCTGGAGGGGATCATGTTCCCAGAGGACTCACTGCAATTAGGGTCTTTGCCCTGATTTCGGAATAAAGCTACCAGCTCTGTTTGGAGCTGGAGATGGAAATTGTCTCTGGCTAATGGGATCTTTAAACAGCTAAATCCTCCACTAAACACTTTATGTAACTGCCATTGCACGTGGGGGTGGCTCCCCTGCCATATGTCCGGGTAGCTTTCTTTCATTGTCATTAAGGAGAGTCTGACGTGGGGATGGGAACGAGAGGGGATCCGGCTGTAATGACTCTGTCTTCACCATCTTTTCTCAGCTGCTTAGACTACTGTCAGGGCCGCGCGCGGGCTGAGAGGAAGGCGTCTTCTCTGATATGATCGTGCTGTCAGTCGAGATGTTGGAGGGTCTCCTCCACCCCTCCACGGCCATGGAAATGAAACTCTTGACCCGAGGGCTCAGCAGTGCGGGCAGCCTGCCTTCCGGGTCCTGGTGGCGCGGCTTGCCCCGTCCGGGAGCTGGGCGGGTGGAAGGAGGTTTTTTCCTTGTGGCTCCAGGGGACAAGCCCCAGAAGGCTGGAGCAGCTGAGGTCAGGGGTCTTAGGGTTTCACCCAGGGAGCCCTGGCTAAGGAAAGGGCTTTGTTTGGTGAGTAAATTTTCAAGGGTGAGTTGTCGTACACTGACGTGGCCAAGTCATGCTCTGTGGCTTCTGTGTGAAAGCCCACAGGCCCAGGCCGGCTCCTTGGGGTCGGTTCTCAGGCTGCAGTAGGAGATGGTGTCAGAGCAGCCCAAGGCGCCTTGGTGAAATAGAGTGTGGGTGGGGCAGGAAGTGGGGGGCCGTCCTCTGCCAGGGGACAAGAGGAAGGGTGGAGCGGGGGGGTCCAGCGTTCTGAGGACTTCCCTGGCCTGGAAAATCCCTCTTTTGTGTGGGGTTGCCATCCAGGAACCCTGGGACTGAGGCTCTGTGGGTCTCGGTGCGGGGGAGCCAAGGGGTTCTCCCCACCCACACACCCTGCACCCTCCCTCCCTGGGGTGGGACTCTACCCAGTGTGCCGCCCCTCTGGGGGTGCATGAGGGCGGCCCCCACGACGCCTCACTCTTGCTCACCCTTACTCATCCCTGCAGCTCCTGCCTGGCTACTACTGGCCCGAAGCGGAAGGATGACTGGCCCGGGCTGCCCGCCGTCTCCCCCACACCCTGTGGCTTCTCTGCATGGTGCACCCTCCCCCCAGGGACTGTATAGAATGGAGACACTGCCCCAGAACAGTTGGCAGATCCTGGGTCTTCACACTAGATAGGGGCCGAGGAGCGGATGCCCCACCATCTTCGTCGGGGTAGTTCCCATGAGCAAGTGTCTTGGCCTCTTATGGACACCTCAGACGGGCTCGGGCCTTCCTGGGTGGACCACGGCAGGTCCGTATTGCGTGGCCTTCGGGGCCCGCTCAGCACAGGGGCACACGGTGCGGCCTGGGGAGCTCTTGGGGGCTTCCTGGGGGAACCTAAGAGACAGGCCTCTGGGGTTCTCTGGGGTTCTGGTGGGTTGGGAGACTTGCTTTTACCCAGAAGTCAAATCCAGAGGGTTTTTCTAAGCACCTTGGGAAAAACCACTTCTGGCTTTATAAAGCCTTGGACAATGTTTATTTGTCCCTGGCTAGCGCATGTATAGGTTTTTGTAAACCTTTGTACGTCAACCTTCAACTTGAAGGTGAGACCTCGGCCCACTCCTTCGAGCGCTGGCCCTAGCAGATGTTCCAGAGACGGCCGCCGTGGAGGGCTCTGGCAGCCCCTGTCCTGGAGAAGTAGCTGTTTCAAGCTGAATTTCCCAGCAGCAGGACTGACAGTAGAAGGTCACGGTGAAGATCTGCTTAGGTATGTCCTGTGAAAACTGAGTGAAGGAAAGTTTTCACAGATCCAGAGTGCTAAGTTTTGACCTTGGCAGCCATAGCAGGTGGGAAAAGTCAAAATTAGTTGGAAAAAGTTCCCCTGGATCAAGAGGTATATTACAGTTTTAAAGGATTGATTAAATCAACGGAAGGCCTTGGTTAGTGCCACAAAACCTCTTTTTGTGGAAGCTAGTGACAGCTTCCTCTCTTCCCCAGAGCCTGCTCGAAGGGCGGCGTGAAAACGGGAGGTGCCTACTGGCCAGGAGGAAGCTGGCATTTTTGTAAGCTGAGAGCTGAGAGAGGCTCCGCCCAGAAGAGAGACCCACCCACAGAGCTGTGGTTGTGAGCATGGCCAGCCTTGCCCCAGCGTCTCCCAGGACAGGGATGCTAAGCTCTGGGGACCTCCAGGTCGGTTTCCCGCTTTGGACTTAGTTGAAGTGGTTCTGGCCGGTGTCTGGATTTGACTGCAGCCGGGTGGAGCGTTCCATGGGAAGTAGAGTTGGGGACGTGGGGGGGGGGGGGGGCGTAAATCAAATCAATGAACTCTGGAGCACCAGAGCCTCAGTGTCCCATCCTGTCCTGAGCTCTCACGGGACAGCCAGAAGGCCAGGGCTCCACTCTTCGTCTCCAGCTGACCACAGAGTCTGGGCCACATGGCAGGTCCAGAGTCTCCACCATCCCCACCCCTGAAAGCCGATTGAACATGCTGACCTTGGGATCAGATATCCCGGAATCTGGGAACTCTGTTGTGGAGACCAAACGACCTGCATTTGGGGGGCGGGTACCTGTGGCCAGTTTCTCAGAGCGGAGCCCAGGTTAGACAGGGAGCCAGGGAGCAGGGTGGCCCAGAGCATGCTGTATACACAGCACAGACCACAGGACCCCAAAGTGGAGAGAGTTGTGAGAACGGGGACCTCGCCTCACAGTATCTCCCCTTCTCACAGAGAGGGCCATAAGCAAGGGCCCAGGGTGAGCCTCACCAGCAGTGAGATAGACAGACAGGCTGTGCCCCTGCAGATTCTGCAAATGACCCGTCCGTGTGCTTCAGAAAACACCAAGGAAAATGAGGAACTGCTCCAAGTTAAAATGACAGAAGAGGTATATGATGACTAAATGAAAGAGTCCAGGTTTTTTGTTTTTGTTTTTCCCCTAAAGAATATTATCAGGGCAATTGGTGAAATCTATAGGGGAGCTATACATCAGATCATATTATATCAAAGTTATTTCCTATGGGTAGGAGAATACACTGGATTTTAGGAAACACTCCTTTATCCTTAAGAACTTCTGTTTACCACAGTTGAAACTTGTTCTCAGAGGGTTTGGAAAAATACAGTGTGCGTGTTTTGTGACTGAGAGAAGAACAAAGCAAATGTGGTCAAAGTCATCATTGGAGTGTCCAGGAGAAGGGTCAGTTAGAATTCTTTGTCCCCATTCTTAGAACTCTTTGTAAGGTTGAAATTAAGATCCATTGATCTTAATTCATTGGTAATTCTTAATTCATGGATAATTCTTATTTGATCAATTATTATGATGACTGTCAAATTGTAATTTTCAGACTCCAGCATTCCTACTGTACATATCAGTTGGCTTTCTGATTCTACTGGAATGAGAAGCTTTCCCTTTTCCCTTATTTATACATTTCTTAAGCTCTATTGGGAAGGACTCAAGGATTCTTCATTCAGTGCCTTATCTTCTTGCTACTATTGGTGATGCTCAGGCTGCTCCAGATTTGGTCAATGGCTGCCTTTTCAAGCTGCTGCTTTTATCTTACGTCTTTTTGACATGTATGCATCTTTCTATGAGTATGTTTTTACTTTGTAGTTCAGGCTCATTCTGCCTCCTTTTAAAAAAAGTCATCCCATACATGATTTTGTATCCTGCCCTTTTCACTTCCTGATGTGACATAATCTTTCTCTTGCACACTGTGTGTTTTGAGTATTTCTAATTGTGGGGGTAATGCATCTGCCATCGCGTGCTCTGAACATAGAAGTGGCGTCCGTGCCTTGTGGGTTCAGGGGCTGCTGCTGTGGACTGCTCTCAGGCCAGCACAGCTCCCCTTTGTCGACCTTTGGAGCAAAGGCTGGGACCCAGGTCTGGCCCCTCCAGATGGACCATGGCTAAGGTTCCCTTGTTTGGTAAATAATTGATGCATTCAGCTGCTGTAGGAATGGATTTCTTCTCCCCCCATTTTTTTTCTTAATTTATTTCTTGTGTTCATCTGGAGACCTTTTAGGCATCCGGGGCCTGTGTTCCTTTCAGGAAAGAACCAGAGTGGATCATGTTTCTAATGACGACAGTCAAGATGCACAGATGTTTAGGGTGTCCTCCGGTCAGCTGTGGTCAATTCCCTCCCTCCGCCCCAATTCCGGAATGGTGAGAGGGCAGTGGCCAGAGGCAAGGAGGGGACAGCACTCAAACTCTCCTATTCCCAGGTGCTCCTGCTGTACCCTCATTGCTAAGCAGGGGTCAGGGGACCAGAAGCAGAAGCACTCTCCCTGGTGGAGGGTGCAAATGTGTTTGTTTATCCGCTAAGCCACAGAGACCGTGGGGTGTATTTCTCTTTAGAAGTGTAGACTGTGGTTCCCTTAAGTGGAGGTATAGGAAAGCATGATTTATCTGCTCCAAAAAATATTGGGCCCCTTGGAGAAATAAGCCGAGGATAAAATGCCTCCATGGTAGTTAAATTTACACTCTGTTAAGATGATTTGTGCATTTTGCAGGAAGCTGTGATATTAAATGCATAAATATACAGCAGAGTTAACTTGGAAGAGCATTTTATTTGACAAGAGCATTGCAAATGCTCAGGTACAGTATCAGAACCATTTAACATTGTTACAGGTAATGGAGGAAGTGCCAGTTCAGATTTTAAATTCTGCCTAAATCATTCAAAATCAACAGGAAAGAACATTAGGTAAGTACTTCTCTATGGAGTACATAATACTGGAAGTAGTTTTCATCGCAGAAGAAAAGGCTTGTGGTTACTCTAAGCCATTCTTCTTGGTTTTATGTGATAACGTGTTTAGTAAAGGAACTCAGCATTGAAATAGTCACTTTTGCTTATTTTGGAACTAATTCTATTCAAATTAGCAGCCATTATACGTATTTCTCTTTCATCAATGAGAATCTTCCTCTGGGAATGGGCCATTTAGGTCATACTGGTTCATTATAGGAAAATTAATAATTAATTGAATGCTAGTGTATAGTCCACTCTTCTATTTAAAGCAAGACATGATTTAATTTTCTATTTGTAATGTCCTATTTAAAAATGGTCTTTCCTTATTGCTTCTTCATATCTTATTGAAACCAACCCACTTCTTAAACCAGTGTAGGGGACTGACAAGTTATGACGTCCACAGGGCTGACGACTGGTTTCAGGATTGAAGGGAGACCCAGCCCGGCCCGGCACAGATGCTGGAAGAACCTTCCATAGAACCCACACTGCACACTTGCCTGTGAGGAATGCGGTGAGGGAATCTGATTCAGTAGGCACCATAGAAGGTACTGCATCCCTGGGCCCTCTGGGGCAAAAAGATACGTTTTACAGATCAGGTGACAAACATACCAGTGAGTCCACGTGCAGTGCCCGCATGAGGCTGTGAAAACTCCCTGCAGACTGTGGACAAGCAGTGTGGGCAAGACGCACTCACCGAGGGGGCGGGTCTTTGGCTGCCTTTTTCCCAGTTTTTGTTCCAGGGCATTTAGGCCTTGGGTGATGGAGCTTCTTCGTGAACAAAGCAGGTTGAGTTTAGCTGCAGATAACTTATGTGATAATTGATAATAAGACCTTGATTCTGGCAGGCTACAAACCAGTCTTCTTGGGCAGTGTTTGGAACCTGTCCTTGCACAGGCAGCACCTCCTAAATCTCCCTTGCATGTGGGTCTTCATAGCCAAGCCCATAACCACCCATGAGAAAGGTTCTGCAGGTCACTGAGCAGGGGCGTCGCATGGCTGCCCCTTTCCCCAGCAGCACACATCTAGAGCATCACTTCAGCCTGCCTCTATAAGCCACCAGCCAAGGCAGCTTTGATACCCAGTGCTGGATCCACGTGGCCCAGCTTGGACCACCTGCTGTGGAGGTGACCCAAGGTTGAACAGTGCGAAAGGTTGGGAAGACAATGGAGAGAACTGTTGGTTCAGGCAATGGCCCGTCTGCCCCTACAGCTTTTGAAAGGGGACAGGCTCCCGGTGCTCTCCCAGGGCTCTTTTTATTGGAAATCCCAAGCACAGAGTTCCCAAAATATGCCACCAGACGCAGCTTGGTCTTTGATAGTTTCAGAAAACTGAAAATTCCTATTGATGTCACTGCCAGGGATTCCTCGCTGAGCCCAGGGAGCGGGGAGCCACGCAGAGGCCCGTCCGTCCTTCCCTGTCCCCACTTCTGCCCTATCTCTGAGAACACAGAGAAGGGACCACTACCTTCCCTGCATGTGTCTGAGTCCCCCACTGGGGCCTCAGCCACCATGCGGATGTCAGCAGCTGCCTCCACCTCTTCCCCAGCTCACACATGCTGGAAACAGCAAACGTATTTTGTGCTCTTTATCTCATTATACACATCTTTAAAATGTGGCTTTTCTTTAAGTATATAAATTTACAGCCACAGCTTTACATAATCAATTGCCTGTTTCTCCCCTTACAATAGGCACATTTGGTGGCAGCGCCTAACGCACATTTTATTTCCCTTATAAAACGTTTGGGGTGAGTGCCTCTGTAAACGTGAAAGTTTTCATGGAGTATAAAAACCATGACTTTTCTTTTTTCCAAAATGGAGGCGTGACGCTTCTGGATTCTCAACAGCAGTGAGCTGACCAGTTCACCCGCTCCAGGAAATAAACGTTTGCATGACATCACTGCAGGCTTAGTTCTTGTTATGTAATTAATGCAGCCACAGGAAGTAGCGAGATGGATGGTTCTTGGCAAGAACGGCTATCTAAAGATGGGAGGAGGAAAAGAGGGTCTGGGAAGGAGGAAACCTTTCTGAACGTTCAAACTCTCCTGGGAACAACTCTGGAAATCCGTAGACAGTTCCTGCTAAATGAGCTGCCTCCTGCCAGCGTGGGTATAAAACTCTTAATCCCTGCTACAACTCAACTTGTCTTTTTCTCCCTGCCATCTCAAAGTAGTGCTGACCTGGCTGGCATGTGCTTTCGTGAGATTCTTTTGTGCCATATGTTTCTATAACATTGGGTCACAGGTAGGAGGGCTTGTAAAAATGAGTTTGTGCAAAACCTCTTGAATCCCATGTGTTCTCTTGAGTGAGAAAGTAGAGGGGAGCTGGAGTGAGTGTGACCTGCATGAAGAAAAAAGTGCAGCAGGACCGAGTTCCCGGGAAAGGAGGAGAAGAGGTCTGGGCAGAGGGGTCAATCCCTCCTCCGGGTTCCACTGCCCATCGTGGATGGGGCCTGAGCCGAGAAGGGTGGGCAGCTCTGCTAAGGTCCTGCCTTTACCATCCTTGCAAGGGACAGGTCAGTGTCCCAGTCCACTCAAGGGCACGAGTGGGATGGTTAGAGTCCTAGATACACTCAGGCACTCCTGGGGACTGGCCCAGTGCTGGGTCCTGCCTCTGGAAAAGAAAAGAGGGAGGGAAGGAGGCAGGCAGGCCTCAGCAGTCCCTGTAACGTGCCCACAGTCCCAGGGAGAAGTGGTGAGGCTCAGGCTACTTTCTACATCTTTTTTGTTTTTAATGGAAATAGAAAGAAAATATACAAGTTGATGGATTAGCAAAGCAAATATGCCTGTTTAGCCACCAAGACCGGTTGTAGAACCAGCTCCTTAGAATCTTCCTGTGAAGGGCCCTTGGAGTCATTACTGCCCCTTCCTCCCACCCCCAGGGTACTTGTTCTGACTTCTGCTTTAGAAGCACTTTCACTTGTTTAACTTCAAATGGAAGCATGGGTCGCACCCTATGTATGTTCCATCTTTCGCTTAGCCTTATATCTGTACAGTTTATCCTTGTTTTATGTGGACAGCAGTGCATTGTTCACTGCTGCATACTATTCCATGCCTCGGTATACTTTTATTCATCCATGCTGGTATTAAGGGCATTTGGGGCACTGGGAGGGGTGTTGCTGTGTCCTTCAGTGCACACAGGCAACACATCTCTGTTGGGAACATGCCCAGGAGAATTGTGCCTTCAGCTTTGGTAGGAAAGGCCTAATTTGCACTCCCAGCTGCTGCATCTTTCCTGGTGAGCCACCTCTAAGCATTGTCAGATGTTTTCGATTTAGCAATTTTGTGGGTTTGTCGTGGCATCTCTGTGAAAGTTTATTTTCCTGATGACTCAGATGTTAGGCATCTTTTTATGTGCTTGTTATCAGTCATTTCAGTATCCTCTACTGGACTAGCTATCAAGTGAATTGTCTGGCTTTCTTCCTTAACTGAAGGTAGGGATTCTTCATAAATTCTGGGTGCAAGTCGTTTGCTGAATATTTGTATTGAAACATCTCCCACTTTGCAGTTTCACTTCCTTGATGGTGTCTTTTTGAGCAAAAGTTGTTAATATTAATGAAGCCCAGTCTTTTATGCGTATAGCTTTTTGTGTCCTAAGTCACCTTTGCCTAATCAAGGTCCTGAAGGCACTCTCCTGTGTTTTCTTTTAGACCCTCGATTATCTTACCTTTCACGCCTAGGGCACTGAGCCCTGTAGAATTCACTTTGGCTTCTCCTCTGCTCCGCATGTGGCGACCAGCCGGCCAGACCTGGCCTTCTGGTCCTGCTGGGCTACCTGCAAGCACAGGTGATGCCTGCAGGTGGCGCTGGTGTGGGTGCCGTGGTCGCCCAAGCCCACTGGGGAAGACCTGGGTGGGCCCTTCACACCCTTCCGGGTCCTTTCAGCAGGTCATTGTTTGGGATTAGAAAGAAAGGAACTTGGCTGCGGTATTAGAGGGCCAGGAGCAGTGAGCCACCCCTAGCAAGCAAGCTTCATGCGGGACGTTCACAGCTCTCTGCACCCAGGAGGTGAGCGTCAAGTCCAGGGTCCCTCGTGGTTGGGTGGCCAAGGCTACCGATGGCCATGGGGTGGTGGGGCTGGTGTGGAGCCTCAGGAAAAGTGCCAGGGGGTTGATGAGATAGGAGGGAGGCAGCCTTCCCAGGGCGAGAAGCCTTTCTGGTTTGGCCACCGCCATTTGTGTGGCTTTGACATCTCACCTTGTTTGAGTTCCGCCTTGGTGAACCTGGAACTCATGGAGTAAAGGATAGCCTGGGGCGATGTGCAGTATGAGCTAGTTAATATTTATGAAGGGCCACGGCAGTGAGTCATAGTACACAGGAGGGTTTTAAGGAACATAAAGACATTGCTGGCAAATAAGAATGAACCTACCGCTATATGTTTCAGAACTTACCTCTGGGCCACGTTCACTCCAGCTGTGGCTTTGCACTTTGTGGTCTACCTGACAACTCTTCGCTAGCAAGACCCCAAGTCATCTCTGTGGCCAGTTGCTTGTATTGAATCTCTTTCCACCTTGAGTCGTGTCATTACCTTCATCCTTCTGATTATTATTCCAAATGGAAGCTGCACTTGCTCGTTAGTAAACAGCTGGGTCAGGCCCTCCATTCTTGTGGTTTATCTTTTAAAGTCTAAATCTCCTGACCTTGTTGTCAATTATTCAGAACATTGTCCCAAAGAGTTGCCTGGAAGACGCAAAGAATGGCACTTTAAGCTTGTTCTTGGTGATTTGCTCTATATTTCTGCAATTCAGAATTCCAGGGGTGGGACTACAGGCTTTAAAGATTGGAAGGAAGGTTCTAAAGACCAGTGGAACTCCCAGTTCTACAGCTGAGGAAAGCGAGGCCCAAACTGGGTCTTATTTTCAAGGATGGAAGACCATCTGAACTCCTGAATTATATGTGGGTTTAAATTGTTACTGGATGGACTTTTTCCTTAAGAGTCTTAATGAGTGAAAATGTTCACTGGAAGGAGAGTGGGATGTACTTACTACCTTCCTAGATGAGGTGGGCCTTTTGCAGGTGTGTCCCCCCAGATTGTAAAGACCTCCTCCCCCCATGGGCCCCCCCCCACAGCACGGCTTCAGCTACTTGCCCATCGTCACCATTAGGAGGGCTCTCTGATGATGCCAAAGCTCCCCTGGATGCGTCACTAGAGGAACTGAGTTCTGTCTCAGCCTGGGCCAAATTTGGTGTTTCATAGATCATATACTCAGTCCAGCTAATGCTGCTGAACTGATTTAAAAGGAAACTTGTTGGAAAGAGAGGCTGTCATCTTGCCAAAACTTTTTGCAGAGTAGAGGATATTGCCAGACCGTTTCCATTAAAAGCACACACATGGATATTTATGTAATGCTTTTAAAGGCAAATGATAATCAAATTAGACCGAGATTTCCTTTACTCCAGAAACACTGATAATCAGGATAAGTTCACCCGTTTACAACCAGGGGCCCCTCCTGGCCACAGCATCACCGGAAGCCTGTGTCACATGCCCAGCTGCGGCTGGAGCCTTGGCGAGCCATGATGTCAGAAGGTTCTCTGAACCTGAGGTAGGCCTTGTCCTGCCTTGTCTTGACTGGCCCTTGCTGCAGGACTAGGCCAGACTTCCACTTGGTGGGAATGCATGACACTGGTTGCCTGGAAAACCCAAGGGTTCACTGCCACGTTTGGCACTGGTCACAGGTGTTGGGCCCTGACTTCTGTGATAAGCCCTGGTGGAAAGGACTGAGGCGAAGGGAACCCAGCAGTTCTAAGCCAGGCACAGATTTGTTCCCAAGGGACATTGGCAAGACATTTTTAATCGTCACGAGGAGGGGAGCATGGGGGCTCCTGGCGTCATGGGGTAGAGGCCAAGGGTGTTGGTGAACATCCTACAGTGCACAGAACAGCCGCCACCACAGATGGTCACCAACCTGGAACACCAGCCGTGCCGAGGTGGAGAGAGCCTGCGGTAGCCCCGTGGTGCCTAGAAGGTCCTCAGCATCCTGGGGTGTGGTGCAGAGATCAGGAGGCTTGTGCTGCAATCCCAGATCCCTTGGACAAGCCCATGAAATTGTGGGACCCGTTTCCACAACTGTACCAGGTTGTTGTAAGAACAGACGCGTCGCGGAGGTTTAGGTGAGATGGTGTTTCCCAGCCTCCAGCCCAGTACCCGCTCCTGGCTGGTGGGTGCGACCTTTTTCGTTGGGCTCCTATGTGCCCCCAACTCTCTGCAGCAGCAATCCCAGATACCACCTATTTTACCCGTCAAATGCGTAACAAACTTATATTTGAAAAATAAAAATGAAATTTTCCTGAAAAGATAAAATGAACAGTCGTTGCCTTGTTCTTAGGCATAACCCCCTGAATAAATCAATGAGTTGAATAGTTTGCCACATGAACATTGTTTTCCAGTCCCATGAAGAGTTTCATTTGTTTAAAAGCCTATCTGAAAGGTCATGGAAGCATTTAGAGAAATCCTAAGTGGGCATCACACCAAGATTGAGATTAAGCTACCAAAGAGAAAAGAAAAACCTAAGAAAAAACAAAGCAGCCCCTGTAATTGTAGGGACAGGAAGGCGGCATTGGAAGCATGGGCTCTGCAAGCATGTGTGAGCCTGCTTGTCACCATGCGGCTGTGTTCTCCTGACACTGTGTTCTTGGGCTCTGGAGGTTGAATCTCATCTGTTTGCCATGCTGTCATCTCTCTATTTATTGCATCCCACAGTCTAAGTAATGATTTAAATAATGATTGCCAAAACTTGTATCAGAGTTTTTGTCAACGATTGATTTAGGGCCTTCCTGGTAAAACAGCCCTGAAGTACATATCAAGGGGCATCTTCCACATCTCCAAGACCAGCCCACAGTGGGTCCAGGCTTTCGAACTGTGCCAAAGCCAGGGCAGGGGAGTGGAGGAGACCTTGCTACCCTGCCCTGCTCTGCAGGCTCCCTCCGGGACTCCCCAGACAGTTCCCTGGAGAGGGAGCAATCCCAGTTGCCACCAGTGGTGAACAGGTGTGCCCCCCACCCCCTGGACGCGAGGGGCAAAGGGCTGGCAGATGGTAGATCCAGGATGTGGGGCCTGATATTCTCCTTCTGTGCCATCCTACCCAGCTGCCTTTTCTTGCAGGATGTGAGGGGACAGGCCATGGGGGTTCTGTCCTGGCCTTTCGGATTCCAACCAAAAAAGCCACACTCGGGCCCTGAGAAGTCTGTCCAAGGTGCAGATGTCTAGGCCCCCAGTGGCCACCCTGGAGCAGGAGGTGCCTTTGCCAGCCCCGTGACTCTCACCAAAGGCTCATCTTGCGTATTCTTATGCATCTGTCTTTTTTGGCTCGTCCTCTCCATCCAGAGTTGCCGGAACGTGCCTCCTGCCCTCACTCTGTTTCTGAGGTGGTGGTGGGTAGACGTCTTGGCAGATGGTTGACATTGTGTTCTGGAGGCCTCGGGGGTAATGGTGGGCCTTTCTGGGTATCCGGGACGTTGATTTTGCAGATCGTTGTATTAATGAAAGAAAAATTATGGGGAAAACATTGGGCTATTAGCTACGGGTTTAGAGATTTATTGTCTAGCTGTGAAGGGGCTTATTTTTACTGTTACTTTCATCGGTGGCGCGAGCCAGCCTTGCATTTCTGAAGGGCTCTTTAAAAGCTGGCGGGCTGGTCCCTGCCCGGGCTCTTTGGGTGGCCCTCGTGGTCATTAGCTCTGTTTTAATTTGTGCCGTGTAAGCTTTTACTGCCATCTTTCTGGTGTTACTTCACGTTGGGGGTGGATTCCCAGTGCGCCTTCCTGCTGCAAGAACTGGAGTGCCAGTCTCGAGCATGTTGGATTAATTTCCTACCCTGCCCTGGCTCAGACTAACTGCACACGTGACCCGTCTGTGAGCCGCCTTCGCCTCTCCCCCGGCCAGGGCTCCCGGCTTTCTGCCCTTCACTCCTGTTCCTGTCCTAAACCGTCGGTGTCCTGAACACCCTGTCCACTCCCCTCGTCCGGGGCCAGGGCTCGGAGGAGCAGGTGGGAGCCAGCCCTCTCCTCCCTCCTGGGCTCCCCCAGCAAAGCCCTGCTGCCTCCCGAGCCCGGCAGCCCCTCCCAGGGACACACGAGCGCCTGTGGACGCTGTTGGAAGAATGCGCTGCGAGCGGTCTGCCTGGGAGGGGGGACGCAGGCGGTGGCAGGGAGAAAAGGCACCCCATTTCTTCTGTCGATTTTTTTGTTGTTGCATGGGCCAGCACTGGGAATCGAACCTGGGTCTCCAGCATGGCAGGCGAGAACTCTGCCTGCTGAGCCACTGAGGCCCGCCCTGATTTTTTTTTTCTTTATTCTTTTCAATGACTTCTCTTTTTTATACCAGTTATAGGTATACAGAAAAACATAGTGCGCTGTGCCCCCCCCAACCGGGTGTGCCTTGTTATAAATGTCTTCTCTAGTAATGAAACATTGGTTACAGTTAATGACCTGACACTGATACATTGTTATTATCCAACTTGCAGTGGTTTTTTTAGAGAAGGTAACTTTTTAACTTCCTGTGTTACTCAGTTCCTTAGAGTGTCCTTTGTGGTACAGAAAAGGAAAAATTTCCGCATCTTTGGTGTCTATTCAACTTAAGGCAGCGATGACGGGAAACGAACAAAATACTCTGTTTGAGAAGCTCCACTAAATAGGGAGTCAGGGTGGAGGTGGGGAATAAATGTAGAGTTTAAATGTAAAATTTTTGGGACAATGGAAAAGTTTTGGTAAAGGAGGGGGTGATGGTAACACAACATTGTCAGCATAATTGACAACATGGAATTATATATCTGAATGTGATTAAAAGGGGAAATTTTTAGATTGTATATATAAAGTACTAGAATAATTTTTTTTTTTTAAATCCCTCGATCTGCACAACACAAACATTGAGACCTAACTTAAACACTGTGGTTATAGTACATTTATAAAATGTGCTTTCATCAGTTGTAAGAAATGAACTATGCTAATACAAGGTGTTAACAATTGGGTGGTATATGGGAACCTGTATCTTATGCATGATTGCAAACCCATGATTCTAATTAAAAAAAAAAAAAAGTCAGTCAGCAGATGTTGCCATTTCTTGATTGAGTAGCAAAACAAAAGTGAACAAATTCTGGCTTAGGAGCTAAATATTGAAAATGTCTAAATGGATGCTTTCAGCAAATGTGTGCAGTGTCAGACTCATTACTGCAGACTTCCTATAAACTATCCTGATTCTGGAATTCAGAAACTCTCCAAATTGTAACCCAGGCTCTTGGCAGCAGTGCAAAGAGGTCCCCTGACCGTGTGTGGGGCGCCCAGGCCCTTTGCATATGTTATTCTGTCCTCTTCTCACAGCTCACCTCCCTTCCCAGGTAGAGGGCCAGAGAGATGAAATGAGCTGTCCAAAGTCAACAGCAAGTCCAGAGAAGAACCCAGATCTCGTTCAGAGGGACTCCTGAGTTGGGGACTGTCGTTTTGCTTGTGGCATCCGTGATGTTGTGAACCGCCAAAGCTAACTATGAGGGCTTCCCTTCTCCCAGGGGAGAGGGGACGCTCCTAATTGAAGCCCAGGTGTGATGAGGTTCACAGAATGCAGGGTGAGCTGAGAACATCTGCATAGGCTGGCGGGTAAACTTTTCAGTCATTTGGGATGAAGGAGGAGGTCTGTCCCCAACGGAAGAAGCCAGTTGGCAGATATTTCTACTCCACCCTCTGCGGAGTGAGCGTTTTATGCATCCTTCCCAGTCGGGGTGGGAGTGGTGGATGCTGGGGTCAGGTGGCCTGGATGAAAAGTGCCCACTTTGCAGAGGGATGCTTAGCACCACGGTGGACAGGGCTGGGTTCTGTTTGTCCCCAAAGGCCTTGCCTAGCACCCAGTGGGTGCTCGGTACATTAACCCTGAAGACCAGGAAGGTAATCAGGCAGACACCTGGCTTCTCTCTCTCTCTCTCTCTCTCTCTCTCTCTCTCTCTCTCTCTCTCTCTCTCTCTCTCTCTCTCTCTCTCTCTCTCTCGCACGCGCGCACGCACGCGCGCACACACACACACCCTACCTTGCTAAGCATCTTGTTCACACACACACACACACACACACACACACACACACACACACACACACACACACACACACACACACACACACACACACACACACACACACACACACACACACACACACACACACACACACACACACACACACCCTACCTTGCTAAGCATCTTGTTCCGGGATCCCCAGTGTCTGGTTTGTGGGGCCTGCTGCCACATTTTTAAACTGAACTTTGGGGTTTTGCTCTCCTTTGCTTTTTTTCAATGGCTTCTTGTTGGCACAGCCAGCTGAGGTGGGGTCCCCTGGCTGTTTGGTCGCAGGTGTACCTAGATTTTTGCTCATTGCATCTCAGCGGCCTTAGGATTGGCAGTGAGTGGCTGTTTCAGAGGTGGGGCCAGAGGAGACCCAGGACAGGGTGGCAAGCTGAGTGCCCCCTGCCCATAGAGGTCCTCATTCAGCCCACGTCAAGGACAGGTCGGAACCCTCCTTGAACCAAAGAACATGCCACCAACTCGGTAAACACAGTCTTGAAATAGTCAGAAGTCATTTGAAAAATGCACAGAGCATATAAAAGCAATTATTTTTCCTTTTAAACAGACTTTTATTTTTTAAGAGTCTTAGATTTATGGGAACATTGAGAAGATTCTATAGACAGACTCCATTTACCCTATACCCAGTTTACCCTATTATTTCTCTTTCATTACTGCGGCTCATTGGTTACAATTAATGAAGCAGTGTTACAACTGTATTCCGATTTCTTTAGCTTTCACCTGATGTCCTTTTCCCACATCTCATTTTGTTGTCATGCCTCCGCCGGCCACCTCTTGACTGTGGCAGTTTTCCCGACTGTCCTTGGTTTCAGGACTGTAACGGTTTGGGAAATGCTGGTTGTGTCTGATGTGTTTCCCAAAGTTAGGCTGGGCTTCTGGGTTTTAGCAGAACCATCTGTTGGGTGTGTGCTCATTCCTGAAGAATGCCTTAAAGAGAATGGAAAACTTCACCTTGCAACAATGAATTGCCCCGCGGAGGTACACTCGGGGAGAAATCAGGTGAGTGGATTTTTCATGAACATGAGGTGCTGTCCTGGACCTCTGCATGTTTGTCCCTGTCCTCTGGTCAATCCTGAGGACTTCAGGAGTTTATGGCCTCTGCTACCAAGAGCCCTGTCCAGAGAGGGACAGAGAGGTGAGTGACTGCTTCTCAACCCTAGACATTGTCCGTGAGCACGTTGGTCTCCCCTGAACACCCCAGTCTCTGTGGTCTACACAGCGAGGCACTGAATGGGCACCACTGCTTGCTCTAGGCTGTTCATTGGTTAGGAACCCAAGGTGTGGGTGCTCAGGTGACTTGCCCAAGGTTACAGGACTAGAATTTAAACTTGATTTTAGGGCCCTCTCTTCTCTATCGTTTATCTGTGGGCCCCTTCTCATTTGACTCGGTCATGTGGACAGACGTTTCTTGCTGTCCTTCCAGCCCTCCGAGCCACCTCTCAAGCTCATCATGACACCTCCCATTTTCCAGGACAATCCCAAAATGTCCAGTCCGCCATTAAACCATGCACCCCGAGGGCAGCAAGCCCTGCTGCCTTGCCCGACGTTCCCTGCCCAGGCTGCCCAGTACCACGTGTCACCTGGCAGAGAGCAAGGCCACTTGAGGCTTTGCAGCCGGTGCTGATCTTGGCAGCCCCTCTTGCCACCACCACTCAGAGTCTCCACTCTGCTAGGGTCAGGGTTTCGGCGCTTTGCTTGTAGGAGGGGGCCCGCTGCCACGTGGCTGCAGTGGAAGCCTCGCAATTCCAGCTGGCTTTGGCCTCGGGACGGTTGAATGAGGACAGCGGTGTTTGTCCTCAGGTGGATGGCGACTCCTTTGACACCTGATGTAGGAGGAAAGGTGGGGGTGGACCAGATATCTAGAAGAGGAAAATGAACTTCACCCTCTAAACATAGAGGGTGAATTGAATGTTAATTTGGGCCTCGTCTCTGCTGGTTGCAGAACCAGCAGCACACCACTGTGGGGGGGCCTTGCTAACTATTCCACTCCCTTCCCTGCTGCCCACCACTTGTGGGAGGCCTCACTTTGTTCACCACTCAGAAGCCCACAGAACAAACCCAGGATGCTGACTGCAAAAGGAATTCAGATCTGGTCCTTCACTGAACCTGGCATCCTCTGGGTGTTTTCATGCCCCTTCCCCAAATCTCACAACCTCTTGGGGGCTTTAATGGGACAGTGGAAAGACCCTGTAGCCCTTTGACCATAGCTCCTTCTCAGTCTTTTACTGAAGTTACTTGGGAGAAAGAAGCAAGTGTGCCTTGCACACAGATGTTGTCTAGTACTTGGATTTTATTAACCTTTAAGTGTGTCCCGTACAGTAAGGGCCCTGGTCACGAGTGGCCAGCACAGTGAGTTGTCATGATGTGGCCAAGCCCTTGGCTCGGTTTGAAGCTCCAGCCTCTGCTGGGGCTCTAAAAGTGACTTGGCCTCCCTGAAACACCAGATCCCAGAAAGCCCAGGGTCAAAGAACATTCCAGATCATAGCTCATGGCAGCATTTCCCCCGTGGGTTTTGTTTCTGTTGGCATGGGGCCCATTTTTCTCCCCACGGCTCAATCGATGGCCTCTCTGCAAGTCTCTGAAGTCACCAGTGAAGTGGGGACAGTGCAGTGCATTTCACCAGTTGTGGTTACCTGTGGGGCGTGTAAGATAATCGTTAGAAAATATTCTCTGCTTGCTAGGTAGTAAAACCAGTGAGGAAGGGAAACCTGTGTAACTGAAATCCTAAATATGCAAAACTTGGCCAAGAGAGAAGAAAGAACAAAACCAGCTTTGAGCTCAGTAACCAAACCAGAAATGTTTCATTCTCTTTCTCCCCGTGACTTTGACCACAGACTGAATGTCCAGTCCGCCCTGCGCTGGCAGGGTCTGGGTTGCCACAGGGACAGATCAGGGAGGGAAGAAATGGAACAAATCAACAGGCTGGATTTTTGTTTCACATTTCAGATTCTCCTTGAGGGTAAGATTCTAAAAAGAGATTTCTTTTCTACTCTAAATATGAACAAATATATGGTCATGCCATAGGGGGCATAGAAGGAGAAAAGGGGAATTATCACACCTAAATGGTTAGGATTTTAGGGTCCAGACTCCCTGACGGTTTTGCCACAGCCAAAGAGGCGTCCCCCTCGAGTTTGTCACGTGGACGGGGGGCTCTGAGCCTTCCCGTGCTGCACCTCGTCATCTTTTGTCCAGGTGTGTCAAAGCCCAAGTGTGGTGGTGGCTTTGGGGAGGGCGGGACGTGCGTGTAGGCTCACGAGTAAATAAATTATCCAAATTTCATAGGTGTGATGTTTCCACCCACCCATCAGAAATGGAGATGTACTCAGGCTAACAAGTCAGCAGCTTGTCAGATGCCATGGCAAAGAGAAGGGTGACGTGATCATTTGTTCATTGTTCTCTCTCCATTCAACCAGCATTGGGTTTTTTAATGCAGTGCCAGGCCCAAAGTGAGGGTACTGCCTAAAAAGTCTGCCGCAGCCCAGGCTCAGTGTTACAGGTGGGAAGGTGGCTTTGGGCGGAACACCGTCCCTGCGTGGCCTGCTCTCTGGAACCCTGGAATGGAGAAAGGTGGGGTGCGGAGTGGCGGCCTCTTAAAGCCCCAGGACTACTTGTGAGTGATAGCCATGGTGCCAGAAATGCCTTTGTCCAGCTCTGCCCAGTGCCGTCCATGTGCTTGCGGCAGCTCTGCGGGGGGGGCAGCCCACTGTCCCTATGTTACAGGGACTTATATTTTGGTGGGGGATCCTGCAGAACCTTTAAGTGATAGAGCTTTTATTTTTAAAACCTACCAATACACAAAACCAGGCAGAGTCTCCTGAACACCTGAACCTTCCCATCCCCTGGCCTCAGCAGCCACCAGCCTCTGCTTGGTTCCTGTCCAACCACTGCTCTCTCACACCCCACCAGGCTATTTTGAAGCAAATCCTTGGCATCCTCGCGTGACAACGTAAAGATGTTAGCATCTCTTCCTAAAAGAAAAGGGCTTCTTATCTTGAAATATAGGAACAGTCATATTGTCACACCTAAAAGATGCAAATTAGCAATTTGTGAGCTATGTATTTAGTATTTAAAGCATTCATTGAAATGCGCATGGATTCAAGTGGTCTACAGAGGCCAGTGGGTGGGATGGGAGCAAGGCCACCAGGCGTGCCCCTGCCAGGCCCCCGGAGGAAGGGACTCTGAGCTTTCCTGTCCCTCCTAGGACAAGGCTGTTGTGGGGCACCACATTAGCCCTACAGCTGCTGCTGGGAAGAGCACCAGCAGCGAGTAACCATGGGGTGGCCTTGTCCTGTGCAGGTTCCAGGACACAGGTGTGCCAGCCATCCCGGGGCCCAGTCCTTCCAGCGGAGGACCTGCTGCTGCAGGGGCACGGAGGCCACTCTGTCCAGCCCTGAGAGACCCTGCCCCCCTCTTCTTTGCCTCCTTAGTCCTTCCCAGTAGTATGTGCTCCCCACAGAGCTGAAGGGAGATGGTATTCGGTTTCAGTAGGGGCCTGTTCGTGAGGCAGGGAGGAGGGCAGCTGAGGGCCCCCCCACCTCTCCTTGCATTCTTTCGCTCACACCCACCCCCCTTGCACACACAGGCCTGCTCTGTCTTCTCCAGTCTGTCAAGGTGTGTGTGGGGGGGGATGGGGGCAGAGGGGCCAGGTGGGAGTTGTGGCTGCAGAAGCACAGCTGCCCCGGAGGAACACATGGTGCCATGAGTCTGGGTTCCCACGCTGAGCTTTTCCCCTCTTCCCTTGAACCGGAGTGTCTAATGCAGACGATGCCACCAGAGGGGGCAGTTCCACTGGAAGGCCTCGCAAAGAATATTTTTAAAGCGCTTGGCTGTCCTAGCAGACTAAAATAAGATGTTTGCTTTAGCAATTTGCTTCGTCCTGAAAACATTCCTAGACAATGCCAGGGCTTTAGTTGGAAATAGTACGCTCGGCTTCTTGGGATGGTCCCAGGAAGAATGTTTGAAGTGAAAATAAAGCAGTGCATGCCGGGGCTGCTCGTCTCAGCAGGAATCCTTGGGGGTGGGGGGGTGGGACAGCAGGCGCAGCGTGCCATGCGGAACCAGGAGCTAAGGGTGGCCAGCTGGGGGTGCCCTGGGCACCATACCACAGCTCCAGGGCGAATCAGAAGATTCTAGAATGGGGAGAGGCTTCTCAAGGTGCCAGGCTGCATGCACATCTTTCTTTCCCTTCTCTTAGCCCTGCTCCCACCGAGTCAGGGAGCCTCCTGCTTGTGGGTGCCAAGCCCAGACCAAACTCCAGTTACCTAAGGGGGGGCACAGGTCTGCGAATCGAGGGTGCACCCTCCCCATGTAAGTATGCCAGTCTGCTCCATGTCTGGGTGACTGAGAACCTTCTTTATCAATCTCAGTCTCTGCTTTTGGTTTCCCTCTCCCTCCTTGGGTCATAATTGCAGACAGAGATTGAAGCCACAGATCTTTCCCTCGTGGGGCCTAAGCATCACCACTTCCTTCCACAACAGAGTTTCACGTTTCTCACTTGCTTAGAACCCGTGTTTCAGGTGGTCTGTGACACACATGTGTTCACAGAGAGAGAGAGAGGATCGGCCAATCGTGGCCAGTTAGAAGAAAATTGCATTTCCATTTAAAAGCCACTAGTGGCTTTTTCTTTTTAAAAAAAAATGCCTAGAACTCAATTTCAAAGGACTTCCATGACCTTGGCCTTTGAGACAAGGTAGCAGAGAGTACGCTGTGAGGATTTGTTTGGTGGAAGTGTGAAGCCGGAGTCGCCCGAGCAGCCACAGCTTACTTGTTTTCCTTCGTGGCTCCCCTTGGCACTGCTTCTGTTGAGTATAAAAATAGCTCCCGATGCCTTGAAATAAGTGGCCGTGTGCAGTGCCTTGGGATCAGCTGCGTGCTGTCACATATGGTCTGGTTTTCCATGGTGTTCCCTCCGCAAAAGGACGACTTTGATACACGGTTTGCACCGCCCGCCATCCTCCAACCTTTGAGTTATGGGCCCGCGGCCCCCTCCGTGCCTCTGAGCCCACACACTTGGCATTGGAACATTTTCAGGGGTGTGTTAACCTCGTGGAACCTGAGGTTCCGTGGGTCACTTGTCTCCTGAACCCCATTTCATCATTATGTGTGACCCCAGATGGGCAGCAAAGCCAGACCCAGCCCAGAGGCTCAGGTTCCTGGAAGGGGCGGACCAGACACAGACCTCAGGCTGGCTTAGCCGGGCAGCCGGCCGTGCCCACTGCTGCGAGCCTGGAGTGCTGCTCCTGGGCAGCGTGGCAGGAGCTCCATAACATTCTTAGCACAGACTGTCATCCGAGCAGCATGGTGGCAGGCCAGCCGTGGCCCTGCCCGTGGTCCAGGCTAAAGTTCGTCCAAATCAACTTTTTGTTTTCAATGTGCCACACCTTGTGCTCTTACCTGTTCCCTGACAGAATTGCCCATCTCTCTGAAAGTGAATTTCCAAATAGCACGAAGTTGCGTACATCCTACTTGTCACATGGCAGAGCTGTTTTTCTCCTGTGTAAGCAAACACTCCAGGATCCCAAAGCAGCTAGCATTGCTTGTGTTCCCTGTTCTCCTCCAGCGTGGGCTTTATTTTTAATTGCATGGGAAGGAGAGGCGCCTCAGGGTGCAGGACACCAGCAGTGGTCAGCAGTAGCACAGCCAGCTGTGCACAGCCTCCCTGCCCTCCCGGTGGTGCAGGAACTTAAGGCCTTACAGACTGAGTGACCCTTGGAGGAGGTTGGGTTTGACAATCTCAAACTCCATGTTGAGAAAGAATTTGGCTGCCTGAGCTCTCCGATCTTCGTGTGTGCATCTTGGGATCTCTCATATTCTCAAGGGGATAGTTACGTCACCGTCCTCCTGATGAGTGGTGGTCAGTGAGGAGGAGGAGGAGGTAGAAATCACTAGAAAAGGATTGGCAAGGTAAAGGTAAAGGGAAGGAGCCCTCAGAGAAGAAGGACGATGCATGCCAGGTAGAACACTCTGTGTCCAGGTGCAGGTTTTACTCTGTACATGGAGGGAACTTTTTTGGTCAGTTGTAGAACTTTCAGGAACACTTCTTTAGAGGTTTTCTTATGCCTGTGTCCTTTAAAGTGGATAAGTGTGGAAAGCATCTGAGGGTACTATATATTCCTGACTTCCTTTTTTACCCAGTCCTGAGCAAGAGAGTGGGTGAAATTGGGCACCCCATCTTTCCGTGAAAGCCCCTCTGCACAGCAATTAAATCCAGGCCAGTGGCGGGGAGTGTCAGCCCAGCGGTTGTTCTGTAAGACTCCGTGACAGTCAATAAACAACAGACAGGACCGATTCCAGGAGGCCTCCAGCTTTTAAATGATTACGAGGAGAAGCCTGAGCCCCAGTTCATTAAAAGGCACCAGTCCTGGTTCCCGCTGTGGGGCCTGGCCTGGCTTCCTGTGAGACCCTCCTCAGGGTCTCTGGGCAGGAAGTATGGCCAGCCTGGCCCCCAACCCTGACCTGGGACAGGGCCCTAACGAAGGCCAGCGGGCCGCGGGGGAACCCAGCGCCTTCCCGGAGGAGCGTTAAGAGGTAAGTTGGATCTTGTACAAAAAATAAAGGCCCCGGGGCCTGGGAGACTGGGGCTTTGTCAACAAACAGAGGCGGCCCTATTTTAAGTCCTGTTATGGATGAAGACTTCCTGTTTTTCTAAAAAGGCCTCTTGTTTTGAATTTCACGATGATGGATTTATTTAAACGTTTTGCTATTCAAGTGACCCAGATTGTTTTCCAAACCAAAAGTAGAGCTGGAGACTTCGCGGCCCGGGGAAACTACACAAGTATGCAGGGAGGACAGCATGCGCCAAGGACGGCTCCCCGGGGATTTCTGTGGCCTGGGCGCCTGGGGTGTGAGTGAGCAGAGGGTGGCGTGCCCGGGCAGGGCCCACAAAGCCTCCTGAGTCCGGCTCTGCGCTGAGAGGGAGGCCGGGCTGGACCGCGGACAGCTGAAAGGGGCTTTGTGCTGTGCCCTGGGGTCGCGTTTGAGCCATGTGCTTCCCTCTTTCTAGGAGCCTGGGTCCGCCAGCCAGGGCCGCGCAGGCCCGCTCGCTTCCTGCTGACCTTGTGACACCGGCAGATGTTTTTCCTTACGAGTGTCATTCCGCCGCTCTGCGCGCTGACCTCACCAAATTGCGTGGGAGCCACGTTCCTAAGTTTGTGTTCTAAAACTCCACTTAACCCTTGCCGAGTTCCCCACTGAGCGTGAGGACGCCGGGCCTCCTGGCTCCAGCTCCCTGCCAGGCTGGTTCCCCACACCCCCAGCCACCCTCATAGGGGCACTGAGCCCTGAGCACACAGAGGTGGGGCCGTCTCACAAACCAAAGGTCCCTTGAGAGAGGCTTCCAGGATGCCGCAGGCACCCAGAGGGGTGCCATGGCCATTGGTCATCAGTAGGGAACGCGGTACAAGCTGGACAAACCACTGCCTGTGGCCTGGTGGGACGGATCCCCTGGGCCTCCTCACCTGCAGGCACTCCCGCAGAGCTCCGCCGGTGCGCTCGCCTCACAGAGGCGGGAGGATGTGTTTTCACACAGAGTCCTGTTAGGAGAGACTGAGGATGGCCGTGAGCAGGTTCCCCAGTGCCTAGGGTGTGGGGGGCGCTCCCCTAGCCTCACCCAGAGCAGGGGTGCTGACCTAGATGGGTGCTTGGGCTGGGTCGGTTCTCCGTAGTGTGGGTGCCTGGCTTGTTGCCGTCAGCCTAACAAAGCATGTGTGCCGAGGGCTCGCATGGGTGCGGGCACAGGCATGGGTTGGGCGAGTTAACATCTGCCAAGCACTGAGGACTGCGCCTGCCACCCGGTGGGTGCTCTGAGTGTTGGCTGCTGTGCCCAGACACGGGTGGAGGACAAGCCTTCCAGCCGTTGAGCAGGTGTGGGGAGAGCTGCCCCTGCCCGCACGCCACTCCCACCCCACTGGGCCCCCAGGCTGTTTCTGCTGTGCTTTTAGCTGGCCGCGTTTCTTGACCGTATTGGGGAGCCCAGCCTCGGGGTGCAGGCATGGTGGGGTGTGGCTGAGGCTGGCCCCCGTACTTCCTGTTTATAGCACCATAAACCCCTCAGAGCTGCTCCTGGGGTGCAGGCAGGGAGCTGAGCCACCAGACTAGGGGAGGCCACGGTAGAGCCCAGATTCTATCCTTGGGGGCAAAGGCTTAGATTTGGTGACTAATAAACTCTCAGGAGGCTCCAGAAACACTATACTGCAAGGAATTCTCAGGGGTGTGTGTGTGTATGTGTGTGTGCGCGTGTGCACGTGTGTATGTGTGTGTGCGCGTGCGTACGTACGTACACTCCAGGGCTTTTCTCCCCGCTGGGTGCCAGGGTGGGTCTTCAGGCCTCTCACTTGTGCCGCCCCGTCGTGGGAATGGTCCGTACTGCGCTCAGAGGCCCCTTGCGGATGCCTGGACCGTCTTCTCACGCCTTTGCGCTGCTTCAGAAAGCTCAGCCTTAGAGGCACAGCAGTTCGAGGACAACATTGTAGAATTAGGAAGCAAGGGGGGCTGTGTGTGTCCTGAATCTCTGTGCAGAGAGGGGATGGCCTGGAAGGCTACATTCTTCGAAGGGGGCCTGGGTGCCATCAGAGTGCCTTAATGTACCCGATTTATGGGCATGACTCGAAGCAGAGACCCTAGGGTGCCTCAGCATCTCTGTGCATGTTGAGCAGAGCCCTGGAATTTATTTTAAGCTTCTGGAGTAAGTGAAAGTCACAGCAGATTTTCTGCTCTTCAGGCCCAGAGCCATTGCCGATGTGGGGAGAGGAGCAGCCACCCCCAAGAGTTTCCAGAACTCGCTGGCATGGGCAGTGGAGATTTACAGCACAGAGGTGGCTTTCTGTTGGTTTCTCTGTCCCATGGGTAATGTAAATGCAGTGCCATGCAGTACAAAGGTGGTGGTATTTTTTCTTTTCTGTTGGAAATGTACTGTTTCAGCGACTGCAGAAAACTTGGTAGCTTGAGCAAAGTGTTGTATTAGTTATCCATTGCTGTGTAGCAAACTACCTTAAAACTCAGAGGCTTTAAAACACTCCATGCTTATTGTCTCACCGTTTTAGTGGGTGGGTCTGGGTGCAGCTGAGCCGGGTGCCTCTGGCTAGAGTCTCCTGGATGCCTGTGGGGCTGTGGTTCCATCCGAAGGCCCGACGGGTGAGAAGCCTCATCTGAGCTTGGCGTGGCAATAGGCAGGATTCGGGTCCTTGTGGACTGATGCTCCCTCGGGCCCTGGCAACTGGCCTCCCTCCACAAGCAGGTGGGTACCCAGGATAGGAGACCCTCTCTATTAACCTGACCGCATCACCTGTGCCGTCCTCTGTTTTTTCATAAGCAGTGGGTTAAATCTGGCCCCCACTTGAAAACAGGAAGGAAGTTTCACAGGCATGAATACCTGGGGTGAGGGGTGGGGCGTTGCTGGGGCTTTGCTACTGATTATTTTTTTGCTTCAGATTATTAGATTTTTTTTTTTTGCTTCACAGTGAGGGTGGGACATGCCACAGGCAGAGGAGCGGGACATGGTCGGTGTGGAGGGTTTCCCGAGGCCTCCTGAAGAGGTTGTGGCAGCAGCTGACGCTCACCACTGGTCATAGGCACGGTGGAGGCCAGCACGCTGGGCCTCTGGGCCCCCTCAGGGCTGGGTGCGGCACTGGGATGCTGCCCCTCCAGCCCCTCCGGGGTCCTGTGTGGAACTGGGTGTGCTCTGGGAAGGAGACCACTCCCCAAAAAGAGCCGGCTTTGGCAGCTGCCCCTGCCCCCAGATGTGGGAAGCCACATGCTTCCATCTTAGCCTGAGCTCAGGGAAGTTTCTGTCCTCTGTGGACCGAGGCCAGGCATAGGGGGAGCCCCGCCTTCAGGGACTAGTCCCCAGAAACCTGGGGGAGCTTCTCAGAGGTTCATCAATGGTTGTGGGGTGGTTGTTTGTCCGTGCCTTTGCATTATGTTGGAAGTCCTAGATTTTGAAGCAAAAGCTATGCTTGGTGCTGTGAGACATGCTGTGTGATGTTTATTTGTACCTTCCTTTCAGGGGAATAACTGGAGAATGTGGAAGGGGGATGAGTGCATGCGGGTGGTGAGCGAGGTGGGGGGCTGTATCGGGGAGGGAGTGTGGACTCTGGGGAGCGCTTTCACAGTCAGCAGTCCCCAGGAAATGGGATCCCAGATCCGTGTGCTGGAGCCTATTGGAGTTGCTGTGGTGGGCAAGTCCATGATCCCCCAACAATGGGGATCCACCCCAAAGCAGAAACAGCTTCCCGTCGATGTGTGCAGAGCCCATATCGCCAGCAGAACTGGGCCTGTGGAGGCTCCTGCCAGCCGACAACATCTCCAGCATCTCTTTGCTGTCAGATCTCAAGGGACAGGTTCGTGCCTCCTATGAAATGGGTCTCCGGAAGGTCTGGGGCAAAGGGGGGTTAGGATACCTTTTTCCCAACTCCCCCATGGTCCTCACCTGTGACTCAGGACCCTTCCCCAGCTCTCCTTGAAAACCCCAGGTCTAAGGGAACAGGCAGCAGAGAGCGGTGGGAAGGGCAGGCCACAGCCCTTTCCCTTCTCCAGGTTGCCCACGGGTCGGGTGCAGCAGCCACTGATGCCCAGCATGTCAGCAGGAGACCGGGCACTGGGAGAGTTTGGGAGGTCTGTGGCCCCCTCAGAGCCTCCGTCCCCTGCCTGTTGCTTACCTGGCAGGACCTGCGCTGTGCCCAGCACCCGTCAGGAATTCTTCCGTAGCATTTCACAATAAAATGAGGGTCCCTGGCATTAGCCCATGGTGCAGTGTCCTTGTCTCAAACACTATGGATTCGTGTTGTACCCCACCTGCCCCGGTAATTCAAATGTCCCCCTCCCCTGGAAAGTTAGGGTGCATGTTTTGGTTTCCTAGGCCGCTCAAGCAAATACCATGAAATGACTCAGGTTAAGCAATGGGAACTTATTTGCTCACGGTCTTGAGATTAGGAAAAAGTCCAACTCAAGCATCAGGGTGATGATTTCTCTCTGTGGACTGTGCATGCTGGGGCTGGCCGCCGTCCATCCTCGGTCCTCAGCCTGTCACATGGCAGGGCACATGGCAGTGTCTCCTGGCCTCTCCCTTCTCTTCCAGGTTCCATCAGGTTCAGCTCTGGCTGCCCCCTCTGACTTGCTTCTGCTTGTAAAGGGCTCCCGGTCCCCACTGTCCGGGCCACACCTTAACTGAAGTCACCTCACCAAAAGATCCTCCGTGTAACTGTTCGCGCCCATAGGCGTGGATTAGGTCTGAGAACATGTGCCCGCAGCCCCAGACCACCCAAGCACAGCTCATTATGACGAGGTTTCCCACCTCTAGAAGATTCTCACGTGGTACCTCCGGTCCCCTGCCCCTGCCAGCTCTTTACGCTGAGAAGGGATATTTTAGCAATTGCCCATAACATTCTGGGCTTCACTGTGTGTAAAACTGGCTTTGTGTACTCACCGAAGCCTTGGAGGCTCGAACTGGAGCCAGCGTTGAAACAGGTGAAATATTTCAAGAAGATTGGTTAACCCCAGGGATCCCTGGAACAGAGAAACACCAAGAGCTATTTAGATAGAGTGCGTGCTCCCCCCCCATTTTTTAGCCCCTTTTCTTTCTCTTTTGATCAGGAAAGATGAATTCATGTGACATTCAGTATCACACGTTCCCCCCTCCCTGCCATCCCTCCTGGCCCCTGGTTGCCTTCGCAGCCACAAACAAAGCCCACCTTCCCCTCTGGGTGTCTGGGATACGCTGTCCTCACACCAGAACCACCGTGTTAAGCAAAATGAATAGCTGCAAGCCGTTGTATTTCATGGTGTTAAAGAGCTACATAAGAGTAAGGTTTGTGGGTTGTTTTTTTATGACTTGGGTCGAGAAGATAAGGTCTGCAAGAGCCACGTTTCCATCAAAAGACTTCTGGCGTTAGGGGTGCGTGGTTCCCAGTCACCATTCCCATCAGCCCAGGCCCCCAGCGTCTCTGAGTTGCCACCCATCCCCGCGCACAGCCGAGCAGTGTTTTTCTTAGAGAAACGTTGTTATGGAATCTGGGTGTTGGTACAGATCCCAACATGGAATATCTGTCGTCATAAACAAACTAATTACCCTCATCTTGAGATGGAGCTGGTGCGCCTGCTGTGCGTTTGTGCGAGTGCCATCGCCTCTGGAATAAAGGCTGGGCCACCCCAGGAGGGCGTTCTCTACACACACAGCATGTCACCACCCCTGGCATGTGGGCAGCTGGTGCCCTGGAGGGCCGGTCCCCAGACGTGGGTCACTAGGACTCGAGCCTTGTGGTGGGGCAGGGCCCTGGACACAGATGAGCCTTCTCTTCTGGATCAGCATGGCTCACGAGTCTTTCTTTGGGTTGTCCCTCAGATGGGTCTTCAGTCCTTCAGAAAGGTGGCTGTATTTCGGGGAGCTTTTCCCACTGGCTGCTGAGGTCATTTCCCAGATCCTTGTTTCTGAAAACTGACCAAGGACTGCAGCTAGCAGTCTCTATTGGAGTGGGTGCTGAGGCCATTTGGCCTGCTGTCCATCTCCTGCCAGCTCAGGCCTGTGGCCCTGCACAGCTCTCCACAGAGGCGAGCAGAGCCAATCCCAGGAAGGAAGGTTTGGAGCCAGGTGGTGAGGTGCCGGGAAAGTCAGAGGCAGGGGGAGAAGGGAGGGGAGAGGCTCACACCGAGGAGACCAGGAGGAGGTGGCATTGGGACTTGGGTAGGATACCCCTGGATCTGCAAGTGCGCTGACTGTTTCCTGAGATGTCACCTGCCAAGTCAGGCGGGGCGTGAGCTGTGCCTCCCGCTGGTGTCCTGTTGCCATGGTGACCCTAGCTGTGAAATGAGAGGCTGCAGCTTCTACGGAGGGGCTGGGAGTGGAGTGGACTGTGTGTGTCCTCAGTAGCTCCGGAGCCAATGGCTGAAGTGGCTCCACCTTCCTTGTACCCACGTGAGCCGGGTGGGTGCCCATCAGGTGTGGAGGGCAGGGCTGAACAGCAAGGCCGGAGGTGGTCAGCAGGAGGGGCTCATGGGAACTGAGGCGTAAGGCCCAGCTTAGAGCCCCGGGAGAGAGGCCCCCGCCTGCCAGTCCACCACCTGGGCTGGGTCTAAATCAGTTCCGGATTGAGGTTGGAAAATTGGCGTATTTCTGACTCCCTCCCCAGATGAGTGTGTGGCCAGCAGCAGTGATGTGCCCTGGGGCTACCCATATTGCTCAGCACACGGACCCCCACGCACCCCCCTCGCGAGGGGAACCGAGCCCTCCCACGTGAATCAGGTGTGCCCGGAGCCTAGTGTGTCATGGAAACCCTGACAGGCCTGGCAGAGCAGCCCGGCCCGGAACCACCCCGGCTCTTCCCTCTGCAGAAATTCATCCTCTGCCAAGTCGTTTTCATGTTTCATCAAAGGGCCGGCTCTTCCCGGACCCATCCTTAAAGAGAAGTACGGGCTGAATGGAAATGGACCCTCCAGGGTGGGCTCAGGGATGGGGAGCCGTGGGTAGGGCCAGCCTCTGCCCCAGGACCTGCCTCTGTGCAGCCCGGTGCCCAGGCAGGCAGCTCCGGCTCAGCAGCAGAGAGGGCCTGGCCAATCCCGCTCCTAAAACCTGGACTTCTGTTGCTGGGCGGGCACTTTGAAGGAGGTGCCTTCTGCCTCCCTTGCATCCTGAAATTGAGGGGGAATGCAGCATCTGATTCCCAACCCACCTCAGACTTTTCCTTCTGGAAGTTTCTGAGGTATTTCTCCAGGTTCAGATAAAACCCCAGCAGGAATGGAGGACAAGGTGTGTCTGTGGCACATCCACCCAGGTCTCCGCAGCCTGGGCAGGGCCGTGCAGGCATGCAGCACCCTCTGCTGGCCGAGGGGCCCCACTGCTGGCCAGGGCTGCTGCTCCCCCACTGCAAACACCGTTTAAAGTTGAGCTAAGTCCCACATGTAACCCTGGACACCTGTTTCCAGGAAGCATGGGGGGGGCTCTTACCTTGGTTAGTGTCTGGGTTGCCCACCCCTTGCAGGTCTGTGGTTATGCCTTATCCTTTGCAGCTGAGCTGATGTGGGGTTCTAGTCCACACCACAGCAAACCAACAGCTGCAGCCTCCTTGACGACTACCGGAGAGGGGCCTTTAGACCCCCCGGGACCCCAGTGAGCGCTACCTGTGTGCCCTGCGTGGAGCAGCCTCGGTTTCTAATAGGCTCCATGTGGGTTACAGGCAAAAGGTTGATATTGTATAGGTTTCTTAATCTATGTGTAGAAATATTAATGATCGATTTGGGAGGGTAAGTACCGTGTTACCTTCTTAAAATCCAAAAATTCTGAATTCTGAACCTCGCTGGCCTCCCTGTGTGGGCAGGAATGACCCCAGGCCAGATGTCAGCACAGCACCCTGGCCTTGTGGGGCAGCTGGGTTGCATCAGCCCTGGGCTTACAGAGTGGGGCCCACGCATGGAGCAGATCGAATGTGTGATCGGGTGTCCCCATGTCACCCAGAGGGCCCGTTGGGCATTCCCTAGGAAACTGGGAGCAACTTGACCACCCAGCCTGGCCGGATGGTGGGCAGGTCCATTTCCAGCACCCAGGGTGAAGTTTCTGTGTGTATCTCAGGAAGGGCCCTGCCTCGAGGTTAAGGGGAGCTTCCCTGGACAACTTCTTATGCTACCTGATGTCTGAACCAAATCCTTTAAAAAAACAAAACAAAACACCACTAGGTAAACAATCAAGGAGGGAGGGGTAGCTGTGAGCCATCTAGAAAATTGACTTCTATAACCCCATTTCCTACCTAGGATTTTCCCAAAAGGCTTTACTTCCTTAAGTACAGCTTTAATAATTTTATTAATTGTGGTATTGCAGCTGCCACTTTAATCTAAGGCTTGGCGAGTCTTTTTCCCACTGCTCCATCATTCCCTAGGCCATTTATTCTCTCATTTCTGTTATTTAATTAGTTCTTTAGGTATAGTTTATAAAACAAAAATCCAAACCGCCATTTTAGAGCTTTCTACCCAGCCACCTTCGTAAGACAGGAGTCTCTTGGTCATGTTTCACTTCTGAAGATTCTGGAAGGGATTCTTCCGAGATGGCCTTGCTCTGTTGCTTTCTTTGGGATTAAATGAAGGATCAGAGAGAGGGTTTTCCCAGCAGACGCGTGTGTGACCAGCATTCTCAAGGCATCATGCATCCGTGGGCCCCTGTGAAGGATCTTGCCTCCACCGCAGATGCTCCCTTGTTGACTCCGCTGGGCTGACTGGCCATCTCCAGGGCTGGGTGGACTGGTGGGCTGGGCGGGTGGCTGGCCTGCAGGCCAAGGCTGCCTAGGCACGGGGGAGCTTTTCTCTCTTGGCTGGGGCCATCTCACCTTCGTGTCCCTCCTCAGGTTTAACAATGAAATGCATTCTCAGGACGCGAGGGGTTCGTTCAGAGACTTGGCAGTAATTGCTTAACTATGATAATATTAATTCACTAGCATATTGCAAAACTTGAGCCGCTCTTTCTTTATTAACATAATGTTTAAGTAGATTTCCTTAAAAGAATTTAAGGCTATTATCATGTTTGAGTGGTTTTAGAAGAATTTTCATTTTGAGAGACGCTGTTGAAGGCATGCAATTACTCTGTATAAATCCCCTCAGCTGCCTATTCTTTATAAAGACTAGGAACTGGAATAAAGGAACTGAAGGGATCTTAAAATTCATTTGGGATTTCAGCCTTTGAGGAAGTGAGGCCTGGGTCTCTCTGCTCTAACCTCACGTGGACATGGTCAGGGCATGCGGGCTGATGGCCATTTGGTAAAAAGTAATATTCCCAGATTTTGGAGCTTGTCAGATGAGGGGAATCGTCTTGTTTTCTTGTCCTTGCTTCTGGATGTTTGTGTTTTGTATGTGATATCCAAGAGAGCAGTTGTGAAATGAAGTGGTGTTCCTTTTGGGGGGCTCCTCCTTTCCTTAAATCTCATGTATTTTTTTCCTTTGAAATATGGACGTTTCTTTTATACCTGTAGCTTGTATTAGCCAGAAATCTCCAAGCAGCTTTCTTATCCAGGTTTTTTTCCTCTTCTGACATAAGTTGAATCCCTGATCCCGACGTTTCAGCCCTCGGAGACAACCCTCATTTCGTGCAAATATAACTTTAGGCGTCCTTCTTGATCGAGGGTTCAGCGTGGGATTTGGGACCTTCTCATTTTGGGTGGAAGGTGGCGTTTCTTTTTGTAAAAGTTGGCATCAAGGTTCCCTTCTTTCATGCAAAGACCCAGCTTTCCTTATGACCTTTCTTGAGTGTCGCTGAGATTTACCTCCCAGCCTAAGGCAGGGTGCATGACAGTCCCCTGGCAGTGTCCAAGGTCAGCTGAGGGTGGCGCCTGCTGTGGACGGGCTCACACACGCTCTCACGTGGTCCCCGCAGCAACTCAGGGCCTCAGTGATATTGATCAAGGGGCCTGCGTCTCCAGGTTACCCAAGGTCATTCTAAAGTAGATTCTAGAACTCCATCCCTATCCCAGCAACGCTGCCGCCATAGTCTGAGGTTCTACATTTCCAGCAATAGTGGGACAGTGAAACACGTTTCCTTCTCCTTTTTTACATTTTTCCATATTTACCTTTTCTGAGCTAAACATTGATTCCACAGTGCCAGTAGATGCTAGGGGTTGATAAATTCAGTGACAGCCGGTCATGATTTATGAGCACAGGCTGGTATGAGATAAAGGCTGGAGGAGGCCGAGCCCCGCCCCCCCACGCTGGTGTTCCCGGGCGGTGGGCAGGCTGGCATTATCAGCGCAGACAGCAGCCGGTGCCCACTGTGCACAGTGTGGCTCTGAGCAGCGCCTGGCGCTGTCATCGGGAAGAGGCTCGACGTTAATTGAGCCCTCCTTCGGAAGACCGGGGAGGAAAATGTCACATTTCATACATCCTTGTTTCAAAAGAAATAGTTTGGGGATTAGGAGGCGGTTAGGGTGGCGTTCAAGCCCCCCTCGGAGTCTGGAGCCTCTGCAGCCCTGCTGGCCTCGCGAGTCTGGGTTTGCCACCCATGTGGCTGACCCGAAAGCAGCTGGATTGGGGTGGGGAGTCCCTGGGAAAGAGAGGGGCCAGCCAGAGAGCCCCCCACCCCAAGCTAGCCACAGAGAGACTGTCGGAAATGAGGGCGGGCTTTTATTTTTTATTATTTTATAATGGGACCCGGACAATTTGTGTAACCTGATAGCTGATCTTTCCTTTGATTGCATGATCGAGGTTCTACTTATCAATTTTTCAGGAAGCCATCTAATTATACAAATTAAAATTCAAAGGAAAGCAAAAAGAGTGATTACGCCTCACTCAGGGAATTGGGGGAGGAGGGTGTGAAACCCGGCTTGCCTCGGATGATAGTGCTGTCATTTTTCATCTCCAAGGCACTTCACAAATATTAACTAATTAATTCTCTCGCCCTTTGGATGAGGCGGTTTCCACAGAGTTCTGATTTCACACCAGCGACAGGGAGGGACCAGCTCATTTGGATAGCTCAGCACCCAGGGCCAGCCTGGCATACAGGGCTTCACAGGGCACAAGCACAGCCGCCCAGAGGTCCTGTGTACCCCCTCGCCTCCCCCTTTGCCCCCTCCCCCACCATTTTCTCATTTCCAGTTTATCAGAGTAGGGACCACCCACATGCACTGTTGGCTTTCAAAAAAGCCCAGCAAAAGCAAAACCAGAGTTTTTAAAATGTGTCCACTACCTCTCCCCACTTAAGGGATATTGCAACTCCAAGTTTTAGGGGATGTCTCAGAATTGGAAAGAGTTTGGTGTCTCTTGGATCTTGCATTAATAATTTATGTGATTGGAAGTCATGCCTTTTCCCAGCTCTTCTTTAAAAATCACATAATTATTGCCATAAATCTTTGGGGTGCTTTTTCAGCCTCATTGCTGGAAAATTAGCCGTTAACTACCAGGAAGTCGTCTACCTTTTAATAATTGGGACTCAGACCTGTGGTCTGACCTTTGATAAAATAACTCCCAGAGTTTTGCATAATTGATGACCACGCATAGTAATCCTCTCCACTGCCCCAGGAAATGGGCGTTTTTAACCCATGGGCCTCGCTTTTGTCTCCCTCTCATTTGCTGAAGTCAACTTTTTCTTTCTTCTTAAATAGATAAACTGGTTATGGGTTGAATAAAACACAGGAGACCATAGAATAGTTTCAGTTCTTCGTTGGGATTCTTCAGCTTTTATTTTACTTGAAGAATGCAATTCCCAAAGCAATGTGTCAAAAGACAGTGGGGATTAGCAGTTACTGATTTGCAGCCTCAACTGGTATAGAGTGAGCAGGAAGGGTCAAAATCTCCCAAATGCACAGCCCTGACCCCCTCCAGAAATGAGGACAGTAGCAGCTTCCCATTCCTCGGGCAGTATTTGGGTTCCCCTCTGGACCTTCCTGCGTGCCCCAACCCCAGAGCAGAGACCCTTTCTTTGTTGCATGTGCCCTACTCAATCCAAGCCAAGATATTTGCAACCCAGCAGCCTGGACACTGGTCTTCCCTGGGCTCTGTGGCAGCCTCCAAATGTGCGAAAGGTGCCGGAAGGTGGCCCTGGGCACTGTCATGTAGGTGGTGCTGCGGCTTCCTGCCCCTATTCCACACTCAGGTAGAGCTAAGGTGCTTGCAGGGCTTGGGTTGTGCAGAGCCGTAGCTCTGATCTGTAAACTGCCCTTGGAAGGCGCGAGCCTTTGGTGTAGCCACAGCTGGGTGCCTACATCTCGGCATCAGTGGGTCGGTGCCCAGCACCTCCGTGGGTTCACAGGTGCAAGGGACAAGCTAGGCAAGCTGTCACCTGGTCTCTGGCATTAGAGCATAAGTTACTCCAGTTCAGATTGCTCCGTATCTGGTGTTTGCAGTGCAGTCCTGAAGTTTAAAGGCAAGAGATCCCGACGTTGACGCTGTCAGAAATTGCAAGTGTCCTGGGCCTGCTTGCTTGTTTCCTGTTACAAATTAGAAGGCAGGAGATAGTAAAATGGGCTTTAGGGACCACCCCTACCAGCGTTTGAGGGAGGAGAGCCAGCCACGGGCCGGGATGGCAGATGCCCCTGGAGAAAGTGGCAGCCACATCCCACATGACCTGTCCTGTGCCCCGAGGGTCACCAGAGAGTAAGGATTCTTTTCTGCTTGTTTCAGGGTTCATAGTGGCGTAATGCACGCAGACTCCTGCGAGTTCCCCTAAGTTCTTAGAGGACTGCTTTGCCTTTTGAATCAGAGAGTTGCAAAGTCCGCTAAAGAATGGCCCTTGTGGATAAGCACAAAGTCAAGCGACAGCGGCTGGACAGAATTTGTGAAGGTAAGAGCCAGCGCAATTGGCGGTTTGTGACGAGAGCTGCGGCGTCCCGCCCTCCACCCTAAACCTGACCTGGTTGATTTCTGCCTGGTCTGAGCCCGGCTGCAGTGCTGCCCACCCTGTGGGCCCCCAGCCCTCTCGCCATCCCACGCCTGGCCCTCCTGTGGAACAAGGCCTGGCTGCAGGGGTGGGTGGGGCCAGGAAGCTAGGAAGGGCCTGTGCACTCAGGCCTGTTTCTTCCAGGCACCTAAGATTATTTTGCGTATGAAAGGCATCCTCTATTACATCCACCTTTCTTCACTTCCTAAAGTTTCTGGACTTTATCTGCTTCATATTAAGATATTTACAAAGATGTTCCTGAGTCCAAGCATTGCCCCTTGCTTTGCGTACAAGTCCCTGGTACCTTTGAGGACGGCTGGAAGTGTTTTACTCATGAAAGGAAAAATAAACATAATTAAAATCTAATGGAAACCTGGGGCAGAACTCTGCAATGTTGATTAAGCACCATCCTCTCCTAATTAGCGAGTGTCTGAATCTCTTCTTGGGGAGAAGGGCTGGCCTAGCCGCTTTGCGGCTGGAATGGTGACTGGTGAACTAGACCTCGGGGTTTGGCATAGGGGAGACTGAACGGGTGGAACGTGGAGAGCCCTGCACTCACTCCGCACCCACTCCCCACCCAACATGGGGGCCACACTAGATGGCCCCCACAGGGACAGGGACCCACGTCCCACAAGCCTGTCCCTGCAGCTGCCTATGGCAATTGTGTGTCCTGGGTAGGTGTGGTCAGAGCCACGGGTGGGCACAGCAGAGGCACAGTGTGCCCCAGCCCAAGGGGCTACCTTGGGCTGCAAAAGCCTAGGAAAGCTGCACCCCCACCCCCACCCCAGGGGTTTACCTGCAGGCTCAGGGTCTGGATGGAATTTAAGATTTGTTTGTAGTTTGTTGTTTTTTTAATATTTGTATTTGTTTTTCAAATCTATAGAAAAGTTGCTGGAGTAGTACAATGAATACCCAAATATAGTCTTCGGTTGTATTTACCAATCAGTAACACTTGCTCCATTTGCTTCCTTTTAAGGTAGGAGGTACGTGGGTGGGTGAGTGTTCGCTGGATGGATGGGTGGATGGATTTCTCCAGAACTATTGGAAAAACTGTTATAGATGCAGCTGTTTACTCCTCGGTACTTATGGCTGATTATCTCCTAGGACATTTTCCTACCCAATCACAATACCATAATCACCCGCAAGGAATTTAACCCCAACACAGTATTATCTAATATAACCTTGTGCACATTCCCCCATGTGTCCCTTTTTTGCTCTTTTGTTGTTTATGTCTGTTCATTTATGCTGGAACAATCCAAGGGTCCCACATAGCATTTAGTTGACATTTTCTTTAGTCTCCTTAAACTAAAATAATCTCCTTGCCTTTTAGTCATTCATAGCTATTGACATTTGAAGAATCCAGGCTGGTTGTTAGTGGAAGGTCCCACAATCTGGATTCTTCTGATTGCATGGAAACTTCTTAAAATTTCCTTTCTGTCATTAGTGGAGAGATGCTTCATTAAGGCTATGGAATTCCACTCCCCCACCTTAAAATAGCATTACTAGATCAACTTTCAAAGGTTGGTATCAATTAGGAAAGCCAGAGATACCACAAGATGAATTAAAGTACCAGTCTCCTGTATTTCCATGGCTGTATAGATCCAACTTTAGGTATAAAAGGAGATTTTATCAGTTCGCGCAAAGTCATTGATGTACCTTTAGGTCCTGTCTCCTAAGCAAGATTCTCCAACTCTCCCCCCCCCCCCCCATTTCTTCATCCGTAACACAGATTTCACAGCAAACTTTTTATAAGAGAAATTTCAGGATCACCTTTATCTGTGTACCAGGTTCCCAAGCCAGCCACAGTTTGACATTTATTTCACCTCTCGACACCCACTATCAAGATTGGCCATGAGTACACTATTCAGGTATAGCTTGACATCACTGGCATTCATTTGGCTTCCCATTGAGTAATGGCCATTCCTGGGTCCTTTGCACACGCAGGGCACTGTTTGCACTCCTTGCATGCCTAAGTTGATTGCACCTTGTTGAGGTCAGGACAGCAATGCAGATATGAGGCACCCCAGAAACCGAGTGGACTGCTGTTCTCTCTCCATCCCTCCCTGACTCAGCTCCATCATGGATTCATGGTTTCTCCTGCCTGAAGTCTTCTAGCATATACACTCCACTTTGGCTTCTCCCCACAGGCAGTTCTACAACCCCCAGTGCCTCGTAGAATGTTCTACTTGCAAGTCTAGAGAGTCTATCGAATGATTCTTTCCTTCCCCTCTGTCTGCACCCCCACCCCAGGGCCTGGTCTCCCAATCTTTGTGCAATTTTAGGATGAAAAGCGTAAGGCTGCTGTGTCCTATAGCAGCTACCCCATCCATACCTGGGCTTGGAGGAACTTCCTGCTTTGGGTTCTGGGAGCACCGGTCCCTTCAAACTCATCCTACTCGCCTACTAAATATCCTCCAGTGCAAAGCCCTGGCCGTGGGGTGCCCTGCCCAGCTGGGACTTGCCGTCTGAAGACGATGTGGTACCCCACTCTCTCTCTTTGTTCCACCTGAGCCAGCCAGACTGAATCTTGGCACCATCCTTGCCCAGGTACCTGTCCCAGAGCCCCTACCTTCCTTTTCAGGCCTCATCTGGCCCAGCCCCTTTCTCCCTGAACCCTTCCATACCCAGACCCAGGGTATCCTCCTTCCTGACCCCAGGGCTCGTCTTTCTGTGGCCCACTGCTAGCTGTTCTCCCAAATGTGGCTACAGAGTCTAAGCTAAGTCTCTGTGTGCCCAGAGTCTGACATGGGGTGTCGCACAGCATGGGGGGGGGGGGGGTTACCGCTGGGGTTAGAGCACAGAGCAGGATACAGCTTTGCTTCTCAGCCGCCGAGGTCTTTGTCACTCCAACAAATCGGTTGGAATAATGTGCTTTGAAGCCAACTTAAAAGTCAGATTTTAATTTTTTCTAAGCAACCCTATTTTGATATTTATAATTTATTCTCTGCTTTTTCTTGATCCCTAATATCAAACAATCGTAAGGGTGCTGTTATGTAAGAATTACAGAGTGTAGCATCTGAAACACAGAACCAGATTACAGAATCTGCTCCTTTTGATATGTAATTTAGGTCTTGCCCTTCCCTTTTGTTTAGTTTGCCATCATTGAAGTCTTGCGTTTGTGAATTGTACCAGAGTCAGAGAGTGTTAATATCTCACTGCATCATTCCAGACCTACTTTGATTTGCCCTAAGTATTTGCTGCCAGAGATGAGGGCTTTCTATAATTCAGCATTGCAAAAGTAACCCTAGAAAGCATTGCTCAGAAGCCTGGATTTGTAGAACTGTAGTACATCATGGTGTCTTTGCTTATGACTTTTTGTTAGAGCGTCTTATTGTGGGTTGTGGTCAAGTAAATCAGTAAACACCATCCTTCCCTATGGCTGTTGAAAATGCAATTTGAAAAAAGTAGATATTGCCTTTTACTTCAATTTGTTTGTGTGTCTTGAACACGTAGATAAAATGGCCTTGAGGATTTTATCAGCTGAGCTGTGATATGTTCCCGTTATAGCATAACTCAAGAATACTTTCCCTTTGCAAAAAAGGAAGTGGTGTACACCTCCTTTTTAAATAAAGTATCATATTGCACATTTCTCCCCTCTGCTATTTTTTAAACGAGGTCACAAGCATGGGCTGCTTAGGTGGACACGGGGAAAATAGAGGCCCAAAAAGGAATTGAGACCAATCGTGTCTTTTACACAAATAGGAAACTTTTCTACATCAACATTGTCACAGACAAGGATGGAAAACTAGTTCCCCATTGGCTTGCTTTTCTGTAAAGTGTTCTCTTCTCTATCGTGTGAGCTTCCCACTGTACAAGTAAATCTCAGCAGAACAAGTTCCACTCCCCCATTACCCCCCCCCCCCCAAGAAAGTTCATTATTGTTTCCAGAGTGTCTAAGAAGCAGAGATGAGGGCACTGGGAGAACTTCCAGTTGGCCAAGGTGAGGGCAGCTGAGCTCTGTCACTCTTGGGTTGGGGTGGGGATGCACCCTCTAATGAACCAGGGGTCTTTCCTCGCAGCAGCGTTCACTGCCTAGCACATACCCATCAGTGCCTGCCCGGAGGGAGCACAGGAGCCACAGGTCTGGCCAGGCCCCTTTAGAAGGTGTGCTTTGTTGTTTGCTTGGGACAGCTGTTTTTGACTTGCTTTTTTATCTTTTGTTAGGCATTATGAAATCACTCCTTATTTTGTTTTTTTAAGAGCAAATTGTAAAGAAACAGTGTTGAGGCTGGTTGTCTTTAGGTAGCCCATAATCACATCAAAATAGTCCCAAAAATGTAATTTTTAATTGGATTTATAATGTTGCTATGCATTATAATTATATGTTGGAATTAGGCAATTATGCACATTTTCAGTAATTATGTGATTAGCTGTAATTACATCAGCTATGTAAATATACAATAGTCAGCTGAACCTGACTTAAAACTCGATGGTATAAATGAATACGGTCAAACAATGTTAGGCTCACATAAAGGACTAGTGAAGCAATGTGAGATGGCCATGGTTAAGCTTTGTAACAGAAATGAAGTTATTTACAAAGGATCAAATTCATTTTTTTTAATTTGTATCAGGTGGTTAGGTTTGAAGATAAATTTGGGGCAGTGCCCCCCTTCCCCCCTACTGGGGTGCGCCTCATCTCCCATCATCAAAGGATTAGTTTCCTATAATGGCCACAGCCGATCAGCCCTCGATTTCTGCAGATGAGAATCGACTTGAATGTTTTATTAATTCTGTGATTTCTGATTTGTGAAACAGATTTAAGCGCCTTTCTGTGCCCGACAGCTTGCGATGGACTTCTGAAAGCAGCGGGTTAAGGCTGCTGAGCTTTTCCTTCTGAAGCTAGGGGTGGGACGGGGTTGGGGCGGGTTCAGGGTCCATGGTGGGGTGTGGGGGTCTCATCCCTGCTGATCCTGGGTTGTGGCTGTTGCTTCCCCACGGCTGCAACCCAGCTCTTCCCGTCGGTGGGTGACTTTTCCCCTGTCACTGTTTGGGGTGACGGCCACTGCCTGTGGCTCTTCCTCTTGGCGACTGCTCCAAGGGAAGAGGGCTCCGGTTTTGCAATGAACAAAGACCCCACAAGAACCAGGAACCCAGTGAGCCCAGGGGGGTTGCCTTGCCAGGTGAGAGCTGAGGGCGGCAGGGTCATCTCAGCTCTGCAGAGCTTGCCCCTGCCAGCAGTGCCCGCACGGGTCTGGGATGCCACTGGGCCTGGGTCTGGCCCAGAACAGAGCACCCAAATTATGAGTATTTAGGGTGTTGGTGAGCCAGAACCCCAAGCCAAATTTGGCTGCCAGCTTCTTTGCCTAACTTTTTAATATGAAATAATTTCAGACTTACAGGACAGTTGCAAAAAGAATACATACCCCATACAGAGAAATCCAACATACCCCCCACTCCACTCCAGATAACCAGATCGACTGATTTTAGCATTTTGCTACCTTTGCAGTATCATTCCTTCTGTCTGTCTGTCTGTTGATCCAGATAGATCCATCATACTCCTTGAACATGTAATATTTGCATGTAGATTTCCTGTGAACAAGGACATTTACTGTGTCATCATCTTAGCTGCAGTTATCAAGTCCAAGAAATGTAATGTTGATATAGTTTACATTCTATATTCCAATTTTTTCCTGTGCCCCAATGTCCTTTTTTCACTTGCAAACTTTATTGAGATATATTGACGTACCATATATTCCATCCAAAGTGTACCATCAGTATGTCAGTTTCATTACCTAATTTTGCATCCATCAGCACACTCAATTTTAGACCATTTTCATTACTGCAGAAAGAAAAATATCAGATAGATATAAAAAAGGAAAACCCCATTCTTTAGCTACTGTCAGTCTGTTGGGAACTTATATTCTATGTTTTATGACTATGGGTTTACATATCCTAGTTGGTTCATATTAGTGAAATCATACAAATCTGTCCTTTTGTTTATGACTTATTTCACTCAGTCTGTCCTCAGGGTTCATCTGTGTCATCACGGCACCTGTGAGTGATACACAGTGAAGCGAGACCCCATTTCTGACTGTTTTCATAGACTCAGTTCACGAAATGCAGTATACCTGAAACAGAATGGCATTTTAAAAGGGAAATTTTTTAGGTTGTAAGTTTACATCTCTAAAGCTGTGAAAATGTCCAAATTAAGGCTGGCCTATAAGAATTCCAATCTAAGGCATCCAGGGAAAGATACCTTGGTTCAAAAAGGCTAATGACATTCCGGGTTTCTCTCTCAGTTGGAAGGGCACATGGCGGTATCTGCTAGCTTTCTCTCCAGGCTTCTTCAGTAGCTTCCCTGGGGCTCTGTCCATTCTGTTGGCTCTATCTATCACTTCTGGTAGTTCTCGTGGCTCTTGTTGCTTTAAAGCTTTTTCCCAAATGATTCCCTGACTCCAGCAAACAACCCCACCTTGAATGGGTGGAGACACATCTCCATGGAAACCATGTAATCAAAAATGACCACCCTCAATTGGGTGGATTACATCTCCATGGGAACCCAGCTGTATTGAATGAGGATCAAAGGACATGGCTTTTCTAGGTTACATAGTAGCTTCAAACCAGCACAATGTCGCAAACGCTGCCTGACTGTTGCTAATAGAGCTCAAGCAATTCAGCATGCTTATGCTCTCTCAGGACGCTTCCTGAATTTTGACTTCTTCAAGGACCAAGCCAGATCTTGGCTGAGCACGACCAGCTGGGGGTGGGGAGCAGGGGAAGGCATTTGGGGGTCACAAGTGCAGTAGGTTTCCACAGACCTGCCAGCTGAGAGACTGGAGCACCTAACGGGCTTGTTTCCAAAGGCCTGGTTGGGGAGATGCTTGTGACAAGAGGGTGCTTTCCTTCATATTTGCACCTGGGAAGAAGTAAAATGGATTCTTCCCAGGTTCCAGGTAGGGTGGTGAGCCAGTCCCTTCTTTCTGCAGCACCTACACGTTTTCCACACAGGTGCTTGTTTGTCTTACATCACCCAGCTATGGCACCAGGGAATTTGTCACAGCGCAGGCTCCACGGCAGCTGTAACTTCCATACTTCCATCGCCTGCCCCTGTTCTCCATTTCATAAAGCAGATGTTGGATCTTAGGGCAGAGCTTGAAAAAGAAAATGGCAAGCCATGCTGTCCACTTCTGATTTTAGCTACAACCTTAGCACTACACAGCAATGGATAAATTTGTTCTATTGCATTAATATAATAGAGAAGTTTATAGAATTCTGTGTTCTATATTGAAAACATTCAGTTCAATGGGTCTTGACACTATATTTTTTGTTCTTATAAAGAGGTAGTTGTCTGATCCAGTGGTTGTGATACTTTGAACCTCCCCAAGGATCCTTTAAAAGGACTTTTCTCCAAATCACAGGCCAAAATCCAGAACTTTCCAGTATCCAGTGTGCTTGGGTTGTCTTCGAGGCTCCGTCATCTGTAACTACAAGAGAGAATCACTCCTCCTTTGCCGCATGTTTAACCAGTGCCCCTTTGTCACTGGGCTTTGCTAGGGCCTCACAGGTTCACCCGGTGGTCAGGGCCCTGCCTTTGCAGAACTTGCTGGGTCACTTCACATGGTAGAAAATGCTGCAGAGAACAACAGCTCAGCAGTGGGGTAGAGTGTGCCAAGGTGAGGTGGGGACTGCAGGTCAACTTCTGCTTCCCTAGCGACTGGGTTCAGGAATTCACCGAAGGGGAAAGGAACCTGCTTTGCAGCGTGCACGCTCTGCCTGCCCGTCCCTGCACTGGGCCTGCCCCGCCATGCTCACATCCTGACCCAGGAGCAGTGCCCCCTGACACTGCCCTGGAGGCCAGTGTCCTGATAGCATGTGCCATCGGGACCCTGTGTACTGACCCTCTCTGCAGACCAGCCGGGGCAGCCTGGGTCACTGCCAGGCAGCCTCGGTGTCTGGGGTCAGCAGGTCCCCCATTGCTTTCCTTTGTGTAGTGCTGTTGGTGATGGGCTCCTGGGCAAGTGCAGGTGGCCTGAATTCCAAGGCCCAGAGGGTCGAGAACAGGGGCTTTCTGATGGCTGGACACATGCATTCCAGGGGACTTCTCCCCACCACACCATACCCTCCTTGGTGGCAGGGCTGTCACCACCATCGAGGCCTCTCTGTCCCATGCACAGCCCACATGTCAGATGACCAGCTAAGTGACAGATGCACAAGTCACCAGGGGACAGGTGCCTGTCAGAGGACTAAGCAGGGAGGACGTTGGCCTCCCGGTAGATAGGTTCCCTGGATTATTTTTTATGGTCTCCTGCTCATCTCAGTGGGTGGCAGTTTTCTCTGGACTAGAGAGGAGGTGACAGAGTGAGTGGGACAGGCGACTTGAGCTGGGCCCAGGTGGATGGCCGTGATGGGGGCAGCACGAACAAAGGTGGATGGAAGGAAGAAGTGCCAGAGTGCCCCGCGCCCTGCTCTGATGAGGAGTGTGATGGGCAAGGATGCAGTGTGGCGGTGAGATGGGGCCGCGGGCCTGAGACATCTCCATTCTGCATGGAGCCTTTTTCATGAGGCTGCTGAGGAGGGTAGGAGTTCGTTTCCTGAGCACCTCCATACGTCATCTCTTGTCATCCTCAGAGCAGCCTGTCCAGGCAGATTTGTTCCAGGGTTGTTCGTGAGAGTCCAGAGACCCAGAAGGTCCCACAGCCAAGCTGGGATCCCAGCCCAGACTTGTTACTTCACTGGCCTGTTCAGTGTGCCGTGGAAGAGCCAAGAGCTTTTGATCCAATAACCAGTGTGCATCCAACCTCATTTTCTTAACAAGGTTCTCTGCCAGCTTGAAAGTTTAGTCAAGAAATTGAATCAGGAGCAAAGTGTAAGCCTTTGTTTCCATTTAAAACAGTAAATGCTGAGTTGCAGAGGGCTGGAGGCGTGACTGTGCCACGAGTTTGCCTGGCTCAGTCTCGGACTTCAGGCTGTCCCTGTGGTGTGCTATGCTGACACCCCAAGCCCTGCGCTCGCGGCCGGGGAACCCATGAAGGGCCACCGCATGGTTTAAGCGCATCCTCTGAGTGAAAGTGAAGAGTGGATGACTCTGCTAATTTCCTCTTTGTACATCAGGTCGTTTAGGGGAGGCCTGATTTAAACCCCTTCCCGACTGCCTGTTTGCCGTTTCACTTGTGCAGGGTTGGTTTTTCCTCCCTTCGAATTGGATTAGCCAAGAGGCTTACGTGGGTGTCGGGGGGTGTTGAGGGACAGAAGGAAAGAAAAAAAATTTAAGGCGGAAAGCTGTATTTAAGCCTAAATTCTAAAACAAACGAAAAAACCCAGCAGAAGTTGCACACATTTGAAAGCAGGAAGTGGGTATGGCGTGCCTATTTTGGGCCCTGTCTCTACAGGAAAACCACGTGTCGCCCACTAACCTCAGCAGTGTCCCGGGGGACGCGCTGCCGCCTGGCCTCACATGGGGAAGCATCACAGGGCTTTTTTTTTGTATGCTGTATGGTGGGGTCACATTTCATTCTTTTTCTATGTGAGTATCCTGTTATTGCAGCACCATTTGTTGAATTTTTGTATGTTTACTTGCTTGGCTCTTTTGGGGGGGAAGTGCATGGGCCAAGAATTGAACCCAGGTCTCCTGCAGGGCAGGTGAGAATTCTACCACTAAACTACCCTCGCACACCCACACAGGGATGTAGTTCTTCTGAACTGGACTCTACCGGAGCTGTAGTTGCCTCTCCCATCGTGCCCGAGCCCCTCCCGGGGCTCTGTCCTACTCTCAGCAGGCAAGGTCTGGCTGGTAGACTGAGGGGAGCTCCCTGGCTTTCCCCCTCCTCGCATTTCTCCTTTGAGCCTCTGAAACTGCCTGAGTTTGACTCTAGTTGTGAACTGATGCCTTCTCACAGGGAATCCAAGAATTGGCTTAATTTCTTTTTCTTAATTTTTGGAAGTTGGGTTTTTACTTTATAGAATCATCATGTTCTTTATTTAAGTTTTACATTACTGTATGTAATTTTCTATAGTGAGGGTCTTGGCAAGATTAAAGAGCTAACTCGGGGATACTCATGACTTTCAGAAATTGGTTTCATCTCTTTGTTTTGTCAACATGAGATTTTCCGAAAAGCGGCCCTTTCTCAAGTGTTTCTAAAAAGTGTTAAAATCTGCCAGAGTGCTTGGAAAAGTGTGAGTCCAGTTACAGGTGGTTTTACCTAACATAGGAGAGCATCTGCCACAGTGTTTGGGGGGCTGCAGGGCAGACCTGGTGAGGGGGAGGCTTCCGGGCAGGACAGGTGGCGCGCGAAAGGCAGTGGATGTCGCGCTCTGCAGCCCTGACCCCCGTGTCCTGCTCTCCACGGGGAGAGAGGGGGTCAGTGTCATCCCCAAAACCCATGAGGAAAGCATTACTGGTTCCATGTGACCTGGTGCGTCAGTTTTCTTCTGTGTGGTCCTGCTTACCCCACAAGGGAAGATTCAGCACCCGGTACTCGGAGTCCATCCAGCCATCTCTGAAGGGCCAAGAAAGGAAAGGCAAATGGCGAGACGACGTCTTCCTGAGGTTTCAGGCCCTTTCCACCCATGGGGCAAGGCCAGCAGAAGTTTGACACACTGTTTGGTTGAGGGGGTTCTTTCTGATATTTACGTGGTTCATTTTATAAATGACAAACCTCATGTATTTGACTTTTAGACAGGCTTACAGAAACTAATGCAGTTTAAGTTTCCTGGTGCCAGGGTGGTGGGTGTTTCCCTGGGTGGGGAGCACAGAATTTGGGGAAGCAGGACTCTGGCTTTGGGGTTGGGCACACCTGGGTTCTGAGCCCAGCTCTGCCTTGCTCAGCGTCTGTGCCCTTGGGCCCGGCACCCAACCCCTCCAAGCCCTGGCTCTGGGGTGGGACACAGTTGTGCCCGCCTGGGCATTGTTTATGGCTGACGGGTGAAGCACCTCCCCACCTGTTCCATGGTATCATCTTTTAAAGTCCTGCAATAGCAGTTCTGTAAGAAAAACATGACCTCCATGATTCCCTGTCCTTTGTGGAGAGGGGGCAGGGCTGGAAGGAAGCAGGAGGCTCCCTCCAGCCAGCCCCACCTGACAGTGTCCGGAAGTGAATCCCTGCAAAGGACAGCGCTGCTTCCATTGGGGCTGGGGCTTGTGCCTCGTGCCTCGTGATGTGTCCCTTAAGGGAACATACGTGCAGGCTATTGGCGAGACGGAGACGTTTCATCCTTGTCTTGGTGAGGGTCCACGGCTGTTCCTTGCCCAGCCCCTTCCACCGTGATTCCAGCAGATGTCGGCACTGTCTTTTATGCAGAAATCCAATATTTTGCAGCGTGACTTCTTGTTTTCCTTTTCTTTCCCTGCATCCTAGGAGGCAAGGGCGTGAGGAAAGGGTTTTGGCCCGTGGCCACCTTCCAGAGCACTTTCCCAGAGTAGCTGGCAGGACACAGGGTGAGCGGCACTGCCCACTTAGAATGCAGTGCCATTTCCTGGAAATGGAATTGCACCCACTCTCCTCTCTCCCAGAAGTTCTACAGTATTTCTCACATTTAATTTGTAAAGTGACTTTATTTCTCTCTAGTTGTATCTTAGATAGAGAGAGATGGGTGAAAGCAAAGCACTCTTGGGTTTAATGGCTGCAAATATGCTTCTTTCCTCATTTAACAATATGGTAAATTTATGCCACCTTTGTACCTTCCTGATGCCAAATTATATTTGTTTTTCACTTCTTCGTCATGGGAACCTGGAACCTGCAGGTGGTACTTCTCAGGGACCATTCTGTACCTACAGGGAAATGACAAGGACTCAAGTTTCTTTAGCTAAAATAATTGCTGTTATTTGCATCATTGTACTAAAGTCCCTCATCAACTCTGTAAAAGCTGAATCCATAGGAATATCGAAAATCATCTGCAAGCTCTTAGCCAGGCCACGCCTGCTGGAATTATGTTTTCTTCTCAGCTATATTTAAAGGAAGATATGAGGTCAGTGAACCAGCTGCCCTGATTCTGCTTCATAACATCAGGGTTTAGCCACTGGCCCCTCTCTTTCCTGTGGCCTTGGGTGTCATTTTATGATGATAAATTGCAGATCACACACGTACTTTTTCCTCCTGGCAGTATGAAAGGGGCTGTGTTTCATGAAAATATAGTAAAGAGTCCATTTGGACTTTCATAATATAACGTGTAAATTTGTAACCAAAAAGTCATTTCAAAGCCACATTTCCTTATTGGCAAAGCAACGAGCTGGCTGCAGCCCCAGCCCCTTTGGGCCCCTTTCTTGAAACATTTTGCGTTCTAGAACCTTGCCCCGCACTCTGTTTCTATCCTGCCTGCTCACATGTGATGTGGTCTTAGCTGTGTTCAGTGGATTAACATTTCATCAGGGCGGGTTTAGATTGAATGGACACCAAAGCTGTTTTCCTTCTGTCGCTTTTAGGTCATGGGAGACAGCGGTGTGGGGAGGCAACCTTTTTTTGGGGGGGTTGTGGGGAGGCACTTTCATACTCAAAGTACCCTGGTGAGGAATTCCTTGGGAGATAAACTATACCTATAGTATGAAAGTAATTTTTAGCTGCAAGTTGGGAGGCCTTGGTGGAACAGACAGCGATTTCATCAGTCTAATGAGATGTCACATGGCACAGAAGCTTTAGAGGTTTTATTTAGCTCCTAATCCACGAGCTGAGTGCAGGAGGGTCCGGGTGAGCGGACCGGGCGGGAACGGGGGGGCCCCAGCTGGCTCGGGAGCCACCGCCCTCTCTGGGACTGAGCCGCAAAGAAACGACTCGTGCTGCCGCTGCGGGGGAGGCAGAGTCACCGTGAGTGCTGGGTTTTGTCTACTAGGGTTTCAGGCTGTTAATAATTTAGGCTGGACTTTGAAACCGGAACCCCTGGTTGGGGTGTCTGCCGTCTCGGCTTGGAAGGGCTTCGAACACGGCCAGCTCTGTTTTTGATGGATGTAACTGAAGATTTATGAAGAAAGGTCTTCTCCTCCGCCTCGCCTGCAGTCATTTTTTTCTTTCCGATGCCGGTGCCAAGCAGGCATGTAAATATCGGCCGTTCCCAGAGCTGGGATGCTGCGGGCTGGTACAGCCCCTGGGAGGCCAGCGAGCAACTGGGGCGGCCGGGGAGAAGCGGCTCTCTGACCTCCGGTGGAGGAGAGGGGCCGTGGAGGGAGGTGGCCGGGGCCGGACCGGGGCCCCTCCTGTGTCCAGAGGCCTCCTGTGACCCGGTGGCTGCCGGGAGGGTGGCAGCTCCCGACTTCACCTTCTACGACAGCAGGCAGGCGGTGATGTGCGGACGGGGTCCTCTGCCGCTGCAGGATGACTACAGCAACACCCCCATGGCCGCCAGGGCCCCCAGGGAGCCCCCCTACTGGCGGGACCCAGGAGCCAGCAGATCGGTGCCCGGTTATGGGCTTGGCAGCAGAGTGGCATGGGATGCCGTTCAAGGCCGATCCCCTGCCCCGCAGGACACCGGTCACCTGCTTCAGGATCCTGCAGGGAAGATGATCCCTCCGGGGCACCGGATGCAGAGCAGGGTCCCATCCCCCGGGTGGTACGGAGCAGAGCTGCCCCACTCCAGGTATGGGCCAGATGGGCCCACCCTGCTCCCAGCTCAGGCCTACGCCGATGTCACCGAGAGAGCCTCGGACGCTGCCCCCGCCCGGCCACCGGCCCCCACCTGCCTCGTGGTGGATCCCAGCTCGACAGCCACCCCTGATGGTGGCGTGGGGAACCGAGGCTATGGCCCTGCCCGGGAGAGTGTCCCCTCCAAGGTGACCTTTGAAGACTATGAAGCTGACCTGTCTGCGTTCCGGGGGCCTGGCAGCAGGAGAGGCGCCGTGCCCGAGTTCCTGGCCCTGTTGCGGGCTGAGGGCGTGGCGGAGAGCACACTGGCGGGTCTGCTGCAGCAAGGCTTCGACTGCCCCGCCGTCCTGGCCACACTGGAGGACACGGACATCAGGGCCGTCGCTCCCAACCTGGGCCAGGCCCGCGTCCTCAGCCGTCTGGCCAGCAGCTGCCGGATGGAGATGCAGCTGCAGCGACAGGATCAGTCACCCCTGCCCCGGGCACGCGCCAGCAGCTTCACCCACCGAAGCACACCACTCCAGGGCCACTCGGCCACGCTGGGCGCCGCGGCCCTGCAGCCCCAGCCCACAGGTTCCCTGCAGGCGGCGTCCCCCCGAGCCAGAGACCTGGCCCGTCGTCCTTCGAGCGCGCCGTCCCAGCACTTGCTGGAGACGGCAGCGACCTTCTCTGCCCCCAGGCTGGGCGCTCAGGGCACCCACTTGCCCTCCAACTCTGGGTACGGGTCTCCCACGCCCTGCGCCCTGACAGCACGACTGGGGCCCACGTGTCCCCCGCAGGCTGGGATGGCCCTGACGAACCCAGGCCCCTCGAACCCCCTTAACCCAGGGCCTAGGACAGCCTACTCCACCGCATTCACCGTGCCTATGGAGCTACTGAAGCGGGAGCGCAGTGTGGCCGCCTCTCCCCTGCCCAGCCCCCACAGCAGCCCCCAGCCCCTGCGGAGGCCGGGTGTGCCCCTGGAGCCTTCCACGCTGCCGCCAGCCGGCCAGAGCCTGCACACGCCGCACTCGCCATATCAGAAGGTGGCCCGGCGGACAGGCGCCCCCATCATCGTGCCCACCTCGCTCGCGCCAGAACCAAGTAACGCGCCCTGCCCCCGCCCCCTTTCCCAGCGCGGAGCATAGCAGCATGGACCTTAGCGTAGGACAGTGGGCCCTGGAGTATATGCCCTCTCCCCAGCTTGGAGAGGCCCGTGAGCATTGCTGCAGCTGGCAGTCTGCTGGGGCAGAGTCACCTTCCTCTGCCTCTCTCAGACCTGCACATTCGAGCCCTGCCAAGCTGTGCTTTACGGGGGGCACCGAGGCTGAGTTTAGGGGGAGTGTCATTCAGGACACGGAAACCTCAGCTCCCCAGGGATGCTCCTTCTCTAGTCACGCTCCGGGGTGGCTTTAGGGAAGGCGGGAGTATCCCGTGCCCATTAGAGGCACACACCGGCGTGGTCACCACCCTCCCGTGGAAAGGTCTGCGCCCATCCCCACGGCGGTGGCCAGTAACCGCCTTGCAGACAGGCAGCCTGTGTTCCCAGACTTGTGTGTTAAACAAAGCAAGATGTTGAAATCCTGTAGAACTCCATGTTTCAAAAACAGACTTAGTCTTATATTTGAAAATAAGTTGGGAATTCTGCTTGGTTGCGGGGAAGGATGCATTTCCAAGTCAAGGAGAGGGAAGAGAGATGCTAGGTAGTTTTCTCGAAAGCATGAGCCAGATAGAATTTATTGCCTGTGTTTCCTTGGACATTATAGAAGAACTTTCTGGCGTTGAACATTGTCTTTTTTTTTTTTTTTTTTTTTTGGATTCTAGAATCTTAATGAAAATTGAAAATGTAAATCAGTCTTCCTTTCAAAGCTTCTTTCTTTCCCCTTGTCTCAGACCCCCAACATAATTTAGAAAACTAAATCCTCTTTAAATGAATTTCTCTGAGTAATTTACATTATGGGGGGAGGGTTCATGCTTAAAAATTAAGTTCTACCTTTTAAAATCTGCCCCTCAAACAACTGACACTGCAGCACCAGCGAGCATGTTCATTTCACGCGAGAGCCTCGAGGAGGTACTGAAGACTTGCCTAACCCAGAATAGGCTATTGCTGCCTGACAAAGTTGACCTGCCTACATTTTCTTCTTATTTATTTCTAAAAGGAAGATTGAGTTACAACTGGATTTTTCTGTTGGCTCTCACTATGCATTCACTATGCATTCAAGCTTTCTCTAATTTATTTTTTTTCAGTCTGATTATGCAATATTTCTGATTGGTTGTTTTTTGTTTTTTGTTTGCCCTTTTCTTTTTTTAAATCAGTGTATGACGGGAAAGTCAGGTCATTTTTTTCCTGGGGTCCTTCTGCCTCATAAGTCAAACATTCTTTCTTTGCAACCAGCTAATTTGCATGGCAATGACATTTGTTGCTCCAGTAATTTCATCTGATAATGACTGGGCTTGCAAAGCAGATCCGAAAACATATTCCTTAATGACGTGTTGCTAAGCGACAGGAGGGCTTGGTCATAATCGCGGAAAGATAATCTCCTCGTTGAAGTCGTGGAAAGGCTTGGCTGAAGGAGGACCTGCAAAATTACCTTGTTTTCTTTTCTATTTAGTTTGCAACACCTTCTAACACAAACATTCACTTGGGTGTGGGGTGAGGGATTGAATTGAAGTAGTTGGAGTGTGATTGTTAACACAATGTTTTGCAGCCCAAAGGATATTGATTTTTTATTTCACTGGCATGGCAGCGGGCCAGTTCCAAGGAAGTCTGCAGAGTCAGAAGTCTGCCAGCAAATAAATTTATCTGTCAAATAATTTATCCTGAAATTATAGTAGTTTTCCTCCTCATTCCTTAGTGTCCATTCAGTGTGTCATTATCTCTGCCCCCCCCCCCCATAAAGGATTGGGAGGGGGGCAGAGGGAGGCAGGCTCTTCTCTGATAGCTTTTCAGCCTGTGTCCAGGCATTTTGTGTGACAGGTTTCATGGAACCAACAGCCAGATTTGGATCCACTGAAACCAGCAAAACTGGATGGTGTCACTATAATAATGTTCCATCATCTTCTCCCTCCAGCATGCCCTGGAGGGATTGTGAGGCTGCTTTGCCCCCGAGAAGATAATGTTTACATCTAAGAAAAGCACCCCAAATCTGCACTGACCCACGTCCAGAAATCTGAGCCTCAGCTCGGGCAGCTCCGTCCTGAGCTCTGAGCTGGAAGCTGTCCAGCCTTTAAGCCAGCCGCGCGGCCCTCTGCAGCACGGCAGGTGGGAGGACGTCTTTAGTTGGCGTTCGAGTCACTGGAATGTTTACACGAGCCCTGGAGGGGCAGGAGGAGGTCAGCACGTCGGCAGTAGGTTTTTAAGGCTCTGGTTTTATTTTTACATGGTTTACATAGCTTGATACCTTTGCTTTTCTTTGTGATCTATGTGTTTTATCTCGGTTGGCTTTGAGCATATAAATAACAGACCCCTGTTTGCCAGGCCAGAATGTTGTCCAGGGGCCTAGTGTGCAAAGACGAGGCAGCCGCGTGCCCGCAGCATGCGTGGAGCGCCGTGGCAGACCTGTGTGAGCGTCATCACCTGGGAAATGGCTTCACCTGACTGACCTGGCAGGCGGGAATGGGCTGTGGACCCTCCCAGCTGAGGCTGTAATCCAGGGACACCCCCACCCCCAGGTGGCACCAGGGGTCGCCGTCCTGAGCCCTCCCTGTGGCAGGCACAGCAGGGCGCGTTGAGTCATCAGCTGTGCCGTGTTCATCTTCATATGATTTTGTCTTCCCCGAATCCAGCACACAGCCAGCCTGTGGAGGCCGCAAGGGGCAGCCTCAGTGTGCAGTTTCACGTCTGGGAAATACCCCTACCGGCTTTGGGGGCTTTTCTCTTTTCTTCCAGCCGTTTTCCTTGGTGCATCTGGATTAATGAAGTCACACGTGAGCCCTGTCTGGCTGCTGGGGCTGCTGCCTGTGGTCTTTGAGGGGTCTGGCCGGGGTCTGTCCCAGAGTCAGTCTCTAGCATAGCATGGTTTGATTGACAGGGTGCTGCTCTGCAGCAGCCACGGCTTATGTGCACCTCCTGTCCAGGTGGAAAAGGCTCGACTGCTCCTGAGGGCCCCACACTCCCAGCATCCTCTCCTCCTGAGCCCTCCAGGGTCCTGGGGCTTCCTTCCAGGCTCCGTCTGCACCAGAGATCTGGGAAGCAGGCAGCTCCCTGGGCTTGGGGGTCATGACCCTCAAAATATCAGACTGGGGTGAGGCCAGAGAAGACCACCATGGGGACCCCAGACCCTTAGAGCCCTCCTGATTACACCAGTCCCCAGCCCAGGAAGGGGCTACAATAGGTCCTCCCAGCTAGGCCTCAGGGACACTGGGGCCAGGAGCTGTGACCTGGAGCTGGCCCTGCAGTGGAGGGGAGCTTGATTTTGTCAAGGTCGTACAAAGGGACTTTCCCCGGGCAAATGCACAAATTTGTAAAGGGAGACAGGAACCTCTCCCAGGCCACCATCCAGTTCCCTTGGCTTCTGGACACAAGACCACTGGCCTCAGCTGGGTCTGGGCCTGATTTTGGGGATTCATGTGTGTGTTGTTTGTCCAGTCAGCACCCGGGCTCACGAGTGTGTGATGACCAAGCTGTGTCTTCACGTGCTCTCCAGCATGGGGCCTGGGGGGGGCTGATGTGTAAAAGGACAGTCCCTGTGCCATAGAATACTAGGCGGTCCAGCCCTCCCGCTCACCACGCTTAGGAACACATGCACAGGGTGAGGGCAGAGCACAACAGCGGGAGCCGCAGTCGGTGGTGACCCTTCACCCTGACCCTTGAGGTCGCCTTCCCGGCCAGCGTGAGGGAGGTGGAACCTGCGGGCATTGTCTTTGGGCACATGGGCTTCCCCAGGGCACATGGGATAGATGCCTGGCAAGCTACAGCCAGCTGCTCTGGGCCACCCGAAGGTCTCCCGGATTTTTCCTTGCAGAATGCCAGGGGCTTCCATCGTCCTCAGCACAGCAGGAGACAGCCTCCCTCTTCTCCAAGGAGATGGGACCTTGTCCAGGGTTCCTGGAGGAGCAGTCATGGGGCCAAGGCGTGGTCAGCTCAGACCTCCCAAGGAGAACACCCCGAACATGTCCAGTAAAGGCAACAGTCCTTTGGTCTCACTTTTGGGAGACGTGTGTGGACTCAGTTCACGGGTCTAGAGCCCAGAAGTTGCTCTTGGCTCATGCTTCTGTGCATTCCTCGGGGTGCCCCCTTGGTGCCTGTTCCTGCAGACGAACGCCAGGCCTGGCTGCTCCCAGTCCTCTTAGGGACCCCCGTTTCCCATCCCCGGGTGAGAACCCCCAGACGGACCATGTCCTTCCAGGCCGTTACTGTCATATCTGCCATTTTCTGAGAGTCCGAGTTCCTGGGATCCCACATGGACCCCAGAAGTGCGAATTCGGCCCATGGCCTTGGGAGGACATGGCAGCATGCTGTGTACCCAGGGGCACAGCCTCGGTGGGGTCCCACGGCGACACCTGAGAACGGGACCCGCTTCGGCAGCGTCTCATGTGCAGCAAGTGGAGGCAGGAGAAGGAACTTGGGGGCTTAAATTGTCTGGTCTCCGTGAGGGCAAGTGTGGCCGGGTGGCCTCAGCCAGAGGTGGGGCCTGCCTTGAGATGGTCACCGTTCCCTGGCCGCCACCGGCTGCCCAAGCCCTGGGGGGCTCCAAGGCTGGACTGAACCCCATTTCCCCCCTGCTCTTTGGGGGTGGACTTGGTCCTTCTGTCCTTGGAGGAAAGCATCAGGAAGCAGTGCCCAGAGCGGGGACAGCGACCAGGCTGCCCGCAGGGCCCACAGCTCCTTCGACCTCCCCACCTGAATGCCTGCAGGTGTGGACCTGGGAGGCGAGACCGGTGCCCTCAGCAGCTTCAGGTGCCAGATAACTTCAGATCTTTTCTCCCATCCTGTGGGTTTTCTCTTCACTTCTTGGTAGTGTCCTTTGAAGCACTGAAGTTTTTAATGTGAATGAAGTCCAGTTTATCTTTTTTTTTTCCTTTTATTGCTGGTGCTTTCGTCGTGCTAAGAAGGCCACGAGGATTTGCCGCTGTTTCCTTCTCAGTTGCGTCGTGTTCACTCTTATGTTAAGATCTTTGATCCATTTTGAACAAATGTTTGGATCGGAGATGAGAAGTGGGCCCTGCTTCCTCTTTGGCCTGCGGGTATCCCGTTGTCCCTGCCACTCGCTCATGCCATTGGGGACTGAGAGTGAGGTGGCGGTGAGATGAGGGAGCTGCCCGTGGGGGGTTTTACATTTGGCCACTGACCGTGTGGGTGACACAAGTGGGACAGTCAACAGAGTCACAGGGACCTTTTCAGAAGTTTGGAGGCAATTTCTTGTCCCCAAGGTTATGTCAGGCATGAATTCTAAGGCTGGTGTGTAGATTAATTGCCAGTGCACAAGTTTTGTTTTGTTTTTTAAATTCAGTAAAGAGGAACACTTTTAACCCACACGTGATCTGCCCATGGTGAAGTTACAGAAACTAGATGTAATTAAACGTGCTGTTGTGGAGTGTAGCTTTTCCCCGCTCTGAGACTGACTTACAGGACTTTCTAGATGTTTTTCATGTAAAAGAGAAAAACAAAAACAGTGTTGAGACTGGCTCGTTCCCTTGCTCCAAGAATAAGTGCCATGATGGGTGGTACCCTGCAGCCAGCCTGTGCCCAGCAGCAGTGCACAGTGGGTGGATTAAACAACCTTTGCCAAATCATTGAGGGCATAAAAATCAAGCCTGCCAACGTGGGTCCCCACCTAGGGGGCGGCAGCCCTCAGGGAATATCCTCCCATGTGCGGTTGGGAATTTATTCCATCCTAAAAAGGGTTGGCAGGGGCGAAGTGGGGCCGCTTGCGGCTCACACAGGAAGGGCTGTATGAGCAAGGTCTGGTCTGAGTTTACGGAGTAGATGAGGCTCTGGGCTGTGCTCCCTGCGGGAATAGGGGACAGGAGGAGTGCGGCTCCAAACACAGATGCCCTAGGTCCGGTGGGGCAAGCAGGGACAGTCTTCTCGGTGGCAGCTCGATACAAATGCTCCAGTGGGGAGCTCCTTGTCCTGGGTACTCATATTCGCCTCTCGCCAATCCGCCGCTGGCACTGGTACCTGACTCCGCCTGATAAATAATAGTGACCATCACCACTGCAGGTCATTTGACAAGGATTGTCCCGTCTGAATTCACGGGGACTCTCTGGGCATTTCTCCTTTAAAGAGTCAAAATCTGAAGCTCAGCGAAGGTAGCATTCTGCCCCAGGTCACACAGTGGGGCAGGTCTTCAAGCCAGTTTACCTGATCTAGTCCTGGTTTAGTTTCTGTGCCAAGCCCAGTGGGTGAAAATAGATGTGAAAATCAAAAGAGATGAAAAGTCAGGGAGGGGACAGTTGCCCAGGTCAGAAGCTGAGGTCCCTGAGATGCTCAGAGATGCTCAGTCCCCGTATGTGAAATTGGGGTGGGGGTGGGGGCCCTATCCCGCCAACCCCCTAGAGAGCTCTGAGGACCCTGTCAGGCTGGAGCAGATCCTGGCTCTGCACACGGCCAGGGACGGGGTACACTTGTTGGTCACCCACAGGTCATTGCCCAGCCCCAGTGGTGCCCTGCAGAGCCAGCCCTCACCTCTGTCCCCAGCTGCCCTCCACAAGCATCAGAGAATGAATGCTGCTAGCGAAGCGCCTGCAACCCCCTTCTGCATGATGAACTGGAATGTAAAACGTTTTGTCCCTTGCTCTCTTGCCGTGAAGACTTAAGCCTAACCACCCGAAGTGACTCCAACCCGTAGGGCAGGTGAAATAGCTGGAGGCAGAAGGGCAGGAATGGTGGAGGGGCTGCAGGATGGGGCCAGAACCCAGAGTTCTGAGCAGGCCTGTGCATTAGCTAATAGCAGACAGTGAGGAGTCCCCTTCTGAGCTTCCCAGCAGCCGAAGTGAAGAGGGAAGTGAGAGCACAGTGCACATTAGTCAGGACCCAACAGCCCATTGCTCAGGAGAAGCTTTTTCTGAGACTGATCCCAAGGGGCATTTCTCTTGCCCTCGACTGCTGATCCAGAGTGGCAGCCATCACCCTAGGTTCACAGTTTGCTTTCTTCCATTACCTCCCCATGCCCCCACCCTGCACCTTTCCCTTCATGGCTGTTGCACCCACCGCTAGGCCCATGTCACAGTGGAGGCTCATGGTTGCTCTGTGGCAGCTTCCTGCACCATTTTTTGTTTTGTGTTAAATCTTCCTTCAGAGTCTCCCGTCCTGCCCTATGTTTCAGGCTCTCAGGGGCAGGTCTGGGGCCATGCTGGGGTGGTGACCATTCCACAGCTGACTTCTTCTCTCGGCCAGTGTCAGGACTCTTGTGGCCACCTCTTCCTCAGGCCAGGCCTTTGTGAGCAACCCCCAGGTCCGGCGGAACGGGGCAGCCTTGCTTGGCTGAAGGGAGCCCTGAGCATTGTCACCAGCCACCCAATGGGCCAGTCTGTTCTCCCTCCATCAGAAGTGCCGTAAGCAGCCTCCACCGAGCAGATGTCCTGGGGTGTGGCGGTTCTCTTCTGTACTTTTTTTTTTTTTTAACATGTATCATTGTGAAATAAATATACAGAAAAGTAGTAAATGTCACAGTACATTGTAACAAGTAGTTATAGAACAGATTTCAGAGTTTGGTATTGGTTACAGTTCCACAATTTCAGAAATACCCTTTTAGTTGCTCCAAGAAACTAGAGACTTAAAGAAATATCAATATAATGATTCAGCAGTTATACTCGTTAAATCCCATCTCCTCTGTTATAACTCCTCCTCCTCCTCTGATCCTTTTCCTAATCCTTAGGGGTACTTGGGCTATGCCCATTCTAACTTTTTCATGTTGAAGAGGGCTGTCAGTAATATGGGATGGGGGGATGGAGCTAGTTGATGTTCTGGAGAGGCTGGCCCTTCTGGTTTCAGGACTTACCTGGCCTAGGTTAATATCTGGAAGTTGTAGGTTTCTAGAAACTTACCCTAGTGCGTGGAACCTTTGTAGAGTCTCAGGTAAAGCCTAGGCGTTCTTTAGGGTTGACAGGAATGGTTTTGGTTGGGGTTTGGCAAACCCTGGTGATTAGCAGTATCCAGCCTCCAGAGCAGCCTCTCAATTCTCTTTGAAGTCTCAGCCTCTGGTACCTTATTTGCTGTGATTCTTTCCCTCCCTTTGGTTCGGAAGGCATTGTTGATCCCATGGAGCCAGGACCAAGCTTATCCCTGGGTCATATCCCACCTTGCCAGGGAGACGTTCACCCCTGGATGAAACCCTGTCCACGTAGGGGGGAGGGCAATGATTTTACCTGCAGAGTCGGACCTAGAGAGAGGCCACATCTGAGCGACGAAAGAGTCCTCCAGAAGTAACTCTTACCCATAACTATAAGTAGGCTTAGTTTCTTCACTGTAAAAATAGGCTTCACAAGATCAGGGTTTGGCCCACTGACTTGGTTGGGAGTCTCAAGTGTTTGAGACAGTATAAGGGGTTTCCCTGGTGGTGAAACTTATTAGTTACGTATTTTTTTTCTCCTCTTAGGTGCTTCTTACAGGAAGGATTAAGTATGACGTTATGATAGGCTCCAGTGTTTCCATGAAAACTGGGCCTTGAGCCTGGAACACTTTAAAAGTCGTTAGATTTTTAGGAAATAGTTACGGAGGACAAAGGAAAGGGGTAGGAGTGTTGCCAGCAGCTGCTGTGCTTGGGAAAATTGGCTTCCGGGCCATGTCAGGGCCAAAGGGCAGGACACTGGGCGGCCACCCACAGGCCGGCCAACCTCTAAAAGACACTCCTGAGTCGCTTCCCCTTGGGGGTTAAGACCACATGAACACCTGAGTCGGGTGAAATTCTGGGCCTCTCCCTCTCCCTTCTCGGCTGTGGCAGGGAAGTAGGCATGGTTCTGTTTCTGGGGCATTTGGCCCGGGCAGTACATGCTGTGCCGCCAGGGCGTGGCCTTCTGGGAGGGGGGGAGGAGGTGTGGTCAGGTACCGCGGGCCCCAAGAAAGTGGCTGTCCAGCCCTGTTGGCTGGGACCTGGGAGGATGAACCCAGGCGTGGGGGACACCCGTCGTCCTGCCACTGCAACCTCTGGTCTTTTGGAAGGAACAGCTCTTCCAAGCCCAGGAGAAGCTGGGGTGGTCCTTAGAGCCCGCCCCACCCCAGGGATCACAGGTCAGGAGCCTCCCAGGGTTTCCTCTCCCTTGTGCACCCACAGTCCCTGATGGCACTGTGCCCTGTGAAGTCCCTCAGCTGAGGGGAGGGCCCTGGAGACACACTAGGGGCTGGGGCAGTCCGAGGCCCTGCTGTCCCAGGGGACTGACCTCCTCCACTTCTTGCAAGTCCTTGGAGTGACCGGCCCCCTGCACCTCCCACCCCCGCCCTCCAGTGTGCTTGTGAACACCCACTCCAGCAGCTCCGGCCCTGCGTGCAGGCCGAGGGTGGGGCGCTCATTGCCTACCTCTGGCATGGGCCTCTGGCAGCATTTCTTTCTCATCTTTATTTCATTTCATTTTTCTCAGACATCCCCTTCTGTTGTTGCCATGGGCACGTTTTTTTAGAACTTCAGACATAATCAAATGAAACACCGTAGTGGCCTCTGCCGAGGTCCCCGCACCATGGGCGGTGAGTTGCCCTCTTGCAAACACCTGGGGCAGCGCCCTGCCCCCACCAGGCCCAGCCCTGTCCCCGGAGCCTGGGGCTGGAGGGAGGCTGGATCCAGACTGCCTTCAAGGCGCCCCATGTGCAGCAGCAGGAGTGGATGGAGGAAACCCCCAAACCAGGCACAACAGGTGCTCGAGAACATGGATTCTTACAGGAAAGGCCCTGTTTCGAGAACGGGTGGCTTATGTCCCTTGCCTGGTAGATCCTAAGACCAGGCATCTCACCCCCACGTCCCCCAGGGTTGTGGATCTGCAAAGAGCGCATTGGGGAGAAAGTGAGAGCCTTGCTGATGCGGGGTTTGTCTTCATCCCACACCTGTGAGAAGGGTTTCCCACCTCATCAGTCAGTTCTCCAGCACCGTGAGTGCAGTAAACGAGTTTTAGAACCTTCGTGGCAGAAAGGAGAGGTTAAGTTCCTGGGCCTTCTCTGGGCAGCTGTTTCTGCCCCATCTAGAACACCCATGGCTTCTGCACAAGGATGGAGAACATACTTTTTTTTCTCTCCAGCCTAATGAAAGCTCAAGGAAATGAACATATGGCAACTGGTAGACATCCTTCACGTGTTGGGGGTTTTTCTAACAAGAACGCCTGGTCTGGGGGGCGTGGGTTGGCCCCCACTCGCCTCTGACCATGACTGCCACTGGTGACGGGGTGTCAGAGGCCCCTGGTACCGAACAGCTGAGGTCAGCTGGGACACTGGCTGTCTCTGGATTTGCCCTTCGTGACCCTGAGCTGGTCCCAGCTCTGTCTGGAGCTCGTTCTTCCCTGGAGCTGTAAAAGACACGCTCTCTCTCCTTCTGCACCAGCCCTGGCAGAGGCTCGGAGCCCAGGGCGGCCTGAGGTCCTCTCCGCTCAGCAAGTGCTGCCTGGCCTGAGGTGCACAGGCACAAGAGGCCAGAGGCACCAAGCAGCAGAGTGACTCGTCAAGGCCACTTCAAGGCAGCAGCCTCTGTCAGGCAAGTCCCGGGTAGCCTGGTGAGGGGCAGGCGTAAAGGGGCAAGTTGACACTTGGTGGACCAGGTTTCTTGTTGGTGGCCAGTCAGTGGGTCATGGGTGTGTCCTGGGTCTTGGGACACTCTGAGAGCCTACCTGTGTGTCCTCAAAGTGGTTTGCCCGTTGTCCGTGGGTTCCTGGGGCTCAGGGCCTCAAGCCCAGAGCTGAGGGATGTGCCTGGGCAGGGCTCGGCTCAGCGGGGCAAGGAGAGCAGCAGGTACCTCGGCTGGCAGTGGCCTCCTGGTGGCTCAGGCTGTGGAACCCAGGGAAACCCCAAGGGGAGGGGAGGGCCAGCCTTCAGGCCTGTGGTTCTAGGTTTTGTGTCTTCTGAGCTCTCTGTACTTGATAGACTGCCCTTGTTTCCATCAGAGGGGGCTCTAAGGCCCCCCTTACTCATCACAGACACGTGTGCCCCTTGGACGGGGCAGGCCCTAGGGCTGGGCTGGCATTGACCCAGCTGGCATGGGAGGGTGGGCACTGCTCATGGGGCAGGCGAGGTTGCGCCACACCCAGAGAACCTGAGCCCGGGCCAGTGCAGACCTGGGTTTGAGTCCTCCAGTGCCCACTTGCTGTGTAACCTGGATGGTCTCCTCACCCCACTCAGCCTCGGTTCCCTCCTTGGGAGAACGAGCAGAGCCTCCTTCTGGGGTGGCCCCGGGGCCGGCGTGCTGTCCTAACTGGGCACCAGCTGATCCAGTGGGTGCTGATGGTCCCGGGGCCTGCAGAGCTCGGCCTGTCCAGGCAGCCTTGTCCCGAGGCAGCAGGATGGCCCAGTCCCTGGCTCTGTGGTCACTGACAAAATAGAATCTTGAGACCTGAAAAGTTCCCTGGAGTCAGCTCGTCCCCTGGAGAGGTTTGTTCCTTTTTAGATTTGGTCTCTGGCAATCTCCCAAGGCCCAGGTCAGACAGCAGGCTCCACGAGGTCGCCACGTGGGGGGCACATTGGCCAGGTCCAAGGATGTGTCATCTGAGCCTTGGCGTGTCCAGCAGCACAGGAGGGTCCCATCTGAGATGCCGACTGGGCAGGAGGCTGAGAGGACGTGTCCCCAACAGAAGGGATGGCCAAGGCAGGCCCCGGGATGGTCCTCTTCTTTGGGAAGCAGAAAGCCTGGGGGTCCTTGACCCGGGGAGGAACAGTTCCCAAGGCCCCTTGGCCCAGTCCCACGTCCCACTCCCCTGACCTCCTCCACTGGTGCCCCAGGACGTCCCCCATGAGGCTGAGCCTTTGAGGAAGTACTGCGCCAGGTTCTTGCCATGGAGCGGGTCCCCCTGTGGTGGTGCTGCATCCCCGTGACCTCCCTTTGGGCCCTGTGGATCGGTGCAGTGTGAGCAGGCGGCGCTGCCCAGCCCGGCAGAAAGTACTGCTGCCAGGAGCCGGCTCGGAGCAGGGCTGGTCACTTTGGACCAGCACAGGCAGCTCCATGGAGCTGGCGAGGGGGTGGCACCCTGGGCACTCTCAGAGCCGCCGGTCCCTATAGAGAGGGCCTCTGGGGGATTGGACGTCCGTCCTTCTCTGCCGCCAGGCAGGCTGCATCTGCAATATGTTTCCAAGCAAACAATTGAATGGTTCTCGGTTTTGGGGTTTTTGTTTTGTTTTTTTTTGTTTGTTTGGTTGGTTTTTTTTTTTTTTCAGCTTTGTTGGGAAAAAGAAAAGCTGCCTGCCAGTCTTCACTGTCCAAGGGCCCCATGAGGTGCCCATTTGGGGCTTGTCACAGGAGGCCGGGACATCCCCTGCGTTGCTGTCAGGAGCCAGCTAAAGTGACAAGCGGTTCTCTTTTCTTTTGACTAGATGATGTGGTTCCCGCAAGTTTGGACGTTTGCTTTCACTCCAGTAGTCCACACACATGCTTGCACACTCAGGTACAGGCACGCTCCCAGAGCTGACAGCAAACCTTGGGGGGCGGGGTCAGTGGCGTGGCTCTTGGGAAGCCTGGGGGCCTCTGTGACCAGCTCCTTGTCCAGCTTTTAAGCTGGTCTGCTCGTCAACGTGCTTGGTGGCTGTCTTTTTCCAAGTCTCCATCTAACTTGGGAGAGAACCCCAAATGAAGGAGCCGAGAAGTGACTTAAAACCAGGTACCCCCTGTGGGAACTTCCAGCCTTCCTGGGCAGCCCCTGGGTGCTCCAAGGGCCCAGGCAGCCAGATTTCCCTTCACCAGGTTTTTTCCCCTAACAGCTTTACTGAGATATAATTCACATACCATACCATTCACTCTTCTGAACAATGCCGTCAGTTCAGGAGTTTTTAGTGTATCAATTAAGTAATGCAGCCGTCTAATTCCAGAACATTTTCATCACCAAAAAAGAACCCCAAACCTATTAGTGGTCGTGCCCCAGCCCCATTCCCAGTCTGCTGCAGCCACCGAGCTCCTTCCTGTCTCGGTGGGTCTGCCTGTGGTGGGCTTTTCACATTAAGGGAATCAGACTCTTCGGCCTTCAGTGTCTGGCGTCTGGCGGGTCACGCAGTGCTTCCGAGGTTCGTCTGTGCAAGTGTGCCAGCCCTCCATTCCTGTCACTGCCATCCTGTGGGTATATTCCACCCGGGGGTGGGCCACATCGCCCTCAGTCAAGCCAGGCTGCTCTGTCTACTCGTGACTGTGGTTTTCCCAGTGGCTGGCCTGGGCTGGCCTGTGGCACAGTGGGGTTAAACCACCGGCCGCTGGACTGTGCGCATCCTAGGCCCTGCGGTGTGGTGGCAGCGTGGCCATGGGGTCAGCAGTCCCACGCTCTGCCCTCAGACCCTCTGCGCGCCGACCGGGACCCTCCCTTGCCCAGGACATGCACCAAGACTTCGGAACAAGGCTCCCAGGGTCCTGGCCTTTAGGTTGGCGATCGGGCAGGAGTTCCAAGTTCAGGAATCTGCAAGCTGGATTATCCTGGAAAGCGGGAAGAGGAAGAACATTTCCAAAGGCTGCATGGGACCCTGGCGCTTCTGACAGCCCAGGCTGTGGAGGGCTGCTCAGGGCCTGCCCTTCAGACTCAGCAGCCTCACCCATCGTTAGGGAAAGGAAAGAGGCTCTGCCAAGCATGTCCTGTAATAATCTCTTTACTGAGCTGTCCTCACAGCTCGAACCCTGGCAGCCACTTGGTTGGGGGAAGGGGCATCCTATAAAAGTTTAGCCTCTGAGGCAACTCTAGCTTCTGAGCTCAAACCAGTGACATGACCAGTCCTGGGAGGAATATGAAATGAGACTAGGGTTTCTCCATTTCTCCAGCATTTCACAGTGGGTTCATCCTGTCGGAGCTGTGTCCAGGCCTGCTGCACGCCACGAGCTCTGGCCTGCCTTGCCCTTGCTTTACCGGAGCTATTATATTAGCTAATAATGGTTAGCTATTGCTGTGTAACACCACTTCATCCCAAAACTTTGTGGCTTCGTACAGCAGTGATTTCCTTGGGTCCTGTGCTTTGACTGGTCCCTAGAACACTTTGAAGTTAGGGCATTGGAGCGGAGTGTAGACAGATCCACACTTACTCCCAGGATGTACTTGGAGAGGGCAGTGGGTCAGCAGTGGTGTGTCACAGCAGACGGGCAGGCAGGGAGCACATGGTCCAGTGTCTGCCTCGGTAACTGGCCTTCCTTCCTGCGATCCACTTCTGCCTCAGCCAGAAAACGGGCTGTTCCTTGTTCTCCCCGCGCCCCCCACCCCCGGGGAGAAGGTTCTCCCGAGGCTACGGCATGGACAGAGAAGAGGCTCTCCAGGCGGAAGGCTAGGCTGTCAAATAAGACTTGAAGGGAGAAGGGAAGCCAAGGAAAGCCGGGTCCCCGCTGTGGGAGGCGAGTGCATGTCTTGGACACTATCATCACGTTTTTTTAATCAAACCGCTGCCTGGGCCCTGCCCGCAGGGCTTGGAAAGAGGAAGTAAAGCAGATCACTTCCCAAGAATAGCCCAGGGAATGCACATTTGCCAGATGAAAAGTAGATAACCGCGTGGAAACAGAGATGAGATTTCCAACAACCACTGCAAGGGTTTTTTTTAACCTTAAAGTAGCACCGCACGTCACAACACACACTTTATTATAAAGGATCATTGCTTCGAAGCTGCTCTCCAAGCACCCAACCCCCTCATCGTCCTGTGCCCGGGGCCCTTCTCAAGAAAGGCAAAGGAAGATGCTGCTTGCCCCTGGCACCCACCAAACTTTTGCTTACTTCCCAGGGCTGGTTTCTGCAGAAGTTTGAGCCACCTGCAGAGCATTTGTTGTTGTTTCAGTGCGGCATTTGTTGGTTTTTTAATAATGGGCCTAAACAGTTATGGAAACAAGGGAAACGTCTTGTACCTTGACAACACAAGTCCTCCCTGTGCATTGGTCAGGACCCCCGGGTGCTGGGATAGGGTGGCCCCACAGCTCGGCCGTGGGTGTGACTTTGTTGCTCCTTGAATAGGGAGTGTCTAGACTCACGATATATCCGAGCATCAGAACATAGGCCCCAGTTTGGTCCCATCAGATGGTGGAAGGCCAGGCCTGCAAAAAATATGCCCCTGCTGACTCCCAGATGTGTCCAGCCTTCTAGAGATTGGAGCGGCCTAGGGAGTTCGGTCCTTCTCATTGCAGGAAGGACTGACTGACTGCCTTAGGATATTGAATTAGGGAGCAGCTTGCATTTCAAAGAGAGTTGTACTCAGCACTCATGGAACATCTTGAGATGCTGGTGAGAACCATGACCCAGACTCTCTGAAATGAGGTCCTTGTGATGTCGGTAGGGGTGCTGGGGGTGGGGGCAGGGTGGCTGCAATTCTCTGACTGAGAAGCAACAGGTACAGGCCCAAGGGGTCTCTGGACCTTGGGGCCAGTGGCTTTGCAGATGCATCTCCAACCTCCACCTCTCCCGCCTCAGCCCAGGGGGCCAGGCCATGTGGCCTGCTTTCCTCTTACCTTCCCGGCTTCCTGGCTGATCTAGGCAGCTGGTGAAGCATTTGATCAACTGGGGCTTTTGTGCTGACAATGCAGCACTTGGTGGTCAATGCATTGCTTTGTGTCTCAGATCATTTAAGGCCAGTTCAGGATTCACAGAAATGTGAATGAACATTTCTGGGTACTTGTTTTGGCAGCCGCAGGCAGCACAGCCAGTAATGTGCAGACATCTTCAGCCCATAGAGGCGTAGATGTGGGGTCCCACCTGCAAGGGGGTCTTCCCTGCTTGGTGAGCAACAGTTAGACTTGCCTTGGTGGTCTCAGCTGTCAGGCAGGCAGAGACATGAGTGCGAGGCTGAGAGAGCTCATCCACGCACCTGGCTGTTATGTCCTCACCCCCAGTTTCTGACCAGCCTGCTGTTAGTGGCAGAGCAGTAGCTGCCACGTCAGGATACCACCCCATAGTCTGGGTAATTGTAAAAAGAGGCCAGAACCCGTCTTCGCCTGCTGGGTTAAAACCTCAGAAGTGGGTGTTGCTACTCACTTTGCTTGGAATAAAGCTTTGGTAGCCCCCCCGCCAGGTTCTTGAGCTGCAAGCAGTAGAACCAACACAGACCCCTAAAACGGGTAGTTCTGTGGGCAGGATGTCTGGGTAACGTACTCAGTGTCTTGGTCTTGGGGACACCACAGGGCAGCATTTCCCATCTGCCCCCTGGGCCTGGGACCAGTTCCCACCCGGTCAGCCTGTGGCCGCTGGAAAAGAAGCTCCAGGGAAAGGAATTGGATGCTTTTATCCAAATCGTCTTAGAAAAATAAAAAGGCATCATTGGTGCTGAACATCTGGTGTCCTTCCTGAACACCACCGTCTTTCCCCTAGGCTTGGTGGGTTCAGAGGACTGGCCCCTGCTCAGGCCACTCCGCCTGCCATCGTCTTTGCTCCCCGCTGAGTGTCTCTCACTTCAGAATTACATCTGCTTAGCTGTAGCTCTGAGCGACACCTCAGCCTTGGATGGCCTCAGGGCTGGGGCTCTGACACCAGGGGGCAAGGTCACTGCATCTGCAGGCTGTTGGAAGTAATATATTGATGCTTTCAGTGATGGGTGCAGTTCCACTCAGAATCGTCTTAGCTGGACAGGGCAGGTTGGTCAGTGGGAAGGAAGCAGGTAGAAAGGAAAAAGCCATTTGGACTAGAGGAAACCTGGGTCCTCTGACCTTGGTGTCGTCGGGGCTTTGGGGCTGGGGGAGGTGGCTCTCCTGTCCTTGCTCACTGTGCCCTGAGCAATGCTGGCCCAACTGTGAAAGGGGAGCGGTGCTGACGCTTGTGGGAGTCTGTGCGCCCCTCTCGCCTGGGGGGCGCAAGGGTGTCGGCAACCAAAATTCCTCATCAGAAACCCCAGATTTAAGGAATCCTCACTGAGCACCGGGGACTGCACCTCCTCCCCCAAAGGCCCCCTGCCCTTAGAGAAAAGTAGCCCAGAACCCCCAGGCATGAGGGGCAGGCCCTGAGTTGGTACCCACTTCCCATGGCCCCTTAGGTGTGTCAATTATATTAGTATATCAAATATGTATTCAAATCATTAAAACGGTCGGAAGCACAGCAGGCGGTGTCGGGGAGCGGGGGAGCGTCCTTGTGCAGCTGGCCCCCCTCGTATTAACTGGGTCTTTTCGGGACCCCCTCCAGACTCCAGCAGGACTGGGGACAGCAGGTGCTGGGCATGGTGGCTTGAGCCTCACTGAATGTCCTGGGGGTGCTCCATTGGGATGGGGGAGAGTGAAGGTGGTCCTTTTGGTGTTTTGTTGTTTTGTTTTTCTTTTTTATTTTATTATTATTATTTTTTGTGGTCCCTTTCTTTTTAGCAGAAAACCTTGTAAGTGCCCTGGCTGAGCTCATGCTCATCCTCATTGCTGGGGGTCTCGCTGTGGCCCCCAGAACCCGGGCTTCTGCAGCCTTACAGTGGGCCCAGCCTCGTCCCTGCAGGACACTTAGTCTCCCCACGGCCACCCCAGCCATCACGGCTCAGGGTGGCTCACAGCCTCTGGGGCGCAGCCCTGTCTGCCTCTCCATTTCCTGGAACAACCTTGTGACAGGCCCACCTGGCCCTAGCCTGAGGGGTGGGGCACAGGGTGGGGGTGGGGGGGGGCTTCACCAAAGAGAAAAGCAAGAATCTGGAAGAGGCGATTGCTAGGCAACCTGGAGTTTGTTACCCGGGAAGTGGGTCCAGGCAGCAGGGCTCTGGACGGCACCGCGCAGCCCGTCCAGGTGGGTCAGGCGCCTCCAGAGCGCACCCGGGCCGCCCGCCGCCTCCCGCGAGCCGCTTTCCTACCAAGAGTGCTGCGTTTCTGAGCGTGGTGCGGGGGATGAGCCTGGGAAGCCGCCGCCCCCAGCCTCCTGGGCCTCAAAAGAGGCAGCTCCCAGATCAAGGGTGGGGAGGGAAAGAGTGTTAAGGGTTAAGACCCTTTGGGTTTGACCGTCTCAGTTTTCTTAGCAGAAAGGAAGCACAGAAGCTGGAGTGTTAAGATGCTACTGCCCATTTCCCAGCAGTTTCTTTGTGAACAGAGGGCGCCTGCACCTCTGAGGCTGTCACAGGTTGGGGGGGTGGTTGTCTGCAGGAATTCCAGCCGCTCCCTGTGGTTGGATTGCAGAAATCCAGCGGGGCTAGTGGAGAGCATGGAGAAAAGGAGGGTCTCCAAGGTCCTGCCTGGACTCCCCATTGACCTTTTCCCCATCCACGTCCCCCCAGGCACCCCCGAGGATGGAGGGCCGTTTGCACATGCCTGTGTTTGCCTCGACTCATGGGGCAGTTCTGCCAGTTAGGCCAAGATGCACCCGCCCGCCCTCCCTCCCCCACATACTTCAGGGTGTTGGAGCAGCTGGCTCTTACCTTCCCATCCCTTCCCACCCCATGGGGGTCGTGGGCCAGGGGTCACGGGGGGCCTTCCTCGGACCTGCCCTGTTAATACCCTCTATAGAAGGGGCTTTGGGGACCCGGCCTCCCTCAGGCTCCTGGCATGGGCCTCAGGTCTTGAGGAGCAGCCGGGGCTGGGCAGGACACTGGACCCCTCGCTTGCAGCAGGGGGAGCAGAGTCTGGGGTTCCACAAACCCTTAGTGTCATGGCTTCAGGGGTCGGGACTGCTGCTCCCAGGGTTCATAGGCTGGGAGGGGCCTTGACTAGCAGCAGAGCCCCCGGCTGCAGTGGAGGGGTGGCAGGCGAGACTGGGAAGCAGCCCAGAGGTTGCCTGGGCCCCTTGGCTGCCGCAGCCCATTCTTCCCAGGCCAGGACAAAAGCTTTTCCTTTGTTCCATGTTCAAAGAGACAGTTGTCCTGCAGTGGTGCAGCCGTGGTGGTAAATCCCCACCCCATCGGGCCATTTTTAGTAGGAACTTGGGAAAGCAGTGTTTTCCAGGCAAGGGACAATTCTTTCTTAAATGTCTTACTAAAGAGTGTGGTTAGTTGGAAATAGCTCCTGGTGGTCAGGGTGGAGGCCCAAGTGAGGGGCATTTCTGGGCGGACAGGCAGGGCCACATCCATGAGCTGTCCCTGCTTGTTTCCTGGAGCCTGTTCATGCCGCTTCGCGGTCCCCAGAGGCCGAGTGGCCCAGGTCAGTGTCCACAGAGGAGGACGAGTAGAGCTGTGCAGGAGGAAGGAAACGGCAGTGGACCCAGCCCTGCCCCATGTGCAGCCCCCCAACTAGCCAGGGTGCCCCAAAGGGAACTGCTGAAAGCAAAGGGGTGGGGACTTGGCCTGGAGATATCTGCTCACTCATGGGGTGGATGTGGACAGAGACCACCTGGACCTCTAAAAGCTCAAAGGGCCCAGAAAGCAGTTTTATTTTCATGTTTATGCCAAAGATTTCCAGTTTGACAAGGAAGCAGGAGTGCCCCTTCCCCTGTCCTCAGTTCCCTCTTGGCTGTGCCACCTCAGTGGCTCCTGCTCAGCCAGGAGCTGGGCTGTGGCCATTCCATGTTCATCTGTCCAGGAGCCACTGCAAATCTAAGACGTCTTCCAGCCTTGGCATTTGAAGGGGAGGGATGTGTTTGAGGAAGTGCTGCTTTCCTGTCAACAGGGCTGTGGCATTTGCTTGGGGGGATGGTGAGGACCAGAAGGTCAGGCTTGTGCTGAACTTGGGGGTCTCCAACCACTGTGTCTGTGCTCCCTGCAGGTCCCCAGCATTGCTGCTACCTCAGTGGAGAATGTGTTTGTGCAATGTGTTTGCAGGACCCAAGGGGCGTGACCACACAGGGAGGGGCTGGCCGCAGGGTTAACGGAAACCTTCCTGCAGGTCTTGGGTAGCGCTGGCTGTGGGGCCCCTTGAGGAGTCGTTTGCTCCCCTGAGCCCACGTGAGCCCTTGTGCTCTCACACCCTTTCTCTTCCCCCTCGCCCTGTACCCAGGGGCCTGTCCCCACCAGGTGTTTTGCCAGGAGACTCCTTAGGGGTACAGGCTCCATGACGTGCCATATCCCCTGCTTCCTTTCCTGTCTCGTGTGGTCTTGAAAGGCAGCCGGGGAGACAGGCTTTTCCCTCCACAGGTGGGGCCACTGCTGGCCGAGGAGGGCGTGATCCCCAGCACTGAGCAGGGTCCTGCCCTGGGTGACCAGGGCTTTGCTAGAAGAAGTTCTGACCCCTTGGCCTGAGTCCCACGTGGAGATGGAAGCTGCTCCACATGGTTTCTGGTTAGCTCTTCATGAGGTTGGCCATCCCCATCCAGGTCCCCGCCTCCCACAGGCTTGGCAGATAGAATTTTACTTTCTGCTGTTTCCCGAATGAAACCCACCCAGGCCAGCGGAGCATGGAAGAGCTAGGTGGTTGTGGGGCCTCACTCCCCCCACCCCTGCTCTGGGAGCTGGTGTAGGTGGCATTAGAGCAGAAAAGGGGTGTGCTGGGGGCAAGGGTCTTCACAGGGGAAACGCAGGCCTCGGCTCAGCCGGTCTTGCTTCCTTTGCAGGTATCCGTCCCCAGGTCATGAACGGGCCCTTGCACCCCCGCCCCCTGGTGGCGCTGCTCGATGGTAGGGACTGCACCGTGGAGATGCCGATCCTAAAGGACCTCGCCACTGTGGCCTTCTGTGACGCACAGTCCACCCAGGAGATCCATGAGAAGGTGGGCCGGTCCCTACCCCCGCCCTGCACAAATGCAGCAGCTGCATTTACAGGCCTGTGCTCGAGGCCAGTGCCCTTCCCTGCCCCGTCACTTGTTCTCTTTCCCACCAAAATCCTCTGCTTCAGGCTGGATGGTGTCTGGAGCTCCCCAGGACCCTACAATCTGTTCTCCCCACCACCTTTTTTTTCTTCTTCTTTTTCAATTGTATTGAGACATTCACACACCATCTAAACCATCTAAAGCATGCAATCACTGGCTCGTGGTATCATCACATATTTGAGCATACATCCCTATGATCAATTTTAGAACATTTTCATTACTCCAGAGCAGCAATAGAGAAACAAACAGACCGAATCCTCCTATACACCCCCACCTGCTGCAGGTTCTAAACGAGGCAGTCGGCGCCATGATGTACCACACCATCACCCTCACGAGGGAGGACCTGGAGAAGTTCAAGGCCTTGAGAGTGATCGTGCGGATAGGCAGCGGCTATGACAACGTGGACATCAAGGCTGCCGGCGAACTCGGTGAGGGCCCTGTAGGGCCAGAAACGGGCTGCTTAGGCCGTCCCCAGCTCTGGGAGCCCCATGCATGCCCTCTGCTGCGTGGTCTTGGGGAAAGAGGCAGGGGCTGGTTTCAGAAGGTGACTGAATCCAGGAGCACCTCTTGTTGCCTCTGCTGGCAGGCAGCCTGGGATTGACTCAGTAGACTGTGGCCAAAATGAGCTGTTGGCGCTCCCTAAAGGGCAGGGGGATGAGCGACTGCCCCAGAACCAGTCATCCTGAAATGGCAATCTTACAGCATCCATTTCCCAGCGGGAGAGCCCGATTCTGTTGTTTGTTCCACCCTGAAGACAGCAGGTCACCTAGACTTTGGCCTCAGGGGTTTCAAAAGGAAAGCCCTGGCAAGAGGATGGGAACCCAGGGAGATTGGGGTAAGGCACCTCCCTGCTATTCCCCGCAACCCTGGCTGTGAACGCTTTGAGGGTCATGCTGTAGTCAGCTCTGACCCAGACCCCAGCATGTGCTTTATGGGCACTGAGTATTTCTGGAGGCACTAGGTTTCCAGGGGTCTTCTTGAAAGGAAGCCAAGAAGGGCACTTTTAGATGAGGCCCCTGACGTCATTTTTGCTCCCTTCTGGGAATGTATGCAGCCTGGTGAGCCCAAAGTAAGTTGACTGCCAAGGGAGATCTCAGAATGGCTAGGAGCCCACTGTCTTTCCATGATCCCAGGCCATGCCGAGATCCTGGAGCCAGTGGGATCAGCCCCTCAGCTTGGTGCCCCCCACAGCCCTGACCATGAGTGGCATATATGTGGACAGAGCAGCATGCCTTGTGATGGCACATGAGGGCGTACAGTTCTGCATGCAGCTGCAGCCCAGGTGGGCCTGTCCCAGGCTGGGTTTTTCCCATATTAGTTTGAAGGATCAATGTCTTAGTGGTTAGTCTCCTACTTATTTGGGGGAATTCACATTTCTGAACCTCCAGGGCAAATTTGATCAGGCGAGCAGTGCAGAGGGAGCTAGGAATGGATCTGATTCTTTCTGGCAGCTCCCAGGAAAAGGGAAAGGGCACACTGGCACAGCACGCTTTCTCCACCATATGTCTCAGGAACTGGGGAGATGGGCAGCAAGCGCTCAGAAGATGAGCAGCTTGTTTTTCTGGGTCCCCCATTTGCCAAGCTCTGCCCTCTCAGTGAAGTGGTTGGCCCTTGGTCAGCAGGGCCCGTGGGGGAGGTGTCTTTGAGGGAGAGGAAACTGCATCAGGTTTTGTGTCCATCTCCCCCCAAAGTTCAGGATGCTGTGACCCCCCACCCTCCCAACCTTGGGGGACTTGCTCTTAGTGGTATTTATCCCAGCCTCGGTATCACGGAGCCCTTCTCTGCAACAGATACTTGGAAGGACAAGAGTCTTTAGAAGCGTGTTAAATATAAAGGAGAATCTTCAATTCTCCTAAATGCTTTTCCCTTCACATACCTCCTTCAATCAAGGTGTTTACCCCTCACAAAACAGCTGCTGGTAACAGTTCTGGCTGCATGTTTGCTTCTCACCCCTACAGTTGGGTAAGGTACTGACACCACGTTTCCTTGCTGGGTTCCCAGACATTTCTTTGGAAGTTCTCAGGAGTGATTAGACAAACTTGCCATGGACAGAGAGGGCCTGGGGCCCTCTTTTTAATTAAAGACAAAGGTGGCTCCACCTTCTGCATGCAGAAGGGCCAAGATCGGGACATTGTTTCCTGAGTCCTGATACCCACGGGACAGCCAAGACAATGGAACTTCAGAGAGAGGCAGCCTTCCTGCTGCTCTGGGGTCTCCCTCACAGGGAGAGTAGTTATCCAGGGTTCCCCCAATCTGGCATTAAGAAAGAGGGATTGAACCTAGACCAATGACCCACAATTGCCAAGACCCCACCTATCTACCAGGCCCTACCCCCTGAGGCCCATCCCCTCGGTTCTCTGCTGCAGCCTCGCCCTTGACAGAGCATCTAGGCCTTTGGGACCAGCAGGAAGGCGCTGTAGCTGGCCTGCTTACCTCCCTGCACCCCTCCAATGTCTGGCAATCATTCACACTCTTCTCCCAAACACTCTCCAAGCCAGGAAGGTAAATGCCCCAACCTTATTGCCTAAGACCTCAGTAGCTCTTCTCCTCAGAAGCCACATAACCAGGGGCCTCCTTGTACTGAAATATTCAACCCTCACACTGACATTGAAGTTGCCCTCAGGCCTAACTACTTTAAAAAGAAATCAAGGTGAGATGCCCCTACCTGTTCTGTTTTCTTTCTACCTAGGCTGGATTTACGTTCAGCTTTGTCCTGCCCCATATTTTGTCTTTTAATGTTATGTAACATGTTATGTAAAATGTTACATAATGACATCAGTTTATTGCAGAAAACTCTGAAAATGCCCTAAAACAAAACAAAAGCTAATCTTTGCTGCCCCAGCCCAGTGGCTTTCAGCTGAGCAGGGTCTACTGATGAAGCTCTGGTCTTCTGGATGCCCACTATCTGTCATGGAAGAGGTCCAGGCAGGGCTGAGGCATTTGCTAGTTTCTTGATGCTCCTGGCTCTCCCCCAGAACTTTGGGGTCCCTGGCCAAACACCGGTGCAGAATTCCAGCTTCTTGGCCCTGAAAGTGGACACAGTGGTCAGGAACTGGCCTACCTCACCCCCATCTGGGCACCCGCTGCTCCCTTCCCATAGACATGGGGTCTGAAAGCCCAGGGTGGGCATGATAAGGTGTCAGCCAGTGCAGGGCCGGAAGAGTGTTTGTGGGCCACCCCAGAATACCAGAAGTTGGAGTGAGTGAATGGATATGGGGCTGAAGACCCTTGAGCATCAGAGCCAGAAGGTCCTAGGGACCTCTTTTTGTTCAAACCCTGTGCCCTCAGGTGATAAGCAGGGCTCAGAAGACCATGATGGCTAATGGCTTTAACTAGTAACTAAACTGATGATCACCTTTCATCCTAGCACATTGCCACATCCTCAGCGAGGTGGGCTGGATACCCTAGAGGGTTTTCTCACCATTGGCCCTGCTCTTGGCTTGGTCCTTTGCAGGCATTGCTGTGTGCAACATCCCATCAGCAGCAGTAGAAGAGACTGCTGATTCCACCATCTGCCACATCCTCAACCTGTACCGGCGGAACACGTGGCTGTACCAGGCGCTGAGGGAAGGCACGCGGGTCCAGAGTGTTGAGCAGATCCGTGAGGTGGCCTCCGGTGCAGCCCGCATCCGTGGGGAGACATTGGGCCTCATTGGCTTCGGTAGGTGCAGCCGTCCTACCCCATCCCCCGCACACCCAGCCCTGCCCCTGCCCAGACCAGAGATGGCCCATCCTGGAAGTTCTGTGCTGTGGGCCACAGGTGCTCTGATAACACCACCCATCATTCCAACCACTGCAGCTGCAGTGGGGTTTAGGAGTCAGGACTGATCCAGGCACTCACCCCAGAAGTAAGAGGGGGGACTGATTCTAGAAGAATGGGCTGGATACTGTTGGTCAACAGGAAGGGACCATGGCTAGCCTGGTCCTACACCTACAGAACTCTCAGCTAAATTGCCTATGTTGGAGGAGCCAGACAGGGATGGTGTAGAAGTGTGTTTAGAAATAACAGTGGGCATAGGGCTTGAACCAGGATAACAGATGAGTGGAGAGCTGAACAGTTCCTGGCTCCTGAAGTGTTTTGAATGCTGGGTGAAGATGGCAGTGAGATTTACAGAAGGATTTGTAGACAGAAAAGCATCTCTTTCAAGTCACAGTTGCCTGTGGTGAGTTGCAGGTGGTAATGCTTAGCAGGCCCTCTGGCAAGTGTGGCAGAATACCACAGCTGTTTCCAATACAGAGGCCTCAAAGTCCTGTTGCCAGTAGCCGGATCAGGCTCCTCAGCTCACCGATCCCCAGCCTAGTGCTGGACCATGTTGCAGATGGAAAGGGGGCCTCCCCTTGTTGCTGAATCTCAAACCTACCACTTATTGGCTTTGAGCAAATTACTTGGCCTTTCTCTGCAAGTTGGAAATAGGGTTATACACAGTAACTACCTCACAGAACTCAAAGAAGGCATGGGTTATATCATAAGTTCTGGGCTTGACTCTAGAAGATTCCCTAAGTTCCATTCAGATAAGTGACTGCTGGTCAGGATTTGAACTTCTAGGAGGTTCAAGATGCCTTCTTGGCCCCACAGGTCCCTGCTCAGGAGACCCAGGTGTCAGCAGGAACTAGGCAGAAGGAGTTGATTGCTCCAGGAGTGCCATTATTTCTAGCACAAAGACCAGGATTGCCTGGGTTAAGTAGCAGCCTGCAACAGGGGTCTAAGTTTTAAATCCTTAAATTTTTTAGAGCAATCCTGCTCACACTCGGGAAGCTTCTTTTAAAACTATTTTCAAAAAAGGACTTTGTCACATTTCTGTTTTCCTCAAGGAGGCACCTACAAAATGTCTCTAAGAAATGCAAATGAAGAGTTTAGAAGCCATAGCAGCCACTGCAGGATGGCTAGTCTTCAGGATCCCCTGGGGAGCAGTTCTAAGAACTTCGTGAATTCTTCAGCTTCTCCTAGGGCTTCAGATGCTCTCTGAACAGACCATGGAGCCTTGGAAGATGTTGCAAGCAGCCAGCCAGTGTAGTAGGAACCTCATTGGCTTATTTCAACAGCTTTCGACTCCAGCTGTCACAGGAAGATCTTCCTGAATTCCTTTCTTAGTCTTTGCCCTTTTGTCACTCAACTTTCGAGGACCCCTTCAGTTTACTCAGGCCAATCCCCATGTTTTGTTCCCGTTTCCCCAAGACTATAAACAAATGCCCTGGGCCCTGGCTCCCCATACAGTCACCGTCATCGTTCCTTGGTGCTGCCTCTTCAGATTACTCTGTACCCTTCCAATATTAGCCATGACATGAGAGGCAGTCTGGTCATGCAAGGCCTGTCACCCTGTCTGTGTCAGAGGCCGAACACGCTTGTGCTTGCTTTTCGGAGGCTTCACTGACAAGCAGCAGTCAGTGGAGTTCCAGGGCTGGTGGTATCAGTGTTGATCAAAAGGGAACATCTATAAAATGCTGAAGGGAAAGCCAGCAAATGGCAGAAGTTCTTTAAAGTCACGACAATTAACTGGGTTCTTCTGTACTGGCTGGGTCATAATTAAGTCAATAACAAAATTAAGTATTCTGAAATTTAGTTAGAAAGCCTGATGGCTACCAGTGAAAAAATAGTACGTTTCATAAATATATGAAAAATGAAACCATCCATTTCTATGGAGAAATAAGGTCCAATATTGCATCGTTTTGGGAGTTGAAACTAGGCCATTCACTCACCAGCTCTGGCCCCTGGAGCTGCACTTGGGAAGTCTGCCCTAAGCTTCATTCTCTCATTAAAGCTATTTGGAGGGGGCTGATGGCCACGTGATGGGGGAGATGGCATTTTAATGTAGAGCCATATGCTGGGTCACTCATCCCCTCTGCTCCACCCTGATCCTGAAATTAGTACTGCCTCACACATACTGCCAGCTTCTCTGTGCTGGGACTGCATGGCTATAGTTCCTGGTTAACCACATTCCAGTGGTGACACTTAAGAGGGATGACGTGATGGTTGATGACTTCCTGATTACAGTTGTCCCTCCTGATCAGAATGGCCTTATTAAAGTTTTGCTTCCAAACAGGGCAGTTGTCTTAGTCATGCCCAATTAGATAACTATTCAGCAGGACAAGTGGAGGCAATCCACCCCAAGTTGCCTCTGAAACACATGCTTCCTGTTGAGGATGTACTTCTTTTTGTTGCTCCCTCTCCTGCACATTTGGCACAATGGTTTTAGATACATTTATTCTTTGATTCTTCCCAATAGAGCCCAATCACACATTTTGAACCATTGAGTATTAAAGCTAAAAACAGCTCTGGGAAGCAAGTAGATCAGGAGGCTTGTGCAAAGGAAAAACCATTCAAGAGCCGGGGATACCTTCATATCCTGTTGGGTGATGTCTATTTTTAACTTGCCGGAAGGCTCCAAACTGGGTTGAGGAGGGAGGCGTGGAGAAAAGAGTGGGGTTTTTCAGGGCTAAAGCATTCTGGTTTTGTATGTTTGAAAAGGTCTGTAATAAGGAAATTAAAAACAAAAACAACCCTGCTGCAGCCCATCCAGAAGGGCAGCCGCCTCACCTGAGGTGCCCCCATCCTGCTGTGGCCCCAGTGACCTGGGTGGCAGTGCCAGCCTCAGGCATAATTGATCCTTGGGCAGCAGCCTCCAACTGGTCAAACTCTCACCGAGTCAATCTCAGGCTCCAGGTCACAGAAATAATGGAGGCACGCTTTGGGAGAGGACTGCGGACACACTCACCAACAGACGCTCTGTTTCTGCACAGGTCGCACAGGTCAGGCGGTTGCTGTTCGAGCCAAGGCCTTTGGATTCAGCGTCCTGTTTTATGACCCCTACTTGCAGGATGGTATAGAGCGGTCCCTGGGCGTGCAGAGGATCTACACGCTGCAGGACTTGTTGTATCAGAGTGACTGTGTCTCCTTGCACTGTAATCTCAATGAACATAACCACCACCTCATCAATGACTTCACTATCAAGCAGGTACTTTGAAAATTGAGACCCTCAGACCTTGGAAATTCTATCAGGTGATGGCACCTGCTGTGGGCACAGGGGGGATTGGCACTGTTTGTGGGCCACCTGTGATCAGAGAATAAAGTCCCCTGATAAAAATCAGTGGGGAGCTGGTGAACACAACCCCTCCTCACCGTGGCTATGCTAGGCAAGGCAGCCTGAACCTCAGGAGCCAGCCAGCACCCATCTTAGGACTATCCTAGAGCTCCCAGGAGACCCATTCAGTCAGTCAGAACTGAAAGAAGGAGGGAGGCAACAGGCCACCCTTCAGGATCCACTCTTCAGGATCACCAGAAATGGATCCCTGGCCTCCAACTGTCATACACTCCCTTCCCCCAAACTGCTGCACACAGTTTAAACCCACCAACCCAACCCCTTCTACTGACTTTCTTCTTAAACCCAGTTAAAAGCCTGCTAATGAAGTGGTCATCCATTTAACCAGCGCTGCTTTCCTTCCACAGATGAGGCAAGGGGCGTTCCTAGTGAATGCAGCCCGCGGTGGACTGGTGGATGAGAAAGCCTTAGCCCAAGCCCTCAAGGAAGGAAGAATCCGAGGAGCTGCCCTTGACGTGCACGAATCGGAGCCTTTTAGGTGGGCCTGGAAACTGAGGGGTTTTCTAGCTGGAGTCTCCAGACTCACCACGAACCTGCAGAACCCAACACTACTCTTGACCCATACACACTGAACTTGAGGAACTTTCGAGACATTCTGGAAATGAAGTTTATAGTCTCGGTTCCTCTGTAGACATTGCTATATTCTCTTACTAATAATAAAGGGGCCACAGGGTCCCCAAAGATAATCAGAAAGTGCTTAAGGCAGAAAAATGATGGTGTTTTTCATCTACAGACAGATAGGAGTTTCCTCTGCTCTGGAATAGTCAATCTTCTGTCTGATCCACTGATTAGCCCTGACACAATTCTTACAAGTCTTGAAGAATATCATGTTCTAAAACTTGCAACTCATAAAATATGTAGAAAATGCCCCCTGAATTGTGCCTACACAGCTAATATTCTGCTTGGCCAAGAGTTCCCTCTTGATGAGCAGGGTGGAAGTATGGTGTGCAGTCAACTTTCCAGTTTACTGTGTTTCCATTCTTCATTTATCTAGCTTTGCTCAGGGCCCATTGAAAGATGCACCGAATCTAATCTGTACACCCCACACTGCTTGGTATAGTGAGCAAGCATCACTAGAGATGAGGGAGGCAGCTGCTACTGAGATCCGCCGAGCAATCACAGGTGAGCCCTGGGCAGTCTCCATTCCATTAGCATCCTTGTATGGTGCAGACCCACCTGAGGTCTGCAGTGAGCCGCCTCTGATCGCAGGGTGCCACCTGTTAAGGACATATGAAAGTGGTTACAGGGAGTTCAATATGGCCAGAATTACTAGGGGTCAAGATAATATGCATAAGTTCAGTCCTATGTCTATAAGCCCTGAACTTAGCTTCTGAGAGGAAACCAATTCTCTTCTCTACCAGCAAAGTATTGTAAACTTTAAGGGTGGTCACACAGGGAGGTTGGAGGGGAAGCAATTCCTTTGGGTTCTGGTTGAAGGGCAGAGTTGAAGACTTTAAGTGGCTGGGGCCCTTGGACATTCTGTTGATATTACAAGACTTAATTGCTATTAAGTAAGACACTCTATCAGTTGTATCAGTACAAACATTTTTGGTTGTTTCCAGCAGCATCTACTAAATGTATAAAAGTATATGATTAACACTCTTACTCCAGGTCGCATCCCAGAAAGCTTAAGAAACTGTGTCAACAAGGAATTCTTTGTTACAACAGCTCCTTGGTCAGTAATAGATCAGCAAGCAATTCATCCAGAGCTCAATGGTGCCACATACAGGTGAGAAAAGGAACAAAATTTGTCTAAGCCTCAAGAGAGGGGAAAGGTTCTTGAACTTTTGGGGGAGTTGACTTACCTGGGCACTAAAAAAAAACAAACCACCTTCTCTGTGGAAACTATGTACACTACCTCTCATTTCTTCTCATGCCTGATTTCAACAAAACAAATGTAAGATACAGCCTCAAATTGGAGTTATTAAATGGTAGCAAGAAGTTCCTATTTTATAAAAAAGGGACAAGGTGTGAGGATGCAGAACAAGATGGAACTGACCAAAGAGTGCTATAAATTGCCATTCAGTCTTAAACCAAACAGTTTCTAGGTAGGAAAGGTACAGATGAGATCTTCCAGGGCAAAGACCCATGTGTGATTTGTTTTCTAATTTGGAACTTCAGTCCAAGAAAGCATGTTGGTCAAAGAACTGTACAGTCAACTAGGGACAAGGTCCTTCTACACATTATGTCAAGGTAAAGCTACACAGTGTGACTAATACTGTGCAATGGATAAGGAGACCTGGTAGGGGATAGTGATCTTGTTTCTCAGTAATTTTCCATGGTTCTTTTTCCCTACCCACCTACCCCCAGCATTGCTGGATTCCATAGAAATAGAACCTTCATGCATAATGGGGGAAGCTGCAGCCCTGCATATAAGAAATACCAGATTTGGCTTACTCTAAGAACCCAGGGTCTCCCAACCGTGGCACTTCTTACACTTTGGGACTGTTCTGTGGGGTATTTGGCAACATCCCCACCCAGGCTGTACCCACGAGATGCACACTCACTCCCACTCACAGCTGTGACGTCTCCAAACATTGCCTCATGTGTCAAATGAGATTAAACAGTTTGTGTATCAGACACGATAAAGGCCCCGACTCTGAGGAAGCTGTGCTCTTTCCTGATAGGTGCATAACCTCATTCACAGTTCTCTCGTCTTTTGAAGTTCTACCTTTTTTACACCTGTATGTAATAGGTACTCTTCAAGTATCATCATTTGGCCCATCACAACAGGAAGAACACTGCTCGTTAATGTTGGTGGGCTTGCACCTGGAACATTATCTGTGCTGGGCGGAGAGGGGGAGTGCTTAAGAGGTTTCCATCCATTCAAATCTTATTCTAAAGCATTTGCCAGAAATTCTCATTTAGATTTAAATACATCAAGTCACAATTGCACACAAAGAACAAAGCACATGCCCCTCTTACATGGAACAGGGCACCTCAGCCAGAGTCGGGACTGAGGATCCCTTTCTTATCTTCAGGCCAAATAACCACGTAACCTAGGAAGCCACAATGAAAATCTAAGAACTCTGGGCATTCTGTTGGGACATAATTAAATCAGTTAGTGAAGTACATCAAATAAAACACTTCCTAAAGCAACTAGAAGATTTGGAGTCTATTTTGTACAAAGTGTGTTTTCCATACAGTCTGTACTAAGTTTCCCTATTGTTTAAAAGTTACAAAATTGGTGGCCTGGTATTTTTGATTGGACTACTTATATTACCCCATAAAAATTAATTTTGGGAAAGAACTAGAAAGAATCAAACACTTAATTGGTAGCTTTCTACCCTGTTCTTTATTCCACAGATACCCACCAGGCATTGTGGGCGTGGCCCCCGGAGGTCTTCCTGCAGCCATGGAAGGGATCATCCCTGGTGGCATCCCAGTGACCCACAACCTCCCCACGGTGGCACATCCTTCCCAAGCTCCTTCTCCCAACCAGCCTACAAAACACGGGGACAATCGAGAGCACCCCAACGAGCAATAGCAGAGAAGGTCGAAAGGTAATCATTCAGATAAACCTGGGACCAAGAGACAGTGAAAAACTGATGAACTAAGAGGAAAGGAATTTGACGCAGTCTTTTTAACTGTTTCTGGACATAATGCATCATTGATGTTGCAGTGTTAAAACTACAAAAGAGCTAGAAGCCGAGGCGTGGGAAAACCGAAGTCTTCTGCTTCCGAAAGCGCTGAAAGTCTAGGACGTGACTTATTAACGACCAACTTCTGTTATTATGTGTTAAGTTTTTCATCTGTGCATCAAATCACAACGAATAAATAGATCTTTTTCCTTTATCAGTCCTTTGGGCACAGCAGGTCCTGAGCACCTTGCTCTAGAATGTTGCATCGAGAGTTCCAAACATCAAAATAAAAAATATAATAGAGGAAACCCCCATCCTATGACTCTAGCCCCTTCGGTCCATGGGGGCTGGTTACCTCTTCTGCTAACAGGAAGATTAAATTACTACAAAGTGGGGAAAAAACTGTTTGCCTGTGTTAGACCACTGCAGGCAGAGGATGGAAGACAGTACAGGCTCCTATACAGAGGAGTGCTTCTCTCACATCTGAACTATGTACTGAGTGTGCAAGTTGGCTGAAGTTCAGTAGTACCCTCTGATGATGCAAAAAAAGAAAAAAAAAAGTATTAAGTTTCACAAGCTGTTTGTACTCAAATATATTTTTCTCAGTTTCAGATCCTCAGCTATTTTATTGAGTGGAAAGTCTTGAACTTAAAAGGGTTCAAGAAGAATAATGTTGCATTTCCTTATGTCTCAGGAAACACTTTTTATGGTAACTTGTCAGATTGTCTATGAACAAACCCACTTTTTTAGACATTGATAAAGTCTTCTTTTCTTCACGTGATATTTTATACAAGAACACTTCAGATGTGTTATTAGATGTGACTGATTTTAACAAATCCTATTAGATTTGTATCAACTAGTTACATGTTATATTCATAGTTTTTTGTGAATCATCGCCTTTTTGTTTTAAAAGATGGCCTATTTTGAGCCTTTGTATAGGTACATTCCTGTTTTTGTGACAAAAAACTTTAAAACTGTCCCAAACAGAAAAATAATGGCTATCAGAAGTGTTTTGTTTTAGTGTGAGTTACCGTTACTGTATTTGTTTATTGTAAAGGTGGACATTTAGCGTTCAGTGCAGTTTTCAATAAAAAGTAATAAAAATTTGTTAAGTTCTGAAATTCAAACACATCTCACCAATGTAAAAGTTTCCTACTTGAGATGTTTAAAGGCAAATGAATTTTGAAATAGCCAGTTCCCAACTCTCATTACTCCTGGGTTCAAATATTAATAATGACAATAGTTTTGTAGAAAATCTGCCTATTCCAAGAATACTGACAACTGCCTCACATGACAGCTTAAATTTAAAAATCAGAACCTCACCTAAATCCATCAGTGCCAAATTATGTGCCATCCATAAGATGGAGTGGGTTGAAACCAAATCAATTCAAGAAACAAAGTTGATCAAGTATGATTTTAATTTACCCGAAAGCAATTACCTGCTCAAGCATCAATGCAGAAAAAAAAGGGAGATAAATCTCAAACCTTTTTTTTGGCCAGTAACCTAACAGTTATATTTACAAAGAATGTTTCAAAATAATTAACATCAGCCATTTCCATAGGTTAAGAACTTTAAAAGTTGATGTTTTTAAATGGACTTTCCTTTTCTAAAATAGCATTAAACCTTTCATACTAGTGGTGGCTACAAGTGTCAAAATTAAGTCCAAGAATATCAGGTACCAAACTCCTTTTTTATTCCATCAGCATTTTTAAGCATTAACCTGACTGAACTTGTCTCCTCACTCATTTTGAGATGGTGGCCCTATCCCAACTCTGCCATAAAAACTTCACAGGGAGAGAGTTGGAGCACACGGTTACTGGCCTATCACTGGGAGGGGGGAGGGGGGGAGGGGGAGGGAGCAGAATTGTTCAACATTATCCTCATAAGCATGCCCCGACATCTGTGAACAGGTATTACCTTCATTAGAACAGGCTGGAACACAATAAGCCCAAGGGTCATAGATACAGGTCTGTGATCTGAATCCATGGTATACCTGGGTTTTGTTTAAGTCTTTGCTACCCTAATAGTCCAATGGAAATGATTAATATATATAAACTCCCAGGAAAAACAGATCAGAACACACCCTACTGTTAAGGACTATGTCCTTTCTATAGTTTTAAGCCCATAAAGTCCACAGAGTTGAGGTATTAATCTCAAGAGTCAAACAAGACATTTGTACCATAATCTAGCCACAACAGATCTTTGAGAAAGGACTGCATGTTCAAATCTCAAGACAGTACTTATGGCTGTTTAATAGTTCAAGAGCTTAACAGTGATTCGCCCCAAATGTTGGTCTGCTGTGGAGACCATACTAAGCCCATCTCTGCTGACAGAAGTATGAGAGCTTGGAAATAGAATCCTCTATAATTCTTTCCCACAGGGAAGAATATTGTACCTGTCAAATTAGTGTGGTCAGGGTCACCAATCATAAATAAATAAATAAAGGGGCAACTCAGGGAAGGACACACACCAGACCACAACACACAGAGGCGAAATGCTGCACCTATAATTTTCTCGACAGCTTCAATTGTGATGCAGACTATAGTGACAAGGGGCTTTTCCCTCAAGCATTTCTCTTTGGCTTCTTAACAGGCAACTAAAACAGGATCTCTTGACACTAAAGAATTATTCCTAAATATAGAGAAAAGTTACTACAGATATGCTGTGCTAAGCAGACAGGATAAAAGCCTTCTAAGAACACATTTGATTGAGTCATGACCAAAATGAAAGCAAACCATATAATCAATTCATTAAAAAACCAATAACCACTAGGAAAAGTAACATTTGCCATTATAACATGAGAAGTTGATTTATATGGAATCATACTGCAAAAATTATTTTTTCCTACAAGTTTCAGGATACAGCAAAACTGGTCCTTTCATCCTGGGAACACCCTTTACTAAGTTAAGTAGTCAGAGAAGGGAGAAAGAACTACAGCCCTAATAGGTCACGGTTTTTTTGTTTTGTTTTGTTTTGTTTTGTTTTTCCTATTTTCAATATTCTGGCATCATATCTGAGTTTGTACACATTTCAATACCATACAGGCAGAATTTAGGAAAAACCAAGGAACAAGTATTTAAAGATTTTCACAGCCTTTTTATCAAAAGGAAAGATTATATATATATATGGATATATATATATGGTGAGAGAGAGCTTTTTTTTCCAAATTCCTTGCTATATGAATAATCTACAAAGTGCTTATCAGGATACTAAGTCTTTTTTGTGTTCCTGAGATAGGTTTGAAATTTTTACCCAGTACTGAACTGAATGCATACCTAAAGTGGTCAAATAATACTTTTTGTAAAAAAAAAAATTCTACCTAAGATTATAGTCTTTAGTTTTAAGTAAGAATGCCCACAATTAACCAACATGCAAAAACTCTCAGACTACACACTGAGAAATTCATTATATGATACATTTAAACCACCTTACTGCATTCTTTATTCTGTACTGAACTGGTATTCCCACTAGCCTAAACAAAGGCACACCTGCCTTCCTTATAACAGGATTTGCTTAGAGCAAAGTGGATGATAAAAGACAGTGAAAATCTGAAGTTCCTCTGCAATGGCAATTTTCAGTCTGCAAATTCCACAAAGTTCATTTAGTTACAAGTGGGTCTACTCCCCAAGTGCTTCCCTAATTTACATCCAGGGAATAATTTCAATCACAAGCCAAAATCTGGAGTAAAAGCCCACATTTTAGGTCGCTCTTTCAAATACCTAAATACTGTAAAAGTGTGTTAGGAAAAAACAAAAAAAAAAAAGATGAAATAGTAATAGAAACCAAAACCCTTTACAAAACAAGAGAACAATGTCACTAAAGTTTCACTCAATAAAAAATTCTTAGCTTTTCTTCCAGTTTGTTCCTTAAAGATTTGATTTTATTTTATTGGGCACAATAGGAACTAAATTATTAATGAAATAAAAGCTTGTTTATTTTTTCTGTTTCGCTGTGGGTAGTTTGTACAAAAAAAATTTCAACTTTCTAATGAGCTCTAGTGAGGTTTAACATAAAATGGATCTTTAGAGGTGAAGGAGAATGCCAGGTTCTAAAAAAAGGTTATCTCAAAGGAACAAAGAGTCATCTACCATGTGCTTTTGTAAGTGCCCATGCTGGAAAAAAATTCTCAATATGAAGATGCTGGTACAACTTTTCCTATAACACAATTTCTTACACAACCACATGCGTTACATTTATAGACAGATTTACAATTTGAAAGGAAAAAAAGTTCTGTCTTAATAAAATTAGTTTCTTTTACAAACTAGTCCAACCAAAGTTCTCTGTCTCCTCACACAGCAGATGCATTATCTACAGTGGGTGTAGATCAGGAAAATACTTCCCAGTAAATCCTGCCCAATTGGTTCATTCCATTCCATAATACTCTGCTTGGAGCACCACACTAACTTCAGGATCATCAAAGATCCAGTGCCTTGGTCTTCTGCTCTTGGGTTTTTTTCATTCATCTTCATCATCTTCATCTTCTTCTCCATCAGACAGGGATGTACAAGGCCGGATCTGTCGGTAGCGGTCAAGCCATTTTTCGACCATTTGTGTGACCAAGGGGTGATTTCGCCGACGGGAGCTTTTCTGCATAGCAACTAGAACTCCCCCCTCAGTCACACAGCAGTCCAGCCACTCCCTGAGCAGTTTTTCTTGCTGTTCCTCATTACCTAGCTTTTAGAGGAAGGTGGAGAAAAAAGGGGAAAACAATAACTTACAACAGATAAGACAAACAGCTAGTATGATAACTTAGAAAAGGCCAATGCAACAAATTTCCGTATGTCTATGCCTATAAATGGTTAAACACAATTTCAACTTCTTATCAACTTTATAATTAAAAACCAGTTTACTGGTGGCTCAGCGGCAAGAACGCTTGCCTGCCACGCCAGAGGACCCGGGTTCGATTCCCGGTGCCTACCCATGTATTAAAAAAAACAGTTTACTGTGATTAAATTTTAAAAAGACATCAATGGGAAAATCCTCAACCAATACTAGAATGTAATGGAATTTCAGAGAGTCACAGCTTCAAAGGGATGACAAGGTAAGTTTAGTGCATTATGCATAGGCTGAAGTTAAATAAATGATGGTCAATGAACTTAATGTGATTATAAGTTTTATAACTGTTAGTAAATTAAATAAAGACCAATAATTTTATAAGAATATGGGTTTTCTTAGAGTGTTCTCTTACGTCCTCTCCCCTGCCTGGTCTATATTACTCTCCCACTTCCCTGTATCTACAATGGCTCCCTACCTGGTGTTCCCACTCCTGACACTGCCCATCTCAGTGCAGCAGTCAGCACTTCTCTTGAGTACCACTGGCCAGTGGCCTCCCAGCAAAGTCAAGTCAGAGCTTTAGTCAGTCCTTCGAAGGACTCCACCCTCACTCTTGCCATCTCTGACCTCATTTCTTTCACTTTCCTCCTTGCCCACTTACCATAAGCCACAATGACCTCATGTGCCTTTGTACTTGCTATTCCTTCTGTCTAGAACTTTCTTCCCCAGACTGTGCAAGACTCACTTCTCTTTCAAGTCTTGAATCAAATGTCACCCCCTTACCACCCTATTTATATCACAATGCCCATGATTCCCCTTGTCCCTTCCCTACTGCTCCTTTTTTACTCACTCTTTTTTTTACTGCACTCACTATGTGACCTGAGGGCAGAAATTGTAGTTTTTTAGTTTAATGCTTTACCTGCCACACATAACACGTACAACACAGCAGTTTTGAGGAGGTAAATTTCAAAATTCTGTTTGACCAGTATTTGCAGAAAGTAGCAAATACTACAAACAACCTCAAAAATTTAACTGGTAGTAGAGATCACACCACACCTAAAAGGCACCCAAAGCTGGATTCTGATAGAGCGTTACAATTCTCTAACATAGCTGATAGGAGAAATGTGCCTCTTACCTCCTGAGCAGAAAGAAAGTGCACATGGAGTAACTTCCTTTCACTGTCAACCAGAGGCAAAAACGTGATGGTGACATCATCATCTGTGTTCAGGTTAGCACCAGCACCTCGGTTGCCATAGCCATCATTTTCCATGGCAACCAAAGCAGAGAAGTGGCCCCTTGTATAACCCAGAGCAATTGGACTTTTCCAACAAAAACTCTGTTCCCACAACAAAGGTAAATAAACACCTGAAAAGAAAGGAAGAAAAGGTGCTAGTCATCAGCTGGCTCCCCTCACCCCTTATACCCACATTCCGCTGCTCCAATTCCTGGCATCAAAGAGCCAATATGAGCCTCCTCTCCAGTTACTCAAGGATGTGGCTGGAAACTGCATTATAACATAATAATAAAAAGACTAACAAAAGACCCTTTAATAGTGGCTTACCTTGAAACCGGGTATATCCTAAAGTTTCTCCCCGGAAACTCTTATAATATTTTACTCCATAAACTATAATTGGTCGTCTAAGAATATGTGCAAGTACAAAAATGTGTGTCTGTTCCAAACTTGCTCCAGGCTGTACACAACACAAAAAAAAGAGCAATTTCTCTTTAAAATGTTTATTACCACCCCTGGAAAAAGAATGTGTGAAAAACAATACATCTCAATTCATTTCTTAAGCAAAAGATACTGTTAAGCTGCAAAGTCCAATAAAACTGTTACAGAAATCTATTAAGTTTATGTTCAGGTGTGAATCACCACCCAAACTTAAAAACCAAATAAATTTGGATGAATATTTTAGATACTTTCACTATTCTAATATGGCTACTCAATAAAAAAGCTCAGGAACAAAGAAAATCTTATACCAAAGGATACATCATATATTCACCTGTGAAAGTTAGTACTACCTATAACAACTTAGCACTACCAACCACTACTACCTACAAGTCCTCTCAAAGTAATTAGATGAGGTTTGTCATTTCATACAAACTGAAATGACAGTATCACCTAATTCAAGAATACTAAACGGGTCTATCTTCCAACTACAATGATTCAGAAGGCAAATGACCAAGAAGGTATATGTCTCAGATGTAAAACACTCACTATGAACCCTGACCAAATGGCCCCAAGATAGAATGTATAGTGATAGGATAGAGTGTAAAACTACTTTCATCTTAGGGATGCAAATGAACTATGGTGCCATCAGGAAAGAGAAGGTGTATAGGTTTGTAGGGCATATATATGAATTCCAATTCAGTATACTGAACATGTTTCACAAATTAAAACTAGCATGAAACCAAAGATTCTAAAAGGAACAACCCTGCACAGTTCTGTTTTATAAATGAAGTGTTCATTCATAAAAACATCTAAGTCGTTAATTGCTCACAGAAATGTACATTCCCATGTTATTTAGAAATCATTCCTGTCAGTGGTAATTAGTTCGCAGAGTACACTAGACTGCACCTTCTTTGCCTGGGTTGCAGTGGACACAGCCTCACCACTGGGGAGCCTCTGAAGATCAGTATCTGTTCCTCAGGGCCTGACAGCCAGCCCAGCACAAGCAGAAAAGTACCTACTAGACACAGGGATCCTAGGTAAGTTCCCACCTTAGGCATAGGGCAGGAGCTAACCTGTAATAGATAAAACAGGGTAAAGGCCATCTTCCTGAGAGGCAATATAACGAAGGGCAACCTGAAGTTATCATAAGCACTACATTAATTTTGAAAGGATTTCATTTTCTGTCACTGGATATAAGAAACATATATTACACTGCCTGTTCTGCAGAGTGAGGATTGGCCTATGGTCGCACATTTTGATAAAACGCCAGTCACAACTAGAACCCAAGCTGCAATGCCCTGCCAAGTGGTCTTTCCTTTTACCACATGCTCCAACATGGTTTGCTTACTTAAGTCAAGGGATCTGAACCATAAGGTACGCTGAAGTACTCTTACCTGACTAGCAAGAGAGAGTATAAATGCCCAATCTTCTTGCCACTGTTCTTCTCGCAAGGAAAAATGTAAACCAAAGCTCTGAGAATACCATGACTCCCAGTCTTTCCAGCGGGTATAAAACCTAAAAACAGCAAGACAGTAAAAAATAACCCTTTTCTCAGCAGTTCATTTAATGTTCCAATAATTTATTTAATGTAGATTTTACCTAAGCAATCCATGACAAGATTAATAAATTTTATCCATTTTACCTGGTTTACGATATTTTTACAAGTTAAAAAAGCCTTCTTTCTGCTAGGAGACATCTTTCAACAAATCCTCAGGCACAATTTATTTACCACTCACCAAATCTTCATTCAAAACTTCACATGCTGATGAAAACAGTTACTCTGAATTAACTAACTACTGCTTTACTAAAGTGAAAAAAAAAACAAAAAAGACAACCAAGACTACATTTCTCTATCAATATAAAGAACAACATCAATAGCTGACCATTCCACAAATGGTAGAAAATATCCCATTCATGTATGAGAATAACCAGTCCATTTCCATGAGATTCTTTTCCATATATAAAATCATTTCTGATGATCAAATGATAATCAAAATTTTTTTTAAAAATCACTGAAACTGGGCGGGCCACAGCAGCTCAGCAGGCAGAGTGCTCACCCGCCATGCCAGAGACCCAGGTCTGATTCCCAGTGCCTGCCCATGTTTTAAAAAAAAAAATCACTGAATCTACAAAACCAAGGTTTCTTTGGGAGATGATGGAAATGTTCTAAAATTCAATTGTGGTGATGGGTGCACAATGCTGTAAATTACTGAATTGTGTGTTTCAAACAAGTGAATTTTATGGCATGTAAACTATACTTTAATAAAGCCATTCCATAAAAAACAGACAAGAGTTAACTAAAATTCAAGCTTAGAATTTTTGAAGGCACTTTAATCTTACTTGTTAATATTTTCATTAAAATCATACCTACAAAGCTGATACGGGCATTATATACATGTATTTGGAGAGGGTGAAAAAAGTAATCATTTATTTGTCTACTTCCAAAACTTGTTTGTGGCAGCTTACACTACAAAATACAACTATAACTGAAACCTACAGATAACTCCACCAAAATAATAATAATTTTAAGAGACCTGTCCTGAGGTTTTCCCCCTATTTATATTTATTACCTCCACTGGCCTCTCTGAGAAACTGTACTGGCATGTCAACTGATGGCAAGTACAATAGTCATGAAAACCTGAATCAAGTCAAATCATGGGTATAAAGTAGAAAAGCACAGCTACCAACACATAAAAATAGGCCATCTTGAAGTATTAGAGGGAAGTGAAATATACCAATTGGTTTGGATTCTATGAAAAGGTCACCTCAGCAAAGGCTGCTTTAAAAGGAGTCTACACACTTAATATGTTGGTTCCCTGTACCAACCTAAATGCTGGCCCCCCCTCTCTCCTAGCCTATAAAGGAAGGACCCAAGTTGTTCACCCCTCTCATTCTATCTTCTAATAGTCATACCAAGAACTCAGTGAGCCAACTTAATCACAAATCAAGAGACAAAAATTTAAGGGTTACTCATTAAGGCTAATAATATATTTGACCCATGTCTCTGAAGATCTAAATATATGGCATCAATGCTTACTCTATAACCATTTGGTTATCTTTATTGCCTCTTGCCCATAAGATGCTGGAAGGAAGTCTACCTGATCACTGTAGCTTTCTACACCTTAACTGTAAAACATGAGACAAAGAGTCCCAGATGGCAGGGATCAGCGCAAGACACACTTTGTTCTGGGAAGCCCGTCAAAATGCCAGCTCTAGATTCTCATTCCTGAAGCATCCTTTAAGTAAGGGCCTCAGCATAAGATCTGCTGGAACATTTACCAATAGCTGTAAACAAACAGCTGTTCTCACTCTAACAGCTACCACCCATCCCTATCAAGCCATACTACCTCTTTTAGGACCTCAAATGACTCAAAACCACCACAGAATTCCAGTCCTGATACAAAAAAGTAGAGGCAACTTCAATGCAGAAAATTACCCAAAATCAGCTCTGAAGAAGAGACAGGCTGTTCTTCAAAACTATTACTATTAGCCACAAATGTCCTTAAAAAAGAAAAAATAGATATCACATGTAAAATTTATGATGTACTTTCAACCTTACATTAATGCCAGCATACTACCACCAAAGAAAGGAAAAGCTACTAAGCTGCTTTTTTAAAGACCACTTGCAAAGTGAAAGATTCACCACGTCCAGATATACAGGCTTCAGCTTTCCAGGTTGAGAAGCTAGAATTCACCAACACCCAGAGAATAGTTCCTAGAAGTGTGCCCCTCCAGAACACACGTACCAGCAGTGGTCCCATGTCCCATTATGTATTGCCCCTGGGCCAAAAAGAAGAGGGCCTAGCTGACTCCTAAGAAAGAAATTTTAAACAGAGAGACATCAAAGGAAATTCAGAAGAAATATGCAAGGAAAAAGAACGCCAAGATCAGCAGACTTCTGGAGGAGCAGTTCCACTAGAACAAGCTTCTAGCACGCAATTCTTCAAAGGCAGACCAGTATGGCCGAGCAGATAGATGGCTATGTGCTAGAGGGCAAGGAGCTGGAGTTCTATCTGAGGAAATCCAAGGACCAGAAATGCAAATAATCTCTCCCTCTTGTAATAAGGTATTTATTCTTTTTTAAAAAAAGAAAATGGTCTTGCCTGTTTATCAGATCAATCTACAGGATTCATTTCCATCAGGTCACAAAGTCCACTGGCTAAAACACTGGCAACAAAGACTGAATAACTAAACCATACGTTCTGAGTGGCATGTTCTTTCTCTAGCTATATTATACCCCCAATAGGTTGCAATCCAGAATTGCCAGCCAAAGAGCTATTCTGTTTCCTTCCTATTTTTATTCTAATGCTTTGGTCTTATGCTTGGATCTATAATTTAGCTCTCAAGAAAGTAATTATAGTACTCTCATTTCAAATTCTAGAGAATACTTTCACTTAGTATTTAAAACGGAGTACTTACGACATGTTGAGCTGCTGTAGACCTGATCTTCCACAATGAAACAAAACAAAAATCCCTGTTCTCATGAAGTTTATACTCTAAGTTAGAATATAAACTTCTATTTATATTTTAATCCCTCAATACTAACAACAAAATTCAAACAAGCAGGCACTTAAGAATGATACAAAATGCTAGGGTGGAAGTCGGAGTAGGGTTGTTAACAGTATTGTATAAGTATTCATATAGTTTAGGAGAAAAAAGTTCATTTTTATACTGACGGGAAAATAGTATGAAATGTATAAAAATGGTTTTGTAACTTACTAACTTTTTAAACAATGAGCTAAACTTAGCCTCACTAAGCCTCAATTTTCTCAAGTTTAAATAACTAAATGAGATACTGTATGCATAGAACCAAGAAAATACTATAAATCAAATAAATGTAGTCTACACTATTAATTCACAAACACTGTCACAGTTTTCAGTAAATAATACCTCAAGAGATGAATTTATAGGTTAAGACTAGTCCTGTACATGATTGGAACCTGGATAAAAATTTTGTTAAAAAATTATCTTAAAATTTTTTTAAATATAAAGGACATTTTGAGACAACGGGAATATGGACTGTACGTTGGACAAATGAATAAATGTTGATTTCCTTAGGTACAGTAATGGTTGGGTGGTTCGATAGGAGAATATGCTTGCTCTTAAAAGATGTAAGATGAAATACTGAAGGGTAGAGCATTCATAATGTCTAAAGCTGACTAACAAAAGGGGAGCTGTTTCACGTATGGAGAGAGAACAATTGTGGCAAAACGTTAACAACTGGTTACTCAAATGAAGAAGATATCGGGTTCCACTGCACTGATTTTTACCTTCTTGTCTTGTGAGTCTGAAAATTTTTAAAATACACAGATATAGTCTTGGGATTTCCTGCCTCAGGAAGGGAAAAGAAAATTACAGATTTTTTGGTGTAATCTCTTATAAAAATTACTGAGATGCTCAAAAGTCTTCAGGTACACACCAAAAAAGATTTTCCTTTAGTTTCCCTAGAAAATACAACCAAAATGAAAAATATCCCACCACAATAAGGAAATGATCCAACAAGTGCACTCCAGGATTAAAACAGGGAATGCTGCCAGCTCACCAATGTGAACAGTCATGTAGGCTGTCGTGAAGGGCTTTCCGAAGCACTGAGTCCTTGTCATAAATGCCCCAGGTAGCTTGTAGTACTGAATCAAGTAAGCAGTCCCCTGCAGTCCGATTCCAAAGTGCATATAGTCTACTGTCCAAACGTGTAGCCAATTCCAAGGACCAGTTTATAATTGGAGATTCTTCTTCTAACTCTATATGAGGAATTTAAACACGTTCATTTTCATGCCTGTAAATTAAGGACTTCGCAGTGGGAAGGAAGAACCTATTCCTAGACGTACATAGGTTTATTATGTAATTTACTAATAAGTAACTAAATAAATTTGATCAACTGAACTATAAACCTTTTAAGTAGTTTCAACATCTTAACACTCAAAAGTAATTTACTTAATTTTTAAATTATTTACAATTTATTTTTAAAAATGTTTAATACAGGATATACTCATTTTGGAATAGGAAGGAGAAAACAAAGGTTTAAAGTTTTAGAACTTTCTCCGCTTACTCTTTTATAGTTATGAGCTATGACTGAGCATTCTTAAAATCAAACCTGACAAGTAGACCATATAAAACGACACTGTTCTTAAGGACTGAGCATTCTTAAAGTAATAATAAAGCAATCTAACCATATACCAAACTACTTTAAAACTTTACCAAAGACAGCAATACTGAACTGATTCCATGAAAAGTAACCGTACTCATTAACTCCACATTTACCTTTTTGAACATCTCTATCAAGCACCTCATCAAATAACTTTTCTTGGACAGTTGAGGGCAAGTCTTCAATATCTGTAAAGAAAAAGCAGACAAACGATCTTATGTTTCTTGACTTAATAAATTTAACACTACTTTCTAATAGTAATGTCCTCTAAACTAAATCCCTTTTCACTGAAGATTGTCAAGCAGCTTCTTTTTAAAAACGTGCATGTATAACTTTTATGAATGCATATATGTATGTGTATGAGGTATAAAACACTTGTTTGTAACATATATATAAAAAGTATTACATGTTTACATATATATATATTTTGACCTATACTCTATTGAGGAAGATATATTTTTTGACCTGTACTCTACTGAAGATATATTTAAGTATATGTGTGTGTGTGTGTGTGTGTGCATGTCTACATATATACATATATATATATATTTGTAGATGCATGGAGTAATTTCTGAATGTATACACAAGAAATGGGTAACAAAGTGTAGGGGATATGTGTACTAGAAGAAAGTGAAAGAACTTTTTGTTATATGTTCTTTTATGCATCTTGAATTTTCCTACTTAAAAATACAAGTAAAATTATTTTTTAAGATTGGAAAAAAAAAAGCCTTTGTTCTGGACTTCATTATCAAGATTTAAGTAAAAATAAATAAAAATAAGATAACATCTGTACCAGGGGTGCAAGGGTAGTTCAGTGGTAGAATGTTCGCCTGCCATGCAGGAGACCCAGGTTTGATTCCCAGCCCATGTAGTTTCCAAAACAAATAAAGAAACCAACAGAAACTAACAAATTTAAAAAATTCAACAAATGGTGCTGCAATAACAGGATATCCACATGGAAAAAGAATGAAATGTGACCCTGCCATAAAGCATATAATAAAAAAACTTTTTAAGTAAAAAAAAATCAAAAAGTCACCCTTCTTAAAAATAAATAAATATAACATTTGTACCAAAAATTACATGCAATTTTTTATTCTTTTCTCCCTGCAACTTCTTCCCTAGGCCTACTATTTTCAGACTTTAGAACTGTCTTATAAAAAGTTAGTCCACCTATAATTTTGGCACACATTTGCTCCAATTTTAAAAGGCTTAGTTATCTCCTGGTATTTGTAAATGTTCCTGTTTATATCTGAATAAAAGCCCAAAACATAAAGAACCCAGGTAGAAGCTTTATTTTAGAAACTTTTGGTGAATTTTACTCAATGCCAAGTAGCAAAAATATCCTTGAAGACGTTTCAACTGTCACTGAATAGAAAAATGAAAAGTTGCTTTACAAATAGAATATAAACGAATGCAATAAGTGAAGAAATGAATGATACTTTCAAGATAATGTCCCAGTACTTTTTATTCAAATAATGTGACTCTACCCATCAAAAGACCACATTCTAATTCTAACTTCTAATACTGGGTAACCAATAGCTACTTAATTTCAAATTGACAGGTGTTTAAAGGGAAAAAAAAGTAGACTGATAACATTCTCAAACACCTAAGAAAAAAAATTAATAAAATTCAGGTATTCAAAAAGCATCTAAGGCCCAGGAAGAAATCAGTTAAGGTCTATCAACTATCTATCAGCTGTTAATCTTCCTCACAAATCACTAAAGCATCTGTGTCTGCAGCCCTTGTCTTGGTCTCCTCCAGTATAAATACAGCAGTCAATAACTGAAGATGCACATACAGTACCTAAGTTTTCATTTACATTTAGAATACAACTATAATAAGGTCAAAATTTCTTTTCACATTCAATTTTGGAGTTACCTGCTGGCAATGTAAATGTCACAAGGTCAGTTAGAAAATAGCAAGCAAAATCCCCCTTTCTCTGATGAAGTGAAGCAGCTATTTCTCGCCGAATTTGTTCTGTCAGTTCAGGACACACCATTGCTGGAATACACTTTGCGGCTTGTTGAGACACCTTAAACACAAGAGAAACTTTCCTTTGCATTCCATTTATCATAAACAGGAGCAGAAAACAACAGGATTTAAAAGCAATCACCAAATTTTCCAGTAACTCAGTTTTGTTTTGTTTTAAACCTTAAAATGCATTTTTAAAAAATGCATTCAATATTGTTAGGAAGTTGAAGTTTTCTGACCAGTGGAAGTATATATCAGCAGTGTAACTTTTTTGGAGAACAGCCATAAAAATGTTTTACCCTCAGATGCATCAATTTTATACATTTTAGGAATTTACTCCAAGGAAATATTCAAAGATGCAAATAAATATTTATGTAAAAGGGTGTTGTTCATGAAAGGACATCATGGGAAAAACAGTCTTAAAATCACCAGGGAATTCCAGCTTATAGAAAAAGAAGAAATTGCAAAAACTCTTCCCCCCACTATCAGAGTACTTCCAGTACCTTCACTTGGAATTTAAAAAGCATGATTTTAAAGGGGTGGTTCCCATGACTTCAAACTCCAATCCCATTTGTTTTAACTCGGAACTTTTAAAAAAACATTTGGCACTTCCAACTTTAAAACAAAGACAGCAAAACTTCAAGCTACAGCCTGACAGGAATGAAATGTCAGCTCTGCTACAGAAGGCCTCTAAGCAAGGAAATGCAACAAACCATTCCCTTTAAATGAAATAAAGCAACAAATGATGCAAAGATTATATTTTACATTTAAATTGTATTCTTGTTGATCAGCTCAAGAAATCTACATATACAGAATTCTGAAACCAAAGGTGAGAATCTACTCACAGTTAGTTGTGTGCCAAAACTAACTGCTAACAAGGAAATGTGACTCTAGTAACCAGAGGGGAGCCACCCAGCTTTGTTCTCTGCTGCAACCGCAGCCTGCCTGTAGCCTTTCCAAATGCAGTCCTTCTAGCTACAAGTGGGATTTGAAACAGCAGATCTTCCAATGAATATGTTTTACTGATAATGTCACCTACATAATATATATGGACAATTTAAGGCAACTGCAGTACAAAGATGAGTAAACACAATACCCTGCATACCTAATTTTGCATATTCCATTTTGAAAACTCCCACATAAAAATTCAGTTCTGCTAAACTTTATTGTTTAGGATTAGCACAAATTCTCATGACACCTTAACTCGAACAACCAAACCTTTAAGCAACACTCAGAATATGAAAAACTAAATACGAAATAGTTTCAGAATATAATTAAGTAACTGTGATGGGTTTGCAGCTACATGTATCCCAGGAAAAAACGTGTTCTTAAACTTAATCCATTCCTGTTAACTACGAACCCATCGTAAGACCTTTTGATAAAGTTACTTCAGTTAAGATACGGACCATCTCCATGAAGATGTGTCTTAATCCTAGTTCAAGAGTCCTTTATAAAAGAAATACAAACCTGGGCAGGAACTTGAAAACTGAAAACATTCCAAAAGAAACCTCACCTTCAAGCATTCCTCAAGCATAACGTCCTTGACATCTTCTATCCTCCTTTACCCTCATGAATCTCAGTCATCTCTCTCCTTTATCCATGTGCTCTTCAACTCTCTCCCTAAGCCAATGGGGTCCATGAAGTCTTCCTACTGGCCCCAACAATTGTGCCCTTTGGATTACCTACTCCATTAAGATTAAATTCCATTTCCAGTCTGGTTCTTTATCTGGAACAACACCCCTCCCACCTTCTCTCCTTAACTGAAACCTGGCATTCCCTCGATGATAACTTTCCCCAAAAATTCTCAAGTGGAAGCCATGTCTTTACCCTGAAACCACAGGGTCATAAGGAAAATCTGGTCAGTGGTCTCCACGTGAATCCCAGTAACCCCATATCCTAGCATTTGTTCACATTCTTGTGTGGTTATCCCCTCCCACACTACGTATCCAATAAAATATCGCAAAAATGTTGGTATGTCACTCCTTAAACAATACTGCAGCTTTCATGTGGTTCATTCTCTCACACTCTCCCCCCTCCACGGGATCACTCATCCTGGGTGAAATCAGCTGCCACACTGTAAGTAGCCTTCTGAAGAGGCTGATGTGGCAAGGAAATGAAGTCTGCTATCAACCTCGTGAGTGAACTTGGAAGCAGATCCTTTAGCCCCAGTAGAGTCTTTTGATGATTGTAGGCCTGGCTCACAACTGGACTGCAACCTCATGAAACCCTGAGCCGGAACCAGCCAGCTGAGGCACTTCCAGTTTTCTGATCCTCAGACACTGTTGTGAGATAAACTATTTGTTGTCTTAAGTAGTAAAGTTTTGAGGTAATATGTTACCCTGTATGCTGGTGTTTCATTATCATCCCTTATTGGTTCCCAGATTATCATCCTCTAGCAGCTGGAGGGGAACCAATGAATTTCCCAGAAGACTTTAATCCTGGCTCACATGCTGCCTGCCTCGCCAGCCCACACTGTAGAAACTGCCTCTAACTGTTCCATCCCCAAGTTCCAGAACCCTAGTCCGCCTAATTACCACAGCTCCTTTAAAAATAATTGTCATTTCCCTTGTATTCAGTAAGCCTGCCCTGGGTTTTCATCATGGTCTTCAGTCTCTTAGGCCCTCCCCTTCCTCTCCATCAGATCCCCCAGTGACTTCACTGGAATCTTATCAAACTGAACACAATGGCTAGCCATTTCATACATGCTTTCATCTAACCTTATGTTTCAATCGTCATACACTGTCATATACATAATGGTTTACAAATATTGGCAAGTTTGAATAAACAAATATACATAAGCATACATGGAGATGCATACTGACAAAATTTGAATTCACAATTGATCTTTGTATTTTTATTCTATTTGTCCTATCATTAAAAAAAAATTAACTGGATAATACAGTACCATCATGAATAACTCATTTATAACCTCTATCTACCTAGTTGTCTGAGCCAGAAATCTCAAATTTAACTTTGATCCATTATCTCACCATTCTTCATATCCAATCTAACTCTTTAACACTGATTAAATCTACATAATCTCTCTCAAATCAGCCCACTTCTACCTCCATTGTCACTACCAGGCTGGCAGAGTTCTTGCTCTTGGCCAGGCTTGCCCCTCTTCAATCCACACAGCAAGCAGCCAAAACACATTCTTATCTTGTCACTCCCCTGCTCTCTAACCTAACACCTTCTAATTGCTTCATATCGCCCTCAGAATAATCTTCACATTCCTCAGCATAGAAAATCCCTCCCAACCCAGCCCCATTTATCTCCCACACTCCCCCCTCAGTTTTAAATCACCATCTAACTTATGATGAGTTACCTGCAAGTCCCTTGAATTCACCACAAAGACCATGATTCCTGGGCTCATACATAAATGAATTCCTTAATCCCTCTCCTCCATGACTCTTTTTACCTGGCTAACTCTTACCTCCTCCTCCAAATCTTGGCAAAAATACCACCTGCTCAAGGAGAAGTTGGTACCTTAAAACACTCTCCTAAGCACTTCCACAGGGCCCAACATTCACAACAGAGTCCACACTGCCAGAGCTATCTATTTTTCTTTACTCTTCTGGAGACTCCTTACAGGAGTCAACATCTTTGCAATTGTATCCTTTCCTACCCCAGTGTCTGGCACACAGTAGATACTCAATAAATACTCATCAGCTGAATGAATAAACGAATGAATGAATGACAATTTTTCTTAATCAAACGTCATTTAAATATTGTAGCAAAATGTAAAACCACATACATACCATTAAGAATTATATACTGTGGAAGTCTCTTCAGTTTAATGTGATTTTTAAGGGGAGGGGGAATCTAAAACATATGAACTGTTTGGAGGAACATTATAACAAAATTGAAAACTAAAGAATGCATTCCCTTAACAAAATAAAATTTTTAAAAAGTTTAACCAGAATGCCATACTCACCTCTGTAAGCAATATTGCTAACATATCCTGCCTTTGAAAACGTATAGCCAGATGTACAAGAGTATAGCCAACATCAAAAGCAGAGGGACGGTTCAGCAAGCGCACTTCATCTGCAGTAAGCTGGCGCGCTATATCTCCTCCTGATGACTTGTATGATTCTATAGCAGCTAAATCACCTTCTACAACTCCTAAAACAAGCATCAAGATAAAAGAGCGTTGATTTCAATTTTTCTTTAAAAAACACAAATCTGTAGCATTTACTTCAAACCCTTAAGTGTTTCTCTGTGGTTCCTGGATGCTCGGGCATCATTTAAATGTCCTAAAGAATATAAAAAAAATTAGTTTCTCTCCTTTAATTTTTTCTAGAACTAGAGCCTGGTTAGGCACTTACCTTACAATCAGTGCCAGCTCTATGCTCTGGGGGAGTTAAAGAGGAATTATTAGAATATAATAGTGAAAGGGCTGGGCTATCACACACTAGATCAAAGATCAGTAACCTTGTATAGTATGAGAAACTATACTTCACAGAAGACACACTGAGCTCCTGTTCTGGTTTTGCATTTATCCTGATTCTGCAGAAACTGAGGAGACAGGGACATGCTTCCAGCTTTTGCCCTTTACAATGCATTTTAAAAAGCTGAATCAAAACAAATGCTGAACTTTCCACACTGCTGTTTAGCCTTAAAGCAATATAGAGATATTTTGAACTTAAGGAAAAGTTAGCAATATTTTAAATTTAAGAATCTTTCATAGCCAACTCTTCCTCACACCCCTTAAGAATTTAATAAAGTACAAATTAAATCACAATTTCCAACTAAAATTAAGCTAAAATAAAATATTAAAGTTGGATATACAGGCATAAAACAAGCATCATTTTTGTCAAACCCATAACAAATATTTCCAGCTACAATGAACCACTAATCTTAACACTAGTCATTATCCAGGTAAAAATAGTAATCCTATTTACCAAGCAGTATAGTGCAGCTATGGAAAATGAACAAATAGGCTTGACAAAAAAAATAAAGATGTTCCACCCCAGTAATCTGGGTAGAAAATAAGTATTTGCAAAGTCCCCTTGAGTGACGGGGGAAAAAATGGGTATATTTTAAACTTCTCCACCTGGAGAATTCCTGATATTCTCACAAGCATTGGAGACAATCAATTTAATAGGCCAAGCCCTTGATCTTGGCCTTATGAAACTTATTTCTGCAAAGGAGAAGCTATAACTACTTATAATTATGCCTAACAGTCACCCACAGAAAGCTCTTTTGTTGCTCAGATGTGGCCTCTCTTTAAACTAATCTGTAGGTAAACTCACTGACTTCCCCCTACATGGGATGTGACTCCCATAGGTGTAAATCTTCTGGGCAACATGGGACATGGCTCCCTGGGATGAGCCCGAATCTGGCATTATGGGATTGAGGAAGCTTCTTAACCAAAAGCGGGGAAGAGAAATGAAACAAAAAAAAGTTTCAGTGGCCGAGAGCTTTCAAATAAAGTCAAGAGGTCATTCTGGAGGTTATTCTTATGTGTTATAGATATCCCTTTTTAGTGTAGTAGAATAGCTAGAAGGAAATACCTCAAACTGCTGAACTATAATCTAGTAGCCTTGATTCTTGAAGATGATTGTATAACTATGTAACTTTCACGGTGCGACTGCGTGAAAACTTTGTGACTGACACTCCCTTTATCCAGTGTATGAACACATAAATAAGAAAATTAATATATAATAATAAATAATAATAATGATAAACAATAGAGAGGGAGAAGGGGTATGGGATGTTTTGGGTGTTCTTTTTTATTTTTATTGTTCTTTTTTTTGTGGAGTAATGAAAATGTTCAAAAATTGACTGTGGTGATGAATACACAACTATATGATGATAGTGTGAACCACTGATTGTATACTTTGGATGATTACACGGTATGTGAATCTAGCTCAATAAAATTGCATATATAAAAAAATGGTGTAGATTAACTTCAAATTTATCTAAAATACTGTTACAAAAAACATATACACCAAAATAATAGAACCAAATAATTTTAAGTATTTCCTAGGTTATAACAAGAAAAATTCATTTGCTAGGTAAAATACAAAAGCTAACTAAAAATATTCTTAGAGTGATTTTCAACAAGTGTCCTTAACTGCCATCTTGAATTAGGAATTAGATAAATAAAACATAAGCTTCAGATATAACAGATTAGTAAAATGCAACGATTTCTCCCCCAATTATTTAAGATAACAGAACTTAAAAATTTTATTTAATTCTGCGTTTACTGATTGCCCATGGAATGCTGAGCTCTACACCAGGCAATATGAGAATTGCAAAGTGTATACGTATACTCAGAACAGTAGTTTTTCATCCCGTTTGAACCATGTAAGGGCAGTTTCAAACTTTTCAAATTCTGGGGTCATATATTCTTCATGCAAATCTAGACCCTCTCCTCAGAAAAACGTCCCCACCCCACCCCCACCACCCACACAAACATTTTTCAGGTTAAGAACCACAGTGTTCAATGAGAATACCTTCCCATGAGTTATTTTCACAGTAATTTTCATTCCTCAGTACAAATACACAAGTACAGGTACAAACTGCCCCACACCCGTTATACCTCAAGGGCTCCATAACACTCTCTGAGGAACAGTGGCCCTAGAGTAGTCTCGGGAAGAAGTTGTCAGGGCTAAACCGTAATCAGGGCAGCATGAGACCAAGAGGGATACATCTTCCCAAAAGGGCAAGCCTTGAGAATGGACACAGAAAGTACTACTTTGAATTCAAAACAACTTTATGGTTAAACAGTTTTCTATTTCTAATTATTAATTGCAAGTACACAAAGAACTCTAATATTTCTCCTCAATTTGTTTTAATGAACAGATAAGAATAATCTGGTGGAGTGAATAACTTTTTAAATTATTTACTACAGATTATTTTATTATAACTGAACATGCCCTACCCCACTTCCTTTTTATGTATCAATAATAGCCTTTCATTTCAGCATATGAAAACTCTATTTCCAAATATATGCAAGTCACTGCACCTTTCAGTATGTGTGTATGAATGTATTTATATTTATTCATATTATTTTTGATTTCCCAGAGACAACGATGAGGTAATCTAAAGGTAAACACCAAAAAATTTCATTTTCTGGTTAGGAAAGAGGATCTTCTAAATCACTACCTTCACTATTTCTACCTAACTATCACCAAGTAATTGAGTCTAGAAGAATCCCATCTCAGAAGTTCTTGCCTAAGAATGCAATCCCTCTATCATGTTACTGAGAAGCTTCTATAATTAGAAATTAATCAGTACAATCAAAGGGGGAGGAAGATCAGATAGCACACCAAAACTAGCAAACTGCTTTAGAATTTTGATTTACAATGCCACTCATTCCACCTTCAAATTAAGTGCTTTTAAAAACAGAAACAGGAATTCAGATGAGTGAATTGTATGGTATGTGAACTATATCTCAATAAAGCTATTATAAATGACATATTTCCATACATATCTATATGTATGTCTGTATGCATACACGTGTGCGTGTGTATAAAAATGGGACTCGAATTTGACTTATTTCAAAATATCAAAAACACTTAATTACTCCCACCAATCTTTACATTAAACTGCAGATAAGTGATCTATCCATTTCCTAGCATTGATTTAGGTATAGGAGGCAGGAAATGAGGATCAATAAACTGGAAGACTCCTGAATGGACCTTCACAACATAAAATTCTCCAAATGTCCAAACAAGTTTGGGTACAAAATTATTAAAATAAATCTTTTGCTGTCTAATGTTTTGGAAAAAGGGAATTCTATTCCTTTCACTAATCATAACTGAACTGTTGTAAGTTTTCAGTTACAAAGGTAATAAAATTTATTACAAATCAAATTTCCATGAACTTGTTACAAAATTGTGCTAATTTTGGCCCATCTTATACACTGCTTAAAGAGAGCTACTGAATTAAGTTTAGACAATTTCTTAATAGAAATTCATTATAAACACCATGTTTAATAGAATCTGACCCATACTCAGCTTAATCTTGAAAGATATTCATTATAAACACCATGCTTAATAGGATTTGCCCCATACTCAGATTCATTTCAAGTTTTAGCTAACACATGTTCCTACTTGGGGGAAAGGGGATGCACTAAGGGTATATTAAGACAAACTTGCACAATATCTTTGAGTTCGTCACATACCACTACATTTTGACCATCTTTTCATATTAGGGAATAAAAGGAAATTAGGAAGGGGGCAGAAGAGTTGGAATGTAGGAAAAGAGCAAATATATATAAATGGCAAAATCCCACACTGTGCACAAATGTCAAGAAAACACTGAAAAGTGTGCACAGAACAACAGAAGAGGTAACCTGTACATGCTTGTCTGTAGGTTACTGACATCTGATAATGCCTCCAAGAATAACTGAACCTGAAATGATAACTTTTTGAAAATTTAACAAACGTATATTCTACTTCCTGGTCCTCGCCTTCATGCTATGAGGGGAAATAAAAGGACAATTGAAGGGTACTCTGAGAAAATTAACTATAAAACTAACCTGCATTATCATACATTCAAAATTGATTTATTGAAATGCACTATGCAGTGGTATTCATATACTTTAAAAAATATAAAGATCTAAGAGTAAATGAAAGCTACTATATTACATATTGCTAACTACAATGTTAAAAAAAAAATTCACACTGTTCTGCAAGCTGGGCCAAGGGTAGAATTTAATACATTTTGAAGCCACAGGTCACAATTTACTGGGGACTTCACAGCTACTATGGAACTCCGTCGGTTAGAATATGGAGCTGGCTCATAGATATTTGGAAAACAGACTTATTTTTTCCCCCATATATGGCACAGTTTTCAAAGTTTTGCCTTATTTTCCTTTATGACATAAAATCATAAATGGTAACTAACTTTGAAAAGAATGCCAAATGGTAAAAAAAAAGCCAGGACTTACCTGAGCCCACATGGGCCAGCTCAACACTACCCTGGAGTTCTATGGTAGCTGTGACATCACAGCATGGTTTATGCTGTGGGGTCAGGGTGGACTTGGAGTCAGCTGCCACAATTTCTGGAACCCTTAAAGAGAAAAGTTAGTTTTAAATGGTAATGTTCAGAATGTCCTTTATCATGGTCAGTAGAAAGATGCAGATGTGGCTGGCTAAGGTATCTGGATATTTTTCCACTATCCCAGAGTTTAATTCATTTACTCAATTTTGCATATTAAAAAAGAAACTATACCATTCAGCAATACTTTTCTTCACACTCCTAACATTCACTATAATTTAATCACAAACCTGGCTTAAATGTTCATAGCGATCTCTTTCAATATTCAAACATGCTGCTTTTTAAATAAAATGATTCCAGTATTTCTAAGCATACCTTCAGACTAGCACAGTGACAATTCCAGAAACAATTTAAGTAGACCAAACAAATCACCAACTTGTTCTATTTTTTGAATAACCAATGGCAGAAGTCAAAATCTACCATTTGTTTCTAAAATAGTGCTACAGAATAACGACCTTTCCAAAACACCAAAAATTATGTTCTAATATTTTAAAAGATTAAAATCACAAACTAGACTTCTTAGATTTAACCTAATCAATACTACATTAAGAAAAGCTTTTCAATTCAATCCATTCATAATTTTCCTCTTTGTAAAAATAAAAGATTCAACAAGTTAGGAAATCAGTCTCTAATAAAGACCTGTTCTATGTTCTATAACTCATGACAAATTATGCCAAATACAGTTGATATTTCTGAGCTCTTACTGCTTTAAAGCTTTGATCAAACTGTTAATTCAACTGTTACAGAAATATAGGAATTCAATCAGCAGATACCTTCCTAAGAACGAATGTTCTGCCAAGTAGGAAGAATTACTGCTGAAAGCATGACAGAGGATTTAAGGAAGGATTGCAAAGATGTCTTTGGAACAAGTGATCAGAGATAAAGATCAATGTAAGTGGGGTGAGAGAAGATGAACACGAGTTCGTGTATAAAGGTCACTTGAAATATTATCAAGCTATTCAACTGAGGGGAAACTCCTAAAAATCTAAGGATTAAAAAAAAGCCTATTTTTTAAAACTCAAATAGTCTATATCAAAACTACAGCGACAGCAGGTCCCCCAAATTTTTCTGACTTCAAATAGAAATTTAATTTACTACATCTCCAAGTTATTCTGGCTGAATTCAAAATTACATTTTGCATTTTTAGTTATATATACTATTTTAAGCCTGGAAAGACTGAGTAATCTAGCCCACCCTCTTTAACAAAGGAGAAAACTAAAGAGTAGGTGCACATTTTAAAAGGTGAAGGGGGAGAAGTAGAGAGTGTAAAAGGAAAAACGTTCATGACATTACTTCACACTGTTCATATCATATCCATTTAACTCTTCTTCTAGCCAAATTTGGACAGAGAATCATCAAACTGGAAAAGATGTAAGCAAGTCTAAGTAATAAGCAAGACAGTTCATCTTGATGAGGTACCCAGAGAGAAGCACAAAGCAAGGAAGCCCCTTGTTTAGTCCCTGCCAGAAAAGATTCTTCAACTTTATTAAATACTCTCAACACCACAAGCATCTAACTTAAGCTGAGTGATTTTCCCCAAAAGTTTCAGGCTTGTACAACCCACAACCTACTGGGCATCCTCACTACCTCTGAACTTTACCTCTTCTATGTTTAGGAAAATTGATACTGCCATCTAAGCCAGTTGTCCAAACCAAAGACCTGGGTCTCTTTCTTGACTTGTTCTCCTCTCAGACCCAATATAAATTCTTCTAAGTGTTGTCAATTCTATCTCTCAAGACCCTATCACACAGCCCCATCCCTTTTCCTCATTTCTAGAGTTTCCACTTTAGTACAAAACACTCACTCACCTTCCAATCCATTTTTCATACTATGTCACAGTGATCTTCTTAAACCGCCAATCTGATCAAGGCAATCCTCTTCTAAAGGTTTACCATTGCCCTTATGGTGAAATCTAAACTCGATAACTAAGCTAACCACCCTTTGGAAGGTCAAGCATTATAATCTCCAGTTTATCTTACAGTTCCCATCCTACAATCCAATCCTGATGAACTTCTTTCAGTTTATTGGACATACCATGCTCTCTTGCCTCCAGGGTCAACATGCACAATTCCCTCTGACAGAAACACTTTCCCTCTTTCCTTTAAGATTTAAGGCTCAGGCGTGACTTCCTCCTGAAAGCAATCCCCACAAACAAAACAAGTTTAGCACCTACACTTCCTCTACTGAATTTATCACACTACAATGGCTTTCTGAATTGCATCTTCCCCCACCATGCCATAAGCTCTTTGAGAGCCACAACTATTTCACAGTGCTTGGAACACAGGACAATGTATATCTGAATGTATGAATGAGTGGACAAACTAACAAATAAATGAACTAATAAAGAAAAGGGAAACGTTAAGACAGCTGAAAAGAGTAACTGGTACAGGAGGAATATAGGGAGAAGCAGGATGGACAAATGCCCTATCAAAATTTTAAAATACATAAAGTCATAATCATTTGAGTGAAAGCATTATGCTGATATAAAAATATAGGCATATCAAAATTCACAACAAATATGACAAGTACAGATTTATATCATATTTAGCATTATTTATATTTCTATAGAGTTCATATAATTTGATAAAATTACAAAGGAAAAGGAGAAAGAGAAAAAATATTTTAAAAAGAAAAAATATATAACTGAATGAAATAGCATGTCTCCTAATAAATACCACAAAGACACAGCTACATAGGGACTCTTACATTGCTAATGGGAATATAACTGATACAGTCCTTTCAGGTAGCAATCTAACAATATGCACAAAGTACCTTTAATATGTTTCTATCATTTGATCCAATAATCACATTTCTGGGAACCTAAGGAAAGCACAAGAAATGCTGATAATTACTTTTGTTTTAGGGCACTCATTAAAAGAATATTTATCAGACCAAAAATGTTCAAGTACTCCCACCCAATGGCTAATAATAATCAATAGGTTAACTTAAGCTACAGCAACCTAATATCATATACATTCCATTTTTAAAAGATTTTTCTTTTATTCATAGTTTTCTCTTCTCTAAAATATTCTACAAGTATGCCTTGATTTCATTATTTAAAAATGAAAACATATACTACTACAGGAAGAGAGTAGATATTGTCTCAATTTGATGAAACAAGAAACAATGATACAAGGATATTATTCAGACATATGGAGGTGCTGCCTCAAACAATATCACTTATTATTCATTCCCCCCTCCCAAAAATAAATGTTTAAATTAAATTTAATCATGAGGAAACAGAGAAATCCAAACTGAGAGTCATTCTGCAAAACAACTGGCTTGGACTCTCCAAAAATGTCAATGTCATGAAAAAACAAGTTTAAAAACAGAGCCAAAAAACTACCTGAAACACCATTCCAGGTTAGAGGAGACTAATGAGACAAAACTAAACACAATGTCTAAATCCTTAACTGAAAGGGGTGGAGACAACAGCAATCACTGAAACTACTGACGAGACGAAATATGGACTTTGAGTATTGAATTCCCTGAGGTTGTGTAGAGAAAATTTCCTTGGTTCTTAGGACACACATGCTGAAGTATTTAGGGGCAGTATCATGATGTCTACAACTCTCAAACAGTTCAGAAAAATACCACAGAAAGAGAGAGAGAGAAGCAAAATGTGAAAAAGTATTAACAACTGGAAAACCTAGGTCAAGGGCATATGGCATTAAATGTGTTATATTTGGAACTTTTCTACAGGTTTCAAAATTTCTCAGAATAAAAAGTACACAGCAATTCCTCAGAGTCTAAACACATCATATTTAATATTTAAAAGACATGTCTGGATATCATAATTCATGTGTTCATTTAATATGGTGCTTTAAAAAAAAAAAAGAAAGCCTTTACTAAATCAATAGTGCCTATACTACAAATGTCAGTATCATATTAATCAAGGGTCATATGAAATATATATTCTCTTCCTCAATATAAGGAGGCACATTATTAGCTGGTGGGCCTGTATAATCAAACATCTCTAAAGGACAGAAATTACATTCCTGGCATACTAAAAGCAACCAGAAGAGCACTATACTGTTGAGGTTCTATTTCTGCAATTGTTGTCCATTTGCCATAATAGCCATACTCATTTCTGGAAGCTTCTTTATCCCAGGTGTCCAGAAAAACTTTTAAACCTCAGAAAGAACTGGCCAGCATCAATTAAGAACGGAATGAAATGGAAATGAAAATGGGGGAAGAACGGAAAATCTGTGTGTATAAAGCAAAACATTAACAATCGTGTAAACATAAACACACATATATAAGCCCTACTGACTAGTCATTTTTATTGCTGAGAATCACAATTCACTTAAAAATCATGACCTGATCATGTTTACACATGCTTCACTTAGACATTGCTACCTATCGTAAATCGCCAACCCTAAACCAAAACCATACCTGCCAATTCTAAAGAATACCTATAAAATTGCACAAAGGTTCCACGCATTAGGGTAATATTCCAAAACCTACAACCTCCAGATGGGTCCCTGGACCAGATAAGAACTGAAATGCACAAGGGCCAGCCTTTCCACAGCATCAACTAGTTCCATCCCCCTATTTCATATTACTGACAGCCCTTTCCAACATGAAAAAGTTAGAATGGGTATAGCCCAAATACCCTAAAGAATGGGAGAAAGATCAAAGACGATGGTGTAGTTATACAGAGAAGATCGGGTTTAACATATGAGCAGAGTGCTGATTCATTATACTGATATTTCTTTTAGTCTGCAGTACCCTAGAGCATCTAGAAATAAAAACCTAAAATTGTGGAACTGTAACTCATACCAAACTCTGAAATCTGTTCTACAACTAAGTGTTGCAAGCAATTTGAAATTTATTGCTTTTATGTATGTATGTCACTTAAAGAGGAGAAGTATAATAGAGAAGATAGGATTTAACAAATGAGTATGATTGCTGAATCATTATGATATTTCTGTTGGTCTCCAATGTCTTGGAGCAGCTAGAAGAAAAAACGAAAAACTGTAGAACTGTAACCTATACCAAATTTTAAAATCTGTTCTATAACTACTTGTTAAGGCATACTTGGAAATTTGTTGCTTGTTTGTATATAGGTTATATTTCACAATTAAAAAAAAAACAGTTTAAAAACAATCAGGAGATATTGGGAAGATTGTGACTTAGCGAGGTGTGAGATGTAGTTCATCCTCCAGGGCAGCTAGTAAATAGCCAGAACAGCACAGAACAACTGCTGTGACCAGATACACAGCATACCCCAGTCTGGACCAGCTGGACTGGCTGCGAGCTCCCCCAGAACCATGAGTTCCCCAAGCCACGGCAGCTGGTGCCCCTCCCCCACAGGCTGCTTCCCAGAGGGGAAAGGAAAGGGACTTTACTAGAAGCAGGGACTGAGCAACAAAACTCCAATTGTGGAATTAATTAACAAATTCTGACTACTAAAAATAGGCCACCAGCTCAGTTGAACCTCAAGTAAAAGTGGAGGTCACTGGTTTTTGCCCCAGTGCAGAGGGGACAGGGCTGAGAGAAAAAGAAAAGAGAAAAAAAACAGAGGTTTTTTAGATCTGAAAAGGTCTGGGTCCTATAGGAAAGGAGGGGGCATATGGGACTTGGAGATACACAGAGCAAAGTACCAACTTAAGGCCTTGATTGGCAAACCCAGGGTCCTGCTCTGAAGAGGATTTTTCTTTTTCTCTTTTGTGGCTGTGTTTCTATGGCTTGATTACTCTTTGGATACAGCTGCAAGGCTTCTCGGGCTCCACTGCCCCAGGAATAGGCGGAACTGAACTTGTCTGAGAGACTGTCTGGAGCCTGTGCGTTCCCCAAGACAGGGGTGAGGCCCAGCTAGGTGGAATCCCTCTTTCAATGAATTCAGAACCCAGGGTCTGGAAAAGTGAAGTGATTAAAGCCAACCTACAACCTCTCCTCTGGCATGACCTTATGCTGGTGGGACCTGCAGGCAGAAAAGCGCCACATACTGGGCAGGACAGGAAAAATGCAAAGTCCAGAGACTATGTTCATAGGAAAACCTTTCCATCTGCTGGTTATCGCCCTCACAGAAAACTGACGTAAGTGACTCCTCCTGAGAGACCAGTTTGGTCTGGGAAAATCTGACTGGGGTCAGATATTTAAGCAGATCCTCCTAAAGGGTGGGAGAAAGGCACCTTATAGGCAGGACAAGAAACAAAAACAAGAATGAAAAATTCTGATTAAACAAAACCTAAGCTAGAGGACTAGAATAAGCTGAACTGAATGTCAAAGAGCAGATAGACAGCAAAGTCATCCAGCAAGAAAATCCTAGGGGTAAAAAAAAAGGGGAAACAATCTCCAGAATAAACTAACTAAGGTAATTAAATGCCTAGATGCCAGCAAAAAGTAACAAATCATACTAGGAAAATTGAAGAAATGGCCCAGTACCAACAATTCAAATGAGATGGAGGAGTTGAAACAATTAATTCGGAATATTCAAACAGGCATGGAAATATAATAAAAACTGTTCTAGTTTGCTAACTGCTGGAATGCAATATACCAGAAACAGAATGGTTTTGAAAAAGAGGAATTTAATAAATTACTAGTTTACAGTTCTAATGCCGAGAAAATGTCCCAATTAGAATAAGTCAATAGAACTGTCCAATCGAAGGTATCCATCCAGGGAAAGATACCTTGGTTCAGAAGGTCAATGCAATTCAGGGTTTCTCTCTCAAGTGAGAAGGCACATGGTGAACACAGTCAGGGCTTCTCTCTCACTGGAAGGGCATGTGGCGAGCAAGGAATCATCTGCTAGCTTTCTCTCCTGGCTTCCTGTTTCATGAAACTCCCTGGGAGGCGTTTTCCTTCTTCATCTCCAAAGGTCGCTGGCTTGCGAGCTCTCAGGATGTGTCGTTCTTCTCTGGCTCTCTCTGAACTGCTTTCATCCTCCAAAGTGTTTCCTCTTTAATAGGAATCCAGAAACTTATCAAGACCCACCCAAATGGGCGGAGACATGTCATCACCTAATGATGATGATTAACAACCACTCGATTAAATCACATCTCCAGGGAGATGATCTGATTACAGTTTCAAACATACAGTATTGAAAAGGGATTATTCTGCCTTTACGAAATGGGATTTAGATCATAACATAGCTTTTCTAGGGAACATACATCCTTTCAAACCAGCACAAAAATCAAATCTATGAATTGAGGGAGGATATAAAGAAGGCAAGGAATGAACAAAAGGAAGAAATCAAAAGTCTGAAAAAACAAATCACAGAATTTATGGGAATGAAAGACACAGTAAAAGAGATGAAAAAAACAATGGAAACCAACAATGTCAGATTTCAAGAGGCAGAAGACATGATTTAATGAACTGGAGAATGGGACATCTGAAATCCAACAAACAAAAGGAAAAAGAATGGAAAAACACGAGCAGGGACTCAGGAAACTGAATGACAACATGAAACGTAGGAATATAAGTGTTGTGGGTGTCCCAGAATGAGAACAGAGGGGGAAAGGAGGAGAAAAACTAATGGAGGAAATTATCATTGAAAATTTCCGAACTCTTATGAAAGACTTAAAATTACAGGTCCAAGAAGTGCAACGCATCCCAAATAGAATAGATCCAAATAGATGTACTCCAAGATACTTACTAATCAGAATGTCAGATGTCAAAGAGAAAGAGAATCTTGAAAGCAGCAAGAGAAAAACAATCCATCACATGCAAGGGAAGCCCAATAAGACTATGCATAGATTTCTCAGCAAAAACCATGGAGGCAAGAAGACAGTGGGATGATATATTTAAGATACTAAAAGAGGAAAAACAACCAACCAAGAATTCTATATCCAGCAAACTGTCCTTCAAAAATGAGGGAGAAATTAAAACATTTGCAGACAAAAATTCATGTAGAGAATTTGTGACCAAGAGACCGGCTCTTCAAGAAATACTAAAGGGAGCACTAGAGATAGATAAGAAAAGACAGGAGAGAGAGATGTGGAAGAAAATATGGAAATGAAGACTCAGTAAAGGTAAAAATAAGAAAAATTAGATATGACATATAAAACCCAAAACGCAAAATGACAGAAGAAAGTACGGCCCATATAGTAATAACAGTAAATGTTAATGGATTAAACTCCCCAATCAAAAGACAGACTGGCAGAATGGATTAAAAAAACAGGACTCATCTATATGCCTGTCTACAGGAAACACATCTTCGACCCAAGGATAAACATAGGTTGAAAGTGAAAGGTTGGGAAAAGATATTCCATGCAAATAACAATCAGAAAAGAGCAGGGGTAGTTATACTAATATCCAAAATATTAGACTTCAAATGTAAAATAGCTAAAAGAGGGAAAGAAGGACACTTTGCATTAATAAAAGGAACAATTCAACAAGAAGACATAACAATCACAAATATTTGTGCACCAACCCAGAATGCTCCAAAATACATGAGGTAAACACTGAAAACATTGAAAAGAGAAATAGACACATCTACCATAATAGTTGGAGACTTCAATTCCCCACTCTCATCAATGGACAGAACATCTAGACAGATGAACAATAAAGAAACAGAGAATTTGAATAATACAACAAATGAGCTAGACTTAACAAACATTTATAGAACATTACACCCCAAAACAGCAGGATATACCTTTTTCTCAAGTGCTCAAGGATCATTCTCAAGGATAGACCATATGCTGGGTCACAATGCAAGTCTCAATAAATTTAAAAAGTTTGAAAGTATATAAAACATTTTCTCAAATCATAAAGGAATGAAGGCTGGAAATCAATAATAGGCAAAGTGCGAGAAAATTAACAAATATATGGAGGCTCAATAACATACTCTTAAACAACCAGTGGGTCAAGGAAGAAATTACAAGAGAAATCGGTAAATATCTCGAGACAAATGAAAATGAAAACACAACATATAAAAATGTATGGGATGCAGCAAAGGCCGTGCTAACAGGGAAATTTATCGCCCTAAATGCCTATATCAAAAAAGAAGAAAGAGCAAAAATCGAGGAATTAACTGTCCACTTGGAAGAACTAGAGAAAGAAAAGCAACTAACTTCAAAGCAAACAAAAGGAAAGAAATAACAAAGATTAGAGCAGAAATAAATGAAATTGAGAACATGAAAACAATTGAGAAAATCAACAAAACCAGAAGTTGGTTCTATGAGAAAATCAATAAGATTGATGGACCCTTAGCAAGGTTGACAAAAAGAAGGAGAGAGAGGATGCAAATAAATAAAATCAGAAATGGAAGAGGAGATATAACTACTGACCCCACAGAAATAAAGGAAGTAATGAGAGGATACTATGAACAACTTTATCCTAATAAACTAGACAATGTAGATGAATGGACAACTTCCTAGAAAGGCATGAACTACCAACATTGACTTGAGAAGAAATAGACAACATCAACAAACCAATCACAAGTAAAGAAACTGAATCAGTCATTATGAAGCTCCCCAAAAGAAAAGTCCAGGACCAGATGGTTTCACATGTGAATTCTACCAAACATTCAAGAAAGAATTAGTACCAATCCTGCTCAAACTCTTCAAAAAAAATTGAAGAGGAAGGAAAGCTATTAACTCATTCTACAAAGTCAACATCACCCTCATACCAAAGCCAGACAAAGATATTACAAGAAAAGAAAACTACAGACCAATCTCTCTAATGAATACAGATGCAAAAATCCTCAACAAAATTCTTGCAAATCAGATCTAGCACCATATCTAAAAAATTATACACCATGACCAAGTAGGATTCATCCCAGGTATGCAAGGATGGTTCAACATAAGAAAATCATTAATGTAATACACCATAGCAACAAATCAAAGCAGAAAAAACACATGATCATCTTGATTGATGCAGAAAAGGCTTTTGACAAAATTCAACATCCTTTCTTCTTGAAAACACTTCAAAGGATTGGAATAGAAGGCGTTCTAGTTTGTGAGCTGCCAGAATGCAATATACCAGAAACGGAATCGCTTTTAAAAACGGGAATTTAATAAGTTGGTAGTTTACAGTTCTAAGGCCGAGAAAATGTCCCAATTAAAGCACATCTATAGAAATTCCAATCAAAGGTACCCAGGGAAAGACACCTCAGTTCAAGAAGGCAGATGAAGTTCAGGGTTTCTCTCTCATCTGAGAAGGCACATGGTGAGAACACAGTCAGGGCTGCTCTCTCAGCTGCAGGGTACTTGGCGAGCAAGACATCATCTGCTAGCTTTCTCTCCTGGCTTCCTTTTTCATGAAACTCCCTGGGAGGCGTTTTCCTTCTTCATCTCCAAAGGTCGCTGGTTTGTGGGTACTCAGGGCTGTGTTGTTCTTCTCTGGCTCTCTGTGAATCGCTTTCATTCTCCAAAATGTTTCCTCTTTTATAGGAATCCAGAAACTTATCAAGACCCACCCAAATGGGCGGAGACCTGTCATCACCTAATCCAGCTTAACAACCACTCTTGATCAAATCACATCTCCAGGGAGATGATCTGATTACAGTTTAAAACATACAGTATTGAAAAGGGATTATCCTGCCATTATGAAATGGGATTTAGATCAAAACATGGCTTTTCTAGGTGACATACATCCTTTCAAACCAGCACAGAAGGGAACTTCCTCAACATAATAAAAGGAATATACGAAAACCCCACAGCTAACATCATCCTCAACAGGGAAAAACTGAAAACTTTCCCCCTAAGATCAGGAACAAGCCAAGGATGTCCACTATCACCACTGTTATTCAACATCGTGTTGGAAGTTCTAGCCAGAGCAATTAGACAAGAAAAAGAAATACAAGGCTTCAAAATTGGAAAGGAAAAAATAAAACTATCATTGTTTGCAGATGATATGATACTATATGTCAAAAACCCTGAAAAATCCACAGCAAAACTACTAGAGCTAATAAATGAGTATAGCAAAGTGGCAGGCTACAAGATCAACACTCAAAAATTTGTACTATTTCTATACACTAGTAACAAACAACCTGAGGGGGAAATCAAGCAAAAAATTCCATTTACAATTGCAACCAAAAGAATAAAATATTTAGGAACAAATTTAACTAAAGATACAAAAGACCTATACAACGAAAACTACAAGAAATTGTTCAAAGAAATCACAGAAGACCTAAATAAATGGAAGGGCGATATCGTGTTCATGGATTGGAAGACTAAATATAGTTAAGATGTCAATTCTACCTAAATTAATTTAAAGATTCAATGCAGTATCAATTAAAATCCCCAAAACTTACTTTTCAGAAATAGAAAAACGAATAACCAAATTTATCTGGAGGGGCAGGGTGCCCCGAATAGCTAAAAATATCCTGAAAAAGAAAAGTGAAGTTGGAGGCCTGACGCCACCTGACTTTAAGGCATATTATGAAGCTACCATGGTCAAAACAGCATGGTACTGGCATAAAGATAGATATATTGACCAATGGAATCGAACAGAGTGTTCAGATATAGACCTCTCATCTATGGATAATTAATCTTTGATAAGGCAGTCACGCCAACTCACCTGGGACAGAACAGTTTCTTCAATAAATGGTGCCTAGAGAACTGGATATTCACATACAAAAGAATGAAAGAGGATCCATTATTTCACACCCTATACAAAAATCAACTCAAAATGGATCAAAGACCTAAACATTAGATCTAAGACCATAAACCTTTTAGAAGAAAATATAGGGAACTATCTTATCAATCTTATAATAGGAGGCTGTTTCCTAGACCTTACACCCAAAGCACAAGCACTGAAGAAAGAAAGAAATGGGAACTCCTCAAAATTAAACACTTTTGTCCATCAAAGATCTTCGTCAAGAAAGTAAAAAGACAGCCTACACAATAGGAGACAATATCTGGAAATGATATAGCAGATAAAGGTCTAGTATCCAGAATATGTAAAGAGATTGTTCAACTCAACAACAAAAAGATAGACAACCCAATTACAAAATGGGCAAAAGATGTGAACAGACACTTCTCAGAAGAGTAAATACAAATAGGCAAAAAGCACATGAAAAGATGCTCAACTTCCCTGGCTATTAGGGAAATGCAAATCAAAACTATAATAAGATGTTGCTTCCTATGAAACAGAGCTGGAAGGATATTAAGGAATAGGGAGGGAGGGAGGGAGGAAGGAAGGAAGACACAGACAGGCTCAGGGGGTCTGAAGCTTAAGTTTACATCAGACAGACTTCAGACAATTTTATTCTTAACCAGATCCTGGTTATATACTGCAGGATGACAATAGGCATGCATGCATATCCTGAGGGAACAAAGTTCTTATCTTTCAGTACTCTTTCTTCGCACTTAAAATAACCATTTGGGATCAAAGATCTAAACATTAGGTCTAAGACCATAAAACAGTTAGAGGAAAATGTTGGGAGATATCTTATGGATCTTACAACTGGAGGCGGTTTTATGGACCTTAAACCTAAAGCAAGAGCACTGAAGAAGGAAATAAATAAATGGGAACTCCTCAAAATTAAACACTTTTGTGCATCAAAGAACTTCATCAAGAAAGTAGAAAGACAGCCTTCACAATGGGAGACAATATTTGGAAATGATATATCAGATAAAGGTCTAGTATCCAGAATTTATAAAGAGATTGTTCATCTCAACAACAAAAAGACAACCAACCCAATTACAAAATGGGAAAAAGACTTGAACAGACACCTCTCAGAAGAGGAAATATGGATGGCCAAGAGGCACATGAAGAGATGCTCAATGTCCCTGGCCATTAGAGAAATGCAAATCAAAACCACAATGAGATATCATCTCACACCCACCAGAATGGCCATTATCAACAAAACAGAAAATGACAAGTGCTGGAGAGGATGCGGAGAAAGAGGCACACTTATCCACTGTTGGTGGGAATGTCAAAGGGTGCAACCACTGTGGAAGGCAGTTTGGCGGTTCCTCAAAAAGCTGAATATAGAATTGCCATACGACCCAGCAATACCATTGCTAGGTATCTACTCAAAGGACTTAAGGGCAAAGACACAAACGGACATTTGCACACCAATGTTTATAGCAGCATTATTTACAATTGCAAAGAGATGGAAACAGCCAAAATCTCCATCAACAGAAGAGTGGCTAAACAAACTGTGGTATATACATACGATGGAATATTATGCAGCTTTAAGACAAGATAAACTTATGAACCATGTAATAACATGGATGGACCTAGAGAATATTATGCTGAGTGAATCCAGCCAAAAACTAAAGGACAAATACTGTATGGTCCCACTGATGTGAACGGACATTCGAGAATAAACTTGAAATATGTCATTGGTAACAGAGTTCAGCAGGAGTTAGAAACAGGGTAAGACAATGGGTAATTGAAGCTGAAGGGATACAGACTGTGCAAAAGGACTAGATACAAAAACTCAAAAATGGACAGCACAATAATACCTAATTGTAAAGTAATCATGTTAAAACACTGAATGAAGCTGCATCTGAGCTATAGGTTTTTGTTTTGTTTTGTGTTGTTTTGTTTTGATTTTACTATTATTACTTTTATTTTTTTCTCTATATTAACATTCTATATCTTTTTCGGCTATGTTGCTAGTTCTTCTAAACCAATGCAAATGTACTAAGAAATGATGATCATGCAGCTATGTGATGATGTTAAGAATTAATGATTGCATGTGTAGAATGGTATGATCTCTAAATGTTGGGTTAATTTCTTTTTTTCCGTTAATTAAAAAAAAAAAAAAGAGAAGGGATAATTGGAGATGAAGGGATACAGACTGTACAACGGGACTGGATATAAAAACTCAGAAATGGACAGCACAATACTACCCAATTGTAATGCAATTATGTTAAAACAGTGAATGAAGCTGCATGTGAGGTATAGGTTTTTTGTTTTTGTTTTTTTTGTTTTTTTTTTCTTTCTATTATTGTTTTAATTCTTATTCTGTTGTCTTTTTATTTCTTTTTCTAAATCGATGCAAATGTACTAAGAAATGATGAATATGCAACTATGTGATGTTATTAAGAATTACTGATTGTACATGTAGATTGAAATGATTTCTAATTGTTTTGTTAATTCTTTTTTTAATTAATAAAAAAAAAAAATGAAAAAAATAAAAAATAAAAAAATAACCATTTGGGGTAAACAAACATTCTCTTCCTCCTAGACTGTCTAGCATAAATCAGATAACATAAAGCAGCTTACTGTGGCCACCACCCTAATGCCATCTACTCCCAAGTAGTTCCACAGGTCTTATGTTAATCCTGTCTGCTACAATAAGATATCATCTCATACCCACCAGAATGGCCATTATCAATAAAACAGGAAATGACAGTGATGGAGAGGATGTGGAAAAAGGCACACATCCACTATTGGTGGGAATGTCAAATGGTACAACCAGTGTGGCGGTTCCTCAGGAAGCTAAGTATAGAAATGCCATATAATCCGGCAATACCATTGCTAGGTATCTACTCAGAGGACATGAGGGCAAGGACACAAATGGACATTTGTACACCAATGTTCACAGTAGCATTATTTACAATTGCCAAGAAATGGAGACAGCCAAAATGTCCATCAACTGATGAGCGGCTAAGCAAGCTGTGGTATATACATACGATGGAATATTACACAGCTGTAAGACAGAATAAAGTCATGAAGCATGTAACAACACAGATGGACCTTAAGGACATTACGCTGAGTGAGATTAGCCAGAAATAAAAGGACATATATTGTATGGTCTCACTGATATGAACTGACATTAGCGAATGAACTTGGAGAATTTCAGTTGGTAACAGAGACCATCAGGAGATAGAAATAGGGTAGATATTGGATAAATGGAGCTGAAGGGATACAGATTGTGCAACAGGTCTGATTGTAAAAACTCAGAAATGGATAGCACAATACTATCTAACTGTAATACAATAATGTTTATTCAGAACACTGAATGAAGCTGAATGTGAGAATGACAGAGGGAGGAGGCCTGGGGGGACAAACAAAATCAAAAGGAAAGAAAGACAATAAAGACTGAGATGGTATAACCTAGGAATGCCTAGAGTGTATAATGATAGTGACTAAATTGGCAAATTTAAAAATGTCTCTGCATGAGGAAGAACAAAGGAGTATCAATAATGCAGGGTGTTGAGAATAGATGGTAATTAATATTTTAAAACTTTAACGTATGTGTGGACAAGCAAAAAATGTTTATCTGGTACAAAATTTATGTTTTGACTAGGGCATTTCCTAATATAATGTATGCAAACAGCTTAATCAAACAACATAGTACTTGGAACTTGTGTAGGGCATGAGACTTTGTAGGTTTGTATAGAGTGATGCCCAGATAAATCTCAAAGTCATTTGAACAGTGAATAGGAAGTATTTGCTTAGTCCCCTAGGGGGAATGGTGACAAAGGCAGAAAATTCAACTTCCCCAAATGGAGAATTCTTGATACTCTCACAGGCAGTGGGGACAGCCAAAGCAATAGGCTGAGCCTCCAATCTTGGGGGTTGTTCATATGAAACTTAATCCCACAAAGGATAAACTAAGCCTACTAAAAATTAGGCCTAAGAGTCACCCCCAAGAGAACCTTTTCTGTTGCTCAGATGTGGCCTCTGTTTTTCTGGTTTTTTATTGCTTTTTCTGAATTGATGCAGATGTTCTAAGCAAGCAAACTCACTGCTCTCCCCCTTTCTATGTGGGACATGACACCCAGGGGTGTGGACCTTCCTGGCAAGGTGGGACAGAAATCCTATAATGAGCTGGAACTCAGCATAAAGGGACTGAGAAAATCTTCTCGACCAAAAGGGGGAAGAGAGAAATGAGACAAAATAAAGTGTTAATGGCTGAGAAATTTCAGAGTTGAGAGGTTATCTGGGAGGTTACTCTTACGCATTAAATAGATAACACCTGCTTAGTTAAGGTATAATGGAGAGGTTGGAGGGAACTGCCTGAAAATGGGGAGCTGTGCTCTGGTGGCCATATTTCTTAAAGATGATATGGCTGTCGCAGTGTTGATTGTGTAGCTGTAAGAGCCTTGTGTCTGATGCTCCTTTTGTCTACCTTATCGACGGTGTGACTGTGTGGTTGTGAGAGCTTTCTGTCTGATGCTCGTTTTGTCTACCTTATCGACGGACAAGTAAAACATATGGAGTAAAAATAAATAAATAATAGGGGAAACAAATGTTAAAATAAATTTAGTAGATTGAAATGCTGGTGATCAGTGAAGTGGAGGGGTAAGGGGTATGGTATGTATGGAATTTTTTCTGGTTTTTTATTGCTTTTCCTGAATTGATGCAGATGTTCTAAGAAATGATCATGATGATGAATATACAACTATGTGATGATAGTGTGTTACTGATTATATAACAAGAACAGAATGATCATATAAGAATGTGTTTGTATGTGGTTATGCATCATAAACAAAAACTAAATTAAAAAAAAATCATGAAGTGAAATGTTATTTTATATCTAGAATTCCTAAATCATAAGACGAAAGTCTTAAAATATTGAAAAAAAACAAGTCAAAAATTATCTGAAGACAAAATTCCTGCACCAGTGCTAAAAATAATTCTAAAATCTGTAATATCAACTACTTTTGGTAGGAAGGACATCAATAAGCAAGAATGCACATGGAGTAAAAAAAAAGATGTCCCAATTTATAACTGTATACAAGCACATGCTTGCAGGCACAGATCCCATGAAAAGATTATTAAAAAGTGAACCAAGGACATACAAGGAATTGCCAGTTTTCAAGCAGTTTACTTACCTTTTATGGATGCAGTGCCAAAGATCTGTTACAGGAACCTGCATACATTTTGAATTTGAAGACCACCTTTAAGAGAGTATTTTAACTCAAACTCCATTAATTTAAAAAAAAATTGGAGAGGGGCAATTGGATGGTTTTAAATGTTGAAGAGTAATAAGTACATGGCTTTTTATTCCTAGCTCTGCTTTCATTCATTTGTACTAAGAAAAAACTGAACAATAAATCTAAAAAGATGAGTATCTTTTAGTAATACACCCAATCTGGCATCAATATAAAAAACAAGTATATAACACATAAGGTCTCACACACTAAGTTTGCTTTCATGGAACCTATAATTCTCAGACAGTTCTTAAGTTACATAAACCTTGAAACCCAGAGGTACCACCCCTCCAAGATTACAGAATGATTACATCCCCCTATACTTTAGTGTCAGCATCCCTTCTCAACATGAAAAAGTCAGAAGGGGCACTGCCTAAAGATCCCTTTAGATTGGGAGAGGGATCAGAGGAAATGGAAGATATAGGAACAGAGAAATAGGATTTAACAAAAGAGTATGACTACTGGACCACTATATTAATATTTCTTCTAGCCTCCAGTGTTTTGAAGCAGCTAGAAGGAAGAAAATCTGAGATGGTGGAATGGTAGCATGTAACAAACTCTGGGATCTGTTTTTTAACTACTTGTTCAAGTGTGTTTTGAATTATTGTTTTCCTTTCTTTGCTTCGTATATATGTTATATTTTATAATAAAAACATTAAACTAAAAAAATGGACAAAAAAAAGTACATAATTCAGCAAAAGCCTATTGGCACCCTGGAATAAATCTAGCACTCAAAAAATACACATAACTTAAATCTGTTAGAACAGCAAACAATTTTGTTAGCCTTCTCTCTAAGTTCCCAGAAAACGATCTCTGAAAATTAAACATTAGAACACATATATGCTACAGGGCTACCAACAAAGAAGGGATGACGACCACAAAGCAATTTCAAAGGGCAGGGAAATCATAAAAATGAAAAATAGATTGCCCAAACAGCTGCAGTAAACCAAGCTGAAAATCCACAAACACAAGCAGCAAACAGAAAAATATTACAGAAATGCCACATGAAAATTAACTACAAGTTCAAATAATTTAACCAAGCCATGAAATGCTGGGAAATATTAGCATACGACAGATTATCTTGAGATGTAACAATTAGCTTTATTTAGGTATGTTTATTTAGCTGACCTGATAAAAAGCAGTGCTGAGAACACTAATATTCATAGGCATCAAACATTTAAAAGTTTCCAGTCACAGTATTCTTTTCAACCACTCCTAGGAGCAAAGCACACACACACAAATACATAAACACACACACACACACACACACACACACCGCTATATCCTCCTTGTCTAGAAAAGGATAACAACATGACTACATCACATTCAGCAAGTCCCTTACATTAGCTTCTCAGCATCAATTCCTTTCATATATAAAACAAAACAAAACAAACAAAAAAACAATGACTGACCCATACCAGGATTTAGTATATTAAAATTTTTCTTAAATTGTCAAATTAAAATGCTATTTGTGGGTGGGCAACAGTGGCTCAGTGGCAGAATTCTTGCCTACCACGCAGGAGACCCGGGTTTGATTTCTGGAGCCTGCTCACGCCAAAAAAAAAAGTTATTTGTATTTGTTTTCTACTGTTGCTGTAACAAATTACCACAAACTCAATCTCTAAAAGCAACACAAATTTATTATCTTACAATTCTGGAGGTCAGAAATGGGCCTCAGTTCTCTCTCTCAGCCAACATGACAAGCAAACTTACTGCCCTCCCCCTCTCTACGTGGGACATGACTCCCAGGGGTGTGAACAACCTTCCTGGCAACATGGGACAGAAATCCTAGAATGAGCTGGGACTTAGCATCAAGGGACTGAGAAAACGTTCTCGACGTAAGAGAGAAATGAGACCAAATAAAGTGTCAATGGCTGAGAGATTTCAGAGTCGAGAGGTTATCCTGAAGATTATTCTTACGCATTATATAGATATCACCTTTTTAGTTAAGGTATAGTGGTGAGGCTGGAGGGAAGTGCCTGAAACTGTACAGTGTGTTCCAGTAGCCATGTTTCTTGAAGAGGATTGTATAATGATATAGCTTTCGCAATATGACTGTGGGTGAAAACCTTGTATCTGATGCTCCTTTTATCTATGGTATGGACAGATGAGTAAAGTATGGATTAAAAATAAACAAATAATGGGGGGACAAATGTTAAAATAAATTTAGTAGACTGAAATGCTAGTGATCAATGAGAGGGAGTGTAAGGGGTAAAGAAAAAAATAGGGGAAAGAAAGGCTAAAATATTTTGGGTAGATGGAAATACTAGTCATCAATGAGAGGGAGGAGTCAGGGGTATGGTATGGATGAGTTTTTTTCTTTTTATTTCTGTGCTGGCTTGAAATGATATACGGATCCTAGGAAAGCCATGTTTTAATCTTAATCCCATTTTGTAAAGGTAGCCACTTCTAATTCCTATTCACTATAGTATGTTTGAAAATGTAATCAGATCATCTTCCTGGAGATGCGATGTAATCGAGAGTGGTTGTTAAACTGGATTAAGTGACATGTCTCCACCCATTCGGAGGGGTCTCAAAAAGTTTCTGGAGTCCTATAAAAGTAGAAACATTTTGGAGAATAGGAGATTCAGAGAGAGTAGAGAATGCTGCAGCACCACGAAGCAGAGAGTCCACAAGCCAGCGACCTTTGGAGAAGAAGAAGGAAAACACCTCCCTGGGAGCTTAATGAAACAGGAAGCCAGGAGAGAAAGCTAGCAAATGACACTGTGTTCACCATGTGCTCTTTCAGCTAACAGAGAAGCCCTGACTGTGTTCGCCATGTGCCTTCTCACTTGAGAGAGAAACCCTGAACTTCATCGGCCTTCTTGAACCAAGCCGTCTTTCCCTGGAATGATACCTTTGATTGGACATTTCTATAGACTTGCTTTAATTGGGACATTTTCTCAGCCTTAGAACTGTAAACGAGCAACTTCCCCTTTTTAAAAGCCATTCCGTTTCTGGTATATTGCATTCCGGCAGCTAGCAAACTAGAACACTTCCTCGTTCAAATAATTTAAACCACAAAACTGAAATATCTAATCTACTCAAAAAAAAAATACTGAAGAGCAAGTAACTGCTTTTGTGAACTACATCACAAATAATTAACTCACAAGGTCAATAACTGGAGAAAAACCTGCTCTCACAAGTCTATGTCCTTTATCAGCTCTGAGCTAACAGCTAGAAACCAATATCCATTATTCGCTTAGAAAACTACTAAAAACATAAATACAGAAATCTCTATTTGAACTTATATAATCAACTACTATATTAAAGTTTGTAAATATCGACGACATGATCTTCATGTTAAATTGACATCAGTATTTTCAAGGTCAATATTATGTTTGCTCAACTTCTTGGAGTCATTCATTTTTGTGATATTTTTAACATCTGACTAAAGCTTCTATCATCACAAGATGCTCACACTGTTTACAAACACTCTGAAACAGCAGCTGGTGTTCCTCAGTCACATCTTGTTACAATAAATAGAGTAGCAGTTTTAAATTCCCAGTATATATTTTACTACTCACATGTGAAAATACTTTGCTTTAACTTAAAAGTTTTTTCCCCCAAAGATGGAGAAATATATACACAATTAAACATAGGCAATTCAGGACAAAATTATGGCAAGATCACATACACAGAGATTCCTTTGCATGTTTATAAGGGAGCTATAGATATCATACTGAATAAAACATAACAAACAGCCTAAAGCCTAAGGAAAAAAAACATTGAAATCAATGCTAAATAACATCGATCCTGCTGACATCTTTTACATCATTTTAAAGTCCTTTCCCAGCCCATTCAAAAAATGCAGAAAACAGAAACTTACCCACGCAAGCATTGAGAAATAGCCAATCAGTCTTTTTCATCCTGTTTTTAATTTGCTTTAGTTTTTTGAAGTCTACTTCAAGTTCTTCCTTGCTGCCAACAGCACCAGCCAATTCAATTCTCTGAAAATCCATTTTCATTTCAGAATCCCGTTTCGTAGCAGGTGGCGACCTTCTCTGGCTATTACCACTACTGCAACTTCCCCTCCATCGAGCTCTGTCTTGCTCATTTATTATTGAAGAAGCCTCTTCAGTCTCTGCCAACTCTATTGCTTCAATGTTATTAGGTCTGGGATGATCACAAACAACACATTTTTTAGCCTTGGCCCAGTTTTCATATGTGCAAACTGAACAAGTCCAATGCTGTGTCCTTGTGTTCAGTTTATTTCTATCATTATATTCCTCGCAAGGATCAACAGAAAAAGCAACTGGTCTTGAGCCAGATCCTGAGGATTGAGGAGATTCTGTGGGACTCCTGGTTCTGCGCTGGGATAAGCACTGGGTACATCTGATTGCTCTTGGCCAGTTCAGATATGTGCACATGTGGCATGACCATTTATTTGCATTTTCCATGCTATATGAAGACTTTACTCTTGGTCTTGCACTGGAGTCTGGACATATTAAAGGACTATTTCCACCTTCTGTGCTGGAAGGATCCCAGTCTCTACCAACATCACTTGAACCACTTTTAAATGGATCTTCTGTAATAATTGTTCCACTAGGTCTTTGGGCACGACACATAGTACACTTGATTGCAGATGGCCAATTTTCATACGTACAATATTCACAAGCCCACTTAATTCCACGTTCTGACATTGTGCACTTCTTGAAGTGAGTTATGTCAGGCAGGAAGCTACAAATAATTAGGACATGGTTATTAAAACAATAACTACGCAATTTCACCTCTGAAGATATGCCCAGAAAAAATAAGTACCCTTAAACTTACAAATATGTAAATTTCTTAAAAGATGCATATAAAATTTTGTAATGAATTATTCTAATTTTCTTTCTTTTTATTGCCACAGAGACACTGAAGATAAGTTTCTGAAGAAAAACAGTTTTAAGACCCACAGATATAATGAAATTATACTTTGGAATACAACAGAGATAGGCAAGAGATAAAGAGAGGTTTATGCTGAAAGTTCTTAGAGGGAAAGAGACTAAAATCGGGACATCCCTAACAATAATATTTAATTCAAGCCAGGCAATCATCATCAATTTAGAAAAATAATCAAGAGTTAAGCTTCTTTAATGGAAGGTAAGCACACAAACCAAATAGTATCTTATACATAACCACTCTCAAATTAGAACAACACAAATATGCTATCCATACCATAGTATCATAATGTTTTAAATATCTAAAAAGATCAAAGTCAATTCTATCATTCTTGCTAAGGGCAAAGAAAAACTTAAAATTGGTAATTATCCACTACTCTTAAATAGCACAGGGAGAAAAGTAAGATATAGAGATATAGTAAAACTAAAAAAATAACACTGTGAAATAAAGTTCCTTGATATCTTATATCCTCAAAATCTAGTTCAGTGAGGAGCACAAAAACTCCACATCACCTGCATCTGGGACAATCAAATTGACTAACGTTCCTGCATAATCACCCCGATATAATTCTGATATTCACATTCAGAATTCATTTTCATGCTCAAAATAGTCAATATTTTGAATATTCCAAAAGGAATTCATATTCAAAATATATTCACTATTTAAAAGATTCCTAGGACTCTATAGTGGACTTACTAACACTACATTATAATGAAGACTATTATTTAATGACAAACAATTCACAAATGAAGCAAATTACACAGCAAATTTAATAATGATTTTTTTTTAATGGCTTTAAAATTAGGCATTGGTCATTAAAGCCAACTTCTCCGTTTTCTTAAATCCTCTCACAACTCAATTACCATCCCACTACCTATCATTAACCAAAAAGAGAATGAAATTCTAGGCAGTATAATAGATATTTTTCCCTCTTTCTCAGAGAATTTTTCTTGATCTTGAAAAACTATATCTTCCACTTTTAGAAAGCAAAGTCCTCAACCCACATTAGTGTGAACTCTAGCAATCTGGAGGACAAAATTCAGGATAAGAAAGGCTACTTAATAGCTAAAATAAAAATCACACTTACTAAGATTTTAGTTTCCATGCTATAACCTCCACCTTGCACATGGTTAGAATAAAAGTATGGTTTATAAATCAGACCAAAGACAAGATTCAGTCTTCATGCTGGCTCAGATTCTGACTTCCTCAGGAGATACTGCAAAACGTGATAAGTGGTCTGTCTGACTGTGAATAGCTATTCCTGCAAAGGAGACCAAAACTGAATTTCACTTGAAGCCTGCTACTTTATCCAAAAGTAATTTTTTAAAAAGGCTTTATTTTAATCAATTCTGTATTTTAATCCTACTCATTTAACAATGAACTATCATATTTAGGATTTTAATTTAACACAGCAACAAAATTAGCTAAATGATTGGGCTGTACAGTTAAATTAGAAATGACAAATATGTTTTTTCTATAAAATCTCGAACCTGTATATATGGACTAATATATTATTGGTAACATTTATTTGGTAGTGCTGCCAATTCCTACCTTAATTACTGAAGAAGGGCAGTATAATACATGAAAGTAAAATAAATATATATATTATATTCAGCTTTGAAATCTTTTTCTCCTTCATCAACTGCATTTTTTTGCTAACCCAGGTAATCCAAATTTATTTGGCTTTAGGTTTTTAAATTAAATTCATACTCATTGACTACACACAATTTGACAGCAGTTCAAAGTGTACTGGAAGGCAGGGCCCTAAAATCATATAGGCATCTATAAAGTAGATAATCAAGATTTAATGGCAATTTTCATACTCATTACGAAGTTTCTTCTTTTAGTATCTCAAGAATAAAAATAGAACTACATTACTTGCTCATGCTATTGGAAATTAAAAGGAGCAAGTAGAAGCCCTTCACGACAAGAACAAAATGTCATAATGAAGCCATATCCAGAGCCACTATAAAGTAATTTCAATATTTTATTTAAAATATTGACATTCAAAAATCCATGCCTGCTTTGATAAACCTTACTCCGCTAAAATAGCTTATGCCATTTTATTATCTTAGCTAATCTTCATGGAACTAATGTACCAACCAGCATAACATGGAAATGTCCAAGTTTGACAAAACAAAATAATTAGCATGAAAAATAAAGTACTGCTGTCATATATGCCTAGAAAATAGCGGACAAATAGCTGCCTAATTAGCCCACCAGTATACCTTAGCACTTCCTTCCAAAAAGCCAGGTAAAACTAAGCAATACCAAAACCAAGCTTAAGAGTTTTAAGAGAAGTGTATTTATATTAATGATGTACAATATCCACTCCATGATGAATTGAGATTTTGTAGGATATTATTTTCAGAAACTAAAAGCTAAAATTCACTGGAGAGGATTATCTGAGAGAGCCATCTGTAACAAACTGTGGTAATCAGTAAATGGAACAGAAGAATAAAGATAACATCAGTTCACTACTGATTTTGCATTACTGAGATGAAATTAACACTGAACATCCTTTTTCTCCCAAATGCCAAGACATCTCACAAGGGACATAAATTATTTTCAATAGCAACCAATTTTAAAAGTAAATACCACATACTACAGTAAACTGTTACAGAATATCATTTTAAGTCAACATGCATTCATATACCCAATTTAACTTACACGTCTAATTTTACATGCAACTCAGATTTCCAAGTTTATTCAATGAACACACTTCACTTAATAGGTACAAAAAAACTATAACAAAATCTAATACTCTGGACCTTCTTTAAGAGGAAGTGGACACAAATGTTACCCTTAAGGCAAATATTCCTTGGTTCAAATGTGATACCAACATACCCATTCTGTGAACCAGAGAGTCTAAGAATCCAGCTGTGCATCACACTCTACCTGTAGACTTGATAATATCTTCAAATATATCAACGATTTTCCAATATTAAAATTATAATAGCTTTGAGTATATGCTTTTCAATCCAAATTATTAAAGGAGAAGTATAATGGTGAACATCATTAACGGCCAGGGAAGGTGAGAGGAGAATTTACTGAACCTTTTTTTTATATTGTCACACTTCACAATTAATTAATTAAGCCACACTGTGAAGCATTAGAAAACATTATAGAATACATGTACATTGAAGATAACAATCGTCCCCAAATTGTAGTTACACTACAAATTCTCCCAATCACTTAAATGAAAACTGCTAATGAAATGCAGTTCCTTAAGAAACAACCTGAGACAATCGCAGTTGCCAGTTAGTTTTAATTGATGAGAAGTTACCTTGAAGAAGGAACGACAGTAATTTTTAGTAAATTTTTTCTTTTTTATTAGCTTATATTACTATAAATCTGTGGAGATTTACGAATGCTCAGAAAGCATCTTAGGGGAATACAGACAAAAGCTAAAACTAAAAGGGTATTCCATGTGCTGAATTTTCAGGTTCTGTTAAATATTATAAGGTATTCTGAATTGTAATATTTATGCAAATAAAAGTACCACACAACTTTTAAGCAAAAAATCCCACCTAGTCACTTCCTCTCTCATCAATATCTTTCTTTATCATTGTTTTCTTACCAACAGTCAAGAGGAAAACTGGTTTTGAGCAAGATTCTAAAGACGAATGACATGATGAACCCCCTATCTCCAAATATAACCTCATTTCAGGGCCCCAATAGCTTCTTAAATCCTACACTGAACCCCTGAACCTCTATGCACAACAAACTTCTATTTCAACTTCTCCAGTTTCTATCAATGATATCATTAATACCCCTGTAGCCAGCAATTAAACCCAGTGTCATCTTTAATTTTGCCTTCTCCCTAGAAATTCCTCCTGGTGGTTTCTGTACATTCAGTTCTTTTCTTTCCATTCACACTGCCACCAACCCGTTCTCAGTTTAGGTCAGAACTACTTTATCAGAACTATCTTATCAGTTCTGTTATAGAGGCCTCCTAAGCTTCTTACCCTGCTAAACCCATCCAAGCTCACTGTTATAGTAATCCTAATAACACAACTCTCTTTCTGAAGCTCTTCTGCAACAGTAAATTCTCAACTCCTTTGAGTCACACATGCACACCCCACACATTAGACTCCCAAACAGATCAAACACACCCAACAATACACAAATTCCCTCCCTAACAATATACACATGAAAGCACTCCCTAGATACAAGAGCACCACAGACACACACACACTCATATGTAGCAAAAACTTTGAGTTCAACTCCCATCTCTTTCACGTTTTTGAATCTCTCCAAATACACTCCAAGTAACCACAGTCCACTTACACTTGGCACTTACTGTGTTTCTTCTTTGGGCTAGTTTCTGGAAACATTAATTTGTATGTGTTTTCTGTATGCCACTCCCTCCCCTCAATTTTCAATGAAGTAGGCAAACTTTGACAAACCTTGGCCAAGGGAGTCCAGTGGCATGGGATGTAGACCAGCCCCATGTTTAGTAAAACCCATAGAAAGGACCATGTTAAGTAACCTGAAAAGAGAAAGGAGAAGGGAGAGTATGCTTTTGAGCAACCTCAGGCCAAAAGGAGAGAATCTAGAGCTGGAGAACAGAATTCACTTCATAGTAGCAACTAGAGGTGGCTAAACCTCAGGAGAAAGTGTCTGCAATGACTGAACAAAGTGCCAAACCCCAGGCACTGAGCTGGTGACAGAGCCACAAAACCTGAAGGAATTCTGTGGAAGGCACAGTAGGATACGGTTTTGCCAAACCTTCGACTAACATAAGGAACAGAAGGCCCAACGTTGACTAAGGTTGAATTTCCTGCCAAGGCAGCTCAGAGTTCTTTAAATTGGGCTTGACTCAAAGAAAAATGTGGTACCTCTACCATGAGTTTTTGGATCAAGATTCATATATGATACACTTGTGCTTTCTTCCTACTCCCCAACCAGATGATAAACCGAGCAAAAACCGTATTTGTTTTCCCTTCGGTTCACAGCACACCAGTTATATACATAGTTAAATATATTACTCTATTAATAAACATCTAAAACATTACATAGCAAGTCATGACTACTGGATCTCCATTTTCCTGTCCACTAATATATGTAATACATGCAAATTAATAAAATTTATAAACTAGAAAGCACTTTTGTCTCTGCTAGTTTGGCATCTGGAATAAAAGGAGCTCAAATGAAAAGACAAGATACAACAACTGAATTATTTATTAAATGGCTTAGCTGAGCAAAGGAACTTTCTCGTTCCATAATCCATACTTAAATACAATTTTCTCACTTGGTTTCTAAAATACTTTCAGTTTTCTTCCATTCTCGATTCTTAATCTTCTTTACTGGGTTCCTTATCTTGCACCAAGTGCCCTGAGACTCAATCCTTAGGTCTCTTAGATCTCTAACCACTAACTCCCTTAGGCATCTCATTCAATCCCAGGGCTTTAAATACCACCTATATGCTGATGACCTCCAGATCTGTGAATCCAACTGCCTACTGACAGCTCTATTGGAATGTTTAATAGATACCTCAAACTTAAAAAGTCTAAAACTGAATTCCTGGTCTACCAACACCACCAATCTGTTCTACTCTCAGTCTCCACCATCTCAACTGATGGTAACTCCATCCTTTCATTTCTCAGGCCAAAAGCCTTGCCATCATCCCCTTTGTCTTACACCCCAAACCCAAACCATCGCCCCAAATCCTGCTGGCCTAACCTTCAAAATACATCCAACCCTCCAGTGGAGGTGTTGTGCTGTGGGGAAGAGAGAAGAATTTGTAAACCCCAGAATGAGGTTCTGCTTGCCCAAGGTCGCTGCTGTGCAGAGACCCCCAGGGTGAAGGCATGTCACCATGTCTAACCAGGAGGCAAAATCTTCAACTGAGGACTTGGGGGATAAGAAAGAGGGGGAACACATTAAACTGAAAGTCACTGGACAGGACAGCAGTAAGATTCACTTCAAGGTGAAAATCATAACACATCTCAAGAAACTCAAAGAATCATACTGTCAAATACAGGGGGTTCCAATGAATTCACTCAGGTTTCTCTTTGAAGGCAATCACACTCCAAAAGAACTGGGAATGGAGGAAGATGTGATTGAAGTATATGAGGAACAAACAGGGGGGTCATTCAACGGTTTAGAGATTCTCTCATTTTTTTTTCCTTTTCCCTTAATCCTTTTTTATTTTTAAAAATAAAAAAGTTCTTTTGTAATGTGGTGTTCAAAATGGAATTGAAAACTGGCACCCCATCACTTTATAACATCTGGTATTTTGAATCCTAGTGCTCAATATGCATTATTGTTTGTTTTCATAGTGCTGATTTTGGTGATCAAGACTCAGCCCCCTTCATATTCCCCTCTCTTAAAAAATTACATGTGTGCACAGAGAGGTCACCTTTTCCAGGACTGTGCATTTCCTGGCTTGTGGTGATAAATAAGATCAACCAATGAAAGTGTTCATAATGACTTTCCAATTGGCCCTGAGGTTCTAGCAAGTGACTGCTTCACTCCTGGACTATGACTTTCAGTGGAAGACGGAAGTTTTTCAGAGAACAGAAGTGTGGAAAAGTGACCTTAATTTGAATCTATTTTTAAAATCTGAAGGTCTGGACCAGAAGAAGGGGAATATCCAGTTGGAGTCAAGATGACAGATATGGTGGGATTAATGACTAACTCCAAAGACGGTTTCACTGAAGAGACAAAGCATTTTAAGATAAAAAACAATCTTGTCAGAAGATCCCAGAAAAGTTCCAATTTTCATTAACAGTTAATAAAGTTATTCATGCAAAAGTGTATACAACAGAACAGTGCTCTTTTTTATTTTATTCGTACTTTTTGGCCTGGAATATGGGTTTTAAATGGACACTTTGTACCAGCTTCACTAAAGTAAACAAAATATTTATAAAAACCATTCTAACGTTCACCTTATTTTTAACTGTATAATATAGAAAGAAAAAAGGCCTAAAACATAAGGTTTTCTTGCATAATACTGGAGATTATTGTTTGTATGTGGTACCCATAAATTTTTCTTCAGTACTGTACAGTGATAGCATTAATAACTTTAAAGCACTGAAAGTTACTGAAGTGCCTTCGGATCAAGAATTTAATTGAGGCCACAATATCTTTTTAAATATTCAAGCGTTCTGTTTTATAAAGCTTGATGCTCTTATATGGTGCATATACAGATGATACAGTTAACCAATCATGCTGAATAAATGGGGATGCCAAAAATTCTAAAATATATGTATATATCCAGGCTTTGATCACCTTTCTCCACCTCCTCTGCTACTACCCTGGTCCCAAGCCACCACTCTATTTCACTCAGATTATTCTAAGAGCTTCCTATAATGGTTCGAAGGTGCATATACCCCAGAAAACTACTTTCTTAAAGTTAATCCATTTCTGTGACTGTGGGCCCATCATAAGTAGGATCTTAAAGATGTCACTCACCTCATTCAGGGTGGGCCTTAAGCCTCTTACTGAGGTCCTTTACAAAGAATGAAATTTAAAGAGGGAGAAAAATAAGGAAGTAAGAAGCTGAAAGCAACGAAACCTGGAAGAGAGATACCAGCATATACCATCATACGGTCTGCCATGTTACAGAGGAGTCCAGGATGGCCAGCAGCTGGACTTTAGGAAGAATGCATCATCTTGATGATGCCCTGACTGGGACATTTTCATGGCTTCAAAACTGTAAGCTTGTAAGTGTGTAAGTTAATAAATTTCCTTACATAAAGCCAACACATTTTATGGTATCTGCTTTTGGCAGCTTAGCAAAATAAAACATTTCCTAACTGGTCTCCCTGCTTTTCCTCTACTCACCTTACCACCATACAGCAGCCACCCTTATTGTTCTTTTAAAGCATATGTCATGTTAATTATGTCACTCCTCTGCTCAAAACCCACAAATGGGACAGTTTAATTCAACATTGTAACTACACAGAACCTTGAATAGGGCATGAGATTTTGTAGGTTTATCCAGGTTAGTGTGATGCCCCGATAAATCCCAGAGTGATATGAACAGCGAATTAAAAAGTATTTGCAAAGTTCCCTTGGAGGAATGCTGAGAAATGGGGAAAATTCCAACCTCCCCATGTGGAGAATTCTTGATATTCTCACAAGCAGTGGGGACAACCAAACCAATAGGCCAAGCCCTCATCCTTGGGGTTTGTTCATATTAAAGTTATCCCCACAAAGGATAGACTAAGCCTACTTAAAATGAGGCCGAAGAGTCACACACACACCCAGAGAACCTCTTTTGTTGCTCAGATGTGGCCTCTCTCTCTCAGCCAACACTAGTAAGCAAACTCACTGCCCTCCCCCATCTCTACGTGGGACATGACCCCAGGGTTGTAAACCTTCCTGGCAAAGTGGGACAGAAATCCTACAATGAGCTGGGACTCAGCATCAAGAGACTGAGAAAACTTTCTCGATCAAAAGGGTTAAGAGAGAAATGAGACAAAATAAAGTGTCAGTGGCTGAGAGATTTCAAACAGAGTCGAGAGGTTATCCTGGAGGTTATTCTTATGCATTATACAGATACCCCCTTTTTAGTTTAAGGTGCATTAGAGTGGCTAGAGGGAAGTGCCTGAAACTGTAGAGCTGTGTTCCAGTAGCCATGTTTCTTGAAGATGATTGTATAATGATACAGCTTTCTCAATGTGACTGTGTAATTGTGAAAACCTATTGTCTGGTGCTCCTTTTATCTACGGTATGGACAGATAAGTAAAACATCTGGATTAAAAATAAATAAATAATAGGGAGAACAAATGTTAAAATAAGTTGAAATACTAGTGATCTATGAAAGGGAGGGAACAAAGGTTAAAACATATTGGGTAGATGGAAATACTAGTGGTCAATGAGAGGGAGGGATAAGAGGTATGGTATATATGAGTTTTTTCTTTTTTATTTTATTTCTTTTTCTGGACTGATACAAACGTTCTAAGAAATGATCATGATGATGAGTATACAACTATGTGATGGTATTGTGAGCCACTGATTGTACACCAAGTATGAAATGTTCATATGTTAAGAATGTGTTTGTATGTTGTTTTGTTAATAAAAACAAAAATAAAATTAAAAAACCACAAAAGACCTTCTATCTCTCTCAAAACACAAAGCCAAAGACCTTAAACACATTCAGAATCTGAGCAACTTGAACTACTATGACCATCCATGAACTGGTTAATAATTCAAGCCCTACTATGTAAAGGACACAAGTACAAAATGTTTACAATTATCATCCCTTAAAAGTACCAAATCTATGTAAAACTGCACATAAATAAGAATTAGCGGGTCTCAAAAATATGTTAACCTTCCTATACAAAGAGACCGGCATTGCCACTTGTTATCTATGGCATCTCTATATAATGAATAGATTTGTTATCTATGGCATCTCTATAGAATGAGTAAATATACTTGCTGAGTCTCCTTTCCAGGAATTACGGACAAGTGAACAAAGTAAATTTAAATTAAATAACACCTGCCAGGGTGAGCTTGGCCTTTATCTGCACTGTGCCTTAACTAAGGCGATAATTCTTGCAACTACAACTAGCCTAAGAATTTAATGTTGATATTTTTATCTGTCAAGACTACATTAAATAAGAAAGCCTATATATAATAAAGCTACAATGCTAATGCTAAAAAAAAAAAAAAAAACAACTAGACAATTAGCAACCAATGATTAGAAAGAAAGATCTAAAAGACATCAAATTAACTCACGGTTGAGCCAAATCTAGCATGAAACAATAGCAAAGCTGTTTCCTTTCATCTTTCTTCTAGTCATTTCAAGAAGAATTCTATCTCTTTACAAACCACAGTTTTATATGTAATTTTGCCAACTTCCTCTGTTCAAACACTTCAGTTCCTAAAAAGCAACAAGAAAGGATGGAGGAGTAAAATAAATAGATCATGAGACACTGATGAACTCATTTTAACGTGGTTTCTTTACACAGTATCAGACACGTCAAATGTCAATAGTCCACCCCAAGTTACAGTCCCAACAGAACAAACTTAATGTAGCAACCTATACATGGCCCTGTATTAAAGGAAAGCAAAGAATGGCTATCTGTGAGATAGACAAGATTCAACTCTACAAGATAGCCAAGACTCTTCTTTTGGACTTTCAATTTTCTCATATGTAAAAAAAAATGAAGGTGCTGAACAAGATGCTCTCCAGATTCTTCACCTCCTATGCTAAACTTTCTAATTAGTAAAAAGCCTTTTATTCTTCTATGTAAAGACTCACCATAAAATCTTGTTCATCAAACTTATTTTACAAATATTCTATTTCCAAAGAAAACTTCTAATTAAACTCTCCTCTGCTCCAATCATTACAAATCCTGAAAGTCAAGTCCAAATTTTAAAATGCTTTTTGTTAAATTAACGATCACATAAAATATTTAAGCAACATCAAAAACTTACTTTTAAAAGAAAGCTAGATTATACCACCTATGTATTACTTGTGCCAAATAATAAATAACATAGTTATTGAATATGAATTTGATCAAGCTTATAAGGAATACAGGGAATAGAAGAACAAACTGACACCATGGGGATGAAATCAGAAAATTCCAGAATGCACAAAAATACACAAGAAAAATTATCCAATTTCTTCAATAAATAAATGGCAAGGAAAAAAGGGGGTGGGAGGTAGTGGGAACCTACAGGCAAAAGTAGAATTAAGACTTACCAATCAAATCCAACAGATGGACCTAATTTTTTAGATCTTGGTAGGAACAAGCCTATGTTTTAAAAACGTGTGTGTGCATGCTCTAACAAAGGAAATGGGAACACTGATTTGATATTAATTATTGTTAAATTTTGTAGGTGTGATAATAGTGGTAATGGTGTGGTTCCTATTTTCCTTAAAAGAGGCCTTTTCTCTTAATAGACACATATTGAAATATTTACAGATGAAATGATAACATGTCTGGAATTTGCTTTAAAACAATCCTTTGGGAAGAAGGAAGAATATAAATGAAACAAGACTGGCCATATGTTGATAACTGACAAATATTTGAGGATTCATTCTACTAGTCCCTCTAAATTAAGGATTGTTTGAAATTTTTCATGATAAAAGTTTTAAAAATTCATCAGTAAAGTAACAAATGCTGTTGGAGACTGAGAACAAAGGCTTAGATTCCTAAGGCTAGAAAAGGAGGAGGAAGCAGTATTGTGCTACTCAAAGTGTAGTAAAGGACCCACAGTAGTCTTCAAATTTTTTTACCAATCTCTCAAAAAACTGAGTTACGTTCAAAACAAAACTTCCTTAGCAATGTTACAGAATAATTTTATGATTGATGAATTTTATTAAAAACATTTGGGCGCATAAGCACATAAGAACCCCACTCTCTAGACCTGTGCATACCAGGGTCCTGCCCCTTCCAGACCCATGCACCCACACAACCACATCTTCCCCACCGCTTGGCACCCATGCATTCGTGCACTAACTTCTTGACCTCAATGACATCACCACTGCTGTGCCCCACCCCATGCCCCGCATACTGCTCCAGGACACGACAACTGATTTCGAACACTAAAAATAGCAAATGGTAAAAAAGACAGAAAATTTTGAACTGGCTCTAAGAGAAGTGATGGGCAAAACAAAATGCACAAATATAAGAATCATTGGTAACCCTGAAGGAGAAGAGAAGAGTAAAGGCTAGGAAGATTAGTTGAAGATATAACAGAGGAAAACTTCCCGACCCTTATAATAGACATAAATATGCAAATCAACGAAGCCCAACGAACTCCAAATAGAATAAATCCAAATAGGCCTTCCCCAAGACATATACTAATCAGTCTGTCAAAATGTCGAAGAGAAGCAGAGAATCCTGAAAACGGCAAGAGAAAAACAATCCACTACATATAATGGAAATAACGTAACACTGAGTTTAGACTACTCAACTGATACCATGGAGGCAAGAAGGTAGTGGTATGATATATTTAAGATCCTAAAAGAGAAGTACTTCCAGCCAAGAATTCTGTACCCAAACTGTCCTTCAAAAATGAGAGAGAAATTTAAATTTTCACAGATAAACAAATCCTGAAAGAGTTTGTCAACAAGAGACTTGCCCTACAAGAAATACTAAAGAGAGCTCTGCCAGTTGAAATAAAAAAAGACAGGAGGAGCGCACAGAATTGAAGATTACCAGTAAGGGTAACTTAAAGGATAAAAAGAGAAAGAGGGAGGACTTCCGGAGAAGATGGCGGCTTAGTAAGACGCGCGGATCTTAGTTCCTCCTCCAGAAAAGCAACTAAAGAAACAGAAACAATACGAAACAGCTCCCGGAGTCACGACAGAGACCAAAAAGACAGCGTACCCCACTCTGGAACAGCTGAACAGGCAGGGAGAATCCGCTGCGGTGAGATACTCGAGGGGCGCGCGTTTTCCCAGCCGGGGCGGCTGGCGACAGGGGTCCCTTCCACGCACGTGGCTCCCCGGTCTGACTGGGAACGTTGGATAGCGGGGCCCTCCCGTCACGCTTGGCGTTTCGGGCCAGCTGGGCAATTAGGACCGGCACTCTCCCAAGCCGCGGCGGCCAGCGACCCCCGCCTTCACGCGCGGTTTCCCGGGCCGACTGCCGTGCAGACAGACGAGCGCCACGAGCGCCACCTACTGGGCAGGAAAAGAAAAACAGAGCCCAGAGATTTCACAGAAAAACCTTTCAACCAGCTGGGTCCCACACCCAGGGAAATCTGATCAAATCCCCAGACACCAGCAGAAAATAATGGATGATGCTCGGAAAATTGAAGATATGGCCCAGTCAAAGGAACAAACCAATAGTTCAAATGAGATACAGGAGCTGAGACAACTAATGCTGAATATACGAACAGAAATGGAAGAAGTCTTCAAAAACCAAATCAATAAATTGAGGGAGGACATGAAGAAGACATGGGCTGAACAAAAAGAAGGAATAGAAAATCTGGAAAAACAAATCACAGAACTTATGGGAGTGAAGGACAAAGAAGAAAAAATGGAAAAAACAATGGATACCTACAATGGTAGATCTAAAGAGACAGAAGCTACAATTAGTGAACTGGAGGATGGAACATCTGAATTCCAAAAAGAAACAGAAACTATAGGGAAAAGAATGGAAAAACTTGAGCAGGGGATCAGGGAACTGAATGATAATATGAAGCGCACAAATATACGTGTTGTGGGTGTCCCAGAAGGAGAAGAGAAGGGAAAAGGAGGAGAAAAACTAATGGAAGAAATTATCACTGAAAATTTCCCAACTCTTATGAAAGACCTAAATTTGCAGATCCAAGAAGTGCAGCGCACCCCAAAGAGAATAGACCCAAATAGGCGTTCTCCAAGACACTTACTAGTTAGAATGTCAGAGGTCAAAGAGAAAGAGAGGATCTTGAAAGCAGCAAGAGAAAAACAATCTGTCACATACAAGGGAAACCCAATAAGACTATGTGTAGATTTCTCAGCAGAAACCATGGAAGCTAGAAGACAGTGGGATGATATATTTAAATTACTAAAAGAGAAAAACTGCCAACCAAGACTCCTATATCCAGCAAAATTGTCCTTCAAAAATGAAGGAGAAATTAAAACATTTATAGACAAAAAGTCACTGAGAGAATTTGTGACCAAGAGACCAGCTCTGCAAGAAATACTAAAGGGAGCAATAAAGTCAGATACGAAAAGACAGAAAAGAGAGGTGTGGAGTAAAGTGTAGAAAGAAGGAAAATCAGATATGATATATATAATACAAAAGCCAAAATGGTAGAGGAAAATATTATCCAAACAGTAATAATACTAAAAGTTAATGGACTGAATTTCCCAATCAAAAGACGTAGAATGGCAGAATGGATTACGACCCAGCAATACCACTGCTAGGTATCTACTCAAAGGACTTAAGGGCAAAGACACAGATGGACATTTGCACACCAGTGTTTATAGCAGCACTATCTACAATTGCAAAGAGATGGAAACAGCCAAAATGTTCATCAACAGACGAGTGGCTAAACAAACTGTGGCGTATACCTACGATGGAATATTATGCAGCTTTAAGACAGACTAAACTTATGAAGCATGTAGTAACATGGATGGACCTAGAGAACATTATGCTGAGTGAGTCTAGCCCAAAACTAAAGGACAAATACTGTAAGGTCCCACTGATGTGAACCAACATTCGAGAATCAGCTTGGAATATATCATTGGTAACAGAGACCAGCAGGAGTTAGAAACAGGGTAAGATAATGGGTAATTGGAGCTGAAGGGATACAGACTGTGCAACAGGACTAGATACAAAAACTCAAAAATGGACAGCACAATAATACCTAGGTGTAATGTAACTAGGTTGGAACACTGAATGAAGCTGCACCTGAAATATGGTTTTTTGTTTGTTTGTGTGTTGGTATCTTTTGTTTTTGTTTTTTTCTTTTTCCTTTATATATATATATATATATATATATATATGTATTTTATTAGTATTATTATTTTAATTCTCTTCTCTATATTAACATTCTATATCTTTTTCTGCTGTTTTGCTAGTTCTTTTCCTAAAGCGATGCAAATGTACTAAGAAATGATGATCATACATCTATGTGATGATACTAAGAATTACTGAGTGCATTTGTAGAATGGAATGATTTCTAAATGTTGCGTTAATTTCTTTTCTTTTTTTTGATTAATAAAAAAAATTTAAAAAAAAAAAAAAAACAAAAAGAGAAAGAGGGAAAAGAATAGACAGATCTGACAGATAAAATCCAAAGGATAAGAGATGGTAGATTCAAGAAATGTCATTTCATGCTAGTGGTAAATGAAAGCGAGGGGTATAGGGTATGGTGTGTATAATCTTTTTTTTTCTCTGTTATCGTTTTATTTTTTTCTGTTGTCTTTTTTTTTTCTAAATCGATGCAAATGTTCTAAGAAATGATGAATACGCAATTATGTGATGATATTAAGAATTACTGATTATATATGTAAAATGGAATGATATCTTACTGTTTTGTTTGTTAATTGTTTTTAATTAATAAAAAAGAAAAAAAAGAAATGTCATTTCAGTAACAACTTTGAACGTTAACAGGCTAAACTTAGCAGATAAAAGATACAGACTGGCAGAATGGATTAAGAAATATAATCCAGCTATATGCTGCTTACAAGAGACTCATCTTAAACACAAGGATACAAATAGACTGAAAGTGAAAGGATGCAAAAAGATGATCCACGCAAGTTGTGACCAAAAGAAAGCAGAAGTATATCAGTATTGGACAAAATAGACTTTGAATATAAAGACATCAAAAGAGACAAAGAAGGACACTATATATTAATTAAAGGGACAATTCACCAAGAAGAAATAACAATCATAAATGTTTATTATGCTCCCAACCAAGGAGCTCCAAAGTACATGAGTCTGACCAGCAAAACTGAAGGGAGCAATAGATGTTTCAACAATAATAGTAGGAGACATCAATACACACCACTCTCCTCTACAGACAGAACAACCAGACAGAGGATCAACAAGGAAATAGAGAAGTTAAAACAATATGATAAACGATGAGAACTAACAGACACATATAGGTCATTATACCCCAAAACACCAGGATATACATTTTTCTCTAGTGCTCATGGAACATTCTCCAGGATAGACCATATGCTGGGGCCCAAAACAGGTCTTCATAAATTTAAAAACACTGAAATTATTCATAGCACTTTCTCTGATCACAAGGGAATGAAGCTGGATATCAATAACCACCGAAGAAGGAGAACTTTCACAAATTTATGGAGATTAAATAACACACTCTTAAACAATCAGTGGGTCAAAGAAGAAATTGCCAGAGAAATCAGTAACTATCTGGAGATGAATGAAAATGAGAACACAGCATATCAGAACTTATGGGATGTGGCAAAGGCTGTGCTGAGAGGGAAATTTATTGCTCTAAATGCCTACATTAAAAGACAAGAAGAACAAAACTTGAGGACTTCAGTGCTCACTTGGAGGAACTTGAGAAAGAACCACAAACTAACCCCAAAGCACAGAGAAGAAGAGACATAACAAAGATTAAAGCAGAGTTAAATGAATGGGAGAGCAAAACAACAACAGAAATTTTTTAAAAAACATTTGGGATCAATGAAAGGGAGGGGTAAGGGCTATGGCATGTATAAATTTTTTTTTCTGCTTTCATTTTATATCTTTTTCTGAATAGATGCAAATTTTAAAAGAAATGATCATGATGATGAATATGCAACTATGTGATGACGTTGTGAATTACTGACTACATATGTAGAATGGAATGATCATATTAGGAAAAAAAAAGCATTTGGGCCCAGATACAGTATGTTGGGCAAAAAAATTAAAAAGTATTGGCAAATACTTTCCCATCTGGGAACCCCCTGACACTTTCCAAACACTAAGGACTCCCAAAGTTAACAGGCCTTGGATTTTGAAGCTTACTCTTTTGAAACATTTCTGTAGTGGAAAAGCTAAGCCTACCTATAATCATGCCTAAGAGTTACTTCCAGAGAACCTCTTTGGTTGCTCAGATGTAGCCTCTCTCTCTCTCTAAGCCCAACTCTGCAAGTAAAATCATTACCCTCCCCACCAGGGGTTGACTCTCCCTGGAAACCTGGGACATGACTCCCAGGGATGAGCCTGTGCCCTGGCACTGTGGGACTGACAATGCCTTCCTGACCAAAAGGGGGAAAAAATGTAACAAGATAAGGTATCAGTGGCTAAGAAAGCTCAAATAGAGTTGAGAGGCTATTCTGGAGGCTACTCTTATAAAAACTTCAGCTAGATATTGCTAATTGCTACAGTTTGCCAAACCCCAACCAATGTTAACCCTAAACAACACCCTGGGCTCTATCAGATCCTACAGAAGCTATATGCACTAAGTTTATTTCTCAGAAACCTAAACGTTCATGTGGTTCCTAGGCCAGGTAACTCCTGAAACCCAGAGGTGCCAATCTCTCCAAGAACAACCACTTCCATCCTCCATCCCATATTGTCAATACTACTTTTTCATCATGAAAAAATTGGAATGGGCATAATCCAAATATCTCTAAAAATGAGAGAAGGATCAAAGGAGAAGGAGTTATAACAGAGAAGTCAGGATTTAACAAATGAGGATGAATAGTGAATCAGTATATTGATATTTTCTTTTTAGTCTCCAGTGTCTTCAAGCAGCTAGAAGGAAAAAACTGAAACTACAGAACTGTATCCTGTACCAAATTTTGAAATCTGTTATATAACTACTTGTTAAAATGTACTTTGAAATTTATTGCTTTTTTGTATATATGTTATATTTCAAAATAAAAAATGTTATCAATAATATACAGGAAACATTTTCTTAAAATGAAAATCACCAGTACTCAAAGAATGATGAGGAGTGTTAAAAGGATATAGCAGGGGCGGTGCGACAGTGGCTCAGTGGCAGATTTCTGGCCTGCCATGCCGGAGAGCTGGGTTCAATTTCTGGTGCCTGCCCATGCAAAAAAAATTTTTTTAATAAATAGATAGACAGACAGACAGACACAGAAGCTACCCTGAAGACTTCCACTGGCCAAGTCTGTCAATTTGAGCACAAACATAAATAATAATACTAAAGGACTAGATCAGAAAATCACCATTTGACAATTACCACAATAATAATGCATTCAGAGAACGATTCTCAATAAATGTTGAAACCAGTGAGTGGGTGAAAGTCTGAAGAATAACAGGATATTTATATAGTCTCAAAGTATCTCCCCACAATAACTTTACAGTGAAGAAACCTCACAGACATGACCCTTAACCAAGCAAAGTTAACTTCACCAATATTGATATGTTTTACTAAGAACCAAAAGATATACAGGTTAACTCTAATCATGAGAAAACAACAGACATTTCCAAATTGAGAGACTTTCTACAATATAATTGGCCTCCACTCTTCAAACACATCAATATCATGAAAGGAAAAAAAAAAAGACATTTCATATTAAATGAACCTGACAGAATGCGATACAAGATTTGAGACTTTTTTTTCCTGGGGGCTGCATGAGCCCAGAATCAAACCCAGGTCTCCCACATGGCAGGCGAAAATTCTACCACTGAACTACCACCCATGCACCCCTGGGATTTTATGCTTCCCCCTCCTATATGCCCTTGATCCAAGCCACCATCATCTCACTTACATTACTGCAAGCGGCCTAATTGATCTCCCTGATTAAACTCAACTCACTGTCTTTAGACAGAAGCCAGAGAAATCTTCAAATGTTCTAAGAAATGATCATGATGATGAATATACAACTATAGTGATGATATTGTGAATTACTGATTATATATGTAGAATGGAACGATCATATGATAAGAATGTTTGTGTTTATATGTTGATGTTTAATAAAATAAATTAAAAAAAAAAAAGTAAATCAGATCACATCACTACTCACGGCCTGGTTTAAAAATCCTCTAATGACTTCCCAATCTACTCAGAATAAAATGACAAAATTTTACACTAAAACAGGATTTCTTTACATTTCTTTTACAAGCCAAACTCATTCTCACTTTAAGGCCTTTATATTAGAAATCTCCTCTGCCTAGAGTACTCTTTCCCCAGATTTTCACAAGGCCAGTTCTTGTCATTGAAATCTCAGTTTAAATGTCACTTCCTCAAAGAGCTGTTTCCCGACCATTCAGTATAAAGAAGATATCATTATCACACCTCCCTACTTGATCTGCATAGCACTTACCACTCTCTGCTATCTTTTCTTGTTTACCTCTTGAGTATCTCTCCATAGGAGAACGTAAACACAAGTCGCAGAGACTCTGCCCTGTTCACAGCTGTATCTCAACATCTAGTATATTTGCTTCCTGAAATGCTTATTAACACAGAACAGTTAATTAAATGTTTTTAACTTCAGAAACCTTTTTAACAGTGTTTTACATAATCTGCATTCTGAAAACCATAAGCAACTTCAAATCACGTGTTAGGTACCCATATTTAATTAGCTGACTGAATTCCTGTAAAAACAATGCCTTTAAATTTCCAACCTAATAACAACAAATATCTCCAACACACACACCTTCTTTCCTCCTCTCTAAGGCATGTGTAAGAAGAGCTACACAGAAGAGAACCACTTCTCTTTAATTCCCAGTCAGTTAACAATATTTCCCTAGGGGAAGATGAAAATCAGGGACTGGAGTAGGAATAAAATAAGACACAACCAGGAGCTTGAAGTTCCTTTCCAATCTCAGCCTCAGGATTCAGCCATAACAAACTCTGATGTTCCCTAAATAAGACATGTAATTTTCCTGTCTCCATACCTTCATTCATATTATTCCTTCTGCACAGAATGCCCTCCCACTCCCCATTCTTATCCAGCTTTATACACCTGGAAACCTGTTACTTTTTCTTAAGAAATGTCTCTACCTTTATAAAGTCCTTCCTGACACCCAACCTCAGGCTAAATTATTTTAGTCAATTTTTAACCACTTTCAAACAAATGTCTATCATAGTACTTAGCTCAGTGAATTATGGTTTGTTCCTAATGCACAACTGTGAAAATTTCATTTTTATAACTCTCTAAAGTGTCCGCTTTGTGACAGTTCTCTAATGATCATTTAGTCAACGGAATGCAACACAATATTCTGCTAGTATCAATGGACAGTATTCCAAAGACAGTTTTGTCAAAAACAGTTCTAAAAACTGTTATAATTTCCCTGTTCAAAAACAACAGCTTCATTAAATACCCAGAAAATGAAATTAATTACCCACCCACTTCCAACATAAAAGCAAAGGATTGAGAAGCGGTTTGTTAAAAATCAAAAAACAAAGTTTGTTAAAAATCATCCATCAGTCCTGCCTTCAGAATTTTCAATCATAAGTGTATCACTGCAACAATAACAGAATTTTTCTCCACCTGCAAAAATTTATACACACACACGCACAGGGGAATGTTGTCTTGCAATATGAACTTACTGTTAAGAATAATTATATTGTTAAAATTAAGTTCATCTCAACAAATGGTGATGGGACAACTGGATATCCACATGGAAGAGAGTTAAGTTGGACCCCTACCTTATAACCATATACTAAAGTGAACTCAAAATGATCAGAGTCCTAAATCTAAGAGCCAAAACCATAAACCTCTTTCTCTTTCATAACCACAGTTTATTCATCAAAAATCAGGAAGGATGTATGGTTGGTTCAGTGCTAGAATGCTCACCTTCCACGCAAGAGACCCGGGTTTGATTTCCAGACCATGGACCCACCCCCGCCAAAAAAAATCAGAAAATGATATGAAATATGATAATAACAAGTGTTGATGAGAACCTTAGAGAAATTCGAACCCTACATTGCTGGTGGAAATGTAAAATGGTGCAACCACTTTTAAAAACAGTCTGGCAGTACTTGAACAGGTTAAATACAGAATTACCATATAACCTAGCGATTTCACTCCTAGAGAAATAAAATCCTATATCCACACAAAAACTTGTATATGAATGCTCACAGCAACATTTTTCATAATAACAAAAGTGGAAACAACCTAACTGCCCATCAACAGGTGAATGGATAAACAGAACATGGTATATCAACACAGGGGAGTATTACTCAGCCATAAAAAAAAGAATGAAGTACTGATACAGACTACAACATGGATGAACCGTAAAACATCACGCTAAGTAAAAGAAGTCAGATACAAAAGTCCACATATAGTATGATTCCATTTATATGAAATGTCCAGAATAGGCAAATCCGGAGACAGAAAGTAGATTAGCGGTTGCCAAGAGCTGGCAGAAAGGAAGAATAAGCAGTGACTGCTAATGGATATGGGTTTCTTTTCATTCTCATTCAGATGAAAACGCTCTGGAATTAGATAGCGGTGATGGTTGTACCACTCTGTCAATATACTAAAAATCATTGAATTATATACTTTAAAAGGGTAAAGTTTATATGTGGCATATACCTCAATGAAGCTCTTAAAAAAGAAAAACTAGAAAAGATATGTGACTGATTCCAACAATGCCTTACACATTCTTTTTTATTTACATGAATTAACATCATCCACATAAAAATTTTACTTGCCATTTGAGGAGAAAAGCATTTCTGTTTGCATGACTTTGGTTTAATTTCCTGTGTGGACCTGATCTGCCAAAGTTGTATGCTCATGGCCATGAGGTTGGGGCACTAAAGGGAAATGTACAAAATATTTTTTCAGTACAACTTGAGGAGAATTCCCCTCCCCTAGCATACTGTTTCATGTTAAATTGTCAGTTATAAGTTGGATCTATTTATAATAGTTTTTCTGGTTTTGTAATTGTTTTCTGATTATAGAAACAATCAACATTCTTTGTGAGAAATATGACAAGTTAGAGAAAAGTATAAAGAAAGTTTATGATGCTTGTAATCCACTTTGAGTTAACTGCACCAAAATGTGAACAACAGTTCCTTCTGGGTTTTTTTTTTTTTTTGATTTCTACAAAATTAGGGTCATACTGGGTTGTATTGTGCTTCTGACACTTAAACAGTGTATTATTATAGGTATATTAAATATTTTCCCCAAAGTAAAAAAAAATAATAATAAAATAAAAAAATTTTACTTGCCAAAGGATGAAAAACCAAAATTGTGTTGTGTTGTTTGAGAGGGGTTGGGTGGGACAGTTTGCCCTCAAAACATGAACCATAAAAATAAAGGAAACTGAATGCTGTTGTTGTTTTAATTACTAAAAAGTTCAATTTAACAGGCAGGTAAAAAAACATATCAACTTTAATTTTAATTTGCCAAACTGATGGCTAATGTTAAAACTGCATCTTAACCAAAATACCACCCTCTCAAAAAACAAAGAATGCTTACTGATCCTGATTTTTAAAATAGTGAAATTACTAGCATAATTCTATGAAAGTATCTTTTACAAATGTAAACAACTGCCTAAATAAAAATGCTTAGTATTTCTGGAAAGCTTATCAACACAGACCATATTTCAATTTTAACTTCAGTTATGTTAAAAAGGCTTCTGGGGTTAAAAATACAAACAGTTTTTATGTAAACTGTTGGGGATTGAATCATGGCCCTCACAAAAGACTGAAGGTCCCAACCCCTGGTTCTGTGAATGTGAACCCATTTATAAATAGGACTTTTGAAGATGTTAATTAGTGAAGGGGTACCCAAACCGCATGAGGATGGGCATTAATCCATTAAGGCTGAAGTCCTTATAAGCAAGGAAATTGGGCAGGGAAGGGAAGCCACAGGAAGCAACCAGAATCTAGAATTCAACCCAGAAGCCAAGAAGAAAGAAAAAGGCCTGGCCATACGCAACGTCATGCGACAGAAAAGCCAGGAACACCAAAGACTGCCAACCAGACAGAAGACACTGACCCAGGGAGGAAAAAGGCCTTCTAGCCTCTGAAACCAGGGGCCAATAAATTCCTATTGCTAATCCAACCCATCATATGGGATTTGTTTTAGCAGCAAGGAATCTAAAACAAGTACTTTCCAAAAGTCACAGTCAATTTTGAAGGAAAAAATATTCTGATGATCTGGAGGAAGAGGACAAGTTTCCACATAGATGCAGTGGATAAATCAAGTTAGTTTACTGCCAAGAGATTATTAATGTATCAAATATCATGCCTCCTACTTGTACACACAATAGAAATATACACACCTATTTTCCAACACATCAGCATCCATCTATGCCCTACATAATTACATGTATTGTCTTTGGTATTCAAAAAGACTAGGGACCAGCTTGGGTTCATGCCTTCTTCCAACAATGTTGACAGGTAGAGTCACACCCATTCTCCCGAGTCCCTTCTGCCTTATGATCAAGGACAAAGGATGCAAATATCTGAGGATAAGATGCAAACTAAGGCTACAAATTATTTTCTCCTTCCCATGATGCTAAATGTTACCTATAGAAACATGGAATGTCTACCCTAAATGCCATGATGCCAAATTCAAACCAAAATAACTGCCCCAGACTCAAATCTGATATAAACCTCAGAATTATAGTACTTATTTTTATTTGAATAAGACAAAATATGTTGAGCATCCTCTACAAGCAAGAAACTGTGCTGATATATATAAACATCATAACCAAATAGTTGGAGAGGGGGTGTTAAAACACAGGCACAATTTCAAATATTTTGTCTCATAAACCATCAAATTCCCATAAATACCAATACTTAAGAGGAGTACAAACTGCATACAGTTAGATCACCTTTATACCATAAAGGGCCCCAAAATATTTTATCAGACCATGTGTCCATACTCAGTGCTGAATAGATGGTCTCCACACATATAAGGGCACAGGGTTCATGACCTTTCTCAGAGGTCTTAAAAATCTAGCTGGGAAGCAGAAAAAAATAAAAAGATAAATTGAAATACAGGCTAAGAGATGTTAAGGGAAAAAAGGAAGAAAGAAAGCAGTCCCTCACAAGACAGAAGTGATTAGCAGCTGAAGTAGAAGCAGTCAAAAAGGCTTCAAAGAGACAGGATAAGTCCAGATTAAAGGAAGGATCCATGAACACAAAATTTCAAATAAAAGAATGGCATAAAGACAGAGGGAAAGGAAGGACTTCACAGGAACAACAAACAAGTGTGTTTGGCCAGAACTAAGGACTCACAAAGAGCAGTGTGCAGACTGAGAAAATACTTGGCCAGATTACAGAGAACCTACAACACCATATCAAGGAGCTTTACTTTCCATGGAAAAAGAAGTTCTCTGGGGTGGGCCAAGGTGGCTCAGCAGGTAGAGTTCTCGCCTGCCATGCCAGAGACACGGGTTTGACTCCCAGTGCCTGCTCATGGGAAAAAAAAAAGAAGTGCTCTGGAGGTCTTGCGATATGAGGAGAGAGTGTTAAAATATCCAAGATATAAGTGGAGCACAAATAATCAAAAGAAAAGGCCTCATCATTAGGAGAAAAAAACATTCAAGCCCAGGTACAAAAGGGTATTACTGAGGGGGAGGGGGGTAAAAAGTGATGATGAAATGAAAAAACTGAGCTAAGAAGTCAAGTTTTAAAAGTCACAACAGTTCACTTTCACAACTTCCATTATTTAAATTTGCATTTATTATAAGAGTAGTATAAGTATAAAGCACATGGAACAGCTCTCACTATTTCAATTACACATATGAATCAATTTGCTTCAAATATCATACAGTGGATGAGTTCCAAAACACCATTAACCCTCAGACTTCAAATGTAATGTGCCATGACTCCTATCAGTGTACCAATCTGGATCAAGGAAGTCGAAAATACTAACATGAATGAGTTCATGATACCAACCCAATCCCATTTCAAAGGTAAATAAAATTGGGTTGCTCCGATGCTGAGACTTTAATAAAAGATGCTGAAACAGAGCAACAAAAATAAAAGCCCCTTCTGATATACAAATAATAGCCTCCCTTCAAAATTAAAATATCATTACTTCTGTCTTACTACCTCTTAGTCACCTAACAGAACAATAAAAACAATGTTATGAAATTCTAATGTAAGAAGGAAGGTGCGATCTTCTTATAAGTTACAAATCTCTTGATTTTGGGATTCTAAATTCGTTTACAACTGTTTCGTTTAAAAAACAAAAAACAATATCCAGGAGAGGTCCAGTTTATTTTTTTCACATACATATTTTAGAACACTTTCCCAAGGCCCTTGGCGTTAGCCAAGATCAAAATTCCTTATGGTTTGCTCACTGAGTCATTCCTGTTTGATCAAAACATGGGTACTTAAGATGTCGCATAAGTGATAAAGCAACTAAAAAAAATGAGACCTATAAATAGAACCACTCATTTTATATAAATATGTACATGGATAGCATTTCCGAAAGTTAAAGATTTTTCTTCAATTGTGTTACTAAAACAATGTTTTTGGGCATGAATCACACTGTGAGCAAACATACTTACATACTGGGAAGAAAGGGTACGTTTAACCTGAAAGTCTATGGAGTTACGGACAAGGGGAATCAACTGACCAAAATTCAAAATTGTCAGCGAAAGTTTCAAAGCACCACTGTATCTCAAAGATAATGGGCCAGTTCAAACTTCTACGCTTAACCTAAACTGCCTGTCCCTTGGGCTTAATGCAAGTATTCATTAGAGTTCTTCTGTCTATGAAACGACCCACACCAAGCCACAGTAGAGAAAATAATAAATACTTGCACTGAACAATAATAACTGTAAGAGGGTTATATTATCTTTCCCCTAGGTCCTAAATCCTGCTGCTCCTCCTCCTCCTCCTCCTCGCACCCCACCCCCGTCCGCCTCCCACCTTTATTTTCTTAGACTGAAATGGCAACAACAGGAGGCCACCGCAGGAGGCGGAGAGGAGGCGGCTAAGGGACCAAAATACAAGTTTATAGACCAGCACCAACTTGTGGCGACGGACCCAAGTATTTAGGGCCTACTGTACGGAAGGAACAAAACCTCATTCCCGGACTCGTATCTGGCTGGAAAAGTTCGGTGAAAATCTGGTGGAAAAGGGGTGGCAGGGCAGGCAACGCGTCCAGCCGCAGCTAATCGATGGTCCGTAAACAAGCGGGGCCGAGGCACCCTCCCGAAACCCCTGGCCCATCCCCACACCCAAGATGGAAGTACCGCCAGCGACAAACCCAGTCCCTGCGAGGGCTGCGTGGTTCCGGAGTCCTCTCCCTCCCCTCGTCTGCGGCGCCGCCAAACACGGGGGCCGCCGGGCAGGGAAGCCCGGAGACCCGGCGACCTGGGCGCCACCTAAGAGCGAGGGCCCGGGCAGGCCGCGGCGGGGACCGCGAGGGGCCTGCGGCGAGGCGCCCCTCCCAGGGCCCGGTTACCTGGCGGCGGCGGCAGCTCCTCCTCCAGCTCCTGCTCCTCCTCCCCGTCCCACGCTCCGCGCCCGGCGGCGGCGGCGGCGGCGGCGACTCCACGAACAACCCGCGGCGACGAGCCGAGCCCGGCCCCTCTCCACCTCCCTCCGCGCCGCCTCCGCCCTCACCCCTCAGTCAGGACATGGTCTCCGCGGGCCTGCGCGCGGCCCCTGGCTGCCGGAGGCGGGGAGGAGAGGGGTGGAGAGGAGGCGCGGAGGCGGAGGGACGCGGTGGGGAGGGGGGAGAGAGGAGGGGAATAGCCTCGGGCACGGCGGGTTCCTAATGGCGGCGACTGAAGGGACCCTGAGCCAAATAAACCCCACGGCGAACAGCACAACGTCAAGGCCGTACCCCACCGCTCGACGCCCTGTCATTGGCCCCGAGGCAGCCAGCTGCGTAGCCAATGGGAGGTCGCCTCTTTCCGGGCGAAGAAGGCGGGCCGCGGAGAGTGACGTCACTCCGGTGCCGGGCCCTGATTGTGAGGCGGCGGCGCGCTCCGCCCTGAGACTTCGCCCTGGACGCGTGCGGACGACGCCCCCGGGGAAGCGACGGGGAAGCGACGGAGTCGACGCTGCGTGCGAATTAGGCGGGGCGGTGGGGAATGTGGGCCGGAAGCTGCTGGGACTGCTGGGTCTGGCGGCTGGCTCGTTTTTCCTGGAACCCCATCCTTGTCCCTGTGCTGTGCAAACAGATTTGCTACACTTGAAAGTCGACATCCAAGGCTCACGTCTTCTAGGTGAACTGCTTAGTAACTTTAGATTCTGCTTAACTTGTTCTTAGGAATTTTCAAGCTCTTCATAAGACTTAAGGGAAGAGAAATGTTTGGTTATTTGCGATAGTTTAATTTATATACATATATGTATATGTATTTTTTTAACCATATCCATTTTTTTACCCCTGCCTTCGAGGTAGTTATTCGTTTATGGGTGTGTATATATACATATAATTTCTGTATGTATATAACATTATACCAATATACGTGATAAAAGTCGTAGAGACCTTGGTTCTCATTGTCCTCCACTTTCTGTCTCGAAGCTTAACCGGACTTTCTTATGCTTGCCTTCTCTGTAATTGATCTATGCCTTACCCGTTTTAAGGGGATAATATATGGCCATGGGAAAATATATTGCCGTGAGAATCCCTAATATGCAGATTCTAAATAGGATATGTTATATGTTGAAGTGATGTGTGTGTGTTTATTGTAAAAATAGCCGAAAAGTCTAAATAAGTCTGCCATTTGCTAAAAATCATATAAGTGTATCAAATTTTTCTAGCTGGAGAGCTTGGCTTTTTGACAGTGGAATGTCACCTTGCATTTCTCATATGTCAGATTTTATTTGTATCAAGCATCCAAAAGACCATATAGCACGCAACTCTTTAAAAGTTATAAATATCTTTAGAAGTTAGCTATTGAAGAAACGCTATAGCACTTGAAAAGGACGTTTAGCAGACCTTGCGTGCAATAGGGGGACAGTGTTATTTTAAAAAATCAGATTTTTTTAATTGGATAGGTCTTTTATTTGGCAAAATCCGTCATGGTGTTCTGAGTTTCTCTTGGCATAAATCCTGTCAATAAGGAATAAACCTTGTTTAGCTTCCTCTCACCAATAACATATTTCATAACCATTCTTACATTTTATCTTCACAGCTATTCCTGTAGTAGGTTTTCCACAGTCCCTGTTTTCAAAGCATTGGAATCTGTAGTACAAGAGAGCAATATAATTTGCTCAAAGATTTGCCAATAAATTGAGTTTAAATTACAACAATCTTTTGCCTGCAAAACATAGCACACTTATTCAGAGGCAACTGGCACTGCAGAGCAGTTGTGTTGAGGTGTTCTGGTGACTTGACAGCGTTCCTGGTGTTGTAGTTTACTAACTGCCAGAATGCAATATACCAGAAACAGAATGGCTTTTAAAAGGGGGAATTTAATAAGTTACAAGTTTACAGTTCTAAGGCTGAGAACATGTCCCAATTAAAACAAGTCTATGGAAATGTCCAATTTAAGGCATCCAGGTAAAGATATTTTGGTTCTAGAAGGCTGATGACATTCAGTGTTTCTCAGCTGGAAGGGCATGTGGCAAACATGGCGGCATCTGCTGGCTTTCTCGTGGCTCTACAAAAAAGGGACTCTCTACAAAATGTCTTCTCTTTTCAAGGATTCCAGTAAGCAACCCCACCTTCAATGGGTGGAGACACACATCCAAGGAAATCATCTAATCAAAACCACCCACAACTGGGTGGGTCATATCTCCAGGGGAGCAATCAGAATGTTCCCACCCAGAAATATTGAGGATTAAAGGACATGGCTTTTTTGGGGTCCACCACAGATTCAGCCCGCTACACATGGTATCTCTGTCTTCACCAACAGGTCAACATGCAGATCTTTGTGAAGACCTTGACCGGCAAGACCATCACCCTGGAGGTGGAGCCCAGTGACACTATCGAGAATGTGAAGGCCAAGATACAGGATAAGGAAGGCATCCCCCCTGACCAGCAGAGGCTCATCTTTGCTGGCAAGCAGCTGGAAGATGGCCGCACTCTTTCTGATTACAACGTTCAGAAGGAGTCCACCCTGCACCTGGTCCTGCGCCTTAGAGGTGGCTGTTAATTCTTCAGTCTGGCTTTACATTGGCCCAGTGATGGCATTACTCTGCACTATAGCTATTTGCCCCAATTTAAGTTTAGAAATTATCAGTTTCGGTAATAGCTGAAACTATTCAAAATGTTAATAAAGGTTTTGTTACATGGCACCATAAAAAAAAAAAAAACATAGCGCACAGTTCCAAGCATATAATTAACACAATATAGATAAAACCAAACACCATGTTATTAGGCAGAAACAATGATTCAACCAACATTTCATCAAAGGAAAATATTTCCTTTGAGAGCTGCTGAGAACCTCCAACTTTCGCTTCCTGAATCAAGGCTGCAGAGCATCTTATCTCCAGGTTAACAAGTAGCTGAGGCACAGAAGTGGGTGTTTGTTTTTGTTTAGTTTGAGTTGTAGTTTGTTTTGTTGAAGAAAGGAGATATTGTTTGGGTAAAGATTATTAAATTAGCAAGTACCTACCATGTGCCAAGGAACAAGAAGCACACAAAGATGAGTAAGAAACATTCTCTGTTTAAAGAAACGACATCATAGGAAAGATGAACAGACAAAAACAACCACAATTATCATAAGGTGGAATGTGCTAATTCACATGAAAATTATAATTGAGAGGAATAGCAAATCAAAAATGTCTCTGCGGTATTTTATGGACTTTTAAAGCCGAAAGACCTTTAATATCAGTCAGGTGATTCTCAGTCAGTCATCACTACACCTGAGGAGCTCTTGCCAAATAGGAATGTCTGGGCCCCACCCCATGCCTATTCAGACAATCCCAGGGAGTAGGGCTGGGCTTGGGTGTTCAAGGGTTCCCCAGGTGACCCAAATGTGCAGACAGGGTTGAGAACTCCTGAGATGGTCCCACCCCCACATTTTACAGATGTGGAACCTACTGCCTTGGGATGTTAACATACCAAACAACAGGCTAAATAGGTCAAATTAGAGCACAGAGCTATTGATTCCCCAGGCAAATGTTCTCTCCATTATACCATATTTGAGTTAAAAAGATATCAACAAATACAGGGGATGATGTTGTCACAGTTAAGGAATTGATTAGTGTCATTTAGCTCAGAGTTTGAGCCACCATTCTTATAAATGTTTGAATTCTGAGAAGTATTTCATTTGGAAAAAAGTATCCACAGTTTTTTTTTTTTTTTTTTTTTTTTTTTTTTTTTTTTTTTAAAGGAAAGACAGAGAGAAGGAAGGAAGGATAGAAGGAAGGAAGGAAGGAAGAAAGGGAAACATTTTTAAACATTTTCTTGTTTTATTGTATTCTGTTTCTCCGTTTTTGTTACATGGGCTGGGGCCGGGAATCGAACCGAGGTCCTCCGGCATAGCAGGCAAGCACTTTGCCCGCTGAGCCACCGCGGCCCGTCCACAGTTTTAAAATACATATATTTTTCTGAGAACCTCTATACCAAAATATGGAGACCATAAAGTTTTCTTGATATTTAGTTTGTTCTGGCTTTCTTATTTCAGTCATTTTCCAACCTACCACAGAAGTTATAATTCCATTTTAATTTTTTATGGCTTATTGCAAAAGTCTTAAATGGAAATTATGGATCTGTACTTAATTCCATTAATAATAGAAAGCCATGGCAATAATAGCAGGAAAGTGCCAATATTGGAGCTGTACTTTTCTCTGGAATGTCTGTGGGACTAGAGTAGGAATAGAGAAGCTAATTATGAAGAAAGGACTGAAAGTAGCTATGGGAACAAAAAGGAGAAACCGAACTGAAATGGTATGACAGTAGAATCTTCAGGGTTTTCCAGTGACTGGATCAAGGGGCAGAAGAAAGAATCAAAATTCAGAGCGCTGTGAATGATAATGGTGTCATTGACAGTGGGAAACAGGAGAGGCTAGAAGGAGCCGTCAACTGCCTGATGTTATGTTGAGATCCTCCTGGATCATCACTCAGGAGGAAATGTGCAGCAGACAGGGAAAATGCTGAAATGGAAGATAAACACCCAAGAGTTAACTATCTAGAAGTTACCATTGAAGCCACAACAGGAATGGAAAAGAAAAAGAACTGCGAAAGGAGAAAAAAGAGCAATCATAGATGAACAAGGTAATACAGTGTTCTGGAAGCCAAGGGGATGGTGAGCCTCACAAACATGGTAATTAAACAATGTCAAGTTCTGTGGACTTGGAAATTGGGGAAACGTCACAGGATTTGACAAACAGGAGACAGTGATCTTCTGGAAAAAAAGTTTCTCAGTAAGATGGTGGCATAGCTGCCAAATTGCAAAAGCTAAAGGCCTGTGTGGGTATTGCAGCAGTGATATAGACTACCAGCCCAAAACACTGGCAGTGGAAGAAGGCAAGAGCCATAAGAATGGACATGGAGTAATAGAATGAGACAAGGGTTTTGTTTTAAGTATTTATTCTGGGGGCTAGACAAATCTGATCATGCTTTTAAACAGAGGAGAGAAGATGGAGAAAAAAGAATGGTTATATTTGAAGAGGGAGGCAATACAGAACACGGTGGTTGTCTTGACAAACAGGGGAGCCCCTTATTTCTCAGAAACGAGAAAAGGACATCATAAAAAACAAAGCTGTGGAGACATTTTGGAGGGAGAGTCAGAGGTGATGGAGCAGACTTTGTGTGCTCTCTTCTCCTTGGATCAGGAGGAGCAGGGTCACCTGATGAGGTGTTGAACTGGGACCTGGAGGAGAATGGAGGAACATTGGGACAGGGCTTTGGGGGAAGAAGGAAACAAAAAAAGAAGATCAGTGAGGAGCCACTTTCTCCAAGATTTGGCAGCCAAAAATCAAATCTAGCATGGGAAGTCCAGGCTGAAGAGGTGACCAAGAGGTGGGCATTTCCAAGGAAGGATAGTCAAAGGCACTTTGCCAAAATGAATGACCATGGACCCAGTTTGCTTGGACTGTTTAGGGGATTTGTGCTTTTGTGAAGCAAGTTTTATAAAATGGGTGAGTTTCTGTTCTAATTTGTTAGCTGCCAGAATGCAATATATCAGAATCAGAATGGCTTTTAAAAAGGGAAATTTAATCAGTTGCTAGTTTACAGTTCTAAGGCTGAGAAAATGTCCCAATTAAAGCAAGTCTATAGAAATGTCCAATCTAAGGCATCCAGAGAAAGATACCTTGGTTCAAGAAGGCTGATGATGTTCAGGGTGTCTCTCTCAAGTGAGAAGGCACATGGTGAACACAGTCAGGATTTCTCTCTCGGCTGGAAGGGCACATGGCGAACACAGCATCATCTGCTAGCTTTCCCTCCTGGCCTCTGGTTTCCTGAAGCTCCCCAGGAGGCGTTTTCCTTCTTCATCTCCAAAGGTCGCTGGCTGGTGGACTCTACTTCTCATGGCTATGTCATTCTGCTCTGCTCTCTCTGAATCTCTCATTCTCCAAAATGTTTCCTCTTTTATAGGACTCCAGAAACTTATCAAGACCCACCCAAATGAGTGGAGACATGTCGTCACCTAGTCCAACTTAACAACCACTCTTGATTAAGTAACATCTCCAGGGGGATGATCTGATTACAGTTTCAAACATACAGTACTGAATAGGGTTTATTCTGCCTTTACGAAATGGGATTAAAATTAAAACTTGGCTTTTTTAGGGTCCATATATCCTTTCAAACCAGCACAGTTTCCCTCAAGAGTTAGTTCAGTTGTGTCAAGAACAAATTATCATCCATAGTGCAGAAAATGTCAGATCTATAAACTGCAAAATAGCTCCTACTATTTTAGCTCGTGTAGAAACAACATGATGCCTCAGTGGAAAAATCTCTTCACAGTAGAAAATGTAATATAATAATGCTGTCTAATCCATTCTGATGCAGTAAATTAAACCAGGTCCCTGTTGGACACCAACCTCAGATCTGCCCAGAAAAAAAACTACCATGAAAGAACAAAATATGCTTATTAAGGATCAGAGAACATAGCTTTGCTTAATTCATCCAAGTCTCAGCAGTGCTAGAACTAGTCTTGTCTTGATGGATAGAAACTTTACACTCTTAGAAGCAAGGTCATTATATAACTGAATTAAGACATTTTCATAAATCTTTAATTAGGTGTATCTTTAAGCTAGACTCTCTGAGCTATGGAAGAATTGTTGAAGTTTTATTGAGTCTTTTCAAGAAGTTCAGAAATGAGTATCTAAAACAACTTCACCAGTGTTATTATCTGGATCTAGAAAAGTTTGTAAGAGACAGCTTTGTGAGATGGAAAGAGCATGGACTTTAGAGTCCAACAGACCTGAAGTTTATATTCTACTCCACCATATACCCATCCTCTCTGATTTCCAGATTCTTCATCATAAAAATTATTGAGTATTAAATAGGAAAATGTCTGTTTCCTTGTCCTGTCTTTCATTTAATTCATATATCATTTATTAAGGAATGACTCCATCCCAGGCACTGTGTTAAGCACTGACAATGCTGAGATAAATAAGACTGTCTCTGCACCCAAGGGGCTAAAAGCTAGCAGAAGGATTCCTAACTTGAGGTAGGGGATACCCTCTAGGGATTCATGGAGAGACCCCCAAGGGTCCAAGAACTGGGATGGGGAGAAAATGCATCTTATTTCCGCCAAACTTAAACAAATATGTAGCATTTACATCAATTATCAACAAAGACCACAGACCACAGTTGTATTAGCAGACCTGTGACTTTATCACCGGGAGAACCCTGTGGTTTTTATATCACTTAGTTGTTATAGGTATCTCAAAATATGAGATATTAGTCCTACCTTAAGGTCTTGTTATTTAATGTATTTAATATTACCGATTTTTGAACATTTTTGTATGCCTAGGGTATATTGAGTAATTGCGTAATTTTTCAAGTTATGTAGCTAATGTCAAGGCCAAATGTTTTCCTACATTTGTCACAACATCCCCATTCCTACTGAAATGTCACTGTTTCCCCAGATTCCTGCCTATCCCACCTCTGGGTACTCTAGCTACTCTTTTATTCTGAGTAGCCAACTAGGAAAGGTGACCCATCCATTCTGTTCACGGTGATGGCACACAGGGGTGCCTCCTCCGGTTAACATGGACCAAACATGGCCCAAAAATGAAACTTGTGAGAGTATAGAGTATATAGAATTGAGTCCCCCAAACTTTCCCACCCACAGTCCATTATAGTGTGTTATTTAATTTAAAATGTAAATCTTCTAATTTTAACCTCAACTCTTAAATTTGACCGCGGCTCAACCATGGAACCATTAGGTCTCATCTAGCATCTGGTGGCAAATTGGGCTTTGTGAGTTCTCTGTGGGGGAAACCTCCTAGCTGGGGATTCAAATTTTTTCTCCCTTTAGAAGACCAAGTTCTAGGAAAAAATAAAAACAAGCTCAACCAAGCAAGGCCATCGGTCAGCTCACAGGCATGCATACTCTGTAACGTTAATGCAAGTACATGTTTTCTGGGGTTGCAGAGCAGAGGCCACACCCATGGGTACTATGCCCAGGCCCAAAGGGGCTATCCATGGTGCTCTTGCTTCTGTATCTGAAGAGCAGTTTCTTGTTCAGGATCCTGGTAAGGGTCACCCCCTTCCTCCTGGCCCCCTCTGGCTGCTCCAAGAGCACAAGGTGATGCCTGGGTCTTCCTGTTAATGTCACCAGTGAAAGTACAACTTTATGATCTTCCTTAAAATTCCTCTGTGTAAGCAGTTACTTATGGTTGGCGGAGTGGTCCTCGTTAGGCTATCTTGAAGCACCCAACTTGGAGTTACTTGAGGGGCTCTCCAACAGCCTGTCCCCATCCAGGTCCCCATCTGGGTCCAATGGGACTTGGTGACTCCTTCTCCACATCCTGGGAGTCATGTTTATTCTCCTGGGGCTCAACAGCAGGCAAGGTCAGGACTGACAGGTCCTTCTCAGGTGGATCTTGAGCTATGGCCACTTCCAGGCAATCTGGAGTCCATTCCTGGTTTGCATCGTTCACAGAGACTGTGAAGTCCAGCATCCAAGGGCAGCTTTGCTATACTGAGATTGCAAGGTCTTGGAGAGTCCCAACATGATGATAGGATTTTCCTTCTGCAGCGACTTAAGTTTGAGTTTTAAGGATTCAACAACAATTCCGTATCTGAGCAAGAGAAGGTTTTTACTGATGGTTTGGATAGACATGTCCTTGGTCACCTTTACTTTAATGTGAGTTTCACAGCAGACTCAGGTCTCAGAGGAACACCCTCACCATATCAAAACTGGGCTTGCTTTTCTCAGCCATGTCCATGGCTCCATGGGGCACCACCATGTGGTTTTGTTCCCTCTTTGCATAAAAACTGGGGAAAAGATTTCAACTCACTGGGTTCTATGTAAGAATACTCTGCAGCGACAGATCTCAACTTCAAACTACTGAAGGTGGACCCACACGTCATCATAAAACTCTGTGGTCTAGAAGGCTGCTTCTGAAATAAATCTAGGGGTACAACTGTCATTACAACAGATCTCTTGAGGATTTGCCACTTTCTGAAATCTGCAGTTGTAGCTCCTTTGAGTTGGTAGTCAATACAAAGGTGAATTCTTCCTCTCAAGTGAGGTCAGCAGTGTTTTTTGCTAAAGAGCTAGAGAACCTCTGAACAGGGTGGTTCAGCTGAGCTTTGCACATTGGGTTAACGTTGCCTGAAGCCCACCAGGATCATTTATATTTTCTTCACCAATAATGTAAATTCCAGAGCCCTTAGAGATTTTGGAGGGCAGGATTCCTGAGCAGTAGACCTAAGTGACCTAGAGATGCTGAGCCTCCTTTGCAGCTGTAGGCTTTGTGCTCAGAACCGCTGACCAGGAGGTGGAACTAGCCAGATGCGTCAAAGTATCTTTGAGAGTTTCACACATTGTGTCAATCATCCGGTCCTCGGTGTCACACATTGTGTCAATCATCTGGTCCTTCCCTAGTGCTTTGGGATGAATCCGAATGGCCATTTCTGGCACCCTGAAGAAAGACCACCTCTTCTGGATGACCTCGCTCTGTGCTTTCATGTGGAACTGCAACTAGAAAGGAAATGGGAGAGCCGCAGGTTATCCCCCACCCTCAGGTGAGGGCTGAGAGGAACTGAATGGCCTCACCCACCACGTCAGAAGACAACACTGTTCTATTTTGCTAGCTGCCAGAATGTAATATACCAGAAATAGAATGGCTTTTAAAAAGGGAAATTTAATCAGTTGCTAGTTTACAGTTCTAAGGCTGAGAAAATGTCCCAATTAAAGCAAGTCTATAGAAATGTCCAATCAAGGGCATCCAGGGAAAGATACCTTGGTTCAAGAAGGCTGATGATGTTCAGGGTGTCTCTCTCAAGTGAGAAGGCACATGGCGAACACAGGGTTTCTCTCTCAGCTGGAAGGGCATATGGCGAACACAGTGTCATCTGCTAGCTTTCCCTCCTGGCTTCCGGTTTCATGAAGCTCCCTGGGAGGCGTTTTCGTACTTCATCTCCAAAGGTCGCTGGCTGGTGGACTCTGCTTCTTGTGGCTATGTCGTTCTGCTCTGCTCTCTCTGAATCTCTCATTCTCCAAAATGTTTCCTCTTTTATAGGACTCCAGGAGCTTATCAAGACCCACGCAAATGGGTGGAGACATGTCATCGCCTAGTCCAGCTTAACAACCACTCTTTTTTTTTTATTAATTAAAAAAAGAATTAACAAAACAATTAGAAATCATTCCATTCTACATGTACAATCAGTGATTCTTAATAACATCACATAGTTGCATATTCATCATTTCTTAGTACATTTGCATCGATTTAGAAAAAGAAATAAAAAGACAACAGAATAAGAATTAAAACGATAATAGAAAGAAAAAAAAAAACCTATACCTCACATGCAGCTTCATTCAGTGTTTTAACATAATTGCATTACAATTAGGTAGTATTGTGCTGTCCATTTCTGAGTTTTTATATCCAGTCCCGTTAACAACCACTCTTGATTAAATCACATCTCCAGGGAGATGATCTGATTACAATTTCAAACATACAGTATTGAATAGGGATTATTCTGCCTTTACGAAGTGGGATTTAGATTAAAACATGGTGTTTCTAGGGGACATACATCCTTTCAAACCAGCACAAACACCTTCTCCTAGGTGGTCCTGATCTCATTGGAGACTTGCTGCCCTGCCAGCTCCAGGGTCTGCTTTAGCAGGTCCTTCTTGTCCTTTTGGTCTCATGGTTCAGGACCATCATCCAGGCCACCTGCCACTGGCTCCTCCAGCTGTTCATCGTAAGATCCAGGTCAGCAAAGATGTAGGTCTCTGGGCGTTGCCCCTCCCCAGATCCACTGCTTGCTGCTGGGGCTGGAGTTGTGCCCTGGTACAGGGTCGCAAGAAGAGTGACACCAAGGAGCACCACTGGACCTCACTGAGCCATGACCAGCTGGGTCAGCCCGTGGGAAGTGGGTCAGGACATCAGCGCACAGCGGGACTGGCAGATGGGGGTGCAGTGGGCAGGGCCCAGCAGGGCTGGGAGAAGCCCAGCCCTGTGGCACCTCCGCGCTGGACACCAGCACTGGACCTGCAATTAAAACATTTTTGACAACTGTATTTCAATTTAATTGGTTCGCTTGTAATCTCACTTATTTTGTGCAGTTAAATTATCCTGGAGTGTCCATGGCATACACACACGCGAGAAAAAGGCTAAGAAATCCTGGTCTAGTTAGTAGGAGATTTAATTTTATCCATTTTCAAGACAAGGAGGCAAACTCTATGAAATAATCAGAATTCTGATGTCCTAATATAGGACACAGAGCTGGCAAGCCATGCAGTTCCCTGGGGAAATAAAGGCTGTGTTTTGCATGCAAATGCAATTAGCTGAACAAGGAGTAGAGAAAAGAGATGGGGGATAGTGGGAAAGATGAGGAAACCCTGCAAAAGGAAAAAGCAGGATTGATAGCTAGTGAACCTCAAACATGCTTCTTTTTGGACTCACAGTCTAGAACAAGCCCTCCTCTCTTCCTGGACAGAACTCAGAAATTCTTTTGTTCTTTGCCATTGGAAGACCATGCTGAAAATAAAGTAGATATTTTAGAAATGCTACAGAAAGCCAAAGTGGACTTCAAACTTTTTCTGTCCAGCCTTTCTGCAAATATAGAAAAACTTAAAGCTTGTGTTTAGGGATTGTGCTTTCAGTGGAAAATGTGGCAGCAGGACTCAAGGGCATGAAAGTGGTCCCGTAGGTGACAAATTCAATTCCCTTCATGAAGGAACACTGAAAGGAGACTCTGAGTACTGCAACGAGCAGTCTGCAGCTCAAAAAAGGATAGAGATGTGACTCCTTCAATAAGCCAGTAAGCACCATGAAGGCAAGAGGGACTTTGCCTTCACAGCCCAAAGTCAGCCAAAGCCTTGAAAGTCATTTGATGTCCTTTGCTGAGATCCCAGACCAAACCATCCCTAAAAACATCCTGCAGGAACTTCTGAGTCCAGCAATGTGGAGATCTGCTTCTTCTGATCTTCTGAGTGGCCTGTGGGGAGCTGGGGGCCTATGGTACCTCTACAGGGCCAAAGAGCGCCTTCTCCTCCCTAATCACACGTTTCAAATGCGTGCAACCTCGGGAGAGGACCTTCACCATGGAATGCCATCATCAATGGGTGCAGGACCACAGCAATGACTGGGAGGTCCATTCCAAAGAACACACAAGCCGGTGAGCCTTATCACAGCCTATATAAGCCACTTAGAGTTGCAACAAACAGCTTTGACGGAGCCAGTCCTGACCGACCTTGCAACATTGGCAGCCAACTTCTACAAGCCTGATTTTGGCAGAACACAGGCAGACAGAATCAGAGATAGACTGAGAAACAGACAGCAGTGAGTCACCAGCACCCATGCACCAAGGGAATTCCTCTGCCCTTGCTGCCTCCATCACAAGTATGCTTTCTGCTTCCCTCGCCCCTGCTTCAGTGATGTGTAAGATGTATGAGAGCAAAGGGAAAAGCAAAGAGGAGCCAGCATCTGGAAAAGCATCTCTTGGTAAGAGTAAAGAGGACATTCAGAGCCAGTGAAGAGAACCTCCTAGCAACCAACTCTGTGTCCAATGCTGATTGAGACTCTTGTCCCACAGCAGCAGTCTCTCTGTTCCACCCCATGATCCCAGACCAACTTTTACACCAAAGGACAAGATTATCGACCTAAAGCAACTAGGAGGAAAAGACCCACCTTGGCATCTCCAATTCCAGAAATACCTTTTCTCTGCCCCATCTGCTGAGTTCCTCTCTTCCTCCATGTACCATCATTCAGCCTGTTCATCAGCTTCACCAGACTTGGTCCAAAGAAGCATGGTGGCCCAGGGACAGCATCTTCCAAGTTTGCTCCAAGGATGGAGCTAACTCATCACAGGGAACATCTGGTCCAACCTTGGGTCAGCCCTTTTACCCTTTACCTATCACGAGTGACTCCTAAACCCTCTTCATCTGGCAGTGATGCAGCAGCAGCTCCAGGTGTGCATCCTCCAGGCTCTGGTTACCAAGCAGCAGCAGTGTTCAAACGACCTTCCTACCCCACCCCAAATGGGCCCAGCTGGTCAAGCCAGCCCCTCCTGCATGCACAACTGGAGTACACCCCAGTCAGAGGAGCAGCTCCCCCCATGGACCCAGCCAAATGGTTTGGCTCAGGTGTGCAAATGAACCGGGTGTGAACAGGACAGGTATGCTCACCTGAGTCGGGACGTATGGCAGCACTCAAGCTAGGACTCTGCTTCTGCACCTGGAGAGGTTTGCCGGCTTTTACTCTGGCACTGTCTGTACAAAGCTGCTTGGGGAACCTGGAGAAGACCCACGCACTTGCTGTGGGCTGCATCACGATGGAAGCATCTCTTAACCAATCCGGTAGAGTCTACCTGGATTGAAGACCTGATGCACAGTGTCATCAATTCCGGAAACAGACTCTGTCTTTCTGTAGGATATGCGAATGAAGCATTGGTGTCTTAACCAAGAAGCAGCACCTGACGGCTCTTCTGAGGAGCTAAAAGATTGCCCCTTAATGTACACACCTGTGTATGAACCATTTCTGTGTCTACGTACGGGATAGCTTTCTTGAACTTAAATAACTGTCCATAAAAGTGTTTGATATTAGTTAAGCCTGTGTCAACAGTCTGGTTTTTTTTTTCACTTGTACATTTGGGAATTTTGTTTTTTCTTTTGGTTGATTAAAGTTGTGTGTGCTAAGGGTATGAATGGAAATATGTATATATGCTTCTTTTTAAGATTAACCCATGTGAAAAGCCCCAAAGAGGATATCGAACCAGTGCGCTTTCATAGATCTTCTTCCATTTCTGTCCTGCCAAGGTAGTGCCACCCACTCTGTCCTTCCTCTCTCTCCTCCTTTCTCCCTCTCTCACCCTTTCATTAACAGGGAAAAATGTACTGATCTGGAATTTAATATCTGAATACATGTCTTATTATGTAATGCTGATGGAATTGGAAATATTCTGCCATTTTACCAAACACTAAAAGGATAAATTATCTCTAAGTAATTCCAAAGTAGCAAAGTGAGGCATGCCACGGTATTCCCCATTCCTTTCCTTCTATTCATTTCAGACACCACGCAGTCTAAAACTATTTCAAATACTTGAAAGTATTCATGAAGTCATTCAGGTATTTCTGAAATTAATTAAGTTGATTATGCAAATGTTTTATTTGTTTCAAAATAATATGTAAATTCAAATAGTGAACCAAGAATAATAATCTGGGTGTCCGATTCATAGCTAAGATGAAACCATGAAGAACATTTTGTTAGTTTCAATTTGGAAGATTTATAATAGCTATAACTTTAAAATACAAAAGTCAAACAAAAAAAGGGAGGGCTAATAAAGCAATAGTGTACCTTTATAACTAATACAGAATTATTTACTTGTTCCGGGTAAGAATAAAAATATGAATTATATGATTAATGAACACATAAGTCATTAGTGACTTCTTAGAGTACTCATACATTACTTGGAGGGTCCAGCTTTAACAATAAGCAGAAATGACCACTCCTTATATTTTGAATATTTTTGGCTGTTTGATTCCCTTATATATCTTGAGTACTTAGAACAGTGCTAGCATATACAGGCACTCAGGAAGTATTTGTCAAATGAATTACTTTGCTTTCTTGATTTTACACTTCGGGGTATTTTCAACTATTATAATTCTAATTTGAAGACCCAATACATTTAAATTTTGTTCAACAATTTAGAACAGTTTGAGAATTCTTTTTTTTTATTTTTTTCTTGTAATTTGTACATCTTCTGCAGAATTTAAGATGTTGTCTTATATATGAAAGTACATAAAATTATATCTAACACATTAGCTTTTGCATGTAGTAATCTTTAAAAGATGTATTTATGAATTTTGTCTAAGGCATCCTTAATCTGAAATCCTTGGGGATGGGGCAGGCCTCAGAAGGTCAGTGGATGGTTGAAATTATATAAGAAAATCCTTTGGGTGTGTGGTATATACATACGATGGAATATTATGCAGCTGTAAGACAGAGTAAAGTTATGAAGCATGTAACATGGATGGACCTTAAGGACATTATGCTGAGTGAGATTAGCCAGAAACAAAAGGACAAATACTGTATGGTCTCACTGATATGAACTAATGTTAGTGAATGAACTCGGAGAATTTCAGTTAAGAACAGAGACCATCAGGAAATAGAAATAGGGTAGGTATTGGGTAATTGGAGCTGAAGGGAAGCAGATTGTGCAACAGGTCTGATTGTAAAAATTCAGAAATGGATAGCACAATACTACCTAACTGTGATATAATAATGTTAGAACACTGAATGAAGCTGCATGTGAGAATGATAGAGGTAGGAGGGCTGGGGGCACAAATGAAATCAGAAGGAAAGATAGATGATAAAGATTGAGATGGTACAATCTAGGAATGTCTAGAGTGTACAATGATAGAGCTAAATGTACAAATTAAAAAATGTTTTTGCATGAGGAACAAAGAAATGTCAGTATTTCAGGGTGTTGAAAATAGATGGTAATACATACTTTAAAACTTTAACTTATAGGTGAGACTAGAGCAAAAAATGTTTATTTGATACAAAATTTATATTTTGACAAGTGCATTTCCTAATATAACTTATATGGACAGTTTAATTAAACCCTGTAAGTACATGGAATCTTGAGAGATTTTGTAGGTTTGTCCAGAGTGATACCCCAATAAATCCCGGAGTGATTTGAACAGTGAATAAAAAAGTATTTGCAAAGTCCCCTTGGGGGAATGCTGAGAACAGGGGGAAAATTCAACTTCCTCATGTGGAGAATTCCTGATATTCTCACAAGCAGTAGAGACAACCAAAGCAATAGGCCAAGCCCTCAATCCTGGGGTTTGTTCATATGAAACTTATCCCCACAAAGGATAGGCTATCCCCAAGAGAACCTCTTTTGTTGCTCTGATGTGGCCTCTTTTGGCCAACACGACAAGCAAACTCACTGCCCTCCCCCTCTCTATGTGGGGCATGATCCCCAGGGGTGTGACCTTTCCTGGCAACATGGGACAGAAATCCTAGAATGAGCTGGGACTCAGCATTAGGGGATTGAGAAAACCTTCTCGACCAAAAGGGGGAAGAGAGAAATGAGACCAAATAAAGTGTCAATGGCTGAGAGATTTCAAACAGAGTCGAGAGGTTATCCTGGAGGTTATTCTTATGCATTATATAGATATCACCTTTTTAGTTAAGGTATATTGGAGAGGCTGGAGGGAAGTGCCTGAAACTGTAGAGCTGTGTTCCAGTAGCCATGTTTCTTGAAGAGGATTGTATAATGATATAGGTTTCTCAATGTGACTGTGTCATTCTGAAAACTTTGTGTCTGATGTTCCTTTAATCAGTGGTATGGATAGATGAGTAAAACGTGAATAAAAAATAAATAAATAATAGGCAGAACAAATGTTAAACTGGGTAGAGGGAAATACTAGTAACCAATGAAAGAGAGTGAGAAGGAGTATAGAAAAGAATAGGGGAAAGAAAAGCTAAAATATATTGGGTAGATGGAAATACTAGTGGTCAATGAGAGAGAGGGGTAAGGAGTATGGCATGTATGAGTTTTTTATTTTTATTTCTTTTTCTGAATTGATGCAGATGTTCTAAGAAATGATCATGGTGATGAATATACAACCTGGTGATGTTGTGAGTTATTGATTATATACCAAAAAATGGAATGCTAAAAATGGAATATTAAGAATGTTTGTGTTTGTATGTTTTTATGTTAAAAAAATTAAAAATAAAAATCCTTTGGGCATGATAATAGCTTCCATCAATTCTCAAAAGGTATTCATGATCCAAAGGCAGTCATGACTCAAAAAGATTTTAAAAACCACTGGTTTATACCATATTTTGTATTTTTAGACAATAATTTGTGTTTTAGAATATTTTAATTTTTCAAAGCATTTGATATCTGTCATCTCCTTTCATCTTTATCAATGTTGGGAGGTAGATGTTGTCTCTAAGTGATTGATGGGAAATCTAAAAAAGAAGCTCCAGGACTTGGATTTTAGAAATTAGAGCCCAAACCCAAAAAGTCCTTATCCAGTAAAGCTTCCCCTAAGCTTTTCCATTTGTCTATCTGGGACCCAAACAACAAATAGCTCACAGATGTTTTCATAAAAGATTTGTGCATTAAAAGTGACTATTGGGTGGGCCACAGTGGCTCAGTGGCAGAGTTCTTGCCTGTCATGCTGGAGACCCAGGTTCGAGTTCCGCTGCCTGCCCATGCAAAAAAAAAGTGACTATTAGCACCTTCTCAAGTCTTAAAATTAATTTTTCCAGAAGGCAGTACTTGCAAAAGGCATTGACCAAATGACCACAGTATTCAGGCCTCATGATACTTGAGGTAAGAATCACCCCAGCAGTGGGGAAAACAAGAAATAGCGTAAGAGCAAACTTCAAACCATACTTTATCAATAAAGAACTTGGAAAAAAATAATCTAACCATACTGAGTGAATTTCTCATCCACCCTTTTAGGACAGGCAATTAGCATCAGCCTTCCTGTACTTTGTTTCAGGAGCCCTGGGTGAGTGCTCTTGCCCTAAGCAGGGTCAAGATGCAGGCAGGTAAGAGATGCGCATGGAGCCTTGCTCCAGGGCAGGTGAGAGACTGGAGAACAGGGTGGGGCGGGGCCGAGAGTGATGCTGGCAGGATGAGGTGCGATTTAGGACCCGCTCGGAACTACATTTTTTCTTCTGACCTTGGACCACCATGATGTAGTCACTGTGAGTTGAATGGTGTCCCCAAAAAAGAGATGCTGATGTTCGGGCCCACCCCATTCCCCACATCCCCACTTCCCACCCCAGTAGCTGTGAATGCAACCTCACTTGAAAAAGGGTCTTTGCAGATGTAATCAAGTTGAGATGAGGCCATCCTGGATTAGGGGGGCCCTAAGTCCCACAACTGCTGTCCTCAGAAGGAGAGGGAGATTTGGAGGCACGTGGGAGGGAGATGGCCATACGGAGGAGGAGGCAGAGACAGGAGATCCTTCCTACAAACCAAGAAACACCAAGGATTGCCAGGATCCAGGAGGAACTGGAAAGAGGAAAGGAAGGAGTCTCCTCCAGAGCCTTTGGAGGGAGCCTGGCCCTGCTGACACTTTCATATTAGACTTTAGCCTCCAGAACTATAAAAGATGAAGTTCTGTGGTTGGCAGCACCCCAGTTTGTGCTACTTTGTTAGGGCAGTCCTGGGAAACTAAATCGCCAGCAAGCATCCTGCATCCTGATTTAACACTCGTCTGGGAGATCCAGCACCTGCCTTGAGGACAGAGCAGATTATACAAATACTTGCAGAACCACATCCTTTCTCTTTTACGTCTATGTGCACGAAAGCAAATAATGTATAACTCTAGTAAAAACATAAGCAGCGGGAAAAACTTAAGTTGCACAGAGCATCTCTTTCGATTCTAGTCATGATGCTAGTTCTAAAAACAAGCCACAGGCAAAATGTCCACCTCCCCTTTTTAGAACTTGTCAGTAGAAGCCATGAGTATCAGTAAAGATCTCAGGAGGAGAAAGATGCCCGAGGTACTTTACAAAGGTGGGAAGAAAACCAACAATGATGGTGAAACCCATGGGCTGGCAAAAGTAGGAAGCCAGAGTGACCCAAGGGGGTACCAAATCCTAGAGAGAGCAGATGCTGTGGGGAGGGCCCCTGGGGGAAAGCCAGCCTTCCTAGAGAAACATCCCCACTGTCAACCTGAGGCCCAGAGGGGAAGAGGCCAGACTAAAGATCCTGACCCCTCTTCTCCTCCCTCCAGGTACCTCCAGGGCCTCCCCATTGGCCAAGCCAAACTGGAGACCAGAGGGTTAAGGAAAAAGTTGGTGCAGTCCCTGCAGGTCTGTCTGCTCCAGGGCGCAGAGTCGGGGGGCAAATGGGCCTGAGGGGCAAATGGAGGCTATTCCCCCAACAGAAATGACAGCAGTGCAAACATAAAAGAATGACAGTTTCCAGAACTTTACTCTTTACTTGAAGGGCACATCTACCGCCATTTCGAATGGTTTCACCTACCCAAGGACGATGTCTTAAGAACATCAGAAGTTTCCTTTTTCTACTACCACATGTCCATACGCCATAATAAGAATCATGGTAATCCATTCTGCACACGAAACTACAGAGGGTTGCCCAGGTGTTTAGAATCATCCCAGTGAAATTATGGAGAGTCGTAAGAAATGCTTTCGTGAATGGATAGGTTATCTATCTGGCAGCATTTCTTCGGAATGAAATGATTTCTCACCGAAGGTAAGATTTGTGTGGGGTTTAGACTGAATTTAATGCAAGTCATGCCCATATTTTAAACAATTATAAACTAGATTTCCACAGCTGGGGATGTGATAGATTTTCTTTTTCAGATATTCATGTCTTATGACACAGCTTTGAGTCTGTCTACGGGATTTCCATCCCTGAAATCCGGATTAGAGAGGAGGAGTTCTCTTTGTATGATTTGGTAGAAAAGAAATGTGTTAAGAAGACAGTTCTAATTCCAAGATAAATATATTTCAATAAAGCAGAGAAATATGTGAGTGACAGGTAGCTTCATGTTTAATATACTATTCCTGAAAGCTTCTCTAATTATAGGAGAAAACTTCCCACGATTAAACATCAGCAGTTTAATCAATAGGCTGCCTTGTGTAAGGATAAGTGACATTACCGTGGCCCCCAGTCATTGTCACTGAAGCATGAAGCTTTCCTTGTGTTGCTATGCTAGCAGGCAAACTATGTCACCATTAGAAAGAAAGAAAATGAATCAAGAGGAAGGTATACTCTTGCACAACAGCTAAGAAAATAGACCTTTTTTTTTTCTTAAGCCAAAAAAAAAAAAAATAGCTAAGCTTTCTATCAGAAAGCCACTTGCACTGTATTAAAAATTGCCTGGACAGATCGGGTATTGTGGCATGGATCAACACAAGAGAGAAGCTTTCTTAGTCGGAAATTATTTTCAACTAAAAAAAGTGTAAGATGTCCATTTGGAAATGCTTTCTTCAGCGCTCAGAACTTTAACACCATTGCACTAAACCCATTATTATTTTCTTTCTCAAAAGCATGTTTAAAACAGAGTCCTATACAATCACAGTGAAATCCTCAAATCATCTGTCTGTTAACATACACACAAAACAAAGATGACAGAACCTAAGTTAATTTTGCCATTGCAGTTTTTAATCTGATTTTTTTTTAAAGCTAGGATGAGAACCTTCTTAAATGTATCTTCCCAAGGCCCCAGAAGTTAGGTATTGATTTATTTTTCTGAGATTTACAACCTCCATAAGCTTACAAAGAAAATGAAATCACTGGTCGTGAACAGAAACTGTTAGAAATCCTTCCCAAAATCCTTTTTCCTTTCCCTCCTGAGCAACAGATCATCAATTTTTAACAAAATTACTGCTCAGTTAAATGCCTTTGCACATTTCCAGCCTCAATTACAGCCATGTGTCTAAGTTCTGGCCCATAATGTATTTATGTCATATATAAGAAGTGTTGTTGTAAAAAGACTTTATGGGAAATTTTCCATTAAAGGTAGCAGTCCATTCTGCCCCTTCTACCTTCTTCCCTGGAGTGTGGATGTGATGGCTGGAGCTCCGGTGGCCAGCTTGAACCATGTGATGATTTTGAAGCTGGTAAAGCAGGAAGTTGGGAGCCCAGGCCCTGATGGGGCTTTTATACAGGCCACACGTGGACTGCTTTCATTCAGACATCTTTTACGTAAGGAAGATCCATCTATTTTATTTAAGCCGCTGTTGTTTGGGGATTTTCACTTTCAAACAGCCTGATCAACTAATATTCCACTTTCTAATATTGAAGAGTTGCTCTTTCCTTTTCCTCCTCCTGTATCTTAATTTTTTTTTAATTTAATACATCACTTTGCTTTTGTGGGAATAAATCCTATAAAGCAGCTAAAAAAAAAAGGTGAGGCAAAAAGATCATTGCAGAAAGTGTTTAATCCTTAGATGATGCAAAAATAACTTTCCCAAGTCTCTAAAAGTATGACATTAAAGAAGTGTCTGATTTAAAGAAAACTGAGCTCATAAATATGGTAAAAAGAAAAAGGATTATTACCATCATATACCATTATGTAATATTTCCAATGCTTAAGATAACTTACAACAAAAATTGAATATTATGCACCCAAGATTTGCTTCATTGTCAAGTTTCATCTACAGGTGATTGCATCTATAATCAATAGTTGCCACATTGCATAGTACTCACAAATCCTTATACTTTTTTTTTTTCACAGGGGAGGCACTGGGACTTGAACCCGGGTCTCTGGTATGGCAGGTGAGAACTCTGCCCGCCCACAAATCCTTATACTTTTGATCAATATGGTATATAAGGCTAAATACAGACCCAGATATACCCCTCCCTCCCCTCAGATTCTTGCTTAGATATCACCTCAGTAAAGCCTTCTCAAGGCACAATATCTACAATTTTAATTCACCCACCCCCTTTCACTCTCACCATGCTGACACTTCTATCTCCTTTCCCTGATTTAATTTTTATTGTTAGTGCCCACCATTATCTAACATACTATACTTGCATTTAACTTGTGCATCTTGTTAACTGCCTAGCTCTTGTACCAGAATGGAAGCTCCATGAGGACAAGGATTTTTCCCTGTTATCCTTCAGCCTAAAAGCGTGCTTGGCTCATAGCATTTGCTCAATACATATCTGCTAAAAGAACTCTTGAATCAACCCTGTCTATTCTCTAGACAGATTCTCTAGATTGTAACTAGATTGTGGTGGTGAAGACGTCTGGAATCACCAGCTGGAAGGAGAGGGAGGATTTTGAACGCCAAGAGGTTTGGGGGCCTGGAGCTACCTGGCCATGGGTGTGACTGCTCTGTCATCACCACCTTGAAATTCATCATGATTTTGTCTTTGAATTTGTGTTTTGTAAGTAGAGTTCAAAGGGTCATTGGGGCCATGTTCTAGGAGCTCAGAGCTTCAGCCCCTGCACTGCCTTGTGCTGCCTCCCCACCTCCCTGGGCAGGCTCTCAGCCCCTGCTCCCCATCACCACCCAGTGACCCCTTCTGACCTTGGCTTGGGCCAGGTCCTGGGCATGGGCATGGGACAATCAGATGAGACCCACAAGCCTGTGAGCCAAGTCACAGAGCAGAATCCTACACTCGCCCCACACGTATCCCCGTGCCGAAGGGAACATGACATTAAATAGCAAATAAATAACACCATGACAGGTGGCAAGAGAGATCAGAGGTGGAAGAAAGGAGAAGGCTTTCCTTCTGTTTTTGAACAAGGAGACCCACAGTTTCATTTTGCACTGGACCGTCAGTTTATAGCTGGCCCTGCTGAGCACAAAAGTGAGAGAAACCAAGGACTAGGCTCCACACTAGAACCTGTATCCCAACCTCCCTATCCTGAGTGCACGACTACTGGGCCTCCTGGGGGAAATTGAGGTGCGGCACCCCACACACACACTCCCACAGGGCCTCCAGCTGATGCGGAGCCCGGCAGAAACAGTAAGTGTTTTCTGGTCCTACCCACTGAGCCAAAGGGCCCCTCACACACCTGTGACTCGGGTCCACCTTGGCAGTCTTTGCATCCAGACTTTGTGTAGGTGTAAAAGCATAGAGAGTGCAGTGCTGGCCAAAGGTTAACAGCTGGCTCTCTGGGCATGGGAGCCCTGAGTCACATCGTTTGCTGATTGCCCTGGTGTAAATATTTCCCACCAGGGCTGATTTGGGGCTACCAATATTTGACAATCAGGTAGCAAAATTTCTTGAAAATTTAACGCTTGTCTCTACCAAGCTAATGCAAACAGGCTCCTGCACACTTCCCTTCTAAGAGGGAAGAGAGAAGAGAACTCATGGTACTTTATCTATAATCCAAAACAATAGGACCAGATAACCCTGGGAGTGGGGGGTGCAAAGATGCTCAAACTCAACAATGAATAGAATAATGCACATGAAAACAATAAGGATTGTTGACATCACTTTTCTAAAAACTGGGCTGATGAAAATGTTGAATCTCACGCTTTGATGAGGCTGTGGGCAACTCTCACTGGTGAGAGTGTAAATTAGCTCAGTCACTTTGGAGAGCGATTTGATAGCATCCAATAACTTTCCTGCCTGCTTAAGCCCAGCAGTTCCTCTTTTGGGTGTCTAGTTCAGAGGGCTTCCCACATGGCTACAGGATGCTAGCTCCAGGATTAGAACATCATGGACTCCAGGGCCCCTCACCCAGCCTCAACAAGTATCAACTCATGGCCAGCCTTGTTTCTATTTTATCCCATCCATTGCTACCTTGTACATATCTTTTTAACTTTTAAATCTGAAATAATTTCACATGTACAGGACAGTTGCAAAAGAAATACAAAACCAAGGCAGAGGGCGGTGCAACAGTGGCTCTGGCAGAGTTCTCACCTGCCATGCCGGAAACCCGGGTTCAATTCCTGGTGCTACCCATGCAAAAAAAAACACCAATGCAGAGAATTCCAATATACTTCCTAACCAGATATTCAGACTTACCAACTTTTTACATTTTGCCACATTTGTTGTATCTATCTATCTTCTAAACATTTGAGAGTAGACTGCATACACCATGCTCCTTGAACACTTAATACTTTTATGTTAATTTCCTAAGAACAAGAATAGTCATGTACATAAGCTCATTCGATAGTTATCAAGTTCAAAAAATTTAACAGTGAAATAAGGCATTCCGTCTATATTCCTTTTGTTTTTTTTAATTCTCCCAGTAATGTCCTTTGCATCTTTTCTCCTTCATTATTAGACCCAGCCCATGATCACATTTTTCATTTAATGGTCATTGTTTCTGTAGTCTCTCTCTCTTTTAAATTATGGAATACCTATATAACATAAAATTTTGCATCTGAACCACTCCCAAGCATATGCTTCAGTGGCATTGGTTACACTCACAATATTGTGCTACCATCACCACCATCCATTACCAAAACTCTTCCATCACCGCAAACAAACTTTCCCCCATTATGCATTAACTCCCCATCCCTCCTGCTGCCCAGTGGGAATAGAGTTCTAGTAACGTGAACTCTCTTTTCTATCTCTAAAATGTGTATATTCTAGTAATTTCCTGTAAGTGGACTCAAATACTGTCTGTTCTTTTGTGTCTGACTTATGTCACTCAACATGATGTCTTCAGCGTGTATCAGAACTTCATTCTTTTATGACCGAATAATATTCTGTTGTATGGATAAAGCACATTTTGTTATCCATTCATCTGTTAGTGGACATTTGGATTCTTCCACCTTTTGACTATTGTGAATAATGGTGCTATGAATGCTGGTGTACACATTTCTGTTGAGTCCCTGCTTTCAGTTCTTTTAGGTATATACCTAGAAATGGGATTGCTGAGTCACATGGTAGTTCTATATTTAACTTTCTGAAGAGTCATCAAACTGTCTTCCCCAGCAGCTGCACCATTTTACGTTCTCACCAACAGTGTTTGAGAGGTCCTAATTCTCCACATCCTCACCAGCACTTATTTTCTGTCTTTTTTAACTTTTCATTTTGAAATAATTTCAAACTAACAAGACAGTTGCAAAAATAATACAAACCCCATATAGAGACCTCCAATATACCCCCACCCACCCCAAATACACAGATCCACCAATTTTAACATTTTTCCACGTTTGTCATATCTATCTTCTGAATGTTTGAGGGCAGGCTGCACATATCACACTCCTTGAACACATAACACTTCCGTGTACATTTCCTATGAACAAGGACATTCACTTATGTAATCACCTTAAGTGCAATTATCAAGTTCAAGAAATTCAACATTGATATAAAGCTTACATTCTGTATTCCAATTTTTTCTTATGTTTCAACAATATCCTTCTGAGTATTTTCTCCTCCATTCTTGGATCCCATCCAGTGTGATGTGCCACATTTAATTGTCCTGATCTCTCTAGTTTCTTTCTTTCTTCTTCTTAATTATGGAAACATACACACAAGATAAATCTTCCCATCCTAACCCCTCCCCAGCACACGGTTCAGTGGGATTAATCACGTTCTCAGTGCTGCAGTGCCCTCACCACCAAGCATCACTAGAACTTTGACTTCAGCCCAAACAGAAACCCTGCTCTCACTTTGTATTAAATTCCCTCTGCCCCTGCCCCCTCCCCTGGAAACCTGTACCCTAACTTCTGTCCCTATGAATTTGTACATTCTCTGCTGTTTTCTTTGTAGTACATACACATACCATGTTCATGTATCTCTCTGTCTCCCCACCTTTATGTAGTTCTTGTCACAAATTACATATTTATAAACTGTAAATCCAAAACCACTGATTTATCATTACACTTTGTGCATTTGTCTTTTCGATCCTATGGGAAGCGAAAAGTGAAGTTACAAACCAAAAATGAAATAGTCCTGGCATTTGTATCTACCAATGTCACTGTCTTTACCAGAGACCTTTATTTCTTTGCGTGGCTGCGGTCAACTGTCCAGTGTCCTTTCCTTTCACCCTGCAGAGCCCCAGGTGGCATTTCCTGTAGGGCTGGTCTAATGGTGATGAAGTCCCCCAGCTTTTGTTTATCTGGGAATGTCTTAACCCCTCCCTCATTTTTGAAAGACAGTTGTGCCAGATATTTTTGGCCTGGCACTTTTTTTTGCTTTCGTGCTTAAATGTCTTCCCACTACCTTCCTGCCCCCATGGTTTCTGATGAGAAATCTCCACTTAATCGTACCAGAATTCTGTGCCATGCTGCTTCTCTCTTGTCTCTTGCTGCTCCCAGAATTCTCTTTTGTTCTTTAGCATTTGCTGATTTGAATTACAACATGGCAGAGGTGAGTCTATTTGGGTTTACCCTGTTCAGAGTTCAGTAAGCCTCTTGGATGTGTATATTCATGTATTTCATTATATTTGGGAAGTTTTTAGCCATTATTACTTTGAATAGTCTTTCTACCCTTTTCTCTCTTTCTCCTTTTAGACTCCCACAATGCGTAATATTGGCACATTCGATGGTGTCCCACAGGTTCCTCAGGCTCTATTCACTTTTCTTCGTTCTTTCCTCTTTCTGCTCCTCAGACCAGATGATTTCAATTGTCTTATCTTCTAATTCACTGGTTCTTTCTTCTGACAGATCCAATATACTGTTGAATTCCTCTTGGGATTTTTAAATTAGTGTTACTATGACCTTCAGCTCTGTTTGGTTCTTTTTTATCATTTCAACCTCTCTGTTGATATTCTCTTTGTGTTCATCATCATTTTCCTTGTTTCCTTTGGTTCTTTTCCCATGTTTTCCTTTAGCTTTTTGAGCATATTTAGGACCATTTCTAAAAAGCCTTTGCCTAGAACTTCCCAGGTGTGATCCTCTTCACCTACAGTTTCTAATTCTTTAATTTTTTCCTTTGCCTCAGTCATTGCTTCCTGTTTCTTTGCACGTTTTTAATCTTTTGTTGAAATTTGAACATTTTGATATTTACTTGTTATTGCTCAAATTTAGACTCTAAGGCATCTGTTCCTTAAGCTTGTATTCAGCTAGTATTATGACAGAGATTTCTTTGAATGCCAAGAACTAACAAATTTTAAAAAATAAGGAAAATAAGAAAGCACTTTTCCCAGTCCTTGCAAACTGACATATGGGACAATACTTCAGAGCGTATTCATCCAGTGAGTTTAGAGAATAGCTCCAGGATAAAGCATAGGGCTTCTCTGGCTCATTCTGTGCATGCTTCTTGTTCTGGGCATGTGTGTGGATATTAAAGTGCCCTCTTCCCTATGAAACCATTTCTTCATGGTCTAAGCACTGCACTTCATGACCTATAATTAACAATCCCTTGCACAGTCAACTGTTGACTGCTCTTCCACAGCCTTCTCTAGGAGGGCTCTGTGAGCTGTCTTCTACATAAAGGGCAAGTTCAGACAGGTTGGACCAAACATACCTGCTTCCAGTATGTGCATGAGGATCATTCTCCTCCCTCTGGAACCAGTACCAGGGATCTGTACTGGAAGCGTGAACGAGCTCTGCACTGAGCAGGTGCAGGGTGGGGAAGGGCCATCCAGACCAATACAAGATCCTACGCTTTTAAGAAGTCTTTTTCTTGTTTCACCATTCACCCTTTACTGCAGGCCTTTCACCCAGAGCTTTGAAAAAGATGTTTCTGTCTGTTGTGCTGGTTGTTCAAAGCTTCTGTCGGGACAGATCCCCAAAGCTTCTCACTCCAGCATCTTAATCAGGCCTATTCTCTGTTTTTTCTTTTTTCCAATAATAACATTCTACTACAGTGGTATCCCGTATTTTTTATGTGCATTTCCCTAATGGCCAAGGATACTGAGTATGTTTTCATGTGCTTATTGGCCAATTGTGCATCTTCTTTGAAAATATGTTTATTCGAGTCCTTAACCCAATTTTTAATTGGGCGGTTCATCTTTTTGTTGTTGAATTGTAGGAGTTCTTTATCTATGCTGGATATTAAACCCTTATCAGATATATGGCTTCCCCTTTCCATATTTATTGATGTAAATACCAGACATATCATTTCATCCATAAATAATTCAGTATCTCCACCTTGAAAAAATAAAAATAAAAAAGCCTGGGGTGAGCTTCTTGTTGGGGCTGGGAGAAAGAAATCCCAGTGGAGTAATCAGAGAAGGGCTGATAAAAAGGCACAGAAACTTCTATGAGAACTTTGGAGACTGGTTCGTTTAGGAGTAGCGTCTCCATTGCATCCCTGCAGGAAACTACCCCTGTTTCCTACCACATAGCAGGGAATAGACACGGCCTTCTGTTGTTCTGTAGATTTTGAGGTCAAGTAAACTGTACTTGTTAATCAGCTTAGTGGATAATAAACTGAGAACTTACATTAGCATAATACTCGCAAACTTCCAATGTTGGGGGTTAACACAGTTTCTCCATAATGTCCCCTTAAAACATTATAAAGCATTACCTTATCATTTTGTGAAATATGTGCCTGTTTAGTTAGGTCCAATAGATAAACACAGTAACAATAGGGACTTTGATTGCTAAAATTTAAAATTTTGTTCCAGTGTTATTATTTCGTACAGAAAAAAAGATATGCTGATAGCAATGAATTTCCAGATTGTTTAGCAACATTAATCAAAATAATTCCCTATTCCTAAATGCTGCTTTGGTTGGCACTTTGTGGAAGGAGCTTTAGGATTTCCTTTTCTTCCCACCCACCCTTCAGGATTATCTTTTAATCTGAACATGAATTGACCTGAAGTTGAAAATTAGTGAAGGAAAAATGGGGGGTGCTTTTACATTTTAAGAGATATT